>NW_027555847.1:145778038-146500538 GCF_003287225.1 Phascolarctos cinereus
CATGTGACCCTGGGGAAGTCACTTAACCTCTGTTTGCCTCAGAGGTAGAGTGGTCCATATATCACTGGATCACCTAGCAGACTATCTTAAGTATCCCCTATTTTTGGAAAATGCCATCTGTGAGATTAGAAACCGCTCACACAGGTAAGCAGCTAAGTAACTAAGGAAGTCTGTTGGCCTACCATCTCCCCATGTTAGATGTCATGCTCTAATACAGGAACTATTGCTTAGTACTACTATTAGACTGATCTAACACTACTATGCCTGGTACATAGTAGCGGTTCATCCTTGGTTTTTTGGAGAGGACCAATGACATCACAGGGTGATGTCTTGACTTGTGTGTGAATTGGATTTAAATGAGGCACAGTTAAACAAAGTCATCAGCCTCATTCTTTCAGAGTCATCAAAGTCCAGTGGATGGCCTTGGCATCTTCAGTGTCTGACCAAGCCCTAAGCACTCCACAGCACCTGCTTCAGCTACCTTCATGGCCCACTGGAACAAACTGTTCTCATCTACCTATTCTTCCAGAGGAAGTCTTCGCAGTCCCTTAACTTTACACTGACAGGTTTGAGGTTTATTGGTTACCCCCAATCTGGTTTAGCCTGTCTGCCAAGACAGTTTACCAGGGTGTGGCCACTATGCATGCTACAGCTACTTGGAGGCACAGGTGAGAGTTGGGTGAAAGGCAGACACCAAAGGTGGATGAGCAGCCCTGAAAAGGGCTCAGCAACCTCTCACACCACAGGTGTTAATCCTCCCTAAATATTCTATACACTCCCTGGCCCATAGCATGCATTTAATAAATACCTGATGAGTGATTAATTCTTGTCACTATTTAGAATAAACATAAACAGAATTTTTTTTTCCTGTCCACACTACCTGTGATTTTATTACTGTAGGGCAAGGGTCAGCAAACTATAGCCCTCTTGGCCAAATATGGTATAGACTCGTTTTTGTATGGCCTATGGCTATAGAAATAGGAATGGTTTTTACATAACCACAACAGGATTTGGTAGCAGTCATCTGCCTACCCTTGGCAGGGAATTTCTAGTAAGGAAACTTCCTCTAATAATGCAGATGAACAACTGCTCTACAAAATTGCCTCTAATATACAAAGATCAAGTAATTTGCCTATGGTCATATAGTCAGGTCTTCCTGACTCTGGAATGGGTCTCAATTAACAGTGACCCTGATCCATCTCTATTGTTGTTCAGTACTTTCAGACTTAAGGGTTTTCTTGGCAAAGATACTAGAGTGGTTTGCCATTTCCTTCTCCAGCTCATTTTACAGATGAGGAACTGAGGCCAACAGGGTTAAGTGATTTGCCCATGGTCGCACAGCTACTAAGTGTCTGAGGCCAAATTTGAACTCCAGAAGATGAATCTTCCTGACTCCAGGCCCGGCACTCTATCTACTATACCACCTAGCTGCTGATGCATCTCTATAATCAATATAGAACTAATTATTTTATTTTAAATTACTGATGGTGTTACCAGTCTGTAAAATTAGTGAATGTCTACACCTGGTAGAATGGGGCAACCTAAGCTCTCACACAAGTAAAAGCTATGACATAAAGCTAGTAAAGGTTATGTGTTTAGTGTATCCATTACTATGGATGACTATTGTTATAGAGAGAGCATTCCCACTTCTTTGTGAATAGTCTATATAGTTACATCCAACAGAGGCCAGCTAAATATGTTGCTAAAATTTAATTCAAATAATTAATTATAACACTTACCCTAAATGAGAACTCAAGATTTTCTCCTCCCCATACTTCCATTCCTGTATCATAGGATCCAAGATACTCAAAATATTTCTTATTCACAGCAAACAGTCCACCAGCCATGGTTGGGGACCTAGAAAATATTTCCATATTGATTCTAATACAGGCAGAAAAAAGCTATTGACAACTGTAAAAAGTCAATCATGGATACATCTTTGATTCTGTTAGCATAACAGGCTTAAGCTCAGATTTAGATTGGAAGCAAAAGGGAGACATTTCCACTTATTTGAGCTTTTCTTTGTCTTCTTATATACAAGTGCTATCCCTCTCTCTAGAGGAGCCACGTTTAACAGCTTCTGACCCTTCTTACAGCTATCCATTAGCTTCTATTATGACTAGGTTTATTTTTTTCTACCACATTTTAATCCAAATATAGGCTGCCCTGGATATTGGCAAATTAGATCTCTCTGAAATGGGAAAAAAAATTATGTATAGGTACTTAATCCTTCAGGGACTTATAATATTGTTAGCATGAGTACACCTTGTACTGGCACAGACTGCAACCCTTCTATGACTCAGTAAAGAGTCTCTGAGAATCATTGTAGCTAAAAAAAAAAAAATTTCATCACCCTACGGCCAGCCTAGGGATGGGCCTCTCCAACCTTGGTTAGGCTAGTCCTCAGATTAACAGATACACAGTTTGCCACTGGACCTGTATCTAAAATCCTTTTGGCCTAATATCACCTGTTAACATCTGTACTCCACTGAGGCTCTGCAGTAGTATTTAGTAGAAAAACAATATCAATTACCAGCTACAATCAGCTTATATACGAGTCAGATTTTGAGGGGAAAATGGCCCTTATTCAGTCCAATTTGAGTTTTGAGATGTAAAAATTATCCTCCAAAAATTTGATTACTGCACTGATGCCACTTAGAAGGGGCAGATTCTTCTGAGGTGCCTGGATCCTGTCCTGTTTTGTGTGTCTATCAGTGACTTCAGCATATCAGATTTGGAAACCTGATCAAGTTTACAGTTGACCCAAAGCTAGAAATCAAAATTCAAAAAAAAAATTCAAAAATTCAAAAGTAAAAAAAATGACAGGTCAGAATGATGTCTAAACTGTCATGGTCATCAAATTTAAGAGGGATAAATTTAGTCTTGTACTTAATTTAAAAAATTAATTTGTACAAGTACAGGCTACAGGAGATGTAGTTTGTCAGTTCATTTAAAAAAAAAAAACCCTGGAAGTTACCATTTAACAAAATCTTAATATAAATGAGCAATGAACAATGTGACACATAGCTGCTTTTAGAAAATATGGCTAATGCGATCTTGACTCCATTAATAGACCGTGGTGTTCAGACTAGTGGAAACATAACAGCCTATACTGGTCAGCCCACATCTGAAATACACGGGTTCATTTCTGAGAGCCATATTTTAGAAAGATGTTAACAAACCAGATTTCGTCCCCAAGGGAACAACCAGAACAGTGAGAGTTCTAGAAATCACATCATAAGGAAAAACTGAAGTAACTGGGGATCTTTAATAAGGAATCTTATGGGAAACGGGTAGGAACAATCACTATCTTCAACTAGTTAGAGTTTTTAATACCAGTTTACCCAAAAGAACCGAATGTTCTTTTGGCATGGTTTGTTCTTGGTGAAACCATCATGGCTCTTACATACCCAGAATTCCTGCCTTCTAGCCCCACCTTGATTGATTGCTGCTTCAGTCACCCACTACATCAAGGGTTCACTGCCCATGCCTACAAGACCAGAAACAAAGCTCCAGTGGACTTACCCCTTTTATCTCCAGAATTCCTACCCCAAGACTCCCATAGTACTTATAGGTATTTGTCCTAGTCACCTACTACAACTAGGCCCAGCTTCAACTAAGCTTTACCTCACTTTCCAGCCATCTACTTCTAAAACACTGTGGACAACCTCCCCATCCCCATCTACTTTCCAGTTCTAGAACCATACTCCAGAGTATGCCAGTCTACTTCTCCTTTGGCTTTATGTACTTTCCTTTTAACTTTCCAAATATAAATATCCCTCTTTGGTATCATTCTCCTATAGGTTGGAGAATATAAGCTCATAGAGTGTAGGGACTGTATAGACTTTCATAGTTATATATCCAGCACTTAGCACAGTGCTTGGCAAACAGTTACTGCTTAATAAATGCTTTTGCATTCATTAATGATCACCGATCTCTTTTAGAAGTTAACTTTTGCCTAGTAATCCCACATTTATAATTTTGTTAAGGTCCAACATTAAACTTACAATCAATAGTTTTCTGAAACTATTTTTTCTCCCTTTCTGAAAAGTGAGACATTACTTCACTGTCCACAGGCTTTTGGCACCCCTCATTCTCCATTATTCCTCAAAGATCATTAATAGGGTTGCTATGATCACTTTTACAAGTCTTTTCTGAGTATTCTGGGACAGCATTAGCCTGGAGACATAAAATAATTTAAAAGTGCTCCCTTTCTATAATAAATATAGCATCTAACATTTATATAACACTTTAAAGTTTTCAAGGACATTTATATATGTGTGTGTGTGTGTGTGTGTGTGTGTGTGTGTATGTATAATCTCATCTGACCTCACAACTGTGAGATAGACATTATTATTATGACTATTTTACAAATAAGGAAACTGTGGCCCAGAGACATTAAGTGATCAGATTAAACCCATGATCACACAGCTTATAAGGTTCAGAAAGGGGATTTAAATCCAGGCCCCTCCTGACTCTGAATCTAACACTCTTTCCACCATAACAGGATGCCAGTAGGCTTTAATTCCCCCTTTTATGATACTTACTTTGACCTTTCAAGTTTGACAAACACTTTCTTTCCAGGAAAAGACAAACCCTACAGAGCCAACAAAAGTCTTAATCAGGGGAAGTCACTTCTCAGGCCACTGCTTACTCCAGTATTAACTTGTCACCTTATGAACTGGAGTTTACACAATTTATCAACTTGCCAAAACAAAAAACTTGCCAGAACCCCATAATGGGGGCTGGGGTAAGAGTTCAATGAGAACCTAAGCAGTCTAATGGAAACTCAAAAGAACACATAGTTTTCTTAACCATTATTAACTTTTCTTCTGTACCTGTCCACAAGCTTACCCAATTAAATGGGGTTAAAAAGGGTTTAATTATGATTTAACTGGAGTTTCATAGGATTACAGGATTATAGATTCATAAATAGAAGGGACCTTATTAGGTTTTTATCCATCTTTGAAACTAACAGCTCTATCCAAGATATAATGTACCTGATTATTCAACAAACACATATGCACACACGCACGCGCACACACACACACACACACACACACACACACACACACACACACACACGGGAACAAGGATAGCTAAACAATAGGTAGCTCAAGAGCTTGCAACAATAATTTTTTCTCAAGGAGGTCAATGGAAATAGTAGTCCAGAAAGGGCTGACACCAAGGTGGCAGACAACTGAAGATTTTTCTCATGAAGTCCCCTGGGCATCCAAGTATCCAAGTCCAGGGGTTTGATACTCCAGGTCAAGAAGAAAGACACAGGTCCATGATAAGAGTCATAGTTACAGTTGATTTGTAAAATAATAAGCATGAAAAATCATGTAAAACAGAGATAAATGATTCCTGACCTGATGACATCAATCTTGGAACTCCTTCGTTTTTGCTCCTTCTCTGGCACTACGTTCCAAATGAACACCAGTCTCCAGTCAAAACCTCCAATCTGTGGCTCCCCTGAATTTCCCAAATACTCAAATGTATTCCAATCAATGACATCAATCACAGGACATACAACTGCTGATTCTTCTTCATGAATCCTGAAAATAGCAGATATTTGTCCCTTAGTAAATTCGAAAATTGAAGCTCTGTTTGCACTTCTATTTTGAAAGATAATTGTCCATAATTTTCAATAAAAACTTACACTTGGAATAGACTTGTCATGCTACCATGACCAAAAATGGAACTGGCCACCCACTAGCAGTGAATTTGCCATCACTGTCAGTGTTAGTGTAGAATTTTGTTGATAATGTTGGGGATATTGGAGACAGGATTCCTGTACTGGGTAGGTGAACTCCAAAGAGAACCCCAAAGTCTCCTTTGAGACTAAAATCCTACGAGAATATTGTTTAACCTTTAGTCCTTGCTGTAGGACATAAGAAAGCTAAACATATTTATTCATAGTCAATATTTAATTAAATATTAGCCATGACAATAGCATTGTAAACAGAACCCCAAAGTGATTTTTATCATTGCTTTTCCTGGCTACCATAGTCTAAGCTTGGTCTTTAGCTATTCGAATTAGTCACACACCAAGCATTTATGAAGCACCTACTGTTTGCCCCACAAATGTGCTAATGCTGCAAAAGATACAAAAGATATAAAAGATATTCCTCTTTTTGAGGCACTTATGGTTATATTAGGGAGCCAGTAAAACCACTCAAGAAAATTCAAGTCAGTCCAAGTGTGAATTCAGGCTACAAAAACATAACTGCCATATGGTAAGGAAAAGACCCTTGTGGACCAAGTATAAGCAGTCTAGAAAAAGTTCACGAAGAAAGTAAGCCTTGAGTTGGGTCCTGAAGGAAGCACAGAATTCAATTCAACCAGTATTTGAGTCCCTACTTTGTACAAAGTACTATGAAGAGGAGTAAGGCAGAATTTCTGCCTTACAGCGCTTAAAATCGAAAAGGGGGGTATAATACAAGTATGTAAATCACTTTAACACAGGGCACAACGTGGTAAGTGCCTTGGCAAAAGAACACTGTGTTGCGGTTTCAGAGGAGGAGAATCTGACATTTAGTTGGAAGATACAGAAGTTTGTAAAGGTAGAACTTGAGATAAACCTTGAAAAACAAATAAGAGTTTGGCAGGCTAGGATTGGGCAGAGGGAAAGCATGAGTAAAGCACAGCCTAGATGTCAGAAGAAAATGGGGTCATGAAGAGTCAGACACAACTGAAAACAACTAAACAGCAATAAACACCTCTAAATAAGAGATACGGTATGGATGATGACTTAGCAAAGAAGACTGAGAAGGAGCAGTCAGAGAGGTTAAGGAGCAGTGCCGCAAAAACCCAGATTGGGGAAAGTATCCAGGAGGAGATGGGGATCAATAGTGTCAAAGGTCACAGAGAGATCAAGAGGGTTGAGGACTGAGAAAAGGTCATCAGTTTTGGCAATTAAAAAAATCAATGGGAACTTTGGAAAAAGCAGCCTCATTTAAGCGATCAGGTCAGAAACCAGATTTATAAAGTGGGCATAATAGTGCCTTGCTTTGACTTTCTAATATTTTTATCATCTTGATCTTGTCATTAATATAATTCTCATGAAGCCCACCTGCCTATTTTTTATTGGTTATATTTCCATCTGGTATAGTAACAAAATAAAAGCTTATTGATGATTTTTCAAGTAACCATAACTGTGAATTTCCTAGGAGGGTAATCAGAAAATTAAGGTCTGGGGCAGCTAGGTGGCACAGTGGATAGGGCACTGGCCCTGGAGTCAGGAGGACCTGAGTTACAATCTGGCTTCAGACACTTGACACTTAACTAGCTGTGTGACCCTGGGCAAGTCACTTAACCCTACTGCATAGCCAAAAAGAGAGAGAGAGAGAGAGAGAGAGAGAGAGAGAGAGAGAGAGAGAGAGAGAGAGAGAGAGAGAGAGAGAGAGAAGAAAAAAAGAAGAAAATTAAGATGATAGGCTTCCTTGGATCCTGTTTAAAACTTGTTAAGCAGATTGTGTTTTATACTTCTGTTACTGATTGATAAGTTAATGTATGATTTAATACAAATAAAAAGTACAAAACCCTCTTTTGTTCAGCTCTGGAATCTAATCAAAGTCTATTTGTGTTGTTGACAGACATATATATTTCCTGGCCATTGCCCAGACCTTCATCACTTCGGGCTCAAATTGATGTAATAGTCTCTTAACTAGTCTCCTGTGCTCTATGGTCTTCTTCTGCATAATCCTGTCCAAAAATACTACTTTCATTATGTCTCTACCCTATTTAAGAATTTATAATGGCTTTGCTAGTGCTCATGTATAGGATCATATTTAAACTTGTTCACTTGACATTCAAGGACTGGTGTCTTCCTCTGTTAAATAGGGATAATAATATCTGCTTTACCTACCACAAATGGTTGATGAGAAGATCAAATGAAATCATGTATATGAAAGCATGTTGGACAGAACTATAGAACTTCACAGTTTACAAATATTCACACTGTGCTAGGCACTTTAATATAAGGAAATATAAAGCACGACTCTCGTCTTCAATGAGTTTATGATATAACTGAGAAATAACATATATAAGCATATATATGAGCTGTTAAGTAATAAAAGAGCTAAATACAATAATCATATCCTGCTTGTGGTCTACAGAATTAAAACTGAAACTAGAAAATGGGAGCATAGCTAAGGCACCCACAGGTTCTAGTATTTAGAAGGTCCTTTCTGCTTTATCTTCTATTTTGCACCATATTTTAGATAACAATGGATTATAAAGAATAAATACTAGCAGAATATAATAAGACAAACTTGACACAGGTAAGTGAAGTGGTGTGGCATAATGGATAAGAGTACTGGATTCAGTTTCAGGAAGATTTGGGTTTAAATTCTACCTAAACAATCACCAGTTCTATGACCCTGAGCAAGTCACTTTACCTCTCTTAATCTCAGTTTCCTCATCTGTAAAATGGGGATAATAAGAACAACCATCTTGAAGGGTTGTTGTGAGAATCACATGAAACATGTAAGGTGCATGACAAACTTTAAAGCATTAATTAAGTGTTCATTATGACTACCATAGCCAAGGCAGTTCTGATTCTGGTCAAACCCAATGGCTCAAATCTAGGCCACTGTGGTCTAGAATTATTGCCACATTAAGCAGATGTTAGGGAAACCAATTCAATTCCAAAGATATCCATGAGGGTTAGATTAATATTCTACAGGCTTCAAGTATACATAATAGTACAGAACCCCGAGGGCCAGTGCAAAAACTGTCATGGAGCCTTCTAAATGGACCTATTCTCTACAGAGAAAGCCTGCCTAAAGACTCCCCCTGAGCTTGGTCTAGTATGGCCTGGTCCAGATCCAAATTCTGATTCATGAATTTCCATCAGAAACAGAACATCCTCAACCTGCTAGATACTCAGCTTCTAAACTATTAACACATCTGATGAATTAACAGCAAATAGCTTTGCTTTGGATGTGCTTTACTGAGTTAGATTCCGAGGTCAACAGCACAGTGATTTGGCTCTGAGAACCTTCCAACCAGGGTCAAGGTTACTCTCAATGGTTACTCTCAATGTAATGGCACTGTCTGGCCAAAGTAGAGCTGTCCTTGGTACCCATCACCTTCCCAGTTCCTCTCAAGGTCTTAAGTAACTTTTTCCGCAGCAAAAAAATGTTACTCACATCACATCCCTACATTTCTTATTGCAGATGTTGTTGTTCAGAAGTTTCAGTCATGTCCAACTCTTTGTGACCCCATTTTTGGTTTTCTTGGCAAAGATAACTGGAGTGGTTTGCTATTTCCTTCTTGAGCTCATTTTACAGTTGAGGAAACTAAGGCAAACAGGGTTAAGTGACTTGCTCAGGATCACACAGCAAGTAAGTATCTGAGGCTGGATTTGAACTCAGGTCTTCCTGATGTCCTGATTTCCAGAGCTCTGTCTACTGTGCCACCTACCTGCTCATATCCCTATATAATATGCAACTATTTTCTTCCATTTGTGAAGTAGGAAACCAAGACATAGGATTAAAATACCTAGTTAAGATTACATAGTAAGATGAGGCCAACATGGCCAGTGTGGTTGTCCTAGGATATAGATTGATATGACATTAAAAAGCACTGAGAGTTACTGCTGGTAAGAGATATAATCCCAGTAGAGGCAGAGCCAAGATGGTGAAATAAAGGCTCTCCCCCAAATGCCTCCAAATACCTCCAAAAAATGACTTTAAACAAATTATAGAACAGCAAAACCCACAAAAAGATGAATTGAAACAAATTTCGAAACCCAAGACAACTTCAAAGGTCAGCAGGAAGTATCTGTTGCACCTTCGTGAGAGTGGAGCACAGTCCAGTGTAGGCCATGCTAGCACAACCCCAGCCCCTGCCCCAGGAAACCAGAAATAGGCCTTGGGAGATATTGAATCAGCAGCGGCAGCAGCTGCTTCCAGAGCTCTCAGCTTACAGACAGTAAGGAGGTCAAACAACTGGTCAGAAGGAGATGCCAGGGGCCTTTTTGCTGAGGCAGAACTCTGCTGCTTTGCCCATACTAGGATCCATGTCACACTCATGGTGGCAGTCCCAGGGCAAGGAGGAGCACCAGCATGCCAGAGTTTGCATCCTCAGTGGAACAGGACCCTCATCACAGTTCCAGGGCAGAAAACAGTGCTGTAGTTGCTCACAGACCAAAGCACAGGCCAGGAGAATAGTAAACACCTCTCCTTAGGTCACCTTAGAAAAATGCAGAACTTACAGGTCCCTAGAAGTATCTCTGAAAACAATTGCACAAAACCCCTGAAGCTTGGGACTGTATACCCTCCACTCTGGAAGCAGAGCCCTTATTTTAACAATCAGTTAAAACTCAAGTAATTGGCTGGGAACATGAGCAAACAACGGAAAACACCCTCTGACTATAGAAAGTTACTATGGTGACAAGGAAGATCAAAACGCACACACAAAAGAAGACAACAAAGTCAAAGCTCCTACATCCAAAGCCTCCAAGAAAAATACAAATTCATCTCAGGCCATGAAAGAGCTCAACAAGGATTTTGAAAGTCAAGGAAGAGAGGTAAAGTAAAAATTGAGAAGAGAAATGAGAGTGATAAAAGAAAATCATGAAAAATGAGTCAACAGCTTGGTAAATGAAACACAAAAAAATATTAAAGAAAATAACACATTAAAAGACAGACTAGGCAACTGAATCATGGGCAGCTGTGGAGGTTTCCAGACTTCTCAACCTCCAAAAACCAAAGACAACTTAGAGGGTCAGTAGGAAAAGTCTGTGACCATGGTCAGAGAGAAGCTCGGTCCCAGTCCCAGTTCAGGCACAGCCATGGGACAGCAGCTGCTTCCTGAGCTCGGCCCACAGACCGAGAGGGAATCTAGTGGCTGATCAGAAGGGAACTGCAGGGATCTTCTTGCTGGTGCTAAGGCAGGACTCTCTTGCTTTGCCCATGCTTGGATGTGGGCTGCAGTTCTGGGTGGTGATCCTGGGGTGAGGAAGAGTGCTGGCATGGTGGAGTTTGTGGTGGTAGGGAAGAGTAAATCCTTTTCACAGTTCCAAGGCAGAAAAGACTGCTTGTGGTCATTCATAGACCAGAGCCCAGGCCAAGAAAGGAGTAAACACCTTGCCCTTGATTGTACCACCTTGGAAGAACTGAAAATTTACAGGTCCCTAGAAGTATCTCTGAAAACAGCTGCACAAAACCCCTGAAGCTTGGGACAGTATATTCTCCACACTGGAAGCAGACCCCTACCTTAATAAAGAGTTTAAAACTCAAGTAACTGGCTGGGAACATGAGCAAACAGTGCAAAAAAAGTCAGACCATAGAATCTTTCTTTGGTGACAAAGAAGATCAAAACATACAACCAGAAGAAGACAACAAAGCTAAAGCTCCTACATCCAAAGCCTCCAAGAAAAATATGAATTGGTCCCAGGCCATGGAAGAGGTCAAAAAGGATTTTGAGAAGCAAGTAAGAGAAGTAGAGGAAAAACTGGGAAGAGAAGTGAGAGTGATGCAAGAAAATCATGAAAAACAAGTCAACAGCTTGCTAAAGGAGTCCCAAAAGAACACTGAAGAAAATAACAATTTAAAAAATAGGCTAACCCAAATGGCAAAAGAAGTCCAAAAAGCCAATGAGAAGTATGCCTTCAAAATCATATATAAATCTATCCTGCCCTACAGGAAAATAGAAGGGGAAGGGGATAAGAGAAGGGGGGAAGAGATAGAAGGAAGGGCAGATTAAGAGGAGTATTCAGAATGCATACTATCTCGGGGTGGGGGGAGAGATGAGGTGGGGAGAAAATTTGGAACTCAAAATGTTATGGAAGTGAATGTTGAAAACTAAAAATAAATAAATTTTAAAATAAATTTAAAAATTAAAAAAAAAGACTAGGCCAAATGATAAAAGAGGTCCAAAAAGCCAACGAGAAGAACGCCTTAAAAAGCAGAATTGGCCAAATGGGAAAAGCTCACTGAAGAAAATAATTCCTTAAAAATTAGAATGGAGCAATTGGAAGCTAATGACTTTATGAGAAATCAAGAAACAATAAAACAAAACCAAAAGAATGAAAAAAATGGAAGACAATGTAAAATATCTTATTGGAAAAACAACCGACCTGGAAAATAGATCCAGGAGAAATAATTTTTAAATTATTGGACTACCTAAAAGCCATGATCAAAAAAAGAGCCTGGATAACATTTTTCAATAAATTACCAAGGAAAACTGCCCCAACATTCTAGAACCAGATGGTAAAAGAGAAATTGAAAGAATCCACTGATCACCTCCTGAAAGAGATCCCAAAAGGAAAACTTCCAGGAATATTATAGCCAAATTCCAGAGTTCCCAAGTCAAGGAGAAACTATTGCAAGCAGCCATAAGGAAACAATGTAAGTATGGTGGAGCCACAGTCAAGATAACACAAGATTTAGCAGCTTCTACATTAAAGGATAAAAGGTCTTAGAATATGATATTCTGGAGCAGCTAAGATTACAACCAAGAATCACCTACCCAGCAAAACTGAGTATAATCCTCCAGGGGAAAAAATGGATATTGAATGACATAGAGGACTTTCAAGCATTCTTGATGAGAAGACCAGAGCTGAATAGAAAATTTGACTTTGAAATATAAAACTCAAGAGAAGCATAAAATGGTAAACAGGAAAGGGAAACCATAAGGGACTTAATAAGGTTAAACTTCATGGGAAGATGATATTTGTAGCTCATAAGACCTTTATCATTATGGTAGTTAGAAAGAATATATATATGGACAGAAGGTACAGGTGTGAGTTGACTATGAAGGGATGCCATCTAAAAAAATAAAATTAAGGAGTGAGAGAGGAAGGTACTGGGAGAAAGAGAAAGGTAGATGTAGAATGAGGTAAATTATCTCACATAAAAGAGGCAAGAACAAGCTTTTACAGTGGAGGGAAAGGGGGAGTAGGTGAGGGGAATAAGCGAACCTTACTCTCATCAGAATTGGCTCAAACAGGGAATAACATACACACTAAATTGGGTACAGAAATCAATCTTACCCTACAAAAAAAAGTAGGAGGGGAAGGAGATAAAAGAAAGTGGGTAATAGAATGGAGGACAGATTAGGAGAGAGGCTAGTCAGAAGCAAAACACTTTTGAGGAGGTATGCGGTGAAAGGAGAGAGAGAATAGAATAGTGGGGGTGGGAGACAGGATGGAGGGAAATCCAGTTAGCAACAGTAACTATGAAAAACATTTTGAAGCAAGTTTTTTTGATAAAGGCCTAATTTCTCAAACACATAGAGAAATGAGTCCAATTTATAAAAATAAGAGTCATTCCCCAAATGATAAATGGTCAAAAGATATGATCAGTTTTCAAGTGAATAATCAAAGCTATCTATAGACATATAAAAAAAAACATTCTCACCCACTACTGATTAGAGAAATACAAATTAAAACAATTCTGTGGTACCATCTCATACTTTTAGATTGGCTAATAGGACAGAAAAGGTAAATGACAATGTAGGAAGGCACTGGGGAAAAGAATAATGCATTGTTGGTGGAATTGTGAACTGATTCAACCATTCTGTAGAACAATTTGGAACTATACTCAAAGGGCTACAAAACTATCATACCCTTTGACCTAGCAATACTACTACTAGGTCTATATCCCCCAAAAAATAAAAAACAAAAATGAAAAGAGCCTATATGTACAAAAGTAATTATAACAGCTCACTTCTAGGGGATTGAGGGGGGAAACTGAGGCAATGCTCATCAATTGGGGAATGGCTAAACAAGTTGTGTTATGTGATTATGATAGAATACTATTGTACTATAAAAAATGATAAGCAGGATACTCTCAGAAAAACCTGGAAAGACTTGCATGGGCTGATGTAAAGTGAAATGTACTGTGTACCAAGTAACAGCAATATTGTAAGATGATCAGTTATGAATGACTTAGCTATTCTCAGCAATAAAATGATCCAAGACAATTCTGAAGGACTTGTGATGAAAAATGCTATCCATCCCCAGACAAAGAACTGATTGTGTTTGAACAGAAATTGAAGTATATTTTTTTAATTTTCCTTGTTTCTCTTCAATTTTTTGTCTATGTGTTCTTTCACAACATGACTATTATGGATATATTTTGCATGACTACACATATATAACCTATATCGAACTGCTTGCCTTCTCAATTAGGGGGTAGGGGCAGAGGGAGGAAGGGAGAGAATTCGGAACTCAAAGTTTTAGAAACAAAAGTTTAAAATTGTTATTACATGTAACTGGGAAAAAGAAAAAAGAAAGATCAAACAAAAAAAAAAAGAGAAACGGGGAAAAAAAAGAAATGTAATCCCAATATGGCGGTCAGAACTATGTAAGAGTGCCATTTTCCTGAGTGGCCAGGGAACACAGGAACAACCAGATATACAGATCACCAAAATTTTTCCTTGTACCCCCTGCCAGGGGCAGAGAACCGATAGCATTCTTTCCCTAGCACTGGCACTTATCACAGTTACAGATTTATTATGTAAAGGAAACCAGAAAGAGAATTTGACACATTGGTCACATTCCAAGATGCCATTACTTATTTTAAAGTTTTTTTCCTATGGAAAAAGTGGATCTTTTTATTTTAAAGGAACATAAGTAAACTCTAACTTGTTTCTTCTAATGTAAGTTTGTATTTATATAGTGTTTTTAAGAAGAGGCTAAATTTCCCCAGAAATTACAAAGTTCCTTTAATAACTCCAAGCTTTCCAAATGTCCTACTGTCTAATATGAACATCCTACCAGAGCTGCTGTATTGCAGTAAGACATGGAATACAACAATTTTCCAAGAATTAAAAATAAATATCACACAGAGGGTATGAGTAAACAAAACATATAACCATAAGCAACTTCCAAGATGAACAGCAGTAAAAGATGTCATCAAGGAAATCTGGGATAGGGTGAGAAGAGGTGTCAAGAGGTCAATAACTCAACAAGCATTTGGGAAACACCTGCTATTTGGTAGAAGAACAATGGGACTGTCATGTGGCAAGCGCAGGGGACAAGCGGACACAATTAACTTTGCAGAAGAAAACAAGGAGGGCCTTCAGTACTTTGGGGTGAACCTTTTATCATAAACTATTAGAGGATATGGACAAAAGTCCTACATAATGGACATGCATGGAATATCCAAACTGATGAGATTACACATCTATTTGTACATTTCAATGTTGAAAGTCCTTTCCAGTCATTTGATCTTCCTAATAATCCTATGAGTTAAATCTATCCCCATTTTACAAATAAGGAAACTGAGGCTAAGAAGGACTAAACTCAAGGTTACACAACTATTAAGTGGCAGAGCCAAGAACTGAACCTAGGGTTTTCTAACACCAAAACATGCATATAAGGCAATCCAGGACTATAGGCTTAGCAACTAATCAATCAAAAAGCATTGTTAAGAGTTTACTATGTGCCAGATATTGTTTTAAGCCCTAGGGACACAAATAAAGGCAAAAAGAGTCCTGCTCTCAAGAAACTGATATTCTAATAGGAAAGATAACATGTAAATAACTAGGAATATGTAAGATATACACAGAGTACATGGGAGGGGATCTCAGAAGAGTAGTTGGAGGGGCTTTGAAAACCCTCCTTCCAAAAGCAGGATTTAATCAGGGACTTGAAGGAAGCCAGGGAATCCAGCAGGCACAGGAGTTGAGAAAGAACATTCCTGGTATCAGGGACAGTCAGGGAAAAGGCACCAAGTCAAGAGACAGAGCCCCGAGTAAGAACGCAACCTGAATAAACCAGTGAAGCTGGATCATAGAATGTGTATAAAGGATGAGAATGGAAGAACACTGGAATGGTTGGAAGAGGCCACATTATGAGGAGCTACGAATGGCAAGCAGAAGATTTTTTCATCTTGGAATAGGGAGCCACTAGAATGTATTGAGTATCAAGGCTGACACGGTCAGAGCTATGTTTTAAGAAAATCAATTTGGCAGCTGAATAGAAAATGGATTAGAGTGAGGACAGAGAGAGGAGATGGGGAGAGGGAGGAGGAGGAAGCAGAGATGAGGAGGAGAAAGGGGGGATGAGGAAGAGGAGGAGACCAACCATGTAGAAAGCTATTATAATAGTCAAGACAAGAGGAAACCGAGGGCCTGAACTAGTAGGGTAGAAATGTGAATGTAAAGAAGGCCACAAATTGCCTAATAGCAAGGAATTCCAAGGTTCTCAAACTACTCTCAAATGTCCACCTAAAGACTAATTAAGTCCTTGTTGGTAGTGGTAAGTGCAAGTCAGTTTACTGATATGAGCACCTTAAATGAGCAACATTAAGGAAAGAAACAAAGATGAGAGTTTCTTGAAAGATTATTCTTGGTTCACTAAATTTCAAATCTTTTGACTAAAACAAATTCTCCTACCTTTCCAGCAGTGGCTCCAACCAGCCTTCGTGACATTCACAGTGACAGTCAAGGAAGGTCAGAATCTCCCCAGTAGCTATAGAAGCTCCCAGAAGTCGAGCTCGAACTAGTCCTTCCCTTTTATTTGCCCGGATTAAACGCACCTTATGCAGGCCAGACAAATGGTTTTCCAAAGGCTCCTTTAAATGTTCTAATAAGAATAAGAACAAAAATGACTAGAAGCTGAGCAAACTGCCTAACTCTAACGTAAATGGTTTCACATTTCAGAAAAATGAAAAAGTTTTCTAAATAGTTTTATTTTGTCTTAATTATTATATATCATTTCCTTCCAACTGAAATTTTAAGTGTTTTGCAAAATAAACTGAAAAATAACCTCAGTAGTTATAATATTTCCATATATCCTGTTGAAATAAAATGCCTTAGGAGAATAAAGGATCAAAGGATGACAGATCTAGGGTGGAAGAAACTTTGAAGATCATCCAGTTGAGCCTCCTTCGTTTTATAGATGAGAATTCTCAGATCCAAAGAGGTTGGTGACTTACCCAAGCTTACATGTGCTAAAATTAGTAGAGCCAGAATTTGAATCTAGATCCTCGGACTTCAAATCTATGTCCCTTTCCACTGAATCACATTGCCTCCTCCAGACCCAGTTGTTTCCTGTCTTTTGAACACAGCAAACCACATATACTATTCTCATCAGGTATTTTCAGTGATTTGAATTGTCTACTTTCTTCCCACATGGAATAATTCAGATGAATGCTGGACTTAGATTCAGAAACATCCAGGTTCAAAATCACCTGTGTGACCATAAGCAATCCCTTAACCTCTCTGAGCCACAAACCACTCAGAGATGTATCTGCTAAGTTATAGATCATTTGCAATATAAATTGGTAAAAGATATTTATTTTGATCCTTTGATGGACATCCAATTGACCCATGATGTATTGTCCTCCATGCCAATTTAAAGTTAATGGTACATCATGTACGTATAAGAAAAAAGCAATTCATCAACAACATTCAAATAAATGTACATTAACGTTCTTTGCAATCTTAAGTACCAATTTAGTCTCAATTTCCTCCACTAAAAAACAGGAATAATACCTTAGGATGCCAAGAATTCAATGAAAACCACTTCTCCTTGTGCATAGTAGGCATTCAATAAATATTTGTTAACTGATCTTATATAAGCTGTTAATAACAATTAGGTGTGGTACTTACACCTAATTGTAAAAGTTTGTAAAAAAAATTGTAAAACAAATTACGCATGGTATATATTCATACTATGTATTTACAATACAATACAATAACCATTACTAAGCTTCTACTATGTGGCAAGTACTGTGCTGAGTGCTGGGGATACAAATAAGAAAAATAATGACAATTCTTGCCTTCAAGGAGCTTACAATATAATGGGGGAAGACGACACAGAAGGAAGCTAAAAGCAGAGGGAAAATGCCAGAGGTACCAGGCACAGGGGCATAATGAAGAGGACAATGTACTTGAAACAAAGCAGAGCAGCTGGTGACAAATGAAGGATCTAATTACAAATATTATAATCTTTATATATATTGCTGTTGATGTCATATTACATTTTACATATGAAGATATTAAAACTCAGGTATAGTAATCTAATTCACTATATGTGTGTGTGTTCATGTGAACTGCATTATAATGTTATAATTGGCCAAAAGCTTAAAGATACTAAAAAAAAGATGTGGATCCCCCCCCAAAAAAAGCCATTAGCCCTTAAGACCAATTCTAGTAATGCTTTCTCGGTGTTTTGATCACAACTTGAAAAGGACGTCCTTTCCTCTTCAAACCAAAAGCTCCTATTGTCTTCTCCAGAATTGGATGGTTTTCTTCACTCTGAGATACACTGAGCTGCTTTTGAGCTAAAATATACTTGTAACACCAAAACTACCCTTTGTTATTCTCTCTGTACTCTCTTGACCCCTCCACTTTCTTGGGAGATTCTGAAACTTGAATCATGGTGCCTGACTAGGAAATGGTGGTTTTGATTTGTGGTCTCTCTCCTTATTTCTTTAATTGTGGATTTCAAGTAATTTATCAGCCAAGACAAATAAGATTCTATAACTGAATCTGTCATCAGAAAAACACTCAAGTAAATCTCTCTTTCACTGCTTTTCTTACTGATAGTAATATCTCATAATGATGCCATCCATGATTGTCTTTAATGTAGGATATAGAAGAGACAATGAAGCCAATCTCATTTCTGCAGACTGGTGTAGCACGGGTACATCCATCTCAGTGTAATGGCCAGCCCCAAGCTTTTCATTTGACTACAATATGTGGTTCTTTTTGCTAAGACCACTAAGCCACCTACTGCCTAATCTATTGATTTCTTTCTCTCCATTGAGGATACTCTGATATCAATCAACAAATATTTGCTGGTGATGAATGTGACCAACATTGTGTTGGATTCTATGGGAGATATAAAAGCTGCATAAGATATTTATTAATTAAGTGCTCACCATAGACTTGTTTCCTACTGCTGTCATCAATGAATTTACGACCTAATTCACTTTATGGACATTCATGTTTCATTGAAAACATCCTTACATAAGATTAAAGGATCCCAACTCTACAGGTAAGGATCTAAGGTAGGATTCGAAACCAGGTCCTCTGAGTGCAGAGGACTCTTTCTACTATCTAACACACTGTCTCTTCAAAATGTTCTCTTCCTCCTCTTTTGAGAAGATATCGGAAACAAAATGGGGAAATAAATCTTGCCCTGAAGACATAGTGTGTTTGCTATGCTACTGTTAGGTTACAAAAATTTGGTCCAGGTATATTTTTGTCTTTGAATCCCCAGAGTCTTCATAGGACATACCTGGCATATAGTAGGTGCTTAAAGAATAATTATTGATTGTTAATTTATTTTTGGATCATAGATTTAGAGTTGCAACAGACTTTAAAGGTTACCCAGTCCAATCCCCTTATCTGTAGGATGGAACTAAGTTCCAGAGAAGATAAGTGATTTGCCAGGGTCACAGATCCAGTAAGTAATTGAGGTAGGATTTGAACCCAGGTTTTCCTAACTCCTGACTAGCATTTCGTCTACTTTACCATACCGGCTTTTATCCAAGATGCTTCATCCACAGTTAAAGATTTCAAGTCAATTCAATAAACATTTCTTAAGTGCCTACTGTGTGCCAGACACTGTGGATACAAAAAGAAGCAAAAGACAGCCCATCCACTCAAGGAGCTTACAATCTAATGGGGGAGACAACATTCAAACAAATATATACAAAGCAAGCTATATACAACAGAGAAAAGCTCCCACAATGTGAGCAAGAAAGCTCAGGAGGGACCTATAGAAAAAGTTGTTTGTTTGTTTGTTTTTCCCTGCAATGACTTGAAAGGTGGATCTAGGAAAGGTACTGTGTATCTGTCATCTTGCCTTCCTGTTTTCACTGCCATAGTTCTGTTATTATTTATCAGTGCTTCAATATGAGTGGGAGGCAAGGAAAGGGTGGCACCATACAGGAATGTCCCAAATGACACTGCCCTAATAGAAGTCATTTTGCAATAAAATTCTTAAGACATTGGAAACAAGTGTGAAATGATTCTTCAGTGACTAGCGTAGTACAGCTGCCATGCCTACCTTCCTAGTTTAGGGATTCTTGCCATGGTTACTCTGCTCAGTTCTGTTTCTAAGGAATTTATTCCTCCTATAACATTGTTTTTACCTACCATTATATTCCCTTGGAGCCAGTTAATGACATTAGGGAGGCAAGTGAAGAACTGATATTCTGCCAACCTGTCTTTATCTCCTTTCTTAAAGACTGCCATTAGGACACGCCAGAGGCCAGATGGCATTCTGCCATACGCCAGATCCACAAGATAAAAAGTTAATACAACATGCTCTGTTTCCCTCCTCACCTGAGGTTTCTGGCAGGGCCTTGTGACGGTGATGGAAAGTTTACCTTATTTTACTGCTTCTTTTGATACTTTCCCTTGAGGATCAGAGGAATTCTGAGCTCATCTAATATACAGGTGGCATGATGTAACAAAGTCTGGCCTTGGAGTTAGGAGACTTGGATTTGAATCCCAGTTTTGACAGATATTAACTGGGTGACCACAGGCAAGTTATTTAACCTCTCTAAGACTCAGTTTCCTAACCTATGTAATGGAGATAGTAATACTTATAACTACCTTCCTCATCAGAGTTGTTGGGAAGGAAAAAAAATACATAAATCTTGAAGAATTAAACTTTTTTTTGTTTTTTTCTCTTCCTTCCCTTCTCTCTTCCTCCTTTCTTTCCTTCCTTCTTTCTTCTCTTCCTTCCTTCCTCTCTTTCTCCCTTTCATTTCTTCCTTCATAGACCTCCCCTACATCTCACCCAAGCTGAAAGTCCAGCCACCAGTCACAAGCACAACTCCATTGTTGATCAGCAAGGAAACTTTGGCCTGATCAGCTTCCAAACTAAGCCAGTTCACCCCCTCATTAAGCAGGCCAGTGGATACCTCCCCCCAACCCCCACTCACTATATTAGTGCTGGACTTAATATGGACAACTGATCAGCTTTCATGCTATTCCAGTACAGAATTCCCAAAGTCAAGCAATCCACCAGCCTCAGCCTCCTCAGTAGCAGGGATGACAAGTGTGTGCGTCATGCCAAGACACCTTATAAATTTGAGTTATTATAATTATGACTTTCTAATTATAGATGGTGCAATAGTGAATACTCTGAAAAGAGTCTCAGTTGAAGTCTTCTGAATAATGCTTCTAACATACACTGAAAGGTTTTCTCTTTGAGCAGATTCCTACTCTCCTTAGATTCCTAGGAGGACTGGTCTCAGAGTTCACACCACAGAATTCTTTTTCTGCCACAAAAAATCCCTGTGTATCCAAATGTGCTGTTTGCTTTGCCTTCCAGTTATTCTATGGAATAATCCTTCTGTGACTTACCAGTTTCATTTTTTTTCTACGGTTGATATTTTGCCAAGTGCTTAAAAAATTAATTTTACATTTACAACACTGTGTCTCTTCATCATTCTCTCTAAATGTATCTTGTTGTAGCTATTCAAGTATCTCAGAATTGTTCTAACTCTTGAGGAAAACCATCAAGAAAAGGAATAAAATACAGTTAACTTTTCTCATGTACGAGGATGATGGACTTCAATTTCCACTATGGAAATTGTTCCATTGTATCTGGTTATAATTGACCAGCTTGAGATTGACACATGGTGAAAAATGTCTTATTTCAATGAATTCTTGTGTTAGCAATCACAGCTGGGAATTTCAAGTTTGGCCTCTTATGACCTGACTTAGCAAGGTCATGCTCCCATAGCTGGGTTGGGGCAGTGGATAGATCATTGAGCCTGGAGGCAGGAAGACGTGAGTTCAAAGTTGGCCCAGACACTTACTAGCTGTGTGACACCCAGGCAAGTCACTTAACCTCTGTTGCCTCAGTTTCCTCAACTGTAAAATAGAGATAACAAAAGCACCAACCTCCCAGGGATGTTGTGAGGATCAAAGAAAGTAATATTTATAAAGCATTAGTATGTAGAAGGTGCTTAATAAATGCTTATTTACTTCCTTCCTTTCTTTCACAGCATCTAGTAACTAGTCCCTGCATCCCACAAAATGTGAGATGTGTATATCTTGCAGGTCAGGGCTGCCAGCACTTGTGTAGGGCAGGTATGCCTTTTCAACCATAAAAGTGGTTGCATTGTGCCTAGGTATTATATTTCTCTAAATTTTCCTTCCAATAGCATTTTCTCTTAATGTTTTTGTCATCATCATTCAGTCATTTTCAGTCCTGTCCAACTCTGTTACCTTATTTGGTATTTCCTTATCAAAGATACTCAAGCAGTTTGCCATTTCCTTCTCCAGCTCATTTTACAGAGGAGGAACTGAGGCAAATAGGATTAAGTGATTTACCCAGGGTCACACAGTAATAAGTGTCTGAGGCCAAATTTGAACTCAGGAACATGATTCTTTCTGACTTCAGATCTAGCACTCTATCCACTGTACCACCTAGCCACCCTCAAACTCTTCTCTTCCAATAAAAAGATTATCATCAAGATGAATAAATTATAGTCACATGTGCCCTTGGGGAAATTACAGTGTACTTGAGAATAGAAGTCCTGAATCCCTCCTCTTCATAATGCTCATTTCTCTTTCCAACACCTCCTTTATAATGAATAGATCGTTTACATTGTTAGACATCGTTACTAAAACAGCCCCAGAAATCTTTATAACTTCCATTCCGAATCTAAGATCAATTTTGAAAAAGTTATCTCTGTATATTTGTAAGCATAGTTTTAATATGAAAGAAATTTTTAGATGCCATTACGATGAAGTTTCCTTATAACTTTCGAAAAAAGTTGCCAGTCATCACAAATGCACACTCTGTTTATTACACAAAGTGAAGGATGGCTTTTCCCCATTGTCTTTTACCAATGGTTCCAACCCAGAGATTCATGTGTCTTCCAACTTTTTGGTTTAAGTCCTTCAGAAAAACAGAACAGCCTTGGGGCAAAGTGACATAGAATTCCTTCCTGCTTTAAGCAGTGACAAAAGTCAGACTACATACTCTATGCAACACACACACACACACACATATGCATATATCACCCCAGAGATGCAGGTACTAATCAAAAAAGTACTACCCTATTTTTTACAATATTTTTTCTCATTTCTGTGCCAAAAAAAAAACTATGTCTTCAAATAAAATTCATTCTAAAAAGTTGCTTACCTCTGTCACTATAATCATCCACAAGGATGATTTCCTTAAGCAGAATATCTGGAGATGTCTCAAGAACACTATAAACTGTTCGTAGAAGAGTTGACCAAGCTTCATTATAAAAAGCTATTATAACAGATGTTTTTGGCAAATTCTCATAATCATATTTCTTCTCTTTGCACCTGCAAATTAAAAAAAAACTCATTAATTCAGACTCCACTAATTTGTAAGTCAGAAATGGAGCTAGACTGAAAGTGATTTATAAATGGTAATAGTTCACATTATAGAGCATTATGGTTTACTAGTGTTTTCCTCAAAACAACTCTGGTGAGATAGATACTGAAAATTTTATTACTTCCATTTAACAGATGAGGAAACCTAGCTATAGGAAGTATAGGTACTTAAAGAGTACAGGCATACCTCATTTTATTGCACTTTGCTTTATTGTGCTTTGCAGATATTGCATTTTATACAATCTGAAGTTTGTGGCAACCTTGTGTCAAATAAGTCTATTGGCACCATTTTCCAAACAATATGTGCTCACATTGTGTCTGTGTCACATTTTGGTAACTCTCACGATTTTTTGAACTTTTTCATTATTTTTATCTGTTATGGTGATCTGTGATTGGTGGCCTTTGATGTTACTACTGTAATTGTTTTGAATTGTACTCATATAAGATGGAAAACTTATTGATAAATGTTGTGTGTTCTGACTGCTCCCCATCTCTCTCCCTCTCCTCCAATCTCCCCTATTCCCTGAGACCCAACAATATTGAAATCAGTCCAATTAATAACCCTAAAATGGCCTCTAAGTGTTCAAGTGAAAGGAAGAGTCAAACTACGAGGCAAACTTCATTGCTGTCTTATTTTAAGAAATAGCCTCAGCCATCCTAACCTTTAACAATTACCACCCTGATCAGTCAGCAGCCATCAACACTGAGGTAAGACCCTCCACCAGTAAAGATTGCAATTTACTAAAGGCTCAGATAATGGTTAACATTTTTTAGAAATAAAGTATTTTTTAAGTAAGGTATGTACATTGTTTTTTTGGGGGGGCGTTGTTTGTTTGTTTTAGACATAATACTACGGGCAGCTAGGTGGCACAATGGATAGTGGGCTAGGCCTGAAGTCAATAAGACTCATCTTTCTGAGTTCAAATCTGGCCTTAGACACGTACTAGCTGTGTGACCCTGGGCATGTCACTTAACCCCATTGCCTAGCCCAAAAAAAAAAAAAACAAAAACCCTAAATGCGGTCACAAGGAGTCAGACACAATTCAACATACTTACTAGACTACATTATAGTGTAAACATAACTTTTATATGCACTAGAAAACCAAAAAGTTCATGTGACTTCCTTTATTGTGATACTTGCTTTACTGTAGTAATCTGGAACCAAACCCACAATATCTCTGAGATATGCATGTCTTTGGCAACACTGTTCTCCTGGTTACATTATATACCTGAAGGTAACAAAATGGCATGTCTTCAAACATATTCTACATGTCAGACATTTCTCAAAAAATCAAGTTGGTCTGGGTAGTATTGGTATAAAAGTATCCTATCAGAGGTTCCCAAACTTATTTGGCCTACCACCCCTTTTCAAAAAAAAAAATTACTCAGTGCTCCCCACTAGGATCAAGTTAGGTTAACCCTTATTTTTATTCAATGCCCCCAATTGCACCTAAGGCTACCACCTCCCCCCATCATTCCAAGAAGCAGTATCACCTACTTTGGGAACCTATGGCAAACAGATACCAGAGATAACAGACTGAGTATCTGGAAATTAAATGTCTAAGAACCACATCGATGTTAACAACATTGGATAGAGGATTGCATAAAAAGGCAAATTAAGACTCTTCTGCTATCTATATACATTCACATATATCTATGTATATGTGTAGATAGATACTTTTTATACATACAGACTTCTGCTAACCATCTTTATGTGCATATATACATAAAGATGGTTAGCAGATAAGTCTATATATATATATATATACACACACATTTATATATATATATATGTATGTACATATATATATACACATACATACATACATACATACATATAATCTTATATGTACATGATGGTCAATCTATGCATCTAAACTTGTCCTATCATATATGTATGTATGTATGTATGAATACATACACATACACACATATGCACATATGTGTATATACCTCTTGATAAACCATAGCCACAAATGTTTTCAAAATCTAAGTGCTTTGGAGAAAATGAGGCAAATAAAAGGCATGTTATCAGATTTTTGTGGTTTCCTCTGGCCACAGAAGAAATCATAGGATCATATATCTAGTCCAACCTGCTCATTTGTAAAATGAGGAAACCAAATCCAGGGAGATTCATTGATCTGCCCATGATCACAGAGGTAGCAAGTGTCCAGGGGCTGGCTGGTAAAGATGACTCCTCCTCTCTATGGAATGAGATAGGAGAAAGCTGGCTAGCAAAGGATTAGCAGAGGTGGTTCACTTGGGTCAAATATTTCCAAAAATGGTAGGATTAAATGGCTAGGCTATCTGATTTTTATTCCTAACATCTAATACAGTTCGCTTGCAGGAAGAGTAAATGAACACTAGGTATATCTAAGGCAGTTGGACAAGAGTTAGAATTAAGCTAAATTAAGTTTGAAAGGGTACGGTCTTTTCAGAATGTATTGAGGATCATGGGATCATAGGATTTGGAGTCAGAAGGAGCTTTGGAGATCTCTCATCAAACTTCATTAAGAAGTCTTTTAATTAACTTAGCTGAACCTTCACCTCAGTGAGACAGAAAAATCAGTGTGCATCATTTTGTCTTTGAGACTAGCTTATTTGTCCTGTTTATCACTCAATACACTCACCTGAGCTTAGCAATTACAATTTTCAGAAAACAAGGACTGAAGACATATGTCATAATCAGGGCTCAGGCAGTATAGGATAAACTAGGATGGGCCAGGACTGGGAATTCTAAACGTGTACCCAATTAAAAGGCTTAGTTAAACCCTATATTCTAAACATAAGAGCAAGGCTGAGGGCCTGTTATTCTAGGGCAGTAGAGACATGAGTACAAAAGGCAGATGCCAACCCAGTAGATTAACCCAAAGGAGAACTAGACAGGAGGGACATAATACTATGATCCAAAGCCTAAACAGAGTCCAGGACCCAGGATGCCCATTCAAGTAGGGTAAGGGAATCAGGGAATGAAAGTGTAACTAGTTGGAAATTCAATCAGGACAGTCCATCCACCAAGTAATCTCCAGAAACCCAAAAGGGTAGAACATGAGTGGTAAGAGAGTTCTGGTTACAGGTTTTAAACATCCAGACTCTGGGAGACTGGTGTTCAGGAATAGGAAACCAGGGACTCATGGTTTACTCCCCAACATACTCTCCAATCCATTGGCCTCCTGGCTTTTCCGCTAAGAGGACACTCTATCTCTC
Organism: Phascolarctos cinereus; assembly: GCF_003287225.1. Classification (NCBI taxonomy): domain Eukaryota; kingdom Metazoa; phylum Chordata; class Mammalia; order Diprotodontia; family Phascolarctidae; genus Phascolarctos; species Phascolarctos cinereus. The sequence continues at coordinate 145,804,544 of NW_027555847.1, forward strand.
AGCTCTGGACATTTTCTCTGGCCATCTCCCACACCTGGAATGCTCTCCTTTCTCCTCTACAAACTATTGACTTCCCCGGCTCCTTTAAGTTCCAGTTAAAATCCTATCTTCTACAGAAAGCCTTCCCTAACCCCTCTTAATTCCAGGCCCTTCCCTTTGTTCATTATTTCCTGTTTATCCTGCATACAGATTGCTTTGTATATATTTGTTTGCTTATTGTCTCCCCCATTAGATTATAAGACCCTTTAGGGCTGGAGCTGCCTTTTGCTTCTTTTTGTATCCTGAGAGCTTAGTACAGTGCCTGGCATATGATAGGCAGTTAATAAATGTTTATTGATTGATTGAGTTCAAAAGAAGGAAACCAGCCACTAAGGACTAGGATATCGAAATATCTTAATTTAAATTTGTACCTTGTTCAGCATGGATTTCTTTTCCCCCCCTTTTTAAATGTTTTATTGATCGTTTTTTCTTCTTTTCATTTTTCACTTCCCCATGATTCCCCACCACCACCATCACCACATTCCAAAAGAACCCTCCCTTGTAAGCAAAATAAATTACCACAATAGCCACGTCTGAAAAAGTATGCCTCCTTCCCCAACTACTGCCCACTCTCTCTGATACACAGAAGGTGATTTTGTATTCGGTCAGCTCTAGCAAGTTTTTCTACTTCATATTCTTAAGTTCCATTGTTATTTTCTTAGTGTGGTGAATCATAACCCTACCTCTGATGTGTGATCTATGGGACTATAAGCACCTCCATTAGCTTCCTCATCTGTAAAAGCAGGGAACTGGACCTCTGAGGTCCTTTCCAGTTTTGTTCCTATGAGTTGGGGATGTATAATATAAAAAGAAGAGACTTAGGGTAGATGTGATAGCTGTCTTCAATCAAATGAAGAGTTGTTACATGAAAGGCAGTAGATATGTTCTGCTTGGCCTCAGGACAGAACTAGGGGCAATAAGTAGAAGATGCCGATAAATATATTTAGGCTGGTCATATCAGAAAATGTACTAACAATTAGAACCATCCAAAAGTAAACTAGGCAGCCTCAGCAAGGACTGATTGAGTTCCTCGTCACTGGAGGTCCTCAAGCAGAGGTTAAACAACCACTAGGTGGGGCTGGTTACAGAAGGAATTCTTGGTCCAGTACAAGTTGGACTCGACACCTTCTGAGGTTTCTTGTAATTTTCAGATTCTGTATCATAGCTTTTTGATATTTCATCTCATAAGGTTACCTATAGCTAGCGCTGGAAGGGGTCATAAAAGCTATCTAATCCAATCCTCTCCTTTCATAGAGGAGAAAACTGAGGCACAGGGAGCTCTAGGGACTTGACCAAGATCATACAGCTAGTTAGCACCAGATGCAGAATTTGAACTCAGGTCCTCAGAATCCAGCCCTTTCTTACTCAAAGTTTATAGCATGCTATTCATTCCATAAAGTTGTCTCTCAATGAAAAGAGAGATTATAAGAGCTACCATCTGCCCTCCAAGGATTAAAATCACTAGTTTCAGGCAAGCTACTTTATATGGTAATAAAAGAACTAATAGATACTACCGCTGAGTGGTCAATGATCTTTGAAAAATAATAGAAAACAGGAGAGGTGCTGTGTTGCAGGATTGAAGAAAGGCAAACTTCATCTCACTTCTCAAACTATGGCTGATGAGCCTGACTTCAATTCCTGGCAAAATTCTAAAACATATTATTAGAGGGATTATTTGTGAGTGTTTAGAAAGGAAAGTACTGATCATTAAGAGTTACTGTGACTTCATCAAGAACAGGCCATTCCAGACTAACTTCATTTCCTCTTTTCACAGGGTTATTAGATCAGGGAAATGCTGTAGCTAGAATATAATGTGATTTCAGCAAAGCATCTGACAAAGTCCTTCATGTTATTCTTATATACAAAGATGTCAAGATATGAGCTAAATCAGTCCACTGGCTTTACAACCATTTGAATTAGCAGACCTGAAGACTAGTCAGTCATTAATTCATTAATTAATCAATGTCACCTTAGAGGAAGGAGGAGTGAGTGCTCTATGATGCTTCATATTTTTATCAGTGACTTGGAGAAAAACATAGATGCTAATCAAATCTTCAAATGATAAAAAGCTAAAAGAGAGAGAGAGAGAGAGAGAGAGAGAGAGAGAGAGAGAGAGAGGAGAGAGAGAGAGAGAGAGAAAGCTAATATTTGGAATGAAGGTCAGGATGCAAAAAGATTCTTAAAGGTCAGAATGATTGCCAAATCCTAATAGGATGAAATCTAACAGGATTAAATATGAAGTCCTATAATTGGGTTCATAAAATCAATTGCACAAGTACAAGATAGGGGAGACATGGGTGAATGACCATGTGGTTTTGATAACTGTTGTTGTCTGACTCTTCATGACCTATTTGAGGTTTTCTTGGTAAAGATACTAGAGCGATTTGCTATTTCCTTTTCCAGCTCATTTTACAGATGAGGAAACTGAGGCAAACAGGGTTAAGTGACTTGTCCAGGGTCATATAGCTAGTGTCTAAAGCCGCATTTGAACTCAGGTCCTCCTGACTCCAGACCCTGAGTTCTTTGCCATCTAGCTGTTTTGATAAAGTAAAGTTCAATAGTAATCAATCACATCAGATGATAGCCAAAAAAGCTTAGGCAAGAAAGACATAGTAATCACAAAGAGAGAAGTGAGGGTTCAGCTATATTCTGCCTTGACCAGATCTACATGAAATACACATTCTAGAAATGGAAATTAAGCTGAAATACTACCAGAAGAGGGTGACCTGAATAGTAAGAAATACAGAGCCATAGGAAAGTCCAGGAAATGGGGATAGTCTGGAAAAGAAAAAAAAAACTTTGAGAAGCCATAATTAGCTATCTTCAAATATATGACAGGACTATTGTGCAAAAGAACAATACAATCTTGTTTTTTTCTTGCTGTGCTTGGCCCCAAACAGCAGAGCCAAGACTACCAAGTGGATGTCATAAAGGTCTAAGGGAAATCTTTCACTTCAATTTCCTCATCTATAAAATGGAAATAAGTAATACAGTATTTATCTCTCTAGCAACTATGGAGGCCTCAGTATCATGTATCAGGAAACCCCCAAAGCCTCAAGGACACTTCTGAAGACTTATCTCATTCAGTAAACTTAAGTTTTTACTTTCTGGCATTGAGTATTAGATTTTTTGTTTTTTGAGCAAATACCTTCTTTGCTGCTAATGGTGCTAACCAGCTGCCTTTTCCAGCTTGGTTTCCTTTCCTGAACAATGAATATCATTCTGAGGTTGATATGTACAGTCTTGGAGTCGACCTTGTGAGTACAGAAGACTTGGATCCCATAAAGTCAGAGTTGACTGAGATCCCAGGGAGGATTCCCTCGCAATTATTCCAAATCTCTTGTAAAAGCCAACTACCAACAGGTTTGGCTCTAGTCTGGATGTTTTAACTGCAGGCTTGTACCAAGCTGTTTGATAAGTGCAGGGATATGGAAAAAATGCAGTGCCTAATTGGAAATCCCATAAAATGTATTATAGTCTAATAAGATTCAAGTATCAGCTTCCCGAATGATTGTTATCAGTGATTACAAGTTGAGTTATTGAATCCTGTTTTAAGTTTGTTTTTGTTCAAATGTGCCCTTGTAGCATTTAGCATTCCTTTTGTCTATTAGAGTAAAATACCAGTCCTATATCTGACTTATATTGTACAGTAGATACTTTATATTGCCCTCTTTAGGAAAACCCTAGATGTGAGCTAAACCTAAGCTTAAAATAATGTCACAGGATGTTGGGGCTTGACTAGGAGATCAGTGTGGAAAAAAAAAGGAGCCCTACCTAGACCTTTTGTGTGAAAAGTCAAAGGGATAGACAGAATGATAGAATGTTAGAGTCGGAAGGGAGAGATTAGCTGGCCCAACTCCACTCTCAGTTTTATGATTTCATCCATTATGAGAATGTCAAAATGGATATGGTTCATTTCTTCCACTAGTATATGGACTTGTTGATGGACCACAGACACACACGCAAACGCACACGCACGCGCGCGCGCGGTACTAACAGCTAAATTCAATCCATGTTCGTAGGGAAGGGAGCAGGATAAGCCCCAACGGGACGGGAAGACCGAGGCTGGGGAAGACCGAGGCTGAGGAAGCCAACGTGTCTTGTCCAAAGTCACAGCCAGGGCTAGCTAGGTAAGCAGCAAAGCCGGGCTGCCTTCAAAACCAGAGCTCTCCCCGCCACACCGGGGTCGCTGCCGCTCCCCTCACCACTAAACTTTCTGCAAAGGATATAGAGCCAGGGAGAAGGGCGTGACTTCGCCGCCGCGGTCACACCGTGAGCGCCTCGGTGGCAGGGCTAGCACTGGACCGGGTCCCTGGGCAGAGGGAGCCCCTGCGCCCGGGGCGCGTCACTCACAGCGGGTGCCACCGCTCAGGCAGGCGCCGGTGCAGCGAGATGCGGTCGCTGAGGTAGATGTTGATCTGGTGCCGCTGGATGCTCTCCTCCTGCAGTTTCTTGCCGGCTTCGTCCAACTCCAGGCGCACGGCGCGGCCCAGGTCCCCCAGAGCGCCGGGCTCGGGCGGCGGCCGCGGGTAGACGGGGCGGCGCAGCCGCTGCAACCGCTCCTCCGCGCTCTCGCCCGGCTGCGGGGCGCCGACCCTGGCCCCGGCTGGCTCAGGCTGCTGAGCGGGAAGCCGGGGCGCGAGCGCCTCCGGACCCCAGTCGGAGCTCCTCTGCAACACCAAGGCCAAGGCCACGGTGGCGGTGGCCGCGGCCAGCAGCGCCAGCAGCGGCAGCGAACAGGGGCAGCGCCGGGGGCCCCGCCAGAAGCGCCGCCGCGGCTTCCACCACATGGCCCGGGGCAGCGCTCTCACTCCGTGCCCCCGGCGGCCGCGGCAGCGGAGGGGGAGGAGGCTACTACCCGGATCCCGGAACCCCGCTCGGCCGCGGGTTCCCCGCCCCCACCTAGCCTGGGGCACCCCGCCCCACCTGCCCTCCTCCGGGCTCGCCCATCGGCGCTCGGCACTCCCGCAGAAGTCCCGCGCTTGCCCTGCCTTCCCTCGAGCCCACGCTCACTGGCACTCTCGCCCCGCTCCCTTTCCCCCGGCCCTCGCGGATGGCGAAACTGAGAAGTTCTCGGAAAGCTTGGACACGCAGAGCCTGGGCTGATTCTGCGGCTGCGGGAGATACTCCTCTCCCCAGAAAGGGGCGGGGGAGAAGGAAAGGAGGGAAGGGGGGGCTTTTGGAAGCGGGGTGCATCGAGGGGGTTCTAAAGCGACTCCGACCGAGGGTAACTTGTGGATTGAAACTCGAGTTGCCTTCATTTTTTTAAACTTTTATTTTTAAAAGTTACTGTATACAAAGTAGAGCGGAAAAAGGAATACAGTGGAACAAGGAATCGTCATTACAGTCAGTTTGCTTCAAGTGGCAAATAAATGTAATGTGTTGCTTTAAGGCTTTCTAATGTACGTTAAAAAAAATTTCAGTGACTTTCTTTTCTTTGTTGTTAAGATGAGGATAACTTTTCTTGTTCTTTTTTTGTTTGCAAAAAGTCGTCTTTATTTTTAATTTTAACAATGTCCACAGTTCCAGGCCTACCTTTTCTACTGGAAATGGAGTCCCAGTAATTTACTTTGAAAGGTGTGGAAGCACCCTGCCCATGCTTGTATTTGTGTTGAAGTACACACCCAGGATTTGTGGTTAGATTTGCGTACAGATGAATTTTACATTTTGTACCTCCTATATGCCAGCGCCAACGTTTTAATTTCTAGAAATTACTCATGGAATTTTTTTTAATGACTGTAATTCTTTATACCTCCTTGTATAGAATATACAACTCTCTTTCAAAGGCATATACAACTCCCACTCTATGGCAAAACTATTCAATAGCAACCACGTCCAGCGCCCACCCTATGGCAACCATATACAACTTCTGCTCAGTGACAACCACGTGCAACTCCCACTCAGTAACAAGAATAACAACTCCTACTAATCGAAAGCATGGTGAGGCCACATGGCACAAAGAAACTGAAAGACATAATCAACAATAAACACAAGCCTTTGGACACCCCTATTTCCATGAGTGTTGTTATCTGGCCTCCAGAGCTATTTTCTCCTTTTATAAGGAGGGATCCTACAAAAAGTAACTCTTGTAACTCAAAGTGTTACAGAATGACCTGGGCTCTTAACAGTAAGGGTTGAATTCCAGCAGGTCTTTCTAAGCCAGAAAGACTTTGAGTGGAGTCTTGGCAATAGAATGTTTGTCAAAGAAAAAAGTATTAATACTGTACTCTGTATTAATACTGTACTCTGCATTCAGACATAAGTTTGCCAGAAACAATTTTACTTAACATTAACCTAATACCTAAAATATCATTAGCATAGATACACAAACTGGTATTTTCCCCATGATCTTGGACATGACTCTGTGCCCTCCAAAATGATTTAAAGTAACATTTATAGGAATCTTGGAGAAATATTCAAAAAATACAATTTGGGGTTTATATTCCAAAATAAGTAACAAAAGTCACCATCCCATTTCTTCCTGGACCACCAACTTCAAGGTTTCAAAGAGATTGTTCCCTATGATAAATAGCAAGGATCTCTTTTGTATAAGAGAAGTCAGTGCTTCCCTTTGAATGGAATAAAGGGTACTTCTCTAGGGTGGATAAGCCACCACTGGTCAAACTTCAGTTTCTACCCTTAATCCATTTCCTTAAGAACAGCCCTTTTTGTCCTTGACAGATCACCTACTTTTCCAGTGGGGACAAGTCTGGAAAGAGTTTTTAGACCAGAGAAAATATTGTTTCTTATTATTTTCAGTCAAACTTAAAAAAAAAGGGGGTTTTAATATGATTCCACTCTACGAATGTAAAGTTTAGCCCAACACTAGACTGTTGGCTACCAATTGATTAATTGTTTTGGCCATAAAACAAGTGAAAATAGAAAATAGCCCTCAGTCCTTTACAATCCCCTGCTGCTTCCACAGTATTGATAGCAGTCACAGATAATGGGGACAGTGCTGAAATAAATATAGCTAATAAGGTCATGGACCTAGAACTGGAGGGGGACTGAGAGGCCATCTAGTCCATCTCCCTCTTCCTCCAGGAGAGGAAACTGAGGCTCGTGGGTGACTTGTCCAAGGTCACATACAGGGAAAAAGTCAGAAGTGAGATATGAGGCCATACATAGCCAATGCTCTGTTGCCTTCCTATAAACATGAATTTAATTCAGAGTACTCTTACTGTGTTGTGTCAATCAACCAAGTTGATATACACAAATGGTAGAAATAAATCATATCTATTTTGACATTCTCACAATGTATGAAACCATCAGATTTAAAATAACCATAAGATCATAGATTTACAGTGAGAAGAAACTTTAGCAGCCATCAATCCAACTTCCTCATTTTACAATTGAGGAAATTGAAGCTAGGAGAGTTCATATGACTTGACCAGCATTCTAAATCCAACAAGTAATGAGGGTAGAATTTGGACTCCAAGGCTAGTACCCTATCCAAGACACTACCTATTGGCTAATAGTTGGATTTAGAATCCTGGATGTAGAATTGGAAAGAGTATCAATGGATATCTAATCCACTCCCCTCATTTTACAGGTGAGGAAACTAGGCCCAGGAAGATTAAGTGACTTGCCCAAAGTTACAAATGTATAAAGCATCAGAGGAAGAATTTGAACCAAGTTCCTCAGAATCAAAAATCAAGTCTCTTTTCCATAAATAGCAAAGTGACAGCTAAATGGAAGTATATACCTCTTCAGAGAAGCAAATAAAGGTAATGGCAGAGTTGGTTACATCACATGTACAAAAGCAACATTAAACACCATTTCGTGGAACACTTGCTATGCATTGGTATCTGTTGCAAAGAATGAAGTAGAAAAATTCTATGATCAATTTAACAAGATCCTTCAAAACAAGTCAACATACAAGTTGTGGTTAGTTATGCACTATAAGAAGTCAGGCAAGTCCTTCCTCACTCTTCTATGGAAGGATTTGGGGGTACATGCTCAAAAGAGGAGTTGCTTCCTTCTCATTGGAGACACTTAAGCATGACAAGGAAGATACCTAGAGCAAAGCAAGTTCATTATGCAGAATTGAAGGACAGAGAGGCCAAGGTACATATAGACATGTAGCCCATATTGAAGGCGTTTGTGTCCGTATAGTCCTGAAGGGAAGTTACTGCCAGGAACCAAGTCCCAGATAAAGACACAAAGCCATACTCAGATCTAGAGAAGGGTTTACACCTTTTAGAAGCCACTACATCCACAAGAGCCCTAAGCAAAGCAACTGGCACCAGATAAAGCTATTGAGCCCCCAGTGTCACAGCGGAGAGCCATGAACCTGAAGACCAGAGGAAGGCCTAGAATACACTGAACTTTAGCATAGAGGAAGAAATGTGACTCTTGCCCTTTAATGGTACTCAGTCATGTGGACTTGTGCAGTTCTAGAGCAAGAGGAAAATTGATGCCTAAGAACTCCAAACAACCCAGGACAGTAATATTTGGAACTCAGAAGGATGGAAAGTAAGAGCATTTTCTTGATTGTTTATGCATAAAGGATCATTGATTTTAGAGTTGGAAAGGATCTTTTAGTCCATTAAGTTAAATTCCATTTTATAGATGAGGAAACTGAGGCACAGAGAGGTTAACTAACTTGCCAGGGTCACATAGCTAATAAGTGTCTGAGGCAGGATTTGAACTCAGGTTTTCCTGATTCCAAGTCTGGTGCCCTATCCATTTTCCCATCTTGTAGAAATAAAACATTTTCTATTTTAAATAACTTGTTAGCCTGAATGTCTACACAAGGGAGCCAAAGATTTTTTTGGGGGGAACAAAATGAGCCAGTCCTGAAGTTTCTAAAGTTTCCCTGGTGGGGGTCTAAGCTAGAGGGAAATTTTTCCGAGAGGTAACCTCAAAGTTCTAACTGGTTCCCCATTTCAGGAGATGCCATTTGGGATACAATCCTGATATCTGAGCTTGCCTTCTGATACAAATACCCAGATATGTTTTTAAAGGAGTCTCTTGCAAATCTTTAACAGTGCTTTATTGTTCAGCTATTATTTCAGCATCTCCATCTGTTGTCACCCTTCCTGCATGGATGTGATGTTCATCAGCCCAGGCCTCTCTCCAAATCCTCAAATGACTCCAGTTCTTTACCTTGTACCACCTTCTTCCTTCTGGATACAAAGACTGTTCTTGAGGTTAATGTATGCCTCAGAGTCTCCACTTCCTCTAGGCTGTTGGTGCAAGTCCATCAGGTGTGTGTTTATCTGTGTCTTCCCTCCCACACCCAATGTGCCAATTTCCCTGCAGGTTTTCCTCTGTGGGGTGCTTATCCCACACCTCTTTACAAATACCCTGAATTGGTACTCAGTGACTTCGATGTAAGAGGTGAACAAAGGGGAAGATAAAGAAAAAAAAATATGTTGGAAACTTGTTTTGGGATCAAGAAATAAGAGACCAAACCTTTTTGGATTCTTCTACAAGGCTTTATACCTATGTTGTAAATATTTTTTCAAGAAGAAAGCCAAATACAACTTAAAAGACTGAAGCACTCTGATCAGTGCAATGACCAGTTCCAATTCCAGAAGACCAATGACGAATCATCCTGCCCATCTCCTGACAGAGAGATGATGGACTCAAGAGACATAATTTTTCTAATATGTTCAAAGAGGGAATTTGTTTTACTTCACCACATCTATTTTTACAAGGGTTTTGTTTTTCTTTTCTTTTTTCAGTGGAGGAGGGGAGATGGGAAAGAAATAAAATAAATGCTTGTTAATTGAAAGAACAAAATTAAAAATTAAAAGGAAGAGTTGGAAACACCACACGCCACTCAAAAAATGAAATTGATCATATTTTTAGGCAAAAAATGACTGGTTACCCACATAATCATTTCACAATCATCTGAGTATGTCAATAAGACCCTTGCCAAAGCTAATCTGACAGGTGTCCTTGATCCCATTCCCTCCTGTTTTCTCCAGACTGCAATCTCAATCAACAGCTCCCCTTCATCTCTCTAATCTTTATCCTCTTCCTTTCTACTGATTCCTTCTCTGTTGTCTTCAAACATGCTCATCTTCCCCATTCAAAAACAAATGAATAAAAACCTTTTATTGCACTCTACCCTCCTCTCAAGCTACCATCTTGTATCTCTCCTGCATTTCTTAGCCAAATAGATAGCTTTCTTCATTCTCTTCCTCTTCTCTCACTTCCTCCTTGATTGCAACCTGGTTTCTGACCTAATCATTCAAATGAAACTTCTCTCTCCAAAGTTACCAATAAACTCTTTTAAAAATGTTTTTATCAATGAACAAAAATCTATTTTCTCTCTTTCCTACTTGTTTCCAACACCTCTTTGGAAAACAACAACAACAACAACAAAACCCTTATAACAACTGTGCATAATCAAGGAAAACAAATTCCTGCATTGGCAATGTCCAAAAAAATATGTTTTGTTCCTTAAACTGTGCCCATTGCCTCTCTGTAAGGAGGTGGGTAACATGCTTCATTGTGGGTCCTCTTAAATCACTGTCAGTCATTTCATTGATCAAACAACTTTCAAAATCATCATGACAACGTTGTTATTGTGCAAACTGTTTTCCTGATTATGCTCACTTCATTCTGCATCAGTTCATACAAATTTTCCCAGGTTTCTAATAATGATTTCTTAATTGCCAAATTTGATGTCCTAATTGATCCCTTCATTGACTTCCCTATCTCAAGTCTCTCGCCTCCAGTACATTCTCCACATTTCTGCCAAAGTGATTTTTCCTTAAGTGTACATCTGACAATATCTCTTCCCTAGTCTATTAACAAACTCCAGTCACTTCCTATTGGACAGCTAAGTGACACAGTGGATAGAGTGCCAGCCCTAAAGTCAAAAAGACTCATCTTCCTGAATTCAAATCCAGCCTCAGACACTTACTAGCTGTTTGACCCTGAGCAAGTCACTTCACCCTGTTTGTCACAGTTTCTTCATCTGTAAAATGAGCTGGAGAAGGAAATAGCAAACCACTCCAGTATCTTGCTAAAAAAAAAAACAAAAAAACAAAAAAACCCCAAAGAGGTCATGAAGAGTCAGACATGACTGAACAACAATATTTCCTATTACCTGTAGGATAAAATTGAAACTCCTCCCTTTAGTTTTTAAAGTTTTTCACAACTTTGCCCCAAACTATCTTTCCATCGTCATTGAACAGTATTCTCCATCCTACACTTTTTGATCCAACCAGCCAGTCCCCTGATAGTTTACATTCAATAACAGAACAAAATGAGAGACTCAGAGGTCATTTAACACTTAACAAAAAAAGTTTACTTAGCCAGAGCAGGAGGATATTTAACAACGATAGACATTGAGGACACTTTAATTTGATTCAACTGAATGAAGTTGCCTTGCTTGAGTTACCCATTGTGATTCACCAGCCAAGCATCAGAGTACCCCAGAGGTCCTTGTGGCTGTTTTTGTACTTAGATAATGAGGAAGAGACCTCAACAATCTGAGCCTTTAGTCCTCTGAGCCAAGAAGGCCTCAAGAAAGGTCTCAGTACCTTTTAAGTAAAATCTAGTTTAACTTGCATGGGAGCGAGGGGTTAGGATATTTCTCCTGCTAGACTCATACACAATACTCCATCTCCCATATCTGTGGCCACTCTCCAAGTCTAGAATTTACCTCTTCATCACCTTCACCTCCCAGAATCCTTCCCTTTTTTTCAAGACACAGCTCAAGCACCAATTTCTACCAGAAGCCTTTTCTGATCTCCTCAACTTCTGTCCTACCCTGTACTTAACTACTCTTCATTTATTTGAATTTATTCTCTTTGTGCTTATTTCATAAGTACACATTTACATATTTACTTTACAAATGTACTTACATACTTACATATGTACTTGTCTCCTCTGTTAGGACACAAGCTCCTTGGAATGGGAATTATTTCATTCTTTATAATTGTATCATCAGCACCTAACATAGTGCATGGCATCTAGCACGGACTTAATAAATGTTTGCTGATTGAGTGATTCATTGACTAGAACTAAGGTCAAAACAAATATCAAAATATAAGGGGAAAAATGTGGATTCATCTAATATATTATTGTAATTCCAACCCAAAATATTTGAGGGAACTATTAACTCCAAAAAGCTAAAAAATTAGTGAACACATTAACTCCAGGGGAAACCTTTCCACTGGCTTATGGATCTTGAGTTGGAAGGGAATTAAGAGACATCTACCTCTTAGCAATACCTTAAATACTTTCTAGGTCATCTTATCCCATCCTAGTTTTATAGATGGAGAAACTGAGCACTGTAAAGGTGAAGAGACTTGTGCCAACATCATACATGTAGTAAGTGGCACAACTGGGACTTGGCCCTTCTCCTCTGACTCCAAAGCTAATCTTCTTTCTGTTCCACCAGTTGCTTTTCCAAGAAAAGTTTAATTAATGCAAAGAAGACACCACAAAGAGAGCTAAGAATCAAGAAGCTAAAACACTTATTTGGAGTGGATGTGACTGCAGTCAAGAGATATTTTGAAGGATAAGCCAAAACTGCTAGAATTGAAAACTCAATTGACTTCTGTAGAAAATTGACTCATTTGCAAAAAATATTGAGACAGAGGATAACAGATTATGAGTAGTATCAAGTCACAAAGCAAGAAAAAGCAAAAATTGGGAAGATGGGGGTGGGAGAACCAATTTCTACCTTGATAACATCTCTTATAGGCTCCCTTCTCTTTTCTAATATTGTCACCACTCTGGTGCAGGCCATTTGCAATAGCCTATTGGCCATTTTTCTTGCCTCAGTCTTTTCCTTCTCCAGTCAATTATCCAAGGAGTTTGAACTTTATTCTCTAAGAAATGGGGAATCATTGTAAGTTTTTGAGTAGGGTAATGGTCTGTCCATAATTGCACGTTAGGTTGATCAATTTGAAAGTGGTGTGCAAAATAGATTGGAGGGAGTTTATTGCTAGAAGTAAAGACATACTTAGGGGGCTATTGCAATTCTCCAGGCAAGAGGTAATAAGCACCTTTACAGAAGGCCCTAAAAACAATAGCACTTGGACCCCAGATAATCAAGGAGGGACTAAAACCTGAAAGCATTGTGAGAACACACATACCATGAAAGGTAGAAGCCATTGGCAAGTAAATTAAGGTCAAGACCAAAAAGTAACTGACCACTGTCAAAGAAAAAGATAATAATACTGTCATTTTAGGGTTGTCTGCCAGAAACAATTTTATTTAATTTAGCATTAATCTAATAGCCAAGCTATTTCTGGCTTAGAGATAAAGATTCTAAACTGGCCTAGTTCTCCCATTTCTTCCAACATGACTCTCTACTGCAAGACAATTTGGGGTAACATTTATAAGAGTCTTGAACAAGGAAAAGATAGGTTAAAATACATTTTGGGGGTTAACATATCAGAAGAGTTGAGTAACAAAGTCACCATTTTATTCATTCCTGAGCCACCACCTCAAAGATTAAAGAAGATTTCCTCCCTGTAATCAATATTTTAACCTTGAATGCAAAAGCAGATACTGCCATTAGGTGGGTCTTGGGGCCAATTTTCTTAAAGGAAAAATCAAAAATGCATTTTATGATGGAGAAAATACTTTTTCTTAATATTTCTAGGGAAACTAAAAAGTTGTTGGGTTTTTTTGCTTTTTGTTTTTGTTTTTTGCTTCCATATCACCTTACTGAAGGGTTTGGGGACCCTGGCCCTGGCCCAAAGTCTCAAATCAGGAACTGAGACTAGAGATGTGAGGAAACAAAAGAAGACTATGAAGAAATATTATGGGTCAAGAGACACCCAAAGGGAAAACCCATTGAAAAAAAGAGCAACCCAGGGCAGCTAGGTGGTACAGTGGATAGAGCACCGGCCCTGGAGTCAGGAGGACCTGAGTTCAAATCCAGACTCAGACACATAACACTTACTAGCTGTGTGACTCAGGGCAAGTCACTTAACCCCAATTGCATCACTATAATAATAATAATAATAAAGATTATTTAAAAGAGTAACCTCAAAATTATAAGTAAAGGTCTAGAGAAAAATTTGGCATGGGAACAAAGATTACAAAAGAAAAACCATGGAAGACATGAAGCAACAGATTTAGAAAATGAAATCATCCATGAAATAAGAGCTCTGGAGAAAAGAATGAAGAAAAAACAACTAGAACAGAACATGGAAAGGCTTACTGAAGTCAAGGACTTCTTGAAAATTAGAATCAATTACACAGAATTCAATAACTCTCTGAGACAAAAAGAAATATTAGAATAAAGTTGAAAATGATTGGAAAAAAATAAAGAAAATGCCAAGTATTTACTATAAGAAACAACTGACCTGAAAAATAGGTCAAGGAGAGATAATTTAGGTATCACCAGAGTCCCTGAAAACTATGAATGATAAATGATATATGCACATTATGTATCAAGAAATTAGTAAAAAATGCCCAGTTCTATTAGAACTAAAGGGAAAAGTGGAAATAGAATCCATTGTAGATCACATTGTAAAAGAAATCTCAAAATGAAAACTCTTAGAAATATTATAAACAAAATACAGAGTTTCTAGGTCAAGAAAAAAGTTTGTTAGTTGCCCAAAGGAAAAAATTCAATTGCTAAGAAACCAGTGAAGATCACACAAAACTTGAAAGCAACTACTATCAAGGAGAGAAAATCTTGGAATATGATATTCCAAAAGCTAAAAGCTGAAGGCTTATAACTAAGAATAATTTACCAAGCAAATCTGCATATAACCAGAATTGTGGCAATATCGTAGTGTGTTAGAATGTAGGGGTCCTAGATGGCCCATAAATACCCACAATAAAATTCTAAAAATGCACCAGAAGGAATAACGATTAAGACAAAGAAAATCAGCTATAAACATTTCCATCCAGACCAGAACTGCACAAATTGCCAGAATACTGTGGAAGGGTGGAGTACAGACAAATGATGTGGAAGGCAATATAACCAATACTACAGCAGGAAACTGGATCATACCATCACCCAGCAGGAGTGACTCCGAGGCCCATATGTGGCAGAAGACAAGCCAGTCCAGTACACAGATTGTTTTTAAAAAAAAACTCCCTTCATATAATTCTATATCTTGATATATTGAGTATACTATATCTCAGCTGCTCCCTCTGCTACTAGATATGGTACATAAAGTCAGAATATACTCAGACATAAGTATATAGACCAAGGTGAAGTCAACTTTTATCAGTAGATACCAACCTTTTCCAAACTGACAAGCTCAGGACCTGCATCTAAATCCCTCTAGTTTCACAGTAAAGCTCATATAAAAGCAGAGCTTATCTCTTTTCTCTCCTCAAACAAAATGCACCACTTCCCTTCTGTAGCCCAAATCAAAGATCCTGCCTTAGGAAACAATAGAGAGATTTACAACACAGGGAAAAAGGAGAGATACAAGGTGGTTTTATTGTATGTTCAAATAGTACATTACCCAGGGGTTCTAAACCTTTCTGGGGGATCATAGACACTTTTGGGAAACCTAGATCCCTTCTCTGAATAATGCTTTTAAATGCATAAAATAAAATACATAGGTTTAAAAAGGTATAATCCCTCCCCTCACCCCCCAATTTCCTCATAACAGGATATAGTTTTCTCTAAAAGGCAGCAGAGCTGTCCTGGGATCTAATTGGCCCCTGGCCCCTTTGACAAAGCCCCTTGGTCTATTAAAGGAACTAAAAGTACAACTTACATGGAGTCAGGGTCCATTCAACTTGGTGGATGTTTGAAGACCATGCAAATAAGCATACCCTGCCCTGCTGAACAGATTTATTCCTATATGGAGAGCAGTGGGGACTGAAAGTGGTGGTTGAGGGGAAAATACATTTAAAGAAGCTAAGTACCTTCCTTTAAGCAACTTTCTTGTATGTCCTTATCATGTTAAAGCTAAGTAAACCTCTCTTTGTTAACTTTTCATTCACTTCTATTGGTGCCTCATTTCATCCCAAAATCAAACTTGAACTAAAAGCATGCTGGTGTCAAGCCTAGCCCTAACAAAAAGAAACTAATTATTTTGAAACACAGTTATCAAACAAGTTCACGGACCCCAGGTTAAGAATGCTTGACTTTACTTTTCAGAAATGCAGTTGGCAGCACAGGGTAGAAAATGATCACTATTTAAGTTAGTTCTTATAATTCTTGTAGCACTGTGATTCTTGCCTTTCCCAAAGTGTAGCAATAGACAATGGAGTGAAGAACAAACCTGCCTCTATCCAATACATTGGCTTAGGATTAGGATGGAAAGGAAACAACACACTCATAGAACATCTAACATTTAACAAAAAGAACTTTACCTAACAATAGCATGGAAGGGTTAATCAGCAAGGATACCATTTTGATCCAATTAGATGCAGCTCCCTTGACTCCGAATTTGCCATGGTCACTCAGAAGTTGGTCAGAAGCATGTATCAAGCCTGAGATGCTCCCAACTCCTTATGCACTGGGTTTTTGTACTTACATGACCAGGAAACTATGTCAGTGTCTCAAGCCTTAGTCTTTGGACCAAGTAAGTTGAGGATGGTTTCATTACCTTTAGGGAAAAACTGGTCTAGACTGCATGGGGTAGAAGTTGCTCTTGTCACAGAGTGAGAACCCTGGGCAGAGTATTAGTATTTACACAGGAAAGGAAACATAGAATATGTACAAAGTAAGTCCATCAATATATGAAAGTAAATAAAGATAAATTTATGTATTCTACTCTGTGTTTCAATCCAGGCACTAGTAGATAGATATAAAATCCTCAGGTGATTCCTGGAGAAGATATCTCATTGTTTCTTCACAAACAGATTTCATGAGGCAAGGGAGCTTGATTTTGTAAGGTTACTGGATTTATATGTAAATACTTGGGGTGTGAGGCTTCTTCTAAGGTGTGTTATGAATGAGGTAGGGAGAGGTCAGAAGGTACCCTAGCCTAAGTACTCTGGAATGAGTTGATAGGATGGACAATTAACTCATGATGACTGTGACCTTTAACCCTTCTTAGAGCTTTTCTTTCTAGGACCTGATCACAACTCAAGGAATCTAGAGTAATAAATACTTTTTGGAACAGGGGTTATTAATGTGCATGTGTGTGCATGCGTGTGTGTGTGTGTGTGTGTGTGTGTGTGTGTGTGTGTGTATTGGACTCCTTTGACACTCTAGTGAAGCCTACAGACCCTTTTTTAGAATGTTTTTAAATGCATAAAATAAGTACAGAGGATTATAAAGGAAACCACTCATCAACGTACTTTAAAAAACCCCAAAAAATAAAGCTCACAGACATCCAGGTTAAGAACCCCTGTCTTAGAGGCTAGGTGCTGTGGTAGTAGCAACCATCCTGTATTGATTTTGCTCATTTTAGCATGCCATATCTTAGGATAAATACTGAAAAGCTGAATCATGTCCAAAAGAAGACCAGGGTAGTGAATGAACTTAAAACTGTGTCATATGAGAAAAAAGTTGAGAGAACAAGGGCATGGTCAGCCTGAAGAAGAGAAGACTGGGGTAGAGAAGGTAGAGAAGAATGATAGATGTCTTCACATATTTTAAAGGCTGTTACATAGAAGAGTAAGACTACATATGTAGTTCTAATTTGAAAAGCTAGGACCAGTGGAGAAGATTTACATGGAAGCAGCTTTCAGCTGAATATAAAGAACTTTCTTTAAAAATATTTAAAAATTGATATCTTTTTCATATCACTATTATTATTCCCTTGCATCCTACCCCTATCAGGAAGCCATTCTTTATGACAAGGGATTTTTTAAAAAGAAAAAAAAATAGAAAGAGGGGGGGAAAACAGCAAAACACACACACACACACACACACACACACACACACACACACACACACACACACACACACTACAGTACATGCGAGTATTCCCTACCCATGGACCCCCTCCCTACCTCTGCAAAGGAGTAGGGTTAGAAGGAATAGCTTTTCATATCTTTTCTTTGGGTCCCAGCTGGTTCTTTGTAACTTTGTAACCTTCATTTTTGATGGTTTTCAATTACATGACTGCCGTCATTGTATATGTTTCTTGGCTCTGCTTCTGAAGAACTTTGCAATTATTGGAGTTGTCCAACAATGAAATGCCTTTGCCTTGAGAAATAGTAAATTCTTTGTCACTGACAGTATCCAAGCAGAGGCTAGCTAGATCACCACCTGTTAGGGACATTGTAGAGATAATTCCCACTTTTGAGAGCAAGATGGAGATAGGGGTGGGGAGTCTACGATATCATTTACTTAGAAGGACAGACTACACACATGTAAAAAGATAGGTCACAACAAAAGGTAATTTAATAAGTATCAAATGACTTGTTCAGAGGAAGAAGGGAGCACCATGGATAATCAAGTATAACCTCTCAGAGAAGGTAGGATTGAGGTAGGCCCTAAATAATAAGGAAGAATGGGAGGGCATTTTAAATACAGAGGTATGGAGGTGGAAAAGGGCAAGATCTTTCCTTTTTTTAAATTAATTAATTTATTTTTAGTTTTCAATATTCACTTTCATAAGCTTTTGAGTTGTAAATTTTCTCCCCTTCCCATTTTATAGATGATAACATTGAGGCAGAAAAGTTTAAGTAACTTCCTCAGGGTCAAATGGCTAGTATGATTTCAAGTTCAACATGCTAACCACTGTCCCTCACAGCTGCCTCACAAATCTAACAATAATATGTGACTATTTAAATAAAAAATGTCTTGAGAGTGGGTGTTTCTTTAAAAAAGTTTTTTGGAAATGATGCATAAAGCATCTCTTTTTGTATCAAATAGCCTGCTCCTTCTTAGCCCACCAATTAAGTCCCCTTTTCTGCCTGGAGGCATTCAGTTCTCATCTTTGTAAGGGTGTCTTTTATAGCTTATTGCTACATACCTGTTTAAAAAAATCAAGATGCATTTATTAAGTACCACCTCAAACATTAGATTCTGACTAGGTGCTGGATCTGCTCCACCATTTCACATATGCAATGTGTTTTAACGTGGAAAATTACACTTGCCATTTTCAAACAAAGCCTATTTCTGTGTGCTTCGAAATTCAAAAAGTAATTTAAGAGAAAAAGAAGCTAAAAGACACATTTGTGCATCAGGAAAATGATTGGTGGTTTTGTTGTTCAACAGGCAACAAAGTTGAGTTATTGCTCAACTTGAGACCTGTAGAAGTAGTTGGATCCTGCTTTTTCCTATGTTCCCATTTGTGATAATAGCATATGTCTGTGTGTGTGTGTATACATATATACATACATATACATACATACATATATGTCACTTTAAGGTTTGCAAAGCACTTTACAAATATTATTTCAGTTGACCCTCGAAATAACCTTGGGAAGTAGGTGCTATCTCCATTTTACAGTAAAGAAAACTGAGGCTGAGAGGGGTTAAGTAACTGGCCCCAGGGTCACTCAGCTCCTTAGTATCTGAGGCAGAATTTGAACTCAAATCCAGCACTAACCACTGTACCACCTAACTGCCTCTATTTGTATTTCTGAGTATGTTGTAAGCCACTTTCTTTCTATAAGCAACCTAAATATGAATGTCCTTCACTAAATTTGTGGAGAAAGTTATTCAGTATGACAAATTAACAAATAATATAAACCTGGGCTCCAACACCTCAGATTTCTATGTAGAAATATCTCAACTCTAAGGTTTGCTGGGCATTTTTCTTCACAAAAAGCTCATTAGGTAGACAATGCATGTTATAATAAGGTAGTAATAAGGCTTTTTTACAAATGGAAATTGAGGGTCAGAGACATCAGAGTAACCATACCTGATCATGGGGTATCAGAATAACTTTATTTGCATCTATTTTTATAACTGGCCAACGTGGAATTTTTTTCCTTGACTATGAATATTTGTTATTTTTTCCTTCCTTCCTTCCTTCCTTCCTTCCTTCCTTCCTTCCTTCCTTCCTTCCTCCCTCCCTCCCTCCCTCCCTCCCTCCCTTCTTTCTTTCTTTCTTTCTTTCTTTCTTTCTTCTTTTTTCTTTCTTTCTTTCTTTCTTCTTTCTTTCTTTCTTTCTTCTTTCTTTCTTTCTTTCTTTCTTTCTTTCTCCTTTTTCTTTCCTTCTTTCTTTCCTCCTTCTTTCTTCTTTCTTTCTTTCTTTCTTTCTTTCTTTCTTTCTTTTTTCTTCTTTCTTTCTTTCTTCTTTCTTCCTTCTTTCTTTCTTTCCTTCTTTCTTTCTTTCTTTCTTTCTTTCTTTCTTTCTTTCTTTCTTTCTTTCTTTCTTTCTTTCTTTCTTTCTTTCTTTCTTTCTTTCTTTCTTTCTTTCTTTCTTTCTTTCTTCCTTTCTCTCTTTTCCCCCAGTGGAGAGTATGTGGTAGGAAGCATAAATGCTTGTTAGTTGAAAAAATAATTTTATTTAAAAGGATAACTCTCTCTATACAGCGAAGGGATCGCAGGAAATCTTTTTTTGTGAGTCTAACAACTTCCACTCCTGAAACACGACCAGCCCACTGCAGGTCCGGAGAAGGGGTGAGGAAGGACAGAGGAATGGGCAAATGAGGATCCAAGGCTTGGGGGGGAAAGGGGGAGAGCCTGTAAGCGGGGAGGCCAGGAGGCTGGGCCAGGGCTGGGAGCCTGCTCCAGTAAGGACAAGAGGAGGAGGAGGAGGAAGGGCGAGTCCTGCTTGGTATCCGGGGGGCGGAGTCGGGGCTCCAGGAGCCAGGGGGCGCAGGAGGCGCGGAGGTCCGGGCCCTTCCGAGGCCGATGGTCCCGATGGGCGAGGGCGGGATCCCCCCAGCCTTCCAGCTCCTACTGCGCGCCTGCGATCAAGGCGACACGGAGACTGCGAGACGGCTGCTGGAGCCCGGGGCGGCGGCAACGGAGCCGGCCGAGCGCGGCGTCCCGGACGAGGAGGGGGGCGCTGGGCAGGCGGCGGTGCTGCTGGGGCCGGTGCCCGTGGACTGCACAGACGAAGCCGGCAACACGGCGTTGCAGTTCGCCGCGGCCGGCGGCTACGAGCCGCTTGTGAGGTTCCTGCTGCGGAAGGGGGCCTCGGTCAACAGCCGCAACCACTACGGCTGGAGCCCACTCATGCAGGCGGCGAGGTGAGCCCAGCCAGGGGCCGGGCCAGGGCGCTCAACGTCCGTGCCTGGGACCCCGGCGCCCAGGCGCCCGAGCGCAGCAGCGCAGCCCGGTCCGCATGTTTTGCCTTTCCATCCGCTGCTCCGTGGAGGATGAGAGGGGCCAACTGGTTCTGTGCTCCATCTAAGGGGACCTGCGTTGTGTGCAGGGTGTCTGCAGTGCTCACCCGTGTATGTGTGTGTGTGTGTGTGTGTGTGTGATGTCTGGGTGTCTGTGAGTCTATGTGTGTATGTCTGCATGTCTTTGGGTCTGTGTGTGGGTCTGTGTATCTGTGTTTCTGTCGGTCTGCTTATCTGTGTGTGTCTGTGTATTCATTTGTGTCTGTCCGTCTGTGGGTCTGTCTGTGTCTGTGTCTGTGTATCTGTCTGGGGATTCCACAATAGCAAAGTTGGTTTCAGAAGTGGTCAAAGGTCATAGTTGTCACGGGCACCACCTGTCCACTGCCCAGGTGGGGAATTTTGTTGGAAAGCATTTCACTTCTTTCATATCTGTCATATCACTTTGCTTGTGTGATGTTCAGTGGTGTATTTATTCACACAGAAAATTTAGACCCTGAAAGAAACGTGCCCAGTAGGTTCATAGGTACATACATAGATTCAATGCTGGAAAAGCAACTTAAAGGGGACCGAGTCCAATGCTCTATTTTTACAGATGAGGAAGTTGAGGCACAAAGATGTAGTAACATGCCAGTGGGATGTAAGGTCATGTAGGGCAAAGGCTGTTTTATTTTTGACAATGTATCCCTAGTCCCTGAAAGGAGAGGACCTGGGTTCAAGTACTACCTCTGATGCTGATTTCCTCTGATTTCCTGTGTGCCTTTCGACAAGTCACTTACCCTACCTTGAGCCTCAGTTTTCTCTGTACTAGATGGTTTCTAGTCCCTTCCAGCTTTAGAGATAGGCAACTATGATACATTGTAGGCTCTTAAATGCTAGTCGGATTGAATTGCCCAAGATTACCCAGACAGTAAGTAGCATGCGTGAACTTTTAACCCAGGTATTTTGACTCCCATCCCGGGTACTTTCCATTCTACAGCATTTCATCTGAAGAAACTGAATCCTAGAGACTTTGACTTGTTCAAGGTTATGCCTAATTGACATAAACAGCAGAATTCAGAATGACTCCCTGACCTCTAACTTCAAATCCAGTACTCTACATGCCATTATATGGGGACTATTAGGACAAGATAATTAGTAGTGAGGTACAATGAAAGGAGTGCCAATTTGGGGTCAGAGG
Source organism: Phascolarctos cinereus (assembly GCF_003287225.1). Lineage (NCBI taxonomy): Eukaryota > Metazoa > Chordata > Mammalia > Diprotodontia > Phascolarctidae > Phascolarctos > Phascolarctos cinereus. Next base: position 145,826,850 of record NW_027555847.1, read on the forward strand.
ATTGGGATTTGAGTCCAGACTCTGCTCCCTTGGTAACCTGTTTGACCTTGAATGAATCACTTCATTTCTGCAGATCTCAGTTGCCTCATCTGTAAAATAAAGAGATTGGACTAGATGATCAACACCTAAGGTCTTTTCCATCTCTTTGATCCTTGGATCTTCTGCTAAAGACTTCTCTGATATGTCATGTGAGAATAGAGGGAACCCTGGTGGATTCTTAAAGGCTAGGTCTCAGAGCAGAGTTCAGTGACTGGTAGGGCCTACCAACCTGGAAAGGCTTCCAGGAGGGGTCAGGTGACAGACTCATATGCCTGTTATCTGAGGGGCAACCTAGCTCAATTTGGAGAGGGTCATCACCAGGTTTTCTACAGTGTAAAGGATTTTTTTGGCCATTGCAACTCTGTTTACCAGGTCTTACTTTGGTAGAAGGAGTATCTATATAGCCACCAAAACCATGGATTGTTGACATATTGAGGTAAGGACAAGATTAATATGAATGATAGCCATTTGGAGTTAGGAGGGACCAGAGAGGTAATCTGAACTTATTTCCTATATAAGGCAACTCAGAACCAGAGACCTAGGAAATATACTCTCTAAGATAGTCTCTACTCCTCCCTTTTAAGTATTCACAACTTTAGTTGCCAATTAACTTTTAATAACAGATTCTCCGACAGGGATGCCCTTGCTTGCAATAGTTTTCCTTGGCATCTGAGTGGCAGCATCCATAGCGACTGAGATTGGTGGATCTCTTGAACTTGGGAGTTTTGCACTTAATAGCGAACTAAGCTGGGTGTCCATATTAAGCTCAGGAATGGGGGCTACCAGGCTTCCCTAAGGAGGAACAAATCTGCCCATGTCAGAAACTGAACAGGTCAGAGTTCCTGTGTCATGAGATCCGGCCTGTGCATAGCCCTTTTGCTTCCAGCCCCAGAGAAATAGGGAGATTCAGCCTTTTTTTTAAAAAAAAAAGTCTACTTGGAAACTGTCATACAGCTTATGATCAGCAGAACTGGGAATTAGAGCTGAGGTCCTCCAATGTTCTTTACTCTATAGTAGGCTACCTATCTTAGATAGACCAGAAAGAGAATGCTGAAGTTTGAAAAATGGACTAAAAATCAGTGCATCTTAAGCTGTGGGTCGTGAAAAAAATTTGGCAACACTAAAAGGTTTCTGAATGGGCAAGGCCCAAAATTTAATTAATTAATTAATTAATTTAATTAAACACTTAAATGTGTTTCTAGCAGCACTTGCCTGTGTTGCATCATGCAACTTCATTGCAGCCTTGGTTCTGAACACAAAGCATGCCCACTTTGCAATGCACATGCCCTCAGGCCACAGAACACCAGTGAACTGCTGCAGAGAAAAGGGGTCCTGAATGGAAAAAATTTAAGAAGCCCTAGACTAAATGGTACTATTTCTGATGGAATCTCCTATCCCCCTTGTCTTATGTCTCACATTGAAGCAGTGTTTGGGCTATCAAATGCAGCAGCCAGACTTCTGGTTTCAGTAGTAGCTTGGGAAGAAATACCATTATGTTCTTCATCTATTGATGGACAGCTAGGTAATGTAGTGAATAGAGAGCTAGACTTGTAGTCATGAAGACTTGTGTTCAAATCTTACCTCAGACATGTGGGACCCTAGACAAATCATTTAATGTCTCTGTGCCTCAGTTTCCTCATGTAAGATGGAAGGGTTGGGCTCAATGACTTGTAAATTTCCTTCTAGATCTAATTTGTGATCCTATGATCTTTAGGTGTGTGGCATATCAGAGTTATTTAATTTAACTGGAATTTGTTCTCTGTCTCCCTATACCAATGGGAGCCTATTGTGTACAAAATGTTTGAGCTTTTTAAATGTGGTGTTTCTATCTGCTTGGACTATTCTGGCTACAAAAATCTGTCTTGTATAGTTGGGCACATTTTTAGGTGCTTCTTAGACTCCTGGTTATACCAGAGACTTTTGCATGAGGAGAACCAATTAATTTCTCTTAACCTTAGTAGAAACGGTAACAGAGGTATACCAATCTGTACATCATTAATTGTACTAGACAAAGAATTAAAATTCATTTATTCATCAAACATTTTTTTCCTGCATCTACTGTGTGCAAGGCAACATGTTAAGTGTTGTCCTCACAGAGCTTACAATCAAATAGGGGTAATGAGACACATATGTGGATAAATATGAGATAAATTAGAATTTATAAGTGTATAAGTTTAAGGAGAGTACCAAGTGCTTTGAAATCAGATGATAAAGAGATCTTTCCAGTTGGGGGAATCAGGGAAAATTTCACAGATCAGATGGTTTTTGAGCTGGGTCTTAAAGGATGGGTAGGTTGTGTGACAGGAAAGGGAGAGTTTCAGGCGTCAAGAACTGCATGAACAAAGATTTGGAGGTGGGAAGATATAGGGGTGGTGCCAAACTTCTTTGATACTTCAAACCCTGTTCTAATCCAGGCTCAGCCCTTTCTTTAACAGGCACAGTTCATAACTTATGTATTAGCTTCTTCCTAGCTAGCTCCCCCATTCTGCCTGACTCTGCTCTTAGCAGGGGAAAGGGTCTTTGAATAAGCCATCTAATAATGTCCTTGTTTTTATGTGCACGGAAAAAACAATGGAGCTATTAAAATATGCAACTGGCTAAGAATCCCAAACTCTTGTTTTATAGGAATGTTAGAGGTCAAATGCTGGGGCAGATCGTAAATCTATTCAGAGAAGTGGGGATTCTACCTGAAGTATACAGCAACAGTCAGGGATAATATCCTTATAAGGATCTACTTATGCAAGGGTCTATGCCAGTGGTGAAGGATCTGCAATTTCATTAATGTAAAATTCTTTATCAACGTAGATCACAGCACATCTGTAACGTAGTTGAAGGTCTTAGTGTAGGCACATAGTAAGGCAGCTAAAAATTTTGTAAGGGAGGTGACAATGCAGAATATTATAGGAAATATTTAGAGAGGAAGAGCAATTGAGTGAATAAAGAGCTGGCCTTCAGGAAGCCCTGAGTTCAAATCCCTCTGGGTAAAAGAAGTCACTTAACCTCTCAGTGATCTAGGCTAGGCTAATATGCCAAGTCTTTAACACTGCCCCACTGCTTGATCAGATTAAAGCTAAATCAATAAGACCCCTGGAGGGATTCTAATGCATGGATTAGCCACCTCTATTTCTATTTGACTTTGACACTACTGTTCCAGGCAACTCTGAAAGACTAGAGGTGCCAACCTGTATTGGTAGAAGGAATATCTTTTATCTTTACCTAGAGGTTTCCTATTCAAGTGAATTCATATGTCTGGTTAGTATCCTCCAAAAAGGAGGCATGAGAAAGATTATTGAAAGCCATTGGGTATGGAGACTGAAAAAGATTGGGAACCTCTGGTCTAGAGCAAGCATCTGTTATCCAACAAGAAGAACCATTCACTGGTCCATGGAAGCCAGGCCACTTCCTCCAGTTAGTGCCTTTTCATAAGCAAAGGCCAAAGGATTAGTCTCTTTTCCTATTCAAAAACCAAAGTGTTTGTCTGGTAACTAAAGGTAACCTATTAAAGTTGTCTTGCTTTTTTTTCAGACATTTGTTCTTTCCTTAGTGGATACAGCCACTGCTGTGGTTTCTGTGGTCAAGAATGTAGGCATACATGGCCACATGAAGGCTGGGGTAAATAAGCTTACTCAGCTGTCAGTGTTAGAGCAATTAGCACAGGAAGTAAGCATGCTGGTGCAAAGTGAAATGCCAGCCAATAAATAGCCTGGGGTTAGCTGCTTGCAAATACAGCCCAGGGGCAGTGATTTTTAGTAATTACATAAAAGTTGACAGCAGAATCTTACTGCCACTGGATGTTGTTAGGGAAACCCCATGATTTTACTGAGACGCAATGATTTGAAGCATCATTGGGCTGCTTTTCAGGAATAAGCTATTGGGGCCAAGTCTAAGAAGAACTAAGTTGGACTTTTGCAGTCACAATGATGCTTGGGTCTTCTCTCTCTTTATTGCCTTTTGTGTGCATTGCATAGCAGTTGTCTGTGGATTCTGTTCCTTGGATCTGAACCACCAGGAATAAATAATGTCTATGTGTATCCTAGAAAAGTGAGGGTCTCTAGGGAGCTCCCACTAGTATTGACTATCTGTGTATTGTGGAAATAGACCAAGACCTAAATCAGTCAGGATCACTATGGGAATTCTCCATGGTAATAGCAGACCTTCAGCCTGGTTGGTTTGTATCTTCTTGAGAATGTTCTTGAAATATTTCTTTCTTTCACAGGTAGAATATAACTTTGGGAATATGTAGTAGCCAGCCTCAGTTGTCACTTCTGTGTACGTGTCCCCACACATACTTGGCCCTGATTTTTTTTAACCTGTCCTGTCATTCCACAGTTCTGTTTACAGTCTATCTGGCCTTGTATATCTCACTGTCATTTTAAGCTGAACTCACCCCTTTCTCTGCCCACCTGTTATCCCAACCCCCCAATGTCCCCACCTCCCAAAAAACAACACTAGCTTTCCAATTACTGGGTTTCTGTTGATGGCACCACCTGTCTGGATGCTGACTTGAAGAAGCCAGAGAGGATGTGGTCAGCCCTCACTGACTCATTGAAGAAAGTGTTGTGTGCTGCAAAGGTTTTTCTTCTTATTTTTTAAATGACAAACTTAAACTCTTTTATCTGAATATTCCTCGCCCACTCTTGGCTCTTTGTATCCTCTCTATGTGTGATATGATTCCTGATTTTCCATCCTCTTGACTATCTGATCATTTTATAGATTGGACATTTCTACTCTTTCTGTTCTAGCTGACCTTCTGGCTTCAAAGGATTTAGAGTATAGTGGGCAGCTGGAGACATAGTGGATATAGTGCTGGGCCTGAAGTCAGGAAGACTCATCTTCATGAGTTCAAATCCAGCCTCAGACCCTTACTAGCTATGTGACTCTAGGCAAGTCATTTCACCCTGTTTGCCTCAGTTTCCTCATCTGTAGAATGAGCTGGAGAAGGAAATGGCAAACCAAAGACTGCGTGGAAAGAGGTTAGAGTCAAGATTATTTTCCTATGAGGTTAGAGTCAAGGTTACTTGAGTTTAAATCTGCCATTTACTTCCTTGTGTGACCTTGAACAAATGACTTAAACCCTTCTGGGCTTCAGTTTCCTTATCTACAACCATGAGATCAAGGAGTATCTTTTGCCTCTTTTTGTATCCTCAGTTCTTAGCATAATGCCTGGCACATAGTAGGCACTTAATAAATGCTTATTGATTAATTGAAATGAAGTGGTTGGATTGGATGTCCTCCAAAGTACCTTGTAGATACTGGAATGGTTTGCCATTTCCTTCTTCAGCTCATTATACAGATGAGGAAACTGAGACAAACAGGGTTAAGGGGCTTGCTCAGGGTCACACAGCTAGTAAATGTCTGAGAGGCCAAATTTGAACTCAGGAAGATGAGTCTTCCTGACTCTAGACCCAGCACTCTATCCCCTGTGCTGCATAGCTGCCCTTTCCCTACTATATATACACTATGCTGCCTTCTTGCAGTACTGATTCTATCTTGAGCTGACCTTTATTTTATCACCACTCTCAGTTCTAGAATTCCAGTTCAGGCTTTGTCAACAGCTTTCTGCTGGGAATATGCACAGGCCCTCCCCAAGCTGCAAGCACTTGCTACTTACCCATTCCTCAAGTGTCATTACTCCCAATTTAAAAATGAGGAAACTGAGGGTTAGAAAAGTTAAATGACTTGCTTGTACAGGCTTTAACGTCAGGTAAGTATCAGAGTAGAGATCAGCATTTATGTCTTCTTACTACAAGACCTTTCTTCCTATAAAGGCTATGGAAGATATAAGGAAGAAAAATGTTAGTACCTACTGCAAAAAAGTTTACAATCTATGATAGAGACTGGATCTATTATTTTATTGATATATGAAACTCCCTCTATGTAGGTCAATGTTTATGCAACATAAAGTCATAAAACATTACTACTCTCAAGAGTAAATAACTTAACCAGGATGACACAACCTATAAGTTAGGGTGGTCTTAAACCCAGGTCTTCTTGGATAATAAGACAATTCTTTGTCCAATACACCTTGATGCATTCTAGCTGGCAACTAGCTAGACAAAGTATCATGACAAATTAGCATAATACATTTATAGAAGAAGAGAATTTCAGAATTAATAATTCATTTTATTTCTCATGATAGTTAGACAACCTCTTCTCATTGTTATGATATTTAAAGCACTCTTCACAGAGTAGGAATTGAATAAAGTCAACGAATTAATCCAATCATGTGTTGATAAGAATGCCAACTACAATATACTCCCAAAGTGGTCATCCAGTATTTCTTCTAAGACTTCCAATGGAAATGGAAAATCTAATCCCAAACTGATGCAGCCTATTCTACTAACAAGTGGCCAACTATTAGGGCATTTTCCTTACATTGAACCCCATCCGGCTTTCTATAACTTCCACCAATTGTATTTTGTCAGAGAGCTGAAGTAGAGTGAGCATCAATTCATTATTTCAAGGGGATGAAATTTAAAAGACACTGACAGAATTTCCCAGGGCATATTCCTTCCTGGCTAATCACTGAAGCAGTGGTAAACATTCTAGTTCTGTTTCTCCCTTTAAAATCATAGAAACTCTAGTGTATTTCAGAGTCCTCTTCCTTTACCACTTAATGGTATGTATGGTCTTACCTGTCCCCCTTCCCTAGAACTTCCTTAGCGTTAAAAAAAAAGTGGAGATCTTATACTCTACCCTAGTAGACTTCCAATTCCTTAGGCAGAACTTCAGAACTTTAGGGAGAATTTAGGACTCCCAGTCCATTCACTCCCAATCTCTTGCCTCATACAAATAAAAAATAACTTAAAAAAAGTTAGTTTCAGAATTCTTCCTAGTTCTTGCCTCCAGGGACTAAGAGAAGTCTAATCTCACTTCATCAAGACAGCCTTTCAATACTTGATGACAGCAATCATGTCATCCTGTCATCCTTTTTTTTTTTTCCTTTTCTCCAGGCTAAATATCCCATTGCCTTAATCCATCATTTTGTAGTTTGAATTCAAGGAGCTTCACCATCATGGCCTCCATCTTCTTAACTCTTATTAGTTTAGTAATGTTCTTCCCTAAATGTGGTACCCAGAACACAATGCCCTATGGATGGTCTAACTATAGATGAGTACAACAGAAACATCATATCATCCCCTCCTTTATATTGGCCAGTATATTTCTTTTCATTCCGCCTAAGATTACATTTCCTTTTTTGTCCCCCATATGACAGCACTTATAACCTGATAAATACCTCTGAATTCCCAAGTATGGGACATTACCATTCTTCAATAATGATAATAATAATAATAGCGTTTATATAGTGCTTACTACAATGCCAGGCCTGTGCTAAGCGCTTTGTAATTATTATCTCATTTGATCCTTACAACAACCCTGGGAAGTAGGTGCTATGATTTATCTTCATTTTACAGATTGGGAAACTGAGGCAAACAGAGGTTAAGTGACTTGATCAGGGTCACATAGCTAGTAAGTATCTGAGGCTGGATTTGAATCTAAGGTTTCCTGACTCCAGGCCCATTGCTCTGTCCACTGTATCTACTGGCCCCAGGCTAAATACCTCGGAGCATTTTTGATTCTGTCCTTCATTCTTTCTATCTTTTTAAAAAAATTCCTTCAAGGCACCATTTGAATCTTCCCTCCCTCTACCATTTTATTTTATTATTATTATTATTTTTGGTGAGGCAATCAGGGTTAAGTGACTTGCCCAGGGTCACACAGCTAATAAGTGTCAAGTGTCTGAGACTGGATTTAAACTTATGTCCTCTTGACTCCAAGGCCAGAGCTCTATCCACTGTGCCACCCAGCTGCCCCTTTCTGCTACCATTTTAATCAAGGCCCTAATACCTGGCTGATCTCACTGAGTCCAGTTTTTTCTCTCCAAACCATTCTGCACGTTACCAGGTTAATCTTCCCTGTAACCTGACTTTCATCATTGCTCAATGCATAAAGATCAAACCTCTCTGACTTTCAAGGCTTCTTACGATATGGCCTTACCTCAATCTATTCAACATTATTTCCCACCACTGCCTCAAATGTAACTTCTCCCCTGGGCAGTAAGGGCTACTTTAATGTTTCCTAAGCATGTCTCATTTTTTCCTATGCCTTTATTCATGTTGGCTGTCTTTCACTGGCCTGCCCCCCATACTGGCTTAGAAGGGTCTTTCTTCTCTCATTCATTTATTTAAATCTTATTCTTTGAGGCTTCACAACTCTGTCCCACACTGATCTCTCTTAGTTGAACTCTCTAGCACTTGGTACCATATTGGTTAGCATTTTTTCCCTGTAATTGTTTCATCGGTCTGACCTAACCTGATTTAATTACCTGTGGAAAACAGGGCAGAAATGTTCATCTTCAGTATGGTCCAAAATAATCCACGTGTTGTCATGTTGGTCTGGAGTGGCAAATGATGAGAAGAAGCTTGTGATCACCCAGTGCAAAGAAAATTAATGGGCAGATTTTTCTGGTCTGCTTATATTGCTGATGAAGAGCTTAGCAGAAGGGTACCCATTTACTGGAGGCAGTTTTTCACATGAAGAGTCATGAGTAGATCACATAGCAAGGATGACAGACAATAGATGGACTGTTCAATTGTACATTGACCCAACTTGGTAGGGTGAGCTACCAGGCTTGGTTGTTTGGAAATGATGAGCACAGAACTTCTCTAGTCTATTTAAGTAGCTAGCTGGCAGAGTGGATAGAGCACTGGACCTGGAGCCAGGAAGACCTGAGTTCAAATCTAGCCTTACCCTTAATAGATATGTGACCCTGGGCAAGTCATTTAACCCCTCTCATCTGAAGTTTCCTCATCTGTAAAATGGGGTTTCTGTAAAATGGGGTTAATAATAGCACCTACCTCCCAGGGTTGTTGTGAGGATGAAATGAGATATTTGTAAAGCACTTTGCAAACCTTAAAGCACTATGTAGATGCTAGCAGCAATTATTATTAAAAATTAACCTTAAATACATTAAAAAGGAAAAAAAGTAACAAAATTATAATGTGACATACTCTCTGGGCTCATTCCTTCAACTCACGCTGGCAGATTGGGTCTCTATGATGTTCAGGATTCTAGGAGATAATCCTGAGGGTTGCTATCCTAATGATATCTTGTGATTCCCCCCATTGCCATGCTGCTTCTTAAAAATCAGCCAGGAGACCAAGTATTCTTTGGACAAAGACATTTACACAAATGCCTAGCAAGAACAGTAGTTAAAAGCATTTCCCTCATAATCAGGGGTGCACCCTCCCACCACTACACACAGAGTCCATTGGGTGGGTAGGAGGGAGTGGGCACAAACTTAAAAGTACAATGTTAATGAGGTAGGGAAGGAACACACATGGCTAATGCAACTCAAAACTCAAGCTCCCTAGGGTCTTCATGTCATCACTTTCTCTGGACTGGTGTGGTATTAGTTGACTGACAAATTGCTCAGCTGGCTCTCCTCCTCAGAAGGGCTTTTTCATATGCCACTGAGCCTTTCTAGCCTAGGCCCCTTCCTAAGTGTGGAATGTTTATCTCTCACTATGTGCCCGGCACTGTGCTAAGCACTTTACAATTATCTCATTTGGACCTCACAATTATCCTAGGAGGAAGGTACTGTCATCATCTCCATTTTACAGATGAGAAAACTGAGGCTGACTGACTTGCTACTAAGTCACACAGCTACTAAGTGTCTGAGGCTATATTTGAACTCTGGTCTTCCTGACTTCAGGTCCAGTGCTCTATCCATTTTGCCACTCAGTTGCCTCTGTAATCTGCCTTACAATTGTCAGCCATTTTCAGTTTGTTGTGTGCTACATTTCTTGGGCCCAATTGGGTTTTTCTTGACAAAGATACTGGAGTGCTTTCTCCAGCTTATTTTAAAGATGAGGAAACTGAGGCAAGCAGGGTTAAGCGCTTTGCCCAGGGTCACACAACTAGTAAGTGTCTGAGGCTGGATTTGAACTCAGGATGAAGAGTCTTCCAGACTCCAGACCTGGTACTCTATCAATACACTGTGCCACCTAGCTGCCCTAAAACTTCTACCTTTGCTAAAGTCTGATTTAGGAATTGGGGGTGGGCAGCACCTTATTATAACAATTTACTAAAGGCTTATGTGAGAGCTAAGCAAGACAGTAGAAAAACCTGGTGCTCTAGAGTCAGAGGTTCTGGGTTCTGCTGCTGATACCTTCTGACCTTGGGCTAATTATTTAACCTCTTTGGCCCTCAGTTTCCTCATCTGTTAAAAAAAGGAAGGCTTCTCTAGATGGCTTCTGAGGTCCTTGCCAGCCTCTAGAGCCTTGATTTCCTGATCCAATATTTAGACTAAGAGAAATTGAAAGGGGTTAATGCAACTAACTGGAATCTTGGGGCAAAGTTAGATGTTGAGGTTGGTTTGCTTTAGAGGGGACCTAGGGTAGACATCAGAAGGGAGTGCAGGTTAAAGGCTGAATGCCCTGTGCAAAGTCTTTAACTCCCTCACCCCCTGGTTTTTACCTGAGCCTCCTACCCGTGGCTGGTGGCCCCACCTGGAGAGGAGGGAGAGGAGGCGACCCATATTTAGGCATGCGAAGAGTTCCAGCGACAGCTTCATGAACACTACAGAAAAGGAGCAGAACACACTGCCCTAAACCCTCTTTCCTTTGCTTTCCTTTTCTTTGCAGTAATTGATTAGACCACTTATTTCCAAGTGATTTGGGTAAATGATTTCCTAACTGAATGTCTTCATTCTTGTTTGTCTGCTGATGTAAGTAAGGCTCCTTAGCTCACGCCATGCTTCACTTGTTAAGAGGTATGTCCATTCTGTGTCTTTGTAACCTCCTAGGGGAGTTGTCTAATCTAATGTCACAAGGGTGTTATTTTACTAAGGCTTTGTAAAGGTGGGCTGGGGGCAGAAACCTGTTTCCAGAATGAAGAGCAGAGTTTTGTGCTTCTTTAACCACTAGTGGACGAGAATCACCCAGAATGGGGTGAGCACTGATGGGTTGCAGCTGACTGGCTGGAGAAAATATCCTCGTTTTTGAGATCACAGATCCATTTGAGTATTTGAGTGCCAATATATTAACAAAGGTGATAGAGTCAAAAGGCTGATTTTATTCAGTTTAGGAAAACAGATCTAGAGCTGGAAGGAACTTCAGAGCCCGTCTAGTCCAATCTACTCATTTTACAGCTGGGGAAACTGAGGTCCAAGGAATGTAAATGATTTACCCAAGGTCTTAAAGGTAGTTAGCCTTCTCTTGTTACTTACAAAAATTTAAAACTCTAATTACATTCCTTTTTTTTAATTGCAATTCAGTTGATTCAAGAAATATGTATTAAGACAAGTTAAAAATGCTACCAAATGGAGACTTTTACCCCCTAGATGCGTACTTAAAACAGTCATTCTTTGGACCAAAAATTACCCATCTGTTGCAAGTGTGTCTAGGTGATATAGGGAATCTCTCTCCTTCCGTCCCTTTCCAGATAGATAGATAGATAGGTAGATAGATAGATAGATAGATAGATAGATAGATAGATAGATAGATAGATAGATACATACATAGTTATAGGTATCTATATATCTATGTCTATATATAAACCTCTCTCTCTCTCTCTCTCAAGGGAGGAAGAGAAAGGGAGTATATAACAACAAATTGATTACATTTGTAATTCTCTGTATTTTTTATACATTTACTCTCCCTCCTGGCTTGGTATCCCATATCTTAGTGCTGGCCCTTCGGTTCTCTCTGCCATCCATCCCCAACCTGGCTTTGGGGTACTCCTGTTTCTCCAGCTCTGCTGCCTTAACCCAAGGGTTTTTGACCTTTTCTGTGTCATGGACTCCTTTGACAAGTCTGCTGAAGCCTAAGGTCCCCTTCTCAGAATTGTGTTTTTAAATGCATAAAAACATCACATAGTGTTTTTTTTGGGGGGTAATATAATAATATATTTGTAATAAAATAATGTAATCATTTATGTTGAAATAAACTTGTCAAAAACAAGTTCTAGGAACCCAGGTTAAGCACTCCTGCCTTAGGCTAAGGTAAAAACACTTTCTTTAATCCAAGTGTGAAATATAATAGGGTTAACAACAAGATTTTATTTAATAGATAATTAAGGAGAGGAAAAGTAACAAAGCAAAGTAAAGGACAAAGCTTGCTGGGTCCCATTCTGATAAGCATAGGGTTAATCTTGTCATTTAACCCTCTCTGACCCAATAAGAAAACAAAGCCCTCCTCAGAAGGAGTGCATTGTCCCAGGTAGGCTCAAGCAAAACCAGTTCAAGATCCTCCTTTCTGGGCATGAGGACTGAGCACAAGTTAATAATTACATGCACAACTCCAGAAACATTTCTGGCATTTCAGCAACAGAACCAGGAATGAGGCATTAGGCAGACCAGTCCCTGAGGGGACTTTGGGGGAGGCCTTGTTCAAGTCATCTAATCTTTTATTTCTCCCCTATAAAATGAGATGCCTTCTGGTTAAAAGTCTGCAACTGTGATTTTGGCTTTACATAGAACAATTTTTTCAGGATAAAAATCACATGTTTAGTGCCCGGTTTGCAGAGTTCTTTCTTTACACTGATGGTGAGGCTGGTAGTCAAGTACTTATTATCCCCATTTAATAGATGAGGAAACTGAGGTTCAGAAGTGATCAGAACTGGATCACACAAGTCATAAGTGTCATGAAATCCACTCTTGGGAGCAGTGGGTTTTTTTTGACTGTTCCACATCGACTTCTCCAAGAAAGTCCTCAACAGCCTCAGTTCTCAACTAATTTAATTGCACCAGATGTTTAGCTGGCAGGTGGTGTAAACACTTAGGCTTGGGGATGAAAATTGACAAGTAGAAAAACGTCTTGCAATGCAAAGGAGCCTTGCAATTAGGCTCAATAGCTTAGGGAAGATGCCTGGTAGAGGTACAAAGCAAATTCTCAACCAGAGGATAAACTATATTATAAATTTAGAGCTGGAAGGACCCTTGCAGATCATCTAGTTTCCTTTCTCCCCCCATTTTATAGTGAAGTAACTGAATCCCAGAGAAGTGCACTGGCTTGTTCAGACATCACAAAGGAACTGCTAGCAACTTGGTGCAGTGGTAAGACAAGTTTTAGAGCCAAGGGGTTTCGATTTGAATCCCAGTTTCACCTTTTACTACCTCTGCAACCCTTGGGCAAGTTGCTGCCCCTCCCTGGACCTCAGTTTTCTCATCTTGGATGACCTCTAAGGTCATCTAAATGACCAACTCTAAATGTATGATCCCAAGGATTTTTTGTTTGCTTGTTTGATTTTTACTAGGCAATGGGGTTAAGTGACTTGCCCAAGGTCACACAGCTAGTAAGTGTCAGGTGTCTGAGTCTAGATTTGAACTCAGGGCTCCAGGGCTGTGGCTCTATCCACTGCACCACCTAGCTGCCCTGATCCCAAGGATTAAATACAGGATTTGAACCCGGGTCCTAGGACTTCAAATCCAGTGTTCTTTCCTCTGTATGTCTAAGAGGTGGGATAAATTTGTCCATCAAAAATCAGGTGGGCTGATCCAGATTTAAGAGCTGTGATAAATGAATTAGATGAGGACAGAAGCAAAAGTGAGAATAACAAACAGTACCAGATCAGTCTGGGATAGGACATGAGCAAAAATGATCAGAAGATAGGCTGAGTTGTTGAGCAACAGGAGTCTGGCCTCCTAGGCTGGAGAGACAGAGATGACTACACCTTCCCTTTCTGCCTAATGGGGTTCTGTTGGGCTAGTGCAGGTGACACGGACCCCCGCATTTTCTAATCACAGAAAACTGTGTTTATAGTTATATCCTTATGAAGTACTTCCAGTTTAATAAACCGTTACACAAGCTTTGCAATTCTTGAGCCATTTGATCATGAGGTGATATGGCCCCTTATCAACTCTAGAATCAGATATAAACTTTTCAGTTTGACTCTTAAACCCCTTTACTACCTGGCTCCAGACTATCTTTCAAGCTTTATTACACATTACTCACCTTGATAAACTCATGGATTCGCCAAGTGAAACATCTTTACTGTTCCTAATACATGACACTCCCTCTCTTCTCTCTGATCCTTCAAGGTGTCACCCACCTTAAAATGCCCTCCTACCCTACTTCCCCCTCTTAGAGCCTTAGCTCCCTTCTAGTTCCAGCTGAAGGGACTAAAGCCTTTTCTGATATCTCCAGTTGCTACAGCTACCCTCTCCCTTTACCTTCTATCCTTTTTAATCTGTATATGCACCTCCTCCTCCCCGTCTCTGGGCATAAGAAGCATAAAGGGGGAAAGATGGTATTCACACCAAGGCAGCATCATCCCAATCTCTGAGGACTCAGCAGATCTATTCATTGTGATTACTATTATTTAAATAGAATGCAGTCTGGCACGCTCAGAACTTATTCTCTTAGATCCAGGCTTTGTTTCTTAGTGTTTATGTTTCCATAGATACAATGGAAACCAGCTCTTTGAGGGCAAAGATGGTCTCATTTTTGCCTTTCTAATCTCAGCACTTGGCACATGGTAGATGCTTAATAAATGCTAATTGACAGACTGATTACTTGAAATGTTTTCTCCTCAGCATCTGCATGTTCTCATTTGGATGAAAATATCTGAACTAAGCCATAGTACCAGAGAATGGTATCGATCATCTAGTCCATAGTCATGGATGAAATGATATAATATATCTAAAACACTTTGTAAACCTTTAGGCATTTTATAACTGTTAGCTATTATTCTTATTATAAATTATGAATTATTTTATTGTTGCTATTTAACCATGGAGGAAGTCAAGATATAGTGGGGTAAATAATAGAAGTAGGTAAATAACACTGAGACAAATTAACATATAATAAATGGTCAGGAGTGATATAAACAAAGTATTAGAGAAGCAGAAAGAAATTTTTGACTGGCAAAGAATCAGGAATGCTTCGTGTAGGAGGTGGCATAGCGTAGCTGGGCCTTGAAAGGATGGAAAAGATTTCAAGAGCCAGAGATTATGAGGCAGTTTTATGGGAAAAGTATATGAGGTGGAAAAGACCACAATTAGTTTGGGGAATAGGAAGAAGTTTGGCTTGGAGGGAACACACCCTTTTGTGAATGGGGGCAATGTGAGATAAGCCTGGGCAGGAAAATTGGTGTCTAATTGTTTAAAAGAACATTGACTACCAAGGTAAGGAGCTTGGACTCTTACTTGGTATGCAATACAGAGCCAACAAAGTAGCCATCTGAGTGGCCATGATCAGAGCTATGTGCAGGGTAAAGTAGAATCTGATGAAATCAGCACTCATATTTTCTAATCTCAGAAATAATATATTTATAGTTATATCTACAGAAAGTTATTTCCATTTAACAAAATACAGAACATAAGATCTTCAGTTCCTAGGATTTTTGTTTTTGCTTTTGTTTTGTTGTGGTTGTGATTGTTGTTGTTGTTTTTGGCTAGGCAATGGGGTTAAGTGACTTGCCCAGGGCCACACAGCTAGTAAGTGTTATGTGTCTGAGGCCGGATTTCAGCTCAGGTCTTCCTGAATTCAGGGCCGGTGCTCTATCCACTGTGCCACCTCGCTGCCCCCCTAGGATTTTTAAAAATCATATGGTGATATGACTGACTCCCTGTCAATTTTAGAATCAAATATAAATTCCGCTGTTTGGCTCTTAAAGCCAGCTGGAGGTTGTAAGACTAGCTATTATTGTTGTCTAAGTGAGGGATAAAAACTGCCTCAAGTAGGGTAATGAAAGGTAGGAGTAGAAAGTAAAGAAAGGATTTAAGAGGAAAATGAAGAGTTTGTTCTAGATTAGTGTTTTTCTGCCCATAAGCCAAGGACTATGTTGTACTTTTTTTCTTAGGCAATTGGGGTCAAATGACTTGCCCAAGGTCACACAGCTACTAAGTGTCTGATGCTGAATTTGAACTCAGGTCCCCCTGTGCCACCTAGCTACCCTGTATTGTTGCTTTTGAGTTGTTGCAGGGGTCCATGTCATTAAATGACAACATAATCCATAAACATACCTAATATAAGTGGAATAGATATGATGTCTCATATGTGTATAGATATACCTACATCTATAGCTCTGTATCTCTCCTTTCCTCCCCTCCCATCTCCTTGTCTCTCTTCTGTCTCAACACACCTTATTAAAAGCCGAACTTTTAAGTAGCTGACTGGTTTTTCATAGGTATTCCGCATTTGTTAGTTTGATCTATCAGATTGGTGGGTTTTCAGGGCAGTTGTAAATTTAGTATGGCATCTTACTGATAGAGGAGTGCCATCTTGTGGCAGAAAAGGGTAGCTGCAGTTTTTACTATGGCTCTACAGTATAGACCTGAAAACACTATTCCTGCTGCTGTTTCGATTAGAATGCCATTTTCCAAGAAGATATTCTGGCAAAAAGTGGAGACTGTGTGTCATAAGGTGTAAATCTAGCCCAATTTTCTATTTGAAACATGAATTCTTCTAGATAAGATAATAATAATGATATTATCTGATATTTACTTTAGTGCCTTATTCCAAAGACCTTGATATATGTTAGTTTATTGAACTTCACAGCAACCCAGTGAAACAGTGCAGATATTAACATTGAGAGGTGATGAAACTGAGACCTAGATAGCCTAGGTCTAGACTTTGCCCATGGTCACACAGCTACTAAGTATTAATGGATAGGACTTTGCTAACTCCTAGTCTGACATCTGGCCAAGTCACCACACTACCTCTAGTCCAACTTGCTGCACCTAAACAAGGGGACCCTTTATGACATTCTGGACAGGTTGTTATTTAGGATTTTTAAAAAATATCTTCTAGTTGGTGGAGAGGGCATCTCACTGCCTTTTAAGGCTGTTTATTTAACTCTACTCATTTGGAAGCTTTTCCGTGCATCAGTGCTGTGTTTCCCTTGAAACTTAGGTTCAGAGTGTAGGACTTAGAATCAGGAAGACCTAAATTTGAATCATGCCTCAGACACCGACCCTGGGCAAGTCCCTTCACCTCTCTCAACCTTAGTTTCCTCATTTATAAAATGAAGATAATCATAGCCCCTCCCCCCCATGGTTGTTATGAGGATCAAATGAGTAAACCTCAAATTTGCAAACCTCAAAGTGCTATAAGTGCTAGATGTTATTTTTATTATTGCTGTATTTATTTAATCCTCAGTTTTCCCATCTGTCAAAGACTTGGGCTAGATGATACAGGTCCCTTCCAGCTCAAAATCCTATAATTCTAAGTGCTCTACCTACTCTATTCTTTTGTCCTCCCACGGTAAACCTTTATCCATTGATATCTTTAGTGAACAGATTAAGAGCAGTAGAGCCACACAGGAATAGCAGATAACACAACTTTATTGTTACTCACAAGGGGAAAAGGAGACCAGATGCCAACAGGGAATAATCTTAGTGTGTGGCACCCATTGTTCTTTGTCATTGTGGGCAGCCTCCAGATGTGAAAGCTTGCAGACAGTGCTGCTGTGTGCTTCTAGGTATGCAGTGGCTTTCACACTGGTCAAAGACTCAAAGTCCTCTGGAGCTCAAACTTAAAAAAAACCCAACTTTTATCCCCCCCCCATTAAATGTAAAAACAATTTTAACATTCTTTATTAAGTTTTGATTTCCCAATTCTATTCCTCTCTTCCTCCCCTGATCCTTCCTTGAGATGGTAGGCAATCTGATATAGATTATATATGTGTAAGCATGTAGAACATTTCCGTATTAGTCATTTTGTGGGGTGGGAGGACTAGAAAGAAAGAAGGAAGGAAGAAAGGAAAAGGAAAGGAAAGGAAAGAAGAAAGGGGAAGGAAGGAGGAAGGAAGAAAATGAAAGAAAAAAAAGGAAGAAAGAAAAGAAAATGTATGCTTTGATCTATATTCAGACACCAGCAGTTCTTTTTCTGGTGGCAGACAGCATTTTTCATCATGAATCCAATGGGATCATCTTGGATCACTGTGTTGCTGAGAATAGCTAAGTCATTTACAATTCTTCATTATACAATATTGCTGTTACTGTGTACAATGTTCTTCTGGTTCTGCTTACTTCGTTCTATACCAATTCATGTAAGTCTTTCCAGGTTTTTCTTTTCTTTTTCTTTTGACATATAGTAATAATAAATTTATTTTATTTTTAATTTATGGAATAAAACAAGCATCTCCGTAACGTAGTACAATAAAAAAGATGATTGCACATGAAACTGCAAATCTACTACGCACAACTTGCTATTCCTATCAAATACACAACAAAATTATCATGTAAATATTTTTCTTTTTTTTCTTGCCTCCCACCTCCCCCTATCCTAGAGATGGCAGTCCTAAAGATTACACACAAATAGCTATAAGTGTGTGTGTGTACATATATATATATACATATGTGTGTGTGTATACATATATACACATATATGTATATGTATAATATATATGTATGTATATATGTGTATATATGTATATGTAAAATTACTCTATACATTACTTCTATTTATCAGTTCTTTCTCCGAGTGCAAATAGCGTCTTTCTTCATATGTCCTTTATAAGTAATTTGGATATTTACAGTAGACAAAATAACTTATTCGCTCAAAGTCATTCTCAAAACAACATTGCTGTTACTGTATACAATGTTCTCTTTGTTCTGCTTATTTTGTTCTTCTTTATTTTGTGCAAGTGTTTCCATGTTTTTCTAAAATCGTTGAGCTCATCATTTCTCATAGCACAGTAGGATTCCATCACAATAATATGACACAACTTGTTCAGCCATTCCCCAGTTGATGGGCATCCCCTCAATTGTCAGTTCTTAGCCACTACAAAATAGGTTCTTTTTGCTTTTTTTTTCTTAATTTTTATCTCTTTGGGATACAGCCCTGGTAGTGGTATTGCTGGATGAAAGAGTATACACAGTCTTGGTATGCTCTTGGGCATAGTTTCAAATTGCTGTCCAGAATGGTGGGGCTCAAACTTTTATAGCGTTTTAGACAAAGAGGCATCATGGCCCCAATAGGAGACTTCCCTGTCATCAATAGGGGAAGAAAAAATTGTATACCTGGGACTAGTGAAATTAGGCTGTTTTCTAAATTACGTATTATTATTATTATTATTATTATTATTTTTGGTGAGTCAATTGGGGTTAAGTGACTTGCTCAGGGTCACACTGCTAGTAAGTGTTAAGTGTCTGAGGTCAGATTTGAACTCAGGTCCTCCTGACTCCAAGGCCAGAGCTCCATCCACTGTTCCACCTAGCCACCCCTCTAAATTACATATTAAAGAATAAGGAATGAGGGACAGGCATGTAGGAAACTTAACTCTAGCTGTGCCATTCAGCAAAGGGCAAGGGGAGGGGGCTAATACCAAGGCTCTGGGTTTATCAGCCTTGGCATAACTGCATTTTGCAGGCTGGGGCCATACCAGTCAGATGAGTTCACCAATTCACAATATCTCATGGACTGATTGACCCTTTGGCAGGCAAGTATAACATTCAGGAATGGGCAAGGGAGGGGAGAACACTTGGATTCATATAGTTTTAGAGTTGTAAGGGATGTTAGGTACTAGTTAGCCCTTTAATTTTAAGGATGAGGAAACTGAGGCACAGGGTGGTCAAATGGCTTGTTTCAGGTCACACAGCTAGTTTCCATCAGAGCTAAGACTAGAACCCATATCTCTTAGACTCTCAGTCCAGTGCAGAGGTCTCCAGGACAAGGAGGTACTGTGAAAAGCTAGAGAAGTAGAGGACACCAAAGACAAATTTCATACATCACAATGTTTGCCTGGGGCTAACTAACCCAAACTGAGAATACCAAGGCAACTTTAAGGTGGTTGGAAGGGAAGGGCCTTGTGATTGTTAGGTAAGCTTTTTTTAAATGTCCTTTTTTTGGGGGGGGTATTTGTGAATACCCAAGGAACCAGCAGGTATTGTGCTATGGAATTAAACAGGAATCCAGAGATAGTCATTTCACTTTTAAGGAATTAGGCATTAAGGGAAGCAAGTGCTCATGAAATATCACTAATGTGGGTAATATATTAAGGACTTAGCTTAGCTATCAATGCCAGCCTTCCTTTGCCACCTCTTTCCAGATTGGTAGGGGAAGAGTGTCCCACTATATTAGCCCTTTGCTGTTGTACTCAGTCCTGTTGCTAAATGGAGATTTGCACTTCAGCCAACATTTCATGAACACTTAATCTGTGATTCATTTTGGGTGGAGGGAGAAGACGTGGTGAGCCCTGGGCTTTTGGCTGCCTGGATTTGTGGAAGAAGAAGTGGTCAGCAACAAGTGATTTTTACAATCTGACCACCATCATGAGCAAAGAAAGTGGGTCCTGGAACATCTTGAACCTTTAAACAGATGAAAATTCAGAGGGAAATAGGAACAGGATCTAGGTGAGACCCATGGATTAGGGAGTCAGACTCAGTTTTCCCCAACCTACCATTTTCTCCTCTGCATCCAAAAGCTGAGCTTCTCCACGCCCACTGCCAAGCCAGTCAATGGACATTTCCCCTGTATATATAAAAACAGAGAGCCAGACTTGACTCAGTCATTATGAAGGAGGAATACAAACTTATTATAAAACTCACTAAATTCTGTTGATTTAGGCTCAAACATTGGCAATCTACTTCCTGGTGGGAGGGAAAGAGTTAATGGATAGCTACAGCTGCCTAAGGCCAAGGATGGGTTGAGGTTGGAAAATAGGGTGGTGGAATAAGCCCAGACCTACAGTCTAGAGGCCTGGGTGTGGTGGACAGAAGGCTAGTTTCCAAGGCTGAAGGAAAATCCCAGTTCTGCCTGTTTTAGCACTGACATTTGTGTAATGCTTTCAAGGCTTGCAAAGGGCTTTATGTATGTTTTTCTTATTTAAGCCTTATAATAACCTTATGAGGTAGGTGACCCGTGTTTCACAGAAATTTAGTGACCTGTTTGGGATCATACAGCTACTGAGTGTCTAAAGCAGGAACCTGGGAAGGTCACTTAACTTGTATTAGACTCAGTTTCCTCATCTGTAAAATGGAGGTGATAATAGCATATACTTTCCATGGTTGTTGTGAGGAAAAAATGAGATAATATTTGTAAAATGTTTTATAAACCTTAAAGTACTACGATAAATGTTATCATCATCATTATCATTTTACATCTATTACTTCTTTTCTTTGTTTTTCTTCAGGCTCAACCTACTTAGTTCTTGCACCCAATTTGATTAGGTTATGTTTTCAACACCTGTTATCACCCAAGTTACCCTCTTCTGTACTCATTCTGGTTTGTTAATATTCCTCTTAAATATGGCAGGCCCAGTGAAAACTGGGTCTGGCAGGAGCAAACACAGTGAGCCTGTTTCCATGACCAGTCCTTACAGTCCTATACTTCTAGCCAATTGAATGATTTGATAGACCCTGGATTTTCTTTGACTTTAGTGTGTGCTGCAACTGACATTCTTTGTGCCTCTAGACAAATACAGGTGTATGTGGAAAAACTGGGCAGACTAGAATGATATTGGTTTAATATGGTTGGAATAAATAGACATGGTGGGCATGGTTTCTTTTCTCAGTATTTATTTAGTTGTGTCAGTTAGGAAACAGATGTGGTATGCTTGAGGGTGGGGACCTTGAGATGTCTGATCCACTTTGTCAGAAGAGCTGCTGGTCATGGGCTTCTACTGGGAGCCAGATTCCCTATGGAGACGCTTGGTTCTTCCCAGTACCAACCAATCTATTTGTTCTTTATCATTTTTTTTTTGGCATGGATCTATGACTTCATTGATCTGGGGAACTTTTACCACCAATGTAGATCAACAGCTGTTCTGCAATTATAGTCCTGGCATTACAAGAGGCATTACAAGATTAAGTGAATAACCCAAGGTCACTCCACCAGGATGTATTGGCCTGAATTTGAACTCAGTCTTCTTAGCTGAGGTCGTTGTTTATCTGCTATACAACAGCATCTTTCATCTTTCTTGATCCTGTTTGAATACTGGAACTAGGGCCATCTGAACACTTTTTATCTATTTGTTACCCAAACATTAACTTTTAGGATTGGCAGCAGGGCAGAGTAGTGTAATTTGGAGGGCCTTAAATGCCAGATCAAGGAATTTATATTTAATCTTGGAGTCAACAGGAAACCTCTGAAGAAGCTTTTTGATCAGGGGAATGACATTGCCAGACCAGTTATTTGGGAAGATTATTTTGATAATTATGTGGATGATAGACTGGGGAGATTCATGGAAACCAATCAGGCAAAAAGTCACGAGGGCTGAAACTAGAGGTATGGCTGCATGAGTGAAGAAAAGAAGACAGATGTGGAAAAAAAAAGGTTGTAGAGATATAATTGGTGGGATTTGCTATTTATTGGCTATGGAAATAGATCCTGAGCCAAAGAAGGACATGCTGAAAGTGGAGGCTTCGGAAGGTGAATCTGTAGACATGCAGGGTACTTTTGAGAGGGGGAGAAATGAGAGCAGGAAGGTCAGGGCAGCAGACATTGTAGTTGAGGCTTGAAGCTGTTAGGGCCTGCCCAAAGACAATGACAGTGGCAATGGAGGGCACTGGATTTCTGATATGTGATGTGAAAATCCATAGGAGATGGAGGGACAAAGGAGAGGGAAGGAGTAGAAGGTAACTCAAAAGTTTTAATGCCTGGGATAGTGTTGGCACCAAGGAGGAAATGAGGAGTGGGAAGGTGGTTCAAAAGCATTCCTGTTTGAATTGGGATAAGATATTTCTTTAGAAAATGGAAGTGAATAGCACCAAATGACACACTGCTTGGTGCTTTTATTCCAGGATATCAAAGCACTGAGTGGATTTCATTACTGATCAAAAATTCTGACTCTTTAGTTCAGCCTTCTTGTGGTCTCACTGGTGGCCAATCTTGGAAAAGATTTCTAGACTTTTTCTCATTCCAGTTAGAACATTTGTAAACTCCCAACAGTATTTCAACCACTAGATGCAGTACCCAAGGTTTATTTTTGTTTACTTGAAGATATATGCCTCTGAACACAACAGAGGCAAAATTAATATTTGGTTTCCTGACAATTTCAGTTATCTCTTCTTTGTGGCCAGTTTTAACTTTAAAAGTGGCAGGTCACTTTTTTCATCTGTACTTTTTTCTTTCTCCATAATTCTAATTTTCTGCTTAAGGCAATCCTTTCCATCCTTTTTGTTATTTGTTTTCCCAGGCAAACTCCTACTTTTCCCATGAAACTTTCCCAAATTACCCCCTTTTTGACTCTTTATTACATTTATTCCAGCTTCCTCTGCCTTTTAGGTCACTATAAAGCTATAATTAATTTTACAATCACCTATACATTGTTGTGTGTGTCTGCTTTGCCTGTATTTGTCCTATGTTTCCCTTCATGTTGTAAGTTCCTTCAGGTAGCTCCCCTTCCTTTGTATCATGGCTAGTACCTACTAGTACTCTGCATCTAATGTATTATTTATCTACATATACATATGTAAATGGTGGAGGATGTTGGAATTAATGGAACAATGAAATCTAAGAAGGATTGGATCTGGAAAATTTTTTTGGAGAAAGTGGAAGTCTGGGAAGATAATGAAAAGGGATGGAAGGAATCATGTATATGTGTATTCATATACCTATGTGTATACATCTCAATGTTAACATATGCTGTTACTGTTACACATTCAGTGTACATCAGAGGTGAACTTGAAGCCAGGTCTAATTGACTCTGAGGCCAGGGTTCTATCTATTGTACCACACAACCCTTCATATATCGTGTGGCATAGTGCATAGAGCATTGGCCAGAGAGTCAGTAAAACCAGACCTGAAGTCCCATTTCTGACACGTAGTGGGCAGGTCACTTAACGTCCCAATGCCCAAAACAATCTTCTAAGACAAAAAATTGCAGAGCATTTGCCAATCTGCATTGGTAGAGGGAGTTTTTTTAACCAGGTGTCCCATATACCAATAAAATCACAAAGGTCTGGTCCAAAATGTTATATTTATAAATATTATATGTAATGTGTATGTTTATATATAGAGAGATACCTGTACATAGATGAATAAAGTTGCATAAATATGTAAGTTGACTAATGGTCTATTTCCTTGTCACTTATTATGGTGTGTTTAGTTGTTGGATTCTCTAATTGTTTCCCTACGCTTCTTACAGATTTGGACATATAAATGTGCTTCACATACTGTTGGAAAATGGCGCAGACGTTAATGCACAGAACAGACTTGGGGCAAGTGTGCTCACAATGGCCTCCCGAGGTGGTCATCTCAGCGCAGTGAAGCTCTTACTGGAAACAGGAGCCTTCGTTGACAATTATGACCATTTTAATCAGAGTGTACTTGAGGATGGCAACAAGGGGGACCTGCCAGACATAACTGCCCTGATGATAGCTGCCCAGCATGGACATGAGGCAGTGGTCCACCTCTTAGTGGAGTGGGGAGCTGATGCCAATTACAGTGTTAAGACTATGGGCTGGAGTCCGCTGATGTTGGCAGCTCTTAATGGGAGAGTGAGTGTGGCTCAGCAGCTGGTGGACAAAGGAGCTAACCCTGACCATGTCAATGTGCTGGAGAAAACCTCTTTTGAAATTGCACTTGATTTCAAACATAAAGAAATGATAGACTATTTGGATTCTGTTACAACTGTTAGACCCAAAACAGGTAAGGGTCTCTGTCCTCTTGTTTTTGTTTGTTTGTTTATTTTGCATTGCAAAGCTAAAAAAAAATTGCCATTTACTTTCTGTTGGTTTACTTAAGGGCAGTGCATGGAAGTCTAGTTGTTGATAGCATGGTAGAGTAGAAGAATCACAGGGCTAGGCTTGAAGATGTCAGGTTGATGAGTAGTGAGAATTCAAATCATAGCAGTTACTAGGAGTTAGTGTACCCAGGGGGTGACTGGGTCGCACAGTGGATAGAGCACTGGGCTTGGAATCAGGAAGACTCATTTTCATGAGTTCAAATCCAGCCTCAGATACATACTAGCTGTGTGACCTTGGGCAAGTCACTTAATCCTTTTTGCTTTAGTTTCCTTATTTGCAAAGTGAGCTAGAGAAGGAAATGGCAAACCACTCCATTATCTTTGCCAAGAAAACCCCAAAATGGAGCCACAAAGAGTTGGACATGATTGAAATGACTGAACAACAACAAAATTTGCATCTAGACCAAATGCAATTGTGCGTGGGTTAGTGGGTGGGAAGGGCATAAAACAATCCAAATATAGGTGCAGTTGTTCTGGGAGAAGGAGTAACCCTTCCCCTTTGAGAGCCTGGCCCTTGCCCCTATGGGAATTAGGGGGAAAAGTGGACTCCAAGAAAGAGATACCATGACAATGGCAGACTGAGGTGGCAACTACTACACCATG
This sequence comes from Phascolarctos cinereus, assembly GCF_003287225.1. Lineage (NCBI taxonomy): Eukaryota > Metazoa > Chordata > Mammalia > Diprotodontia > Phascolarctidae > Phascolarctos > Phascolarctos cinereus. The sequence goes on from NW_027555847.1 coordinate 145,852,125, forward strand.
CAGAGGGCACAGGTCAGGGGAGGACCATGAAACTTATGCATGGAAATGAAATGGTGGTTGCTATGGAGAGGAAGCATACAATGGATAGGAAAGAAGACTCATTCAACACCTCCCCCTGCCCAGCTAATTATACCTCTATTTCTAGATTTCTCTTTGTAAGGATAATACTTAAAGAGCTCTTTATTTAGTTTCTAGCTACAGTACTCAGACTTCAAGTAAGTTTCTTTTTTTTATTTTTAATGAATTTATTTTAAATTAACAACAATCATTTCCATAAGCTTTTGAGTTTTAAATTTTTCTCCCTCTCCCTTCCCAAGAAGGCTGTCAATCTGATATAGGCTATACATATATATTCCTATTAAACATATTTTCACATTAGTGATGTTGTAAGTAAGAATTAGAACCAATAGGAGGAACCACCAGAAAGAGGAAACAAAACACAATAGAAGAAAAAAATAGCAAATAGTATGCTTCGATCTGCATTCAAACTCCATAGTTCTTTCTTTGGATGTGGATAGCATTTTCCAACATGAGGCCTTTGGAGATGTCTTAGATCTCAAGTAAGTTTCCACAAAATACATGATGGTACGTGGACTATAATTATATATTTGAAATAATTTTATTTGTATAGGTATGACTAATTATATCAAAAGCCTTTCAACAACTCGCTATTAAAACCTCAAAACAATTACTCACTTGTTATAGTCAAAATCTGTTGCATAATTTAGAATAGGAGTTCAAGAAATGCAAACACTTAGGAACAGGTACATTTCTCCCCAAACTTTAATTGTTCTTAAACAACAACAACATTCTGTTAACTGTTCTTATTCTTCAGTCTACTGTGGTTTTCTTTAACTTTAAGTAGATCTAACTCACTCTGAATCTTTATTGCCCTGTTCGACCTGTCTACTAACCAGTTTTGGCAGATGTTAAAACTTTGAAGTCTTTCTTCTCCTGTTATACAAATGGTCTTAATGAAAGGTCCTTATTTAGTGCTAACCTTGAAAGGTTCATCTTTCCTGTGCCCTCTAACTCTAAGTGCTCAGGGTACCTGAATCTGCCTTCTTCATAGTTAAAAAGAAGCAGAATGAAAATAACAACAACAACAAAATTGTGGCTATGTACACCAGCATGATTTATACATGAATATTGCTTTCCAAACAGAAATTTTCTTCCTGATTTTTTTCTTTTTTTGCTCTTCACAATACCTTCCCAACTTTCAGTTCAAATCTCTTTTTATAATAACTCACACGTATATAGTGTTTTACAGTTTACAGTGTTTTCCTCATAACATCCTTATAACATAGATAATTTAGGTATTATTACTGTCATTTTACAGATAATGTAACCTAATTTCAGAGAGATTAAATTACTCCCTTGAAGGTAGATGGCTAATAATGGAGGTATTAGGACTTCAACCCAGATCTTCAGATTCTGGGTCTATTATCCTTTCCACTATGGCCCATGCTCCTTCTAATAACTAATTTTTCCTAAAAGTACTCCATGATATTTTTGGTTTTATATTTAAATAAATTAAAATTTGATTTTCAAAAATTTTAAATATTCATTGAGAAAACTGGAGATATCCTGAGGTGCCACCAACCAGAACAAGGAATCAATCTACAATTATAAATTGAAGTGTTCTGTGATTAAGAATATGAGAGAAAATGATTAGTACTAATGTGGTATTAAAAGTATGGAAAGAAGAGGCTATTTTTCAAAGTGTAATTGGAAAATATTTTTTTCTTTTTTTTTTATTCTGGAAATAAAACAAGCATTTCCATAACAAAGTAGAATAGAAAAAAAGAGGATTGCATATGAAACTGCAAATCTGTTATGTACAACTTGCTTTTTTCTTTTAAATATATAATAAAGTTATCGTGTAACTTTTTTTCCTCTTTCCCTCCCTACCCCTTGCTCTAGAGATGGCTACCATTAGAGACAAATGTGTGTACACACACACACACACACACACAAATTTGTAAAACCATACTATACATACTTCTATGTTCTTTCTCTGGATGTAGATAGCATTATTCTTCATATATTCATGTATTTTTAATAATCAAAATGACTAGGTCACTCAAAGTTGTTCTTAAAACAATATCGCTGTTAGAGTATACAATATTCTTTTGGAAGAGGCTATTTTAATGATTCTTCTTAGCCTGGTGTTCAAGACCTAAAATCTGGCTCAACAACAAACAACACTCTGATCTAGAATGTCCTCATCTTTCTGCCTATACAAATTCTGTCCATCCTTCATAGCCCACTTCAAACTTCACATCTTCCTTGAAGCCTTCTTGTATCATATAACAGACTTTCAAATACTTTTCTCTGTGTTGCCAAATCAGTGCTCTATTCAGTCAAGATCTTTTTATATTCTGACTCTGTCAGCTATTGTTTTAACTTTCTTTTCTAGTGCAATCTGCAAATCTGAGATGCATGTCTTCTCTGCCTTTTCCCAGGTCATTCACAAACATATGCTAAACAGCACACTGAGCAAACCCAAGCCATCTCTGTGGCATTTCACTAAGACTTCCTTCCAGGTTGACATCTGACCATTAATGACTCCCCTGATGTGGCCTTTAACAAATGTTTATTGAATTCTTTAACTGAATTGTGCCAGTACCATTCTGCTTTGCTGTACTATTGTCTCACATCTCCATCTTTTCTACAAGAATTACATGAGAGACTCCCAAATTCTTTACTAAAATCTAGGTAAGTGGTACTTACAGAATTTCACTGATCTGTCAAAAAAGAAAATGAGGTTAGTCTGGCATAACTGGTTTTAGTGAAGTCCTTCGGTCTCTGTGATTACCACTTCCTTATCTAGATATTCACTAACCACCCTTTATAATATGTTTTAGAATTTTGCTGGGAATTAAAATCATGTTCATCAGCCTAAAGACTTCTGACCTTTAGTCTTGTGGCATTTTCCCCATTTTCCTACTCTGTCATATATCACTGAAAGTGGTTCAATTTCAGGATTATTCTTACAACCTCAAGGGGTAAAGTGATTAGTTGGGTGCTCAACCTGCTAGTACAAGTTGGAAGAGTGAGCCTGGAGCCTGGGCTGCTTAGAGATCTTAAGCAATCTAGTTTCAGAAAAGGAAACTGAACTAACTGTAAATTAGCTGCCAAAAGCTTGGGAGAAGGACTCTGTTCCACACGAATTTTCTGGAGAATTCTATCAACCTTATAAGGAACTATTAACAGCTATGCATTAACACCTCTGTATGAATTGGGCTGCTATGCCTCTATACTTTTGAGGGTAGCTGAAGCTAGAAACTCTTCCTACTTTCCCTTTTTTTCTCCCAACCCTTTGAAATTCCTTTCACTTTTTGCATGGGTAGTCCCACCTAGGATTTTACACACTAGATGGTTTTAGCTAGCAGCAAGTAAATGAGGCTGGCCCTTTAAGAAAGTAGGAATTTTTCTGCCACAAGAAGAATGAGAGGGATGCGGGGGTGATTGGATCAGATAATGGTGAGCTTTTATTGCTTGTGAAAAATAACACCTGATTGTTGGCTGTGGAGGACTACTGAGCTTTCCTTGCCTTCTGGACATTCTGAAGTGTTTCCTGACCACCTGATGATTGTGGAATATCCTTTTAACTTTGAAGTTGCCTCCTTTTGATTGTTAATTAGTAAAGTTGTTTTTAATTGTTAAAAAGAATCAAAGTGGTTCAGTAAACTGGTTATTCTAGGGTCCTCGAATTCAGTCCATCTGGGCCTGGTGACTTGAACTCATCAAGGGCAACTAGATGCTTATTTACTCTTTTTTTTTTACTAGTTTGGGATTTCAAAAGCCCATCCATCATTTTTGTTTTTTCCATTCCAGTCCAAAGACTGGTTTATTCTTCATATGATAAAGGACAACCTCAGCATGGTCCTTTATCACTGTTCTATCCATACTGAACATTGGTTCTATCCCTTATTTTGTGATCTTTTTGGCAATATAGCTAATAAAACTTTTTTTTGTTGTCCTGTGTCAACTTCAGAAAGTGGCTAGAAGGGTCCAAACTGAGCTAAAATTCAATAGGAGAAGTAAGCCCTCAAGGGAAAGGAAGCTACCAAGAAGAAAACTCTGAAGACACAAGCAAAAATGAATCTGACATTTAGGAAATGGGAGTTGCCAGAGGAGACTAGTGTCCATACACAGGGAATGTGTCTGCCAACTTATATTTTAGGAAAACATACAAAAGGGGGTTGCTGCCCATTTGTGGTTTCTTTAAATGTGGGAGGGTTAATCTTAATTTACTTATTTAGCTCCTAAGAGAGGAACAATTATAGTTCTACAGGAGTAGAAACGGATTCCTGGATGGGTAGTGAGTTCCCTGCCAATGAAGGACTATGAGTAAAGGCTGGATGACCACTTGTTGGGAATATTGCAGTTTCAGGTGTGGGTTGGTCTAGATGGCATCTTCCAAATATGAACTTCTGTGAGATTCTATAATCTGCAACACCCATTTGTTTGTACCACCATCCACAGATAAGGAACGGACTGTCAAAATAATCACAATCTCAGAGAAGGCCATCCCACCTAAAGCAGGAGTCCCACCTATAACAAATCAGACAAAGGGTTATCCAGCCTCTGTTTGAAGACCACCATTGGCAGGGAACTCACTACCCGTCCAGGAATCCTTTTCCACTCCCATAGAACTATAATTGTTAGGAAAATCTTTATATTAAACCCAAATCTATCACTTTATACTGCCTTGATATTAGCCTTTGTTCCTCCCTCAGGTGCTAAATAAGTTAATTAAGATTAATCCTCCTACATTTAAAGAAACCACACATTTGGATTTTCCATGATAGCTTGCCATACTGATCATGTAAGAGAAAGAATGTGACTGAAGAAGGCCTAAGGAGTGGCTCTCTTCCTTGGTGGCCCTGGGCCCTTCAAGTTACAGACAGAATCATGAATATGCTTCATTGGAAGTCCACTCCAAAGAAGTACACCAAAACCCCCCCAGGTCCAAACCACCCCCTCCCTACTCCCATGGCAGAGAAAGCCTTGAAATTCTTAGGGAGATCCCCATGATACAGAAAAACATGGAAGGCACCCTTTAGTCACTAGTTAGAAAACTAGGACTCTTCTGAAACGTTAAAATCACCTTCTTTAATAATAAGGAATTTTATCTCTAGAATGGATAAAATCACTTTAATCATACTTTAGATATGGCTAAGAAAAAGGATGCTTTCTAGAAAAAGATTATATGTAAAATTATGCTGTTATTTTGAATTCTCCATTATATTAAATTGTTCTGATTTCAACTTTTTTAGTCTAAATGTTTTGTTTGTTCAGATGAAGAAAAAAGACGGCCTGATATTTTCCACGCTTTGAAAATGGGTAAGTGCTTTGGAAAATACTTTTAAGCATATGTCTGTATAAACGTATGCACGCATGTATACATGCACATATGTAAGTATGTATACATGTATAAAATGCTGGGTTTAGTATTTCAGCTACCTTTTTTCACCACTAGATGGCAAATTCATGCAAAAGTAAAGCAAATAAAGACACTATTAATGGAACGGTATCACTTTTCAGAAATGTGGGCAACAGACCAAAAAAAGCAGGTTATTTTTGCAAGAAATATATAGTAGCCTTCTTATTTTTTAGAATATAGGTGGATGAGCAGACTAGCCAAAAAATAAACATGGAAAAATAAAGATTGTGTGTGTAGAATAACAATAATAGCTAATACTTTAAGGTTTGCAAAGGACTTTATAATTGTTTTCTTGTTTTATCCTCACAACAACTCTTTTAGGTAGGTGCTATTATAATTTGCATTTTCCAGATGAGGAAAATAAGGCAGACAGAGGTTAAGTGACTTGCCTAGAGTCACATAGCTAGAAAGGCTGGATTTGAACTCAGGTCTTCCTGATGTCAGGTCCAAAGCTTGTATCCACTGTTCTACCAGGAGTCTTCCATATATAATATAAATTAAAATAACAATGATAGCTAGCATTTACATACTGCTTTAAGGTTTGCAAAGCAGTTTACAAATAGCTCACTTTATCTTCAAAGCAACCCTAGGAAGTAGGTATTATTATTACTCTGTATATAAACTATGTGCTCACATTTTTACAGAGTATTCATTTAGCAGATATCTAACTTTTATATGCAACATTATTCTATTTTCAGGAAACTTTCAGCTTGTTAAAGAGATTATAGATGAAGATCCCAACCAAGTAAATATCATAAATGGGGACGGAGCCTCACCTCTGATGCTAGCAGCTGTCACTGGACAGTTGTCTCTTGTGCAGCTGCTTGTTGAGAGAAATGCAGATGTTGACAAGCAGGATAATGTTCATGGATGGACAGCACTAATGCAGGCCACTTACCATGGGTAAACTGCTTTTGGGAGGAATTGCAGCTCTTATTTTCTTTCTTAGAGCTAAATGCTATAAAGTTGCTTCTTTTATTAAATCAGAAATACCCGGGTTTGGGCATTTTCTTCAGGGATGTCAGGGCATTCATGATAAGGAGCCAGCATGCAATAGTGGAGAAAGTACTGGAGTCAGAATGAGAGGACTTGGGTTCAAATCCTGAATCTCTTAGTTATTCGATATATGAACTTGGGAGTCCCTTAACCTCCTCAGGCCTCAGTTTCTTGATCTGTAAAATGAAGGGCTTGAATAAGGTCATCACTGAGTTTCCTTTCTAGTTAGAAATCTCATAAGCCTAAGTCTGGGGAAAAAAATGAATGCAGTCACAAATTGTGTGTGTGTGTGGGGGGGTCTGTGTGGGTCTATGAGTGTGTGTGTGTGTATGTAGTTTCAAACTAGACCTGGTATTCCATTAGCGTAGAGTACTCCCTCTATTGTGGCAAATCAGCATCAGTTTTTCAACTAATAGAGCTGCTTGGGACCCTGGGATCTTAAGTGACTTTCCCAGAGTCACCCAGTTAGTGTGTGTCAGAAGTTAACATGTATCTTGAGTCCAGATCTTCCTGACCACTATGACGCACTGCCTCTCACTATATTATTAGACCTTACTTCAAGAGGCATTTTTTGACATCCTATTTATTCTGTAGATTTTTATCACTTTCACAAAATTTTATCCATATCCATAAACAATCATTGAGTGAGATTTTTTTTTGCAGAAAATGTTGTATTACAAGGCAATCGCTCATAAATGGGTGATTTAATTGGACTTTTCACATTTAAAGTTATAACATTCTTTGGGTTGAAGGACTCTAAGCACCAGCTGAATGATTTTGGTAGCAGTTCACCATCATAAACTATTTAGGAACAGATTAGTTAGCACATTCAACAGGTCAGTCATTCAATATGCATATATTAAGCACATGCTATGTGCTGGGCACTGAGTTATTATGCACAAGAGATAGAAAGAAAAAACCAAACTAGTCCCTGTTCTCAAGGTGCTCACAGTCTAATGGGACAAGACAACATGCAAACAAGCTACATACAAACAAGATATAGATAGGATACATTGGAGGGAATCACAGAGGATGGTCACTAGAATTAAGGGGGATGAGTAAAGTCTTCCAGAAAAGGCAGGATTTTATCTGGCACTTGAAGGAAGCCAGAAGACAGAGATAAGGAAGGAAGAAATTTCAGGCATAGGGGAACAGCCAGTGAAAATGCCCAGAGTCAGGAGATGGAGTATCTGGTGTGAGGAACAGGAAAAAAGTTAATGTCATGGGATCACAGAGTATGTCGGGGGGGGGGGGGGAGTAAGTTGGAAGAAGAATGAAAAGGTAGGAGGGGGCCAGGTTATAAGGGGCTTTAAAAGCCAACTTATATATTTGATCCTGGAGGTTACAGGGAGCCTCTGGAGTTTACTGATTGGGGGGCGGTGGTGACATGGTCAAACCTATGCTTTAGAAAGATCAATTTTACAGCTAAGTTAAGGAATGGATTGGCATAAGACTTGAAGCAGGGAGACCAACCGGGCTCATAGCTCTGCATAAACACATCTTAGACCTGGAGGAAATTCCAAGGCCATATGGTATCCCTGAAAGATATGTCTTTTGTCACTCATTGGGTAATGTCTTGGCCTTTTACTTCTTTAGTATGTAAATTAAAGGCTATTATCAGAGGAATGTATGACTAGGAAAAAAGTGGGCCTGGTTGGTTAGTGGGTGGGAGGGGTAATTGATAGCTTTTGTATTCCCTTGGTGCCCCTACAGGGTCAAGACAGCTAGAGGAAAGCAGTAGGGTGGGCCCCTAGTGTGACTGATTTATAAAAGGATTTCCATTAGTTGGTCGGCATTAATGGACAGCAGTTTTGCATTGTTATAGTATTCACTTCAATCAGGTCATAGATCTATTAGAATATTGGAATAAATTAAGGGTATCAAATATAATTAGATTAAATAATATAAGAGATCTTCCATACAAGGGTAGTAAGGATTCACTTACACAACAATCATTTGTTAAATAACTACTATATGCACCTGTGTTCTGGTTATAAGAACAGAAATGATGTAGTCTCTGTCCAAAGTGATACTTTGAAAATTTCCAATTAATTGTGCTAGTTAGTAACAATATATAGAATGGTCTTTCCAAACATTCCATGTATTGAGTTACAGTGACTGCTACGGTATCTCTAGTGACTCAGGAAAGGATCAGTTTTTTACTCTTAGCAAATGTGACTTTTGTTTTGTTCTGGTTTTGAATAGGAATAAAGAAGTTGTTAAATATTTGTTAAATCAAGGAACTGATGTTACTCTTCGGGCAAAAAATGGATATACAGCTTTTGATCTAGTCATGCTGCTGAATGACCCGGGTATGTTATTTAATAAATGTTGTCTTTAATTAAATAGACCTTTGCTTAATTATTACAAATTTATTTCTTCAATGCAGTCAATCAGTAAATATTTATTAAATGCCTACTATGTGCCAGACACTGTGCTAAGCAAAAAGAGGTAAAAGACAATCTTTGACCTCAAATAGCTTACAAATGGGCAGACAATGTTCAAACAAATATTTACAAAGAATGCTATATACAAGATAAATAGGAAATAATTAACAGGGGTGGGGACATTGGAATTAGGAAGAGTTGGGAAAGGCCTTCTTTAGAAAAATGGGATTTTTTTTTGGCTAGGCAGTGGGGTTAAGTGACTTGCCCAGGGTCACACAGCTAGTAAGTGTTATGTGTCTGAGGCTGGATTTGAACTCAAGTCCTCCTGGCTCCAGAGTCAGTGCTCTATCCACTGTACCACCTAGCTGCCCCAAAAATGAGATTTTAGCTGGGCCTTAAAGGAAGCCAGGGAGGTCAGTTAGTGGGGCAGAAGAAGGAGAGCATTCCAGGCATGAGGAGCAGCCAGAGAGAATGTCTAGAGCTGAGAACTGAGCATTTTCTTGGTGGAATAGCCAGAAGGCCAGTGAAACTGAGTAGAAGAGTATATATTGAGGAGTAAGGGGTAAGAAGACTGGAAAGGCAGGAGGGACTAGGTTATAGAGGGCTTTGAATGCCAAAGCAGAGTATTTTGTATTTGATCTTGGAGGCAATAGGGAGGCACTGGTGTTTATTGAGTGGGAGTCTGGGGGGAATGGCGGGAGAATGGGGTTGACATCAGATCTGTGCTTTAGGAAAGTCACTTTAGTGGCCAAATGGAAGATGGATTGGAGTAAGAAGAGACTTGAGGCAGGCATACCTACCAGCAGGTTTTTGCAATAATCCAGACATAAGGTGAGAAGGGCAGAGTTTATATGCCGAAATATTTAATTGATGAAGAAGAAAAACTTAAGCATTTTTATTTTCAGCCACATTTTAATTATGCTTTTGCTAACTGAAAAGATTCTCAAAGGTAATTATAATTTTATTGACCTAACTGATCAGGTGACATCCTAGTATACAGAATAAAGTCCTGGGCTAGGAGTCAGGAAGACCTGGGTTCAAATTCTGCCTCTGATTTATTAGCTGTGTGATCCTGTGCAAGCCACTTAATTTGCCTGACACAACCTTCTAGAACTTAGAAGGTAACATGGTATACCATAACATGGTATATGTTTAGAACATTGGTTCTGAAGTCAGAGGACCTGGGTTTAAATCCTACCTTTGGTAGGACATACCAGTAAATCTTGGACTAATGATACTACTTAGAGGTAAAATGTCTCCTTTTGCATTTATAGATACAGAACTTGTACGGTTGTTGGCATCAGTCTGCATGCAAGTAAATAAAGACAAAAGCAAGTCAATCAGCCAGTCGTCTTTGCCCCATTCCAGGATTAGACAATCCTTGAGTGTACCAGTGTTGCCAGATGACAGAGGTGGATTGAAGGTTTGCCTTTTTCCTTCCTTACTAGTGAGGAATATACACGTGTAGATAGATAGTAGAGGTATGACTACCCATCACTTGGTTATCTAGGACCTAAGTATGCATTGCCCAACAAAAAAGAAAGGAGCATATGTGTGACCAGTAGACTCTTACTTTAGGCTTGTTTTCTTGCATAAAAATCCTTTAAAATTGCAGCATTTCATAGAACAACCTTATTTCCATAGCAGGCAGTTGCATCTTTCTGGAGGAATTGAAAGCAATATGTTTACCATTTATCATCATATATCACTCAGTTTGATTATCTGTGGTCTCTTTTTCCCCATTTCTTTACATTATAGTCAGTAGTATACTATAGTCACTAGAGAATTAGTACTTACATATTCTTCTGTGGATGGTCCCCTACAAAAACATGAGCTATGCTCAATAAGACCTCATTTATCTAGAGGTCAGTTAGTCACTGAGTTTTTACGAAGCACCTATTATGTACCAGGCACATAAGAGATGGGGATACAAAGAATGGCACAAATAACCCCTGCTCTCAAAGAGCTCACAGTCTAGGGGGGGAAACAACATACAAACAACTTTGTATGTACAAGATTTATCCAGGGCAAACTGGAGATAAGCTTAGAAGGAAGGCTCTAGTATTAAGGGGGATCCAGAAAGACTTCTGGCAGAAGGTGGGATTTTTGAAAGAAGCTAGGGAATACAGGAGGCAAAGTCAAGAAGGGAGAGCCTTCCAGGGCTTGGTATCAGTCAATGAAAATGCCCAGAGTCAAGAGGTGGAGCATCCTATTTGAGGAACAGCAAGAAGGTCACTGGATATGGAAGGGAAATAAGTGTCACATTGGAAAGGTAGGAATGGTCCAAATTATGAAGGGCTTTAAAAACTAAGGATTTTATATTTAGTCCTGGAGGTGATAACAACAACAACAACACATTTCCATAGTGCTTCATGATATGCAAAGCACTTTCCTTGCAACAAACCGAGGGAAACTGAGACTTAGAGAGTTTAGATGAATTGCTTTAGGTTACACAGCTAAGTATCAGAGCCAGGACTTGAAACCAAGTCAAAGGATCATAGAGTTAGAGCTAGGGAGAACTTTAGAGATTATTACACTCAGTTTTCTGACAAATGAAGAAACTGAGGCCTCCAGAGGTTAAGTGATGTATCCAGGGTTACACAGGAAGTGGCAGAACCCAGAATTTTTTTTATTCTAAGTCCAAGGCTTTTCCCTATTATGTATTGTGCATGTATATCCTTTTTGAAAAAGTTAAGTATGTAAGGATATATTTCTAAAATATTTTCTTCAAAAAAATATGGAATAAAAAAAGTTTTGACACTTGAAGGGGTATCTCCATTTATCAGGAAAATATCCAACTGGAAAAACTTCCCATGAACATGCAGGGTATCCAAGGGAAGCTGGCTTGCAATTCAGAAAGATTATCTGTGGATAATTCACATACATGAAGTCAGGCATTAATTTTGTTAATATTTGCTAGATTATCTGGACCATTATTGTTTGGAGAAAAGTTTTTTCTTCCCAAGTGAGGTCTGTTCTATTTTTGGTGTTGTCTGAACTTGTGGTTTTATCATACTAGGGAAGCCCTGGTGAGGAAGGCCCCTTACCAATGTAAAGGGCAACTACCCTGTAATTTCTAGCATTGGATCTCTTCCTGGGGCATGGAGGGATTAAGTGACTTGCCCAGAATCACACATGCATTACGTGCTAAGGGATGGACTTGAGCGTCATCGCGGCTTTGAGGCCTGCTCTCTCTATTAACACACACTGTCTCTGTGCATGATGGTCTATACCCCCTGAGAATTCTGGGTAATTTGTGCTATTCTTTACAGGGACCAAAAAAAGGATCATGAAACAAAGTGTAAATGGGTCAAAAAGAGCAGTAACTAAGATTGTTCTGAACAGAAAGGATTGGGGACAGTGATTATTTATAGGAGGAAAAATAGGGAAGAGAATGAAAGCCTGGCTAGATATCAGATTGAAGAAATACTGACTGCTGAACATTTAGAAAAAAGAAATCAAGTCAAAAAATTGAAAGCTAGTCTTAAAATTTAGCCAAATATCCTGAGAGGTGATTGTCAGGAAAAAAAGAAACTAAACTGATAAATTAATTTTGATTATAAAGACTCTTCTTACACACTGTGTCAGGTTATTTAAAGCCCACTCTCCAACTCTTTTTTTTTATTAATTTATTTTGACTTATCAACAATCACTTCCATATGCTTTTGAGTTGAAAATTTTTCTCCCCCTTCCTCCCCCCCCACCATCCCCCAGAAGGCTCACAATCTGATATAGGCTTCACATTTACATACCCATTAAACATATTTTCACATTAGTGAAGTTGTAAGTAAAAATTAAAAGCAATAGGAGGAACCATCAGAAAAATGAAACAAAACTCAACAGAAGGTAAAAATAAGTGAGAGCGATTTGACTTCCATAGTTCTTTCTTTGGATGTGGACAGCATTTTCCATCCTGAGGTCTCTGGAGATGTCTTAGATCCTTCTAATGCTGAGAAGGGTTCAGTTTAACAATCTTAGTCATTGCATAACGTGGCTGTTATTGTGTACAAAGTCCTCCTGGTTCTGCACACTTCACTCAACATCAGACCATATAAGTCTTTCCAGGTTTTTCTGAAGTTAGCCTGTTCATCATTTCTTATAGCACAATAGTATTCCATTACATTCATATATCACAACTTGCTCAGCCATTCCCCAATTGATGGGCATCCTCTCAATTTCCAATTCTTTGCCACCACAAAAAGAGCTGCTATGAATATTTTTGTACATGTGGGTCCTTTTCCCATTCATTTGATCTCTTTGGGATATAGCCCTAGAAGTGCTATTGCTGGATCAAAGGGTATGCACATTTTTGTAGCCCTTTGGGCATAGTTCCAAATTGTTCTCCAAAATGGTTGCATCATTTCACAACTCCACCAACAATGTATTAGTGTTCCAATTTTCCCACATCTTCTGCAACATTTATCATTTTCCTGTTTTGTCATGTTGGCCAATCTGATAGGTGTGATGTGGTACCTCAGAGTTGTTTTGATTTGCATTTCTCTAATCAATAACAATTTAGAGAATTTTTTCATATGACTGTAGATGGCTTTAATTTCTTCATCTGAGAACTGTCTGTTCATATCCTTTGACCATTTATCAATTGGGGAATGGCTTGTGTTCTTATAAGTTTGTCTTAATTTTCTATATATTTTAGAAATGAGGCCTTTATCAGAGAGACTGGTTGTAAAAATTCTCTCCTAATTTTCTACCTTCCTTCCACACTCCAACTCTTAATACATGTCTGATAAATACGAGCATATCATCATGTCATGACTTGATAGACAACTTTTGCAAACTGAGTTTGCTTGAAATTATAGTTTTTAATTCATAGGCACATATTCTGAGTAAACATGAATCATCTGTTTTTTTTCCTGATTTGCCTTTGCTTTAAAAATTAAGACTATTTAGTTAATTTAATGAACATATAATAAATACTTTCTATGTTTCAGGCACTGTGCTAAGGGCTGGGAATACAAAAACAAAACAGGAACTTTCATTGTATTGGGGAGATCCAACTTATACACAGACAAAAAAACAGGTTATCTGAGGAGGGGTTATCTTATACCTTTTGTCTTATCAATGGTGGGAGGAAAAATGGGGGGAAATGAGAAATAAACCTGAATGGATAATATGAAGTTGAAACCCTGACTATGGACCATTTATCATAAAAAATTGAAAAATGGCCTTTTGCTAATAATTAAGGGAATCAGAGAAGGCATCATGTAGGAGATGGCACCAGAACTGTCCTTCATGTGAAAATACAGTTTTCATTTGTCTGCTGGGTTGGGTAGAGTCTATTCCAGATATGAGAGACAGCCTATATTAAGACTTGGAGAAGGGAGAGAGATTGCTGAGTTTGGAGAAGAGAGACATTTATGTTGTTAGAAGGAAAAAGGAACCAAAACTAAGGACTCTCTAAAAATGGATTACAGGGTCCTTGCCAGCTATTATTGGAGGTATGACTCTTACCATCTGTTGTTCTAGGAAAAACTCCCAGGACATAATCTGATTACATGGAAACAAGCTACCTCCAGCTTCCAGAATGTCTGCTACCTGATAGGGACTTTTTTTTTTCATGATTTTTGTCTCTGACTATGAGACTTACCTGTGCTGCAGTTAAGCTGGGTACTTTGGAGGACAAGAGTGGAAAAAAAAGATACCCTATAAATCTCCCCATTATCCCCATGACCAGACTAATTTTTGTTTTCTCTGTGGGGAAAGCCTGTTTGGGGACCTTAAATTCCTTCTTGTAAGTTTTATGTTTTAAAAATTTGTGTAGCAGTCCGAATCAATTCAGTTAGTGAATTACTGAAGAAAGGCAAGACTTGGCACAGTCTGAATTGCCTGTATTCACTACTGTGAACACCCGTTCACTAATGCCATTGTTGTCTTTATACTGGGAGCAGACACAGGACCCAATACATTACACCTCTACTAAACTGTAATCTCCTTGAGACCAGGGACTGCTTTTTATCTTTGTATTTATTCAGCTCTTAGCACAGTGCTCTGCACACAGTAGCACCTAATAAATGCTTGTTGTTATTGTTGTTGTTGATATAAGATGGTAAGGACCCCTGGGAGGAAACGGAGACATTTCTTTAGGTTTTTCAAAGAAAATACAATATTTTGGTTCTAGTCCTGGCTCTCTCTTAGATTTAGATTTAGATTCTCTTAGAATTCATCTAATCCAACCTCTCATTTTACAGATTGAAGAAACTGAGGTTCAGCTAGGTGGCTCAGTGGATAGAGTGCTGGACCTGGAGTCTGGAATGCTCATGTTCCTTAGTTCAAAGCTGGCCTCAGATACTTACTAGCTGTGTGACCCTGGGCAAGTCACTTAACCCCCTTTGCCTCAGTTTCCTCATCCTTAAAATGATCTGGAGGAGAAAATGGCAAACCACTCCAGTATATTACCAAGAAAACCCCTAATGGGGTCACAAAGAGTCAGACACAACTGAAAATGATTAAACAACAACAACAATGAGGTTCAGACAAATTAAGTGACTCATCACCTAGTCAGTATGTAGCAGAGTGTGGATTCAAACCTGTTTTTGCTGCCTCTAAATCCATTGCTTTTTATTCTACATCATGAATGTCATGGAATTCTTCTGGTACTCCATTTCAGTATCTGTAAAGTGAAGAGTACTACATCATCTTTGCCTCCCTCAGAGAATTGCTACAAAGATCAATGGAGATAATATGTGTAAAGTGTATTACTTCAAATCTTTAAAATTAGTGTCTCTATTAAAGCAATAGCTCAAAGGAAAAATGTGAATATTTAGCTAATCTGATTGTGGCCTAACCAAGCTTTTACTGGGTGCCCCTTCCTCAGTCATGGTGGAATAGAATGTCCAACAGATTCCGAAAGCTCAAGTTGACCCAAACGTTACATCGGGGGCTTTCCAGTAATCACCCTATGCCTTTCACCGATGAATCTGAGCCATCTCTGGATTCTACAATGAAAGCAAGTCCCCAGGATGAGACAAGAAATTCTGGAATTCCCGACATTGCTGCCCAGAGCAAGGACACTGGTAAAGTAAAAACTGTGCAGTTGAATAGGCTGTTTTCCCCCCCACTGATATAATTTGTTACAAGGATTGTGTGACTGTCATTATTGAAATTCAGAGAAAATTAAAAAAAAATAAGCGTGAGTCTTGTTCCTATTATTCAAAGCAGAGAATTATTCTTTAAGGAGCTGGCCAGAGAGAAGACTTGGAGGGAACCAACATAGTTGTCTTCCAAATACTTGAAGAGGAACAATCAGGCTTGTTCTCCTTGATTGTAGAGGACAGAACGAGGAACAGTAGCAAGAACTTCCCAAGACAGATTTGGGCTTAACACAGGGAAAAAAGTCTTCCTAATAATTAGAGCTGTTCAAAGGCTTAGGACTTAGGATACCTCAGAGGACAGTGGATACCCCCTTCGAGGTCTTCAGGCAAACTCTCACTGGGAACGTTGTAGCAAGGTTTTGGTTGATTACAGGTTAGACTAAATGGACTCTTGAGGTCTCTTCCAATTCACAGTTTTGGTGCTTCTGTGAAAATCCCTAGCTGTTTTTCCTATGGATTTTATAGTGGTGACTGACCCATCTTGTACTTGTGGGGTTGGTTTTTTTGGAAACCAATTACAGCACTTTAAATTTTTTTACTGTTGAAATCTATCTTACCTTTAGTCCCTTACACCAACCTTTCAAAATCTTTTGGGATCTAATTCTGTTATATAGTGTATTAAGTATCGCTCCCAACTTCATCATTCACACACTTTGATGAATGAACCATCAGTGCCTTTAGTGAAATGTTAGACAAAAATACTGAACAGAATGAGGCTGAAGATGGAACCATGGTGCTTACTACTAGAAATATATCTCCTGGTTTATAGTTATCCATCAGACAACATGGATTAGTCAGTCAAGATCAAATCTATCTAGTTGCTGTGTCAGTCCACATCTCTCACTCTTATTTACAAGGCTTTCATAAGACACTTTTTGTTTTTAAAGTGAGGAAGGTAGTTATTCTGCATCTAGTCATTTCAGCAACAACATTTCTTCCAGTAAAAGTTTGGAGACATGACATTTTATCACATTTCTTATTAAATATGTAGGAAAAGTCCACTTTTGGATACCATAGTATAGTGTCAGGGACCTCCTTCAGCCTCTTAGTTATTGAAAACTGAAAGTAAAATTCTGGGAGTTTTTTTCTAGAAAATACACATTTTCTGCCCTATTTCTTGGAGAGTTTTAATTTTTATTCTTTCTGTCTTATCATTTGGTGGGGGAAGGTAATTTCTTCTATATACAATACTTCCCATTCTTGCTCTGAAGACCAAGAAAAACATTAAAAAAAATTGGTACCTGTTAAGTATGGTGTGGTATAGTGAATGTTGGTCTTTGAGTCAGAAAAACCTGCCTCTGATACCTATGAGCCGAGTGAATCTGGGCTAGTCTCTTAACTTCTATGCCTCAGTCAACCCCCTAGCTTTATTATTAAATCATCCCTATGTTAGGATCTATGTTGGGGAAGGGAGTGCCTCATGCTGTAGAGATCCCAAAGCCTTTATCTATTTGCATTTTATATTTACTTTCTGAAAATTAAAGCTCATCTACAGTGGAATGGGCCACCCTGGATGGCAGTGAGTTTCCCATTACCCCTGAACCTTCAGTGCATGGAAGAGGAAACATGAAAAAATATTCAGGAGGCAGACACTTACAAAAGTCGGTCAAGGCTTGGTAGGATTAGGAAATAACTGTGGTCTAACTGATTTGTAGTTAGAGGGACTAGGAACTGGTGATAGTCAGGTTGCTTAATCTCTCTGGGAATTAGTTTCTTCATCTGTAAAGTGGGGATGGGGTGGGGAGGGTGTTTGTACTAGATTATCTCTGGGATCTCTTCTGGCTCCAAATCTTAGGATCCTAAGTGTTCAACCAAAGGTTGGATGATCACTTGTCAGAGCTGCTATACAGAAGATTCTTGCCTTGTGCATGAGGTTGGACTAGGTCATCTTTTCTAACACTAAAGTTCTATATTCTTTGGTGACCCTGTCACCATGTATGTGATGTTGTATTTCCTAGTTTACTTTTGGAAATCTCAAAAGCATGTATTAAATTTTTAAATGCTTTTCTTCAATTAAGAAATTGAATATTATTAAAGAGCTAAAAAATCTAAAAGTGAATATTTTCAGAATTTAAAAACTGAGGCTTATACTTTCATTCATATTAATGTCCTGGGGATATTGATTATCAGGTTTCCAAATGTATCTGCTTTGCTTTTCAGGTTCTACCAATACAAGAATAGAAAAAGAAGATACATTATTGACAACAATGGTTAAGTATTTTAAAATTATTATGTATTTCACATTAATTTTCTCCATTATGGAAAGCAGCACTGGAAAAGGCTCATGCTTAAAGTTTCCTAGTGTTAGTCAGCACCAGATCCCAGTAACAGGTAGGCCAATGTAGCCCAGTCTGTCCTGCCTGTTGTTTTTCCCAGTCTTTTCACCTTTAGCTTCAAAGCTTGTCATTCCCACAACAGGGACTGGGAAGCCACTTGTAGGTCTTATTCTGCAATCCATTTCTTTCCCATCTCTCTTTTTCTCTTTTCTCTCTCTATCCCCCTTACTCTAAATACTTTCTCCATTTATCCCTCCCACTCTGAACCTTCCCTAGCACCTGGGGCTTACTCACCCTGAAACATCTATCTACCTAAGTGGCCTTCTCACTCTTGAATATCCCTCTGCCATGCCAGTTCTCTTTTCCCATTGATGAGTTCCTCCTGGGGCCTTCACTCTGTGAGGGGTTTAGGCTGGACAACTTTGCTTCTGACTCTTTAGATTAGAACATAATAACCTCAAAGGGTACCTTGATCCTCTTACCACCACCTCCTTCCCCCTGCCCCAACCCACTTTTCATCTCCCTTTTGTGTGTTACATTCCATTAAACACAGGTTCCCAAAGTGGGTGATACCACCTCCCTCCCTCCTCCCAGGGGTACTGAAATGATCCAGGGGGGTGGTAGTAGCTTTGGGTGCAATTGGGGGGGCACTGAATAAAAATAAGGGGGCAGGGAAGCACAAGGAAAGAAGAGAAGATGAGAAAATTTTGAAAAACTGTTTGTATATGTTTCATCTGTTGTGTACCAGAGTTAAAGTCATAGTGCTTACATTATTTTCCAAATAAACACACAAATTGCAAGTTATAACTGATCAGTGATCAAGTCCACAGACAGGTCTTAACAAGCAAGCATTGGTAGGCTAGAATGCCACGTATTGTTGAGAAGTCCTGAAGGCATCAGCAGGAATATGTGCATGTAATGACTTGTTTACAACATGATACTATACAGTTCCAAGATGCAATATTGCATCATCAAAATTTCAATGCAGGAAAAAACCCATAAATTTACAATAAATTATTAAATTTAAGATACATCATTTAAAAAATTTTATATTTGAAATGATACAAATTTCAAAAAACTATTAAAAGGTTAAAGAAAGTAGATTCCCTGGGGGAGGGGGGCGTTGAGTAATTTTTTTTTAAAAAGGGGTGGTAGGCCAAATCAGTTTGGGAACCTCTGCATTAGAATGTTGTTGTTATTTGTTCTTCATTCTCAAAATCTTATAAAAGTGAATGTTGAAAAATAAAAATAAATAAATATATTTTTTAAGAAAAGTATTTTGCAACAAGGGCAAAAGGAGATCACTGTACAAAGTACTTTTACGACACTGATGTTCTCAACCTCCCCTTCCCTTACCATCAGCCTCTTCACTCTAGAACCAAAGAAACTGTCAGTAGCTTTTTAAAAATCAGGTTTGTTTTCTGTTTCAGTTAAGAAATAGTGCTCCTTTTACTAGACTCCCAAATGACAAGCTGAAAGCAGTGATCCCTCCTTTTTTACCACCTTCAAATTTTGAGCTGTGGAACTCAGATCGGACTCGGATAAATAGAGATGGTCAGACAGAACAAATGAAGGCCACGTTGCCACAAAGATCTGTTAAATACCATCCTGTTGGCAGTGGAAACTCTGACATGGTAAGTAATGAAGTTCTATGGTCAAAGCTTGTGATTACAGTGTGGTATCATAGAAAAAAGCACTAGAATTTGAGTCAAAAATCTGGGTTTGAATTACAGTTCTACTACTTAGTAGCTATGTGACCACAGGCTACATTACTTGATTTAATTTTTTAAATTAATAAGCATCTGTCCTTTCTCTCTCCAACACTTACCTCCTCCCCAACCCCTGCCCCCACCTCCCTCAGGGAAAAACAAAGACCCATGCAACAAATATGCATAGTCAAGCAAAACACATTCCTATATTGGCCATGTCCACAAATATGCATCTCACTTTGCATATTTAGTCTGTAACCTTTCTGTCAGGAAATGGGCAGCAGTCTAAATCATTATTCCTCTGGAATCATGGTTGATTATTGCATTGATCATAATTCTTAAGTCTTTCCACATGTGGAGCCAGCTCAAATTGACCGGTGAGAGCCAGTTGTTAAATTTCCAGTGTGTGCATTTACACCTTGGAAACCAGCAAATGCTTCAGATCAGAGCTTGATTTGTTGTGTTGTTGATTGTTTAGACTTAAAGTGATGGTGAAAATTTTTTTTTCCTGGAGAGCTGATTATTAAACATTATAACACATCCTTTAACAATGTTTTTTATAGTATTAAATTGGTCTCATTCTGCTTACTTCACTCTCTGTCAGTTCAAAGAGATTTTCAAGTAATACCTGCTCCTCCCCACCCCTTCCTCATTTGTATACATTTCAGCTTGCACCAGATTATATGAAATAAGTCTCTCTTCTATTCTTCTACTTTTCTTCCTTAGTATATCCTTCCCCTCCTCCACTCCTTACCTTTCTGTTCTTCTTTTAAGATCATGAAAAAGAAAAAGTACTCCCAGACCTTCCATCTTATTTGACTCCTACTATGGTCCCTGCTGACATCATGGTTCTTAGGGGATGCTTGTATCACCCCCCTTCCCTCCCCATTAGAATGCAAACACTTCATTCTTATAAAGTCTTTTTTGATGGCTAGCTTGAATTTACCTTTTTCTGTTTCTTTTTACTTCCATGTTTATATTTCAAAGTTTCTACTAAGCTTCAGTTTTTTCATTAGGAATGCTTGAAAGTCTTCTATTTTGCCAAAGCTCTCTTTTTCCTTAGTAGGATTATATTTAATATTGCTTGGTAAATTATTATTATAAGCCTATACCTTTTGCCTTTTGTAATATTTTATTCCATGTTCTCTACTTCTTTATAGTAGTAGCTACTAAGTCTTGTGTAATGGGCAAGTCACTTGGAGAAATGAGACCCAGACAGGTTAACAAACTTACTCAAAACCACAAAGGTAGTAAGGGACTGAACTGGGCTACTTCTTCATCAGAGACTGGAATAAAGGGAGGAATGGGGGATATCAAATAGTTTGAGGCATAGAATGGAAGTAAAGAGGGAGCTCATGATAAACTGCTTCGGTTTTCTCAGTAAAGTATGAGGGTGAGGGGAGGCTGGAGGAGAAAAGAGAAGCTTTGGAACAGTTTGGGGAATATACTAGAGAGCTAATTGGGAAAAATAAAAGCAGTGCCTTGTGGCTGTGAGGGCCCACTTAGCTAAGATTAGTTAACATAAGTTTATGATGGTCCTAGTTAGAAAAGTGGTGTGACTTCCAGTTCTGATAATTATATATCCATATCTGTAACTGATTTTCTCTTGTGAGACACTTGTGTGGGAGGTCTTTTTGTATGATCTGATCTAATTTCACATTCAGAATTTCTTTCATATTGAGAACAGATAAATATAGATGGTCTGATTGGCTTTTAATTGGTGTAGAGTGAAATCAGACCCCTAACCAAATCATACCAATAACAAGTGATCATTCAGTCTTTACTTGAATGCCTCAGCCACTTCCACTTGGGGATGGCTCTCATTGTTAGGGCTCCACACAGTCCTGTTCTGATGCCTCCATGTGATGCTGAGGTGACCTCGGGTTCTTGAAGGTCATGCCGTGAAGCACAAACTCTAACAAGAAGCTAGGAAGGCTTTTAATATGGTCCTAGAAATGGACTATGGCTGCTCTTTGAGGCCCAGTTTAGTGAAGTATGTAAAGATTCATCATAAATAGTCTGGCCACCTGGTATTGAACTCTTTGACCATGCTAACCCATGAAACAAATAAAAATAAGAATTATCTCTCAGTCCTTTATAGCTCCAGTCCAATTCTGTAGTCACAGTGGTAATTGTTGTGAAATTGGAGGTATTGTTGTGAAAATGGAAGAATGTTCTAAGAATCACACAGGTAGAATAGAGAGACACAGTAGATAGGTAGATAGATAGATGGATGGATGAAATATTTATTATGTATTTGCTGTGTGTTAAGCACTGAGGATATAAATACACACAAGCAAGATAATCCCTGCCCTCTAGGAGTTTACATTCTTATGATGGAAGACAGCACATAAAAGGAAATTGGTAGGAGAGGAATATGAGAATGATGACCAAACTATAAGCATCATGTTGTAAAAATGGTGGTCAAGAAATGACATGGAGGCATGGTTCCCAGCAAGATAAAGTGAAAGCTCATATCCTTATTAGATTGTCAAATTAAGGGAGAGGGTCCCTGACATGGGCATCATTTCCAATTAGCTCTTGGAGAATATTTGTGTAACTTGCTACTTAAACTTTAACTGCTCTTCATTTTCATGTTGTTACATAATGACTTTAATAGAATCTTATAAATTCAAAAGTATGTTCTTCATTAAGGATTTATCCTCCTTGTCATCAATTACAAGATTTCCTTTTTTCTATTAGAGTGGCTACTAGTTGGCGCCATAATGCACAGAGTGCTGGGCCTGGAATTAGGGAGGCCTAAATTCAATTCCAGCCTCAGACACTTACTACCTGTGGGACCCTGAGCAAGTCACTTAACCTCTGTTTGCTTCTTCCTCCCAAGGCTGTTGTGGCAATCAAATAAGAGAATATTTGTAAAGTGCTCAGTAGAGTGCCTGGCATATAGTGGATGATTAATAAATGCTGTTTCCTTCCTTGTCTGAAAGTTTTATATTTCTATTTGTATCAGTGGGATTGGGGGTGGGAAGAATATACTAAGTATAAATATACTAAAATACAATATTACTCTTTCAGACATCTGTCAGGCCTGTTAAATTTCCATCTGTTACGAGAAGCCCTACTTCTCCTACAAATTCAGGAAATTTCAACCAATCACCCCACTCTTCTGGTGGGTCCAATGGCATAGGTGGAATTAACAGACATGGTGGAGAACTACATAACAGATCAGGTATGTATTTTCTTCAAATTTATATAAAAAATGAAAAACATCAAGACGTTAACTCAAACTTTATGGAAACAGAATCTTTAGATTTCTTTTTTGTCATGTTTGTTTTTATATCACATTCATTTTCAAATGTATCTTTCCTCTCTTCCATATCCAGAGCCATACTCTTTTCACACAGAATTAAAAAAAAAAATAAGTGGCAAAACAGTAGTTCAACAAAACTGACCAGCACATCAGCAGAGTCTGAAAATGTGTACAATGAGAAAGCAGAATCTTAAGAGACAGAGGATAGTCTATTCCAGGGTGGGGAACCTGCGGCCTTGCGGCCACCTATGGTATTCTCTTATCTGATACATTCTAGAATATCTCTTACAAGCGGTTATCTAGCTCTTGCTTAAACATCTCCAGTACTAGGGAACTCACTACTACATGACGAAATGTATTCCATCTAAATGTTATAAGTTGTTAGTGATGTTAAGGCAATATTTGCCTGCTTAGAACTACTACCCACTGTTCCTAGCTCTCCCCTCTGAAGTCAAACAGTTTTATCCCTCATCTATGTGACAGTCCTTTAGACATTTGTAAACAGCATCTATGTCTTGCCCCTCTTCCCCTATCATCACCACCAGTATTCCCCGGATTCTTTAATTAATTTTCATATGACATGGTTTGTCATTTGGAGTCCCTTTACCAGCCTCATTGCCCCTTCTCTGGACCCATTCTAGTTTGCCATTTTCTCTCCAAAAGAAAGAAGACACTTCTTAGTAGTTGGATGAGCACTTTTAGCTATCAACCTGAGCAGTACTATGGACTTCACAGGCCAATCACATCATAACTCTTGCCTTGATTGTTTCCTCTGTGTTTCCTAATGACTTTGAAATAACCTAGAATCATATTGTATGTGGTAGATTATGTTTGGGTTTAGCATCCACAATGTTAAATAATTTGTCTACAGTTGTACAGCCAGTATATATCAAAGGCAGGACTTAAATCCAGGATTCCATCACTCTAAGACTGACCCTCTATCTTATATACACCATGCTACCTCTCTCTCTTTTTTTTTTAACATTGAAGGCAAACTATTTGGGCTTTACTTGGAAGAATTATTCTTAAAAATCCCCATTTAAAGCAAAAATTTTTAAAAAGGAGGCCTGGAGCCTCCCTTTTCTGGTCTTTGCTGCTGTCTCAAAAAATGAGACCGCTTTGAAAGCTAATAGATTGTAGGTAATTATATTATCTGGGTCTTTCTGCTATCTGTTATCTAGCTTGATTAGTGGTTTGCTTTTGTCAAGATTCATATTTGCTCCCTCAGCATTAGCTTGATACCTGTCATGAGATTCTTTATAGTGTTAGGACAGAATTGGTACAAAAATGCTATATGTGATGAAATCCTTTGAAATGATTTTAATTTATTAGATAAAAATCCCTTCATATTTGAATGGCAGTGTCTGACAAAGATAAGTAGTAAGTTGCTGCTATTTTTTGGTTGAGGAGAAGAGAGTTTTTTCCAGTGACTCCAAATATCATTCTTCCTGTGATCCATACTGAACTCTACTGTTATAGAAATGACAGTCCTGGTTTTATTTTTTTTAAGGGGAATGGGTGGGGAGTGTCATTTAAGGAGAGGAACACATTTCTTCTCTTTTTTTCTTAGATTTTTATTTATATCTTTCAGTTTTACATAATCTAGCTTTCACTTTGTATCCCATTTCTTCCCCCTTCCCAAATAGCTCTCCCTTATAATAAAGGATTTTTTTTTAAGAAAAAGGTGAAGAGAAAAAAAAACCTCAGCAAAACCAATCAACATATCAAAGAATATTTGACATCATGACATCATATGCAATATTCCAGCCCCATACACCACCTACTTTTGCAAAGGAGTGGATTGAAGTGTTTTCTCATATCTCTTCTTTGAGGTCAAGCTACTTCTTTATAAATTTTGCAATATTGCAGTTTTAATTGTTTTGTGGTGATTGTTTTTCATCTACATAGTTATAGTCATTGTGTTTTCCTGGCTCTACCTACTTCCTTTTGCATCAGTTCATATAAGTCTTCCCATGCTTCTGTGTATTCATCATGTTCATTGTTTCTTATAGCACAGCACAATAATATTCCATGATCTGCCACAGTTGATTTAACCATGTCCCAGTGGAAGGGCATGACTACTGAAGAGCAATTGAACTGTGTTTCTAATTCTTAGCTATCACAAAAAAGTGCTGCTATCAATATTTTGGTGCATATGGAGCATTTCTTCTTGTCAGTGATCTCCTTGTGGTATAAGCCTTGTAATGGAATCTCTGGGTCAAAGGATATGGACATTTTAGCCACTTAACTGTATAATTACAAATTGCTTTCCAAAAGATTGTACCAATTCATAGCTGGGGAGAGCAAATTTTGATAGTGTTGGTCCCCTTCCTTGTACCATTTTTATTGCTTCCCTTGTACCATAATAATCATATAAATTAAGAATTAGGATGAGGAGATTAAGTGACATGCTATTGCCACTGACATGTACCCATTTCATATATTTCTTTATAACTCCTTAGGTGGCAGCATAGATAGTGTTTTGTCCCAAATTGCAGCACAAAGGAAAAAAGCCGCAGGATTATCTGAACAGAAATCCAGCCAGCAGCATAGTCCAGTCTGTACAGCTCCTGGGTCCACCCTGCCTGATGTCCAGGGTTCTCCAGTTTCAGGCAACATTCATAGTGGAAAGGTGTTTGTTTACCTTACACCTTCTCCTTGTTAACATCACTGTACTAACCCAGGACCTGAATTTATGTTGAATCAGGGGGAGTAGAATACTTAATGCAAACAAGGCATTCCTCTGAATTCTGAGTGAACACCTTTAGTTAGTTAATACCTTGGACAAGGTAATTTTATGAAATCACATCTTCACTCAGTGGAAGGGCCATTTACTCCCCCTGGCTCCATGTAGAGTCAGGCCCAGCACATGCATGCTCAAGTTGGAATGGAACGTCAATGAGTGCATGCTGTTTACTCCTCTGCTTTTTTATGTAGATGCTGTCACTGCTATAGGAGTCTCTTGATTGATAAGGAAGCTGACAAACCTTTGAATTATAGTAACTTGCTCCTATCACTTCAGCCCTAGAAGCTCTTTTTTTTTCTCTCTCTTTGCCCTGTTATTTCTGCAGGGAGATGTAATAGTATAAACTCCAGGGTCATAACGGAGGCTGTTGCATATTTAGATATTATTAGATATTATATAATTGTTATTTATATAGGATAATCTTTTCACATGTATACCCTACTTTAAGGAAACCTAAATTCACCCAAACACAAATTTGAGAAAATTATTAAAAGGAACTCTTTCCTTAATGTATAATAACTGATATCCCTGATCAAAAACAATACTGGAACCTTGTTGGACTTAATTAAAAAAGAGGAGGGGGTGCTAAACTTCCTTTAAAGTACCAACATCTCTGGTTGAAAATTCTTATTTTTAAAAACATTTAAGGGAGATGAAATATCAATACACGGGCCCTTACCTAGAATTTTAAATGAAAATACTTTACATAGAGATGGCCTCTTAATCTATTGAGAAGGAAATGTAGTGGAAAGACCCCTGGAATAAGAGGCAAGAGAGCTGAGTTCTCGACCTAGCTCTGCCATTTACTGTGGGACACTGAGCAAGCTACAAAAGTGTTCTTCAAATTATAAATTTGTCTAAATTTTACGCAAATGAATTTTCTTTCTATGCTTCTATAAAGGGAAAGACACCCCCACAGGGTACAACTCCTTCTTGTGTAGATACAATTCTAAGAGAACAGTTTCAGAAGTTTGGTATAGTAGATACAGTAAGAGACTTGGAGTCAAGAAGACCTGGGTTCCAAATATACCTCTGATCCTTAGTAACTGTGTGACTCTGGGCAAGACCTTTAACTTCTCTAAGCATCAATTTTCTCATCTATAAGATGGATCTACTACTATCTGCAATATATGCCTTGGATAAGATAGGACCCATGCACAGAGCTTAAGAGTAAGGCTACCTCTTCCTCTGAGATAAGGAGGAAGAAGTAATGCTGAGAAACTTTTGAAGAGTGAAGAAGGGTAATTGAAGGACCTCTTGTCAGATTGCCTCAACAGTTTCAGTGCAGTAGGAAACTAAGTCATCTACTATAAGCTAGGTTGGTGGAAAGGAGGGGTGCGAGAGGTTTGGGATCTGGAGTAGAAAAGTTTGGAACTGTCACCATGGGGGATAAGGAAGGAAAGCAGTACTCTAGAGAGATGGCTAAGCACCTGTTAGTGCCAAGTTGAAGTAACATAGCATAAATTTCATCAGTTTAATTTTGTGACTTACTCCAGCAATCCTAAGCAACCTGAATAGAGCAATCAGTGGTGGCAATTGAGCAGGGGTGTGCTGGTAAATGTTTAACAACCAGCTCTCTGCATCATTAACATTTTCTCCATTACTTTCTTAAATCTAACCAATAAAAACCCCCAATAAATCAAGCTTTGTAACATTTGTAACATTTACCAATTTCTGGAGTGTAAATAAACACTCACACTGAAAATTTATCAGTTGGCTCTCGCAAGCCATTTGGAGGGCAAGAGATCTTACAGTGATGGTGAACACACAAACTAATACAGTTTTTAAACTGTTACACAGTAGTTTCTAGACACATTTTTTCCTTAAAGCATAAAGTGAATGAATAACTCCATTTTAAATTCAATTCAATTTCAATTCAAAAACTTGTGAGTGCTCATTTTAAGTACACTGATCATGGTCCTAGGTGCTGGGTGATAACAATAAATAAGACAGTCTCCTCCTCTCATGAAGTGTACAGTTTAATAGGGAATAAATGACCAATGTTTTTTTAAAAAAAATAATAAAAACAGAGCAGAATAAATGCACACAAGAAACACAAGGACTATGTGAGTTCCAAGGGGTAAAAGATACAGTATCTCAGCAGCAAGGGAAGAGGAAATGAGAGAAAAATGAAGTTCTTAAAGTCACTAGCTTAAAATTTGGAAAACTTTTGTATTTTCAATCAACTTAAATAGTAAGGCATGTAAAAGTCTTATTTTTGAAATGGTTAAAAACTAGCATGGGCCGAATATTAGAAAATGGGAAGTGGTATCGGACCAGACCATCAGTCAAGCAACAAGTAGTTATTAAGTGCTTGCTGTGTGCGAGGTGGTGATCTAAGTGCTGGGAATTCAGAGAAAAAAATACAAAAATAGTTCCTGCCCTCAAGGAACTTACATTCTAATGATGGGGGGTGGCAAAATCTATGTAAATAGGAACATATAAGGTACATAGAAAATATGTAGAAGGTAAGTTTAGAGGAGTTTTATAATTCAAATAAACTTCAGTTCATCATTTTTCTACTCCCCATTTAATACAAAGGAAGAAAATTAAACTATAGAATATCAAGTGACTTGCCCAAGGTCACATGGCTAAATAGAAGCAAAGCCAGAATAGAACCCAAGTCTTCTTACTTAAAGTCCAGGGCTCTTTCCACTACACCACATTGCCTCCTTGTCCCAGTGGATCTTTTTTTAACTTACAGTTTTATTAAGCAGTTACGACTTTTAATTTTGCATTTGATTAATAATACTTTTCATAGCCTTGGTTAGAAAATGCATTGTCAGGTTCAGTATGTGGTGGATATGTCGCTGTATATTTCAGTAATTTCTAATTCCTTTTTTTCCCCTTTGTTTTTGTCCAATTGTATTTTTACTTTTATTTTTGCATCAGAAATTGGAGACAAGCAAAAGACCTCTATCTGGAACCTCAACTACCTCCAAAAGCACCTCACCAACGCTTACCCCATCCCCATCCCCAAAAGGGCACAATGCAGAATCCTCTGTTTCCTCTTCTTCATCTCATAGGCAGTCTAAGGGGAGTGGTGGCTCTAGCAGTGGAACTATTACTGATGATGGTAAGTGATTGCTGCATACATCAGACTGCATGGGAGGGAGAATATATGTAGGCACAAGGTCCCTAAGGGTGATCATTTTAAAGAAATTAGGAATTTTTAAAAACATTATGTTCCATGGGTTCAGGGTCCAGGATCAGTGGGAGCTCTATCACATTTACAAGGAATGTTCACTTTGTCCTGTGATTCACCCCAGTGGCAAAAATTTGTAACAGTAGCTGAAAAACATACCTGAATTATAATGCTCAGGACAACATCCATTTCCTTTCACTCTCTGTTTCTTTCACCCTGCCTTTAGAGCAAAGGTTCTTAACCTGGGATCCTTGAGCTTATTTTTATTATGTCAGTAACTATGTTTCAATGTAATTTGTTTCCTTTGTAATCCTATGTATTGTATTGTATACATTATAAAATATTATTCTGAGAAGAGGTCCATAAGCTTCACCAGACTACCAGAGGGGTCCATGACACAAGAAAGGTTAAGAATTCCTGCTTTAGAGGCTAATCTTTTCATCTTTTTTTCCTCTTGCACTTTTTAAGTGTTTAGCAACATTTGAGGACAGTCAAGCATTCCCACAATATGTTTACCAATTCTTCCCTCTCATTCCCTGGCCGCCTTCTAAAAGCCATCCTCAAGCATTTCCTCAAACATGGCCAGATATACTGCATATATAGCTTTTTCATATGAATTTTTTCAGTAACGTCCCTGAGCACTGAGGCCAAAATGTCTTCAATATTTTCTTTAGCTCAGAGCAATCAACGGGCAAGCCATAGTAATTAAAACCTACTCTTAGAAGAAAAACAAGTTATCCTAGTATTGAAAACTCTTAGAACTTTTTGCTCTTAGAGTTGGTATTTTAAAAATAACAGGTCAGAATTAAGGTTGATCCTGGTGCTTCTAGATTTGTGTACAATATGTTATCTTTTACAAAATTCTAAATCGGTATTATTTTGAATCTTTCCCTTTTTAAGATGAGCTGACTGGAATCCTTAAAAAATTATCACTTGAGAAATATCAGCCAATTTTTGAGGAGCAAGAGGTAAGGGCTTTATCTATTTTATATGTCTTTACTATGGATCTAAGAACATTATCAGTACATTTTAATATGATATTGTCAGTAGAAAGGCTGAGGAAAGAAGAATAACCAGCATTATATGGACACAATTATTATTTATCATAACTAATCAAGTCATTCAATTACAGAAAAAGTCAAGGGAATTTTTTTTTCTGTTGTTATATTTGAATTCTGTTATGACAACTATTTCTTGGAATGAGTGGGTCCCTTGCTCAGGGATTATGTAACACATAGATTACATAAAATCCCCATAAGAGTGGAATTTGAATTGCCATGTTTGAATACATAAGATGTTCTCTATATTATCATCTTTGTGTTGTTTTCTTTTTTTTTTTACAATAACACTGAGGTAATCAAAAAAACATCCTGTTTTTAATTAAGAACTACATAGGCACATTACCATTAAATGACATATGTGAGGTTCACAGGAAATAAATGGCAAAGTCAGGATTTATATTTTGTTATCCCCTGATTCTTGCATTTATTTTTGAGCTCTAAAATCTGTTTTCCTTCCTATCTGCCAAAGGATGGGAAGACAGGGATAGTTTTCTCCATTATAACTTCTAAGCTGCTCTAGACTCACAGTTACCTCAATCAAAGAAAATTAAAATGAAGGATGAATAGATAGGTAAAATAGACAGATATAGACAAGCACTATTCTTTGACTTTTGGTCATATTTCTTGTGTCCCACTTTCACCCTTCATAGCTTCATTTCCATAGAAATTACTATGGGGATATTGCTATGTCCTTTTTTTCTCCTAATCAATTACTTTTTTTTTATTTTTTGGCTTTTTTAGGCAATTGGGGTTAAGTGACTTGCCCAGAGTCACACAGCTAGTAAGTGTTAAGTATTTGATCTGAGGCCGGATTTGAACTCAGGTCCTCCTGGCTTCAGGGCCAGTGCTCTATCCACTGCACCACCTAGCTGCCCCTCTCCTAATCAATTAAAAGTAAATACTTCAACTACAGTCTTGGCCTTGAACTCTTCATATAACCTTAACGCTGAAGATTTACAGGAGAAAAGGAGAAACTTATGGTGTGAAATGAACGTTTAACTCAGCACTCTGGTGTCTCTGTGAGTCCAGTGAATATTAACATGAGTGTACATAAGTTTTTCATTCCTAACATGGTATTTTACACATCTCTTATGCCCTTATCACGTCCTATTCTGGATTATAGCCATTGGATAGTTATAATGTATTCATGTAAGGTTGTATCTTCTACCACACTGAGTTAACACAGAGTAGCCAGTGTCTCCTGTGTTGAACAGTAGGAGCATGGGCTTAGCTAAGTATCAAACATGGCCCTAGCAGCTTTTAACCACAGAGAACTTCAGCAGGGAAAGAACAGAAAAATAACAACAGCATATTCCCCAGACTTACTAATCAATGGTGACTTGCTGAGAGAGTTGTATGGAGGAAATGGAATAGCAAAAGACACCAGGGGAGGCCTAGAAGAACAGCGCAGCATCACAATGCAGTGGACTCAAGTTCCTAGCTATTTCTGTATTACTATTGCTGGGAAAGGTAGCTGGAAGTCTGAATGGTGTATGTGTTTGTTTCCTTTGGGTATCTATGTAGTCCTGTGATTGTGTGCTTATGTTGCTCTGGAGCTCAGATGCAGATCACACCTAAGAGGGAAAGTGAGTAAAGATGAGATGTCTAATATTACATATAAAAGAGCTATAAATATGAATTCTCCCACTGGGTTCACACTCTCCATTTCTGGAGAGTAGTACTACTGCCTGTGAACACTGGGATATTATAGATTATAAACACCATGAGGGCAGGGGCTGTGTCTTAGTTATCTTTACAGCTTCCTCTGTCCCTAGCATAATGCACTGTATAATGTAGGCAATTATACATAGTTAAATGAAAATTCATTTCCAGGATAGGTGATTTCAGAACAAAGGAAATAAGTAACTTATTTGAGAATTATATATATTTTTATACTTCCCACCCCTTGTTTGTGAGGGTCCAAAATGTTCGTTCTTATAAAGGTCTAATTCTTCTGAATGTGTTATTGCAATTTTAGTATGAATTATCTTGGAGAATTCAAAAATTTAGGAAATTTAAACTGAAAGTTAAAACCAGCAAAAAGGACTTAAATGGAATGAATTTCCATCTAATCATGTCTATTGTAGTTTAATTGACATTCTCTATCACTATATAAAAATCTTTTCCCCTCTATTTTTTGAAAGATAATTTAGTGTATGTCTTTTCTTCAAGAATACACTTCTGTGTGAAAAAATTTTAACCTATCATTTTCCTTCCCTCTCCTATTTTCATATAATATTCAAATATTTTCTTATGCTGCCTTACTGCCATCTTGTCTCCGGGGTTTCTTCATAGTTCTGTAGTCTTTGTAGTAAACAATTAAATAACCACACATTTGCTGAACTCCTAATATATGCCAGGCACTGTGGTAGGTGGGTATTAAGGAGACACAAGTCAGTTCATGAGAAGGATGAAATGAATGGTACAGACATTAAGTGCTATAAATTGAAAGGAAAGAGAGATCACTGTAGGCTTGAGTGGTCAGGGTGGTGGGACTTAAGCTCAGTCTCAAAAAGTATACATGATTCAGGTAACTAGACAAGAGTAGTTGAGAGCATTCTGGGAGGTAGGATTGCCATAAGCAAAGGTACTGAGGCAGGAATTGCCCTGCATAGTCTTCGGGGGAAGAGTGAACATTCCAACTTGGCTCTATCACAGGGTTCATGTGGAAAAAAGGGAGATAAGGTTAGACAGGTGGGCTAGGAGCCAAAATATGGAAGACTTTCCACTCTAGACCAACTTGATCTTCTTCCTGCTGGATTTTAAGTAAGCTATGATCACTGATTCAGAATTTTAGAGCTAATGGGAACCTGAGAAACAATCTAGTCAAACTCTTCAGTTTTATAGGACAGAAGCCTGGCGTCCAGAGAAGGGAAATGATTTACCCAATGTCACACAACTATTTAATGGCAGAACTGGACTATAATCCAGGGATAAGAATAGTATATGAAGAAGACTAGTTTGGCAATGGTAGGCCAGATGTATTAGAGAAGGAAGAGAGACAAGTAGGGATGACAATTACAACAGTTAAAGTTTCTCCAAAATGCAAGAATTTTAAACATTTTTAAACACTGTATTCTTTATTTCATTGACTAAAAGGTAACAAATCTTGCCAGATAAGGATACTAGAAAATTTTTTTTCTGTAGTTCAAAGAAAAAATAAAGTCAGGTGTTGGCTCTTCCTGATAGTTAACACAAAGGTTAAGGCCCAAACAATATGTAGTTTTTGGCAATACTAAAGGTGTAATATTTATAAAATTATAGAATATTTGACATAGAGGGAAAGTAGAGATCATTTGGTCTGACCTTCTATAAATTTAAGGCAAGCTTTAAGAAGCTGGAACTGGATCTCTCGTTGGGGAATGCAAGTATATTGAGCTTCTTTGAGGACATTATATGGAGTATTATAAATCAAGTATACAAGGTTTACTTCATTTACTGAAATGTATTATGTGCCAGCAAAGTTGGCTCTGAAGGCAAGTCAACAAGCATTTATTAAATGCTTACTGTGTACCAGGCACTATGCTAAGTGCCGGGGAGACAAAGAAAGGCAAAACAAACAAACAAACAAAAAACAGCCCCTACTCTCAAGATGTTCACAAGCTAATAGGGGAAATAACATAAAACTATATACAAAAAAGATGTAGACTAGAAAAATTGGAGATAATCTCAGAGAGAAAGCACACTGATCAAGGAGGACTAGAAAAGCTTCTTGTAGCAAAGGGGACTTTAGCTGAGACTGGAAGGAAGCCAGGAAAACCAGGTAAAGAGAAGGAGTGAGAGGGTTCCAGGCATGGGGGACAGCCAGTGAAAATGCCCAGAGTCTAGAAATGTTCATTAGCTTGTTTGTATAAAGTGGATCTCATTTTCCTCTGACTCTCATGAAATTGGACATATGTTCTTGTGAACGTATCTCCAGATAAACTAATTTGAAAACCATTGGTGAGGAAGGGGTTTTTAAGTAATGACAGGGCCTGTTGCATGTTGTATATTAAAATGCTTGAATAACTTTTTGCATCATTTTCAGAATTTCAAGATAATTATGGGTCTCCCTCTTTATTATCACTCTCACCTTTGCTTTCTAGTAAAGAATGCCTCCTATTACTCTTCTCTTTATGCCACACCAGAGCCAACACTGGCAAATAGACTGGCAGATAGAGGAGATCTAGCCAGACAAAAGTGAAGTCCAGGTAGGTCAGCTAAGTCAGAAAGGAACAAGAACACTGCAGGTCTGGAACAGAGAGTCAGCAAGAGGCCACCAATAAGCAGGGTTGAACTTAGACTCCTGATTTTCAAAGAATTAGTAGGATACAGTAAAAAAAAATCTATGTTACACTGTTATAACAAACATAAGTTCAGATTTTTTGGGAAGGAAATGTGGCACAATGGAAAGAATGAAGGATTAAGAACCATAAGATCTGGGTTCAAATCCCAGTTCTGACATTTATACCTGTGTGGCCAAGGGGCCAAGTCCTTTACCTCCTAAGACCTCAGTTTCCTCAACTGTAAAATGAGAGGCTTGGACCAAATGACCAACTCCCTCACCCTAAATCTGTGTTCTTCTAATGAGTCACAAATGCTTCATGAACTTGAATTTTGTCAGTTATTATTTAATTACTGATGTAGAAAACATGGAAGATAGAGCTGAAGTTACATTGGTTTTATGGCATTAAAAAATTTCATTTTATTAGCTTGTATACTTTCATGAAGGAAGTGTTTAGAATGCACTGCCTACAGTGTAGATTCTATAACCATAACCTAGTGTAGACTGTAGTAATACTAATATTACTTAGTGAAACTTTCTGATCAAGAGAATTTTAAATTAAACCAATTTAATGAGACAAATATAAAAGTGTTATTTTTATATTATTTGTTGTTGTTGTTCAGTTGTTTTTACTCATGTCCAAATCTTTGTGACCCCATTTGATGTTTTTTTGGCAGAGATACTGGAATGGTTTGCCATTTCCTTCTCCAGTTTACTTTACAAATGAGGAAACTGAGGCTAACAGGGTTAAATGACTTGCCCAGGGTCAGACAGCTAATAAGTATGTGAGGCCAGATTTGAACTCAGAAAGATGAATCTTTCTGACTCCAAGCCTGGCACTCTACCCACTTCACACCTAGCTGCCCAGAGATAATGCTATACCTATATAAAACAAGTTTAGGGAACAAATCCAAAGATATGTGTCTATCTATCTATCTATCTATCTATCTATCTATCTATCTATCTATCTATCTACACAAACATATGAAAGAGCATGATAGCATGTAAACACTATATATATAAGTAGGAAGGGAGTTATCAGCATAGGCTGAACAGGACACATTTTGGGCACTGTATTTTTCTTTTAGTGCTTTATTATTCCCCATTCAGTGGTCAAGATAACCATGGAACCTCCTGAACTTCCAAGGAGAATCCATTTAACTTTAGATCTTAAATCAGCTTTCTTTAAGTAGCTGTTTAGTATTAGTTAAGAGTTGTACAGAGGGTTACATTTGACTTACACATGTTTTTCATAGTGAAACAACCAAGAACAGAATCAAATAAAGTAAATGTCAATATATGAGGATATTTTTGAAAGCCTAATTATTAGGAATCACCTCAAATAGAAAAGCCTTTTCACTTTAATTCCAGTTTTTGCTCCTCTAATTGCCTCAATCAAGCTTGTGGTGAGGGATGGATAGAGGGAGCTTTCTAATCCAACTTTTAGTCATTTTTCAGGGAAATGGCATGTTACCATTCCTGCCGGCATTAAGCAGCCACTGATTTTGCCTGTCATGTCTGGTAGGCATGGATGTGACCTCTCATTTATTTAATTATTGAAATGAAAGATTATAATGTGCTCATATAGCCTTATTTACAGTAACCATTGGGTAGATGCTCTATGGAAGGTACAACGAATAATGTGGCTGAGAGTCACAGGGGATGACACAGTGTAGAGGGGTTGTGATCTTTGTCTCTAGAAAGGATACTCATGCAAAGAAAATCACAGATTTTCCAAAGTACCAAAGTTATGTTGTATTGTTATAACCAGAGAAAAAACACACCTCCCTGATCCACATAGTCCTTCTTTCTTTTATTGCTTCTGTTGTTTAAGTTCACATTCTGTCTTTCTACAGTCTTCATCTCTCTTGTCTTCTTTGGGGAAATTATGGTAAGTACTGCCAAGTAACAGAATTTACCTATAATGTCATGAGACATGGAAACAATTAAATTGTCACATTTGTAATGTAATTAAAAGAATTTTAATTAACTGTCTTAAGTCTAAAAATGTTGTAGCAATGGGAGTTTCATTTTCATGATTCTAGCCACTAAGATAATTGACCTGACAGATTTTCTTAATCATCTCACTGGACTGAAAATCCAATTCAGTAGATATTTGTGATTAGAGACTTTTCTCCTTTTTTCTCACCATACTGAGGGCCTAGAATTGGCCCATTCTAGGAACTTAATAAATGTGGGATTGTATTATATAGTATTATATTCAAGCAATATTTATTGAATGCTTGATATATATGAAGTCTGAGGCATAAATCAAATCAATCTAGTTCAACAAACAATGAAATGCCTGTTATGCTAGGTACTAGAAATATAATTGTTGAAAAATGACAAAACTCCCTCTCCTTAGGAGCTTAAGGTTGAACACGAGTATGAGACATGTATGTACCTGTAATTGTATCACAACAGACTCAATTGCATATCTCTCACTTTATCTTTCTGTAGGTGGACATGGAAGCGTTCCTCACGCTTACTGATGGTGACTTGAAAGAGTTGGGTATTAAGACAGATGGTTCCAGGCAGCAAATTTTGGCAGCTATTTCTGAACTGAATGCAGGCAAGGTATTGTCCTAATTTTTTCCCCTCCAAAAATTTAAATATTTAATACAATCAGAGAATATTACCAGTTGGTGAGATCTTGGACACGATTTAATCCAACTTCCTATTCATTGCAGGAATTCTTTCCAACATATATGTCAGATGATCATCCTGTCTCTTTGAGATATATACCATTTTGAGGCAGCCTTATCCATAACTGAACAGTAATAATTAGAAAGTTATATTTTATACAGTGCAGAAATCTGCCTCATAGCTCATACCCATTTGTTCTAGTTTGTCTACAGTCTGCTTTATACTACCCATTCTTCTATTCTTCATACTACTCCTTTTCCATTATTCCATTCCAAAATATTTATAGCTTTTATCTATTTACATCCAGGATACTCTTCAGATTTTATCATCATTTTAATACCTGGCCTTCCCTTTTACCCTATCCTCTTCTCTTATGCTTAAAGATATCAACATTCATGTTGCTCAGCCCAAATAACAATGTGACTATAGTTTCTCAGTCTTCTGAACTCTTGTGACCTCCTTCAATCCACTCCAGCTATACTGGCATATAAATTGAGGTTATCTTAGACTTCAGCATCTCAGACAATGAAATTCCATTGTCCAAACACAAGTGCCCATCCTATTTCTCTCACTAAATCTACTCTGCTTTTATCATGACTTTTAATCCCATATCCTACCCCTGCTCTCCCAATCTATCCATCCCACTATATTTTCATTTATTTTCTTACTCAGCCTTGACCTTTATGATCATAGACACTTTAATTTTTTCCTAGATCTTCCCTATCATCTGGTGTTTTTTTTGTTTGCTTTTTACTGCTGATTCTGCTGATTCTGAGTGTCACTGAGAAAAATCACAAAATCAAGCTGATTTCTTCACCCATTATAGATGTATGGTACATAACCTCAGCTAGGCACTCACTGCTGTGAAAGAGTACTTCTATATTATCATCTCCTTATTTCATCCCCATAGCAACTATTTCAGATGCTTCATCTCTTTTTTCACTTCCAACTATATTCCTACTCCTTCCTATTCCTTCCCTTAGAGCAGACAGGATCACAGATTATTATTACTATTAAACTAGCATTTATGTAGCCTCTGAAGTTTTGCAGGTGCTTTACAAATATTAAAGTAGTTTATCCTTACAACTACCCTAGAAGCTAGGTGCTACTCCTGTTTTCATTTTACAGATGAGGAAACCAAGGCAGACAGAGCTTAAGTGACTTGCCCAGGATCACACAGCTAGCAAATTTCTGAGGCTGGATTTGAACTCATATCTTCCTGACTCTAGGTCCAGCATTGTACCATCTAGCTGTCTATTTTTAAAAATAATCTAGATCTGGAAAGGACCTCAAGAGGCCTTCCTTATTTTAGAAATGAGGAAACTGAGGCACAGGAAGGTGATAAGTAATTTGCCCAAGGTCACACAGGTAAATGTCAAAAGAAGGATAACTTACCCTCTTACTACAGTGAAATTGAAGCAATCCAACGTGAGCTTCAAGCTCCCCTATTCCACTGACTCCTTCCCAACTGCCTCCAAACTTGCTTAGTTTTTCCCAGTTTGAAAAAGGCCTTTCCTTGACCCTTCTGTCCCATCTTTTTCCTGCCCTCCACTGCTACACTTCTTGAAAAGCTTCACCCAATGACTCCACTTCCTCACTACCCATTATCTTCTTAACCTCTTGTAATCAAGCTTACATCCCACCTTCTACACTCCTGGAATTATACTAAGGTTACCAATTGCTTAATTTTTAAAAAAGTTTTCATTCTTCACCATGCTACAGTGTTTTGACACTGTTGACCTCCCTCTCCTACTACATCTTCCTTCCTCTCTTGTCTTGAGACAGCAAATTCTTCTAGTTCCCTTCCAACTTTTCTAACCAGCCATTCTCTGTCTCTATCACTGTACTTATGTTTTTTCTGCTCCTTTAATTCAGGAGTTCTCCAAGGTTCTGTCTGGCCCTCTTTGGTTCTTTCTCTAATCTTTCTCCAGTATCATTCCATATCAAGCCAAGAAGAATGCTCTGCAATCATTAGTGCTTTAACAGTTAAAATTTTATATAGGATCTTAATCAATAAAGTTTCCAGGGGGAAGAACATGCAAAGAAAATTTATCCAAAAATAACATTCATCCAGAAAGAGGTTGTCTGTGGGGAAAATTGTTCCCAAATTTTCCCAGCAGCTCATTCACCACTGAAACAATGAAGAATATGTTGTCCAGACACAGAAATACCAGAAAACTCTCCCTCATTTTGGGGGAAGGAATAACTTTTTAAAAATACTTAAGTGACTGAGTTTACTTGGTGCATTTAAGCATTAAACCTATCAATTTTAACATGACATTGAAATAAACTTACGTGATGTTTTGTTCTGGTGAGAGAGAGAGAAAGTAAGTGAGAGAGTGAGAGACACACACACACACACACACACACACACAGAGAATGAGAGAAATGCTCTGCCAATAGAAGGCACTTAATCATTTTTAAATTAAACATTTCTGTCTGTGGAAGCCACATCAAACAAGACTACTTTCTCATCTACAAGACAACTCTTAAGTCATCAGAAGTTGGCAGTCAAGACTTGGTTTCTTTTGTCTTCTCAAGTTTTCCACATTGTTCAGGCATTCCTCATTATCAGTGCTGAGTGCTCAAAAGTACTCCTCCAAAATGGTCAAAGGATATGAACAAATAATTCTCCAAAAAAGAATCGTAACTGTTAACAACCATATGAAAGAATGATCCAAAACATGAATAATAAGAGATAAGCAAATTTAAAAAAAAACAAAACAACCCTGAGGTTTCACCAGACTCCTCGAAAATTGGCAAAGATGAAAAAAGATGGGGATTGTTTCTGTTAGAAGGGTTGTAGAAAAGATAGGCACCTTAAAGCATTGTTGGTGGAGCTGTGAATTGGCACAACTGTTTCTGGAAAACAGTTTGGAATCATGCAAATAAAGTGACTAAGATGTTCATACCTATTGATTTTACTGCTCAGTATATACTCTAAGGAGATCACTGGCAAAAAGAAAGGTTCCATATAGACCAAAATATTTGTAGCAGCACTTTTTGTGGTAACAAAGAAAGCAGATGCACATAGATAAAGGACTTGCTAAACAAACTGGGGTTCATGAATGTCAGGGAATATTACTGTGCCGTAAGAAACAATGAACATAACGCATACAAAGAAGCATGGAAAAACTTACATGAACTGATACAAAATGAAATATAAACAAAGCCAAGAATACACAATGACCACAACAATGTAAATAGAAACAACAAAAGAACTGTAAATAGGGTGTTTTGAAATTATAAAGAACAAGTTTATAATTTAATTACACAGAATATTATAAAGAATAACCCAAAGATATTTTCCTTCCCTACCCTCCCAACCCCTGCCCACCCCTTTGCAAAGGGCAGGATCCACAGGTGGAGAACATTACATATAATGTTGTTTTTTTTATATGTTTATTGGTTTTGCTAAATATGTTCCTCTTCTTTACAAAAAAAAATTTCTTCATTATCAGGGTTGGCTGTCTAGGACAGAGAAGTGGGAAAAATTCAGCAAAAAATAGTGATGATATAAAAAGAAAAGATATCAGTAAAAATTTCTTTTAAAAAAAAAGCATTAGCCTCTCCAGTAATGACAAGGCTGTATGGGACCACTGGAGAGGTATTTGGAACAACATGGGGAAATCCCTACCTCATTGCTTTCACATCTTGAAGTGAAAGAGAGGGGAACTGGTTGGAAATTAATTTAGTGGAGGGTATTAGAATATTTTAAGTAACAGAAAAGGCTGAATAAAGAAAATATAAAGGAATAAGGTTGGGTGGGAGAAGTGGGTAGGAGGGTATTTTGGTGGTAGTGAAAAGAACCTCTGCCCCCCTTACCACACCCCCCCCCAGTACACATGAGGACCTGCAGAGGTAGACTTCTGCTTACTTATATGGGCAGAGCTCCCAGTGGAATGGATAAGATTCTGGGTACAGAAGCAAGAGATACAAAAAGACTCTGTTTCATTGTGTTTTTATTAAATCAGATACTCTTTATCTTCATTAACCTAGTCTCTCAAGACACCTATGGACTTTCCAGTATGAGTTTAATATTCTGAGTATTTTTAATTTCCTTTGCAGGGACGTGAGAGGCAAATATTACAGGAAACCATTCACAGCTTTCATTCTTCTTTTGAGAGCAGTGCCAGCAATACCAGATCTCCTGGGAACTGTCAGTGTAAGTATGCTTGTGTGAACTCCTAAATTACCCAGGACTTTCTGGTGGCTGGCTGACAACGTGGATAAAGAGCATAGGACTTTGAGTCAGGAAGACCCAAGTCTGAATTTGGCCTCAGACATTTACTAGCTGTGTGAACCTGGGCAAATCACTTAACTAATATGTGCCTCAGTTTTCTCATCTGTGAAACTGGGATAATAACAGCACCTACCTCCCAGAGTTATTATGAGGATTAAATGAGTTAGTGTATGACCTTAAAGTGCTATATCAATGCTAGCTATTGTTATTAGCTATTATCAGATATGAAGGTAAGATAGACTAATAACACATGGTGGTAAAAAGGATTTGGTATCCCTTTAACGTGGGCTTAATATTTCAAAGTAGTGAAATATCTTGATCTTCAAAACTGAGATTGCACTTTGGTGTTCAACTGCCTGTTGTTAGGTGACTCAGTCTTTTCAAAACCAATGACTGTCTTGATTTTAGACACTGAACACAAATAATGTCTCCATGAATAGAATGGGTGGCACCATGGATAGAGTGCTGGACCTAAGGTGAGGAAGATCCAGATTCAAATCTAGAGACTTATTAGTATCTAGGGCAAGCCATTTAATCTCTGTCTCCTCAGTTTTCTCATCTGTAAAATAGGGATGATAATAGTACCTACCTTTCAGGATTGTTGTGAGAATCAAATGAGATAATATCTGTAAAGTAGTGTGCAAACATTAAAGCACTATGTAAATGTTAGAGATCATTATTGTCATTAATAGTAATAATAAAACATAGGCAACACTTTAATGTGAAGTCTGCCTATCCTTTTGTAGTGCCTGGCATATAGCAGTCACTTGACTTCTATAGTGCTTTTCCATAGCAATTTTGACATAGCATATGGGGTACCAGCTCCAGTCCTTCCTAGCTGGGTGACATGGGGCAAGTTGATTACTTTTTCTTGAGCCTCAGCTGCATCTGCAAAATGAGGCTGCTGATACTTACATTACCCAAACAACAGAAGTTTGCCCCTTTATGTACTATGACACTTAAAAATAATCTTAAGTTGTGGTGCCAAGATGGTGGAGTAAGGAAGGAACGCTCTGAAGCCCTCCTCAATTCCCCTCCAAACAAGTAGGAAACCACCACAGAACTGATCTAGGAGCGGGGAAGCAGCTTACCAGCCTGGTGGGAGGGAAGCCAGGTCCAAGAGCAGCAGCAGCAGCCATCCTCTTAGCAGGGGGCCTACAACAGGGCTCAGAGCCTGGGGCAATCCACTGGTGAAGTTCCCTCCTCCTGCAAACCAGCAGACCCCTAGGTGAGTGAGCAGTCTGTGCAGGACAGCAAAGTCTCACCCCAGGGACCCCCCCCCCACCATCAGTGAGGCTTTGACCCCACAGCTGACCAGCAGTGAAGCCTTGTCCTGGGGCCAGCCAGCAGCCAGACTCTACCCCTGGGGCCTACCAGTAGAGACCCTGTTTACATAACAAACCAGCAGCTGGGTCCAGCAGCAGGGTCCAACCCCTAAGGCAGGCCAGCAGCTAAACCCCACCCCCAGGGGAGGCCAACAGAGAGGCCCCGTCTCTCCCAGTATAAGCCAGAAGGGAAGCCTATCCTCCAGAGAAAGCAAATAGCTAAGCTCTGAAGCCCAGTGAAAACCATTAATAAGACCCAGAGCCCCAGCACAAAAAAAACTTGGGGCAGTGCAGGACCAGAGTCCAACTCTCACATAAAAACACTGTCACAAAAAAAGGCAGGAAAAAAAGTGAGCAAAAATTGAAAAAAATATATTTTGACTACAGAAAGTTACTATGATGGTAGGGAGGATCAAAGCATAAACTTGGAGGACAATACTGTCAAAATTGCTACATGTGAAACCTCAAAGAAAAATGTTATTTGGTCTCAGGCCCAAAAAGAATTCATGGAACAACTTTAAAAGGCTTTTAAAAAGCAAATGAGAGTAGAAGAAAAATTGAGAAAAGAAGCGAGAATAATGCAAGAGAATCATGAAAAGAGTTAATAATATGGGGAAAATGTACAAAAATTTACCAAGGAAAATAGCTCCTTAAAAAAATAGAATTGGCCAAGTAGAAAAGGAAATATAAAAGGTTACTAAAGAAAATAATTCCTTAAATATTAGAATTGAACATGTGGAAACCAATGACTCTATGAGAAACAAGGTACAATAAAACAAAAGCAAAAAAGTGGTAAAAAAAAATAGAAGAAAATGTGAAATTTTTCATTGGAAAAACAACTGACCTAGAAAATAGATCCAGGAGAGGTAATATAAGAATTATTGTCCTACCTAAAAGCCATGATCATTTGAAAAAAAAAAGCCAGGACATCTTTCAAGAAATTATCAAAGAAAACTGCCCTAATATATTAGAATAGAACCAGTGGGTAAAATAGAAATTGAAAGAATTCACCATTCACCGCCTGAGACTCCAGGAACATCATAGCCAAATTCCAGAGCTCACAGATCAAAGTGAAAGTATTGCAAGCAGCCAAAATGAAACAATTCTAATATCATGGAGCTAAAGTCAGGATTACACAGGATTTGGCAGCTTCCACATTAAAGAATTGGAGGTTTTGGAATATGATATACCAGAAGGCAAAGGAATTAGGATTACAACCAAGAATCACCTACCCAGCAAAATTGAATATAATCTTTCAGGGGAAAAAAACCAGACATTTAACTAAATAGAAGACTTTCAAGCATTTCTAATTAAAAGAGCAGAGCTTAATAAAAAATGTGACCTTGAAATACAAGTCTCAAGGGAAACATAAAAGGTAAAAAAGAAACAAGAAAGGGGAAAGAAATTTTATATTTCTGATTGCTTATATCAGTAAAATAGATAAAAAGCAGATCAATGAATTGGGCATACAACTAAAAAAAACTAGAAAAAGAACAAATTAAAAATCCCTAATTAAACACCAACTTGGAAATCCTGAAAATCAAAGGAAAGATTAATAAAACTGAAAGTAAGAAAACCACTGAAATAAAACCAGAAGCTAGTTTAAAAAAAAACACAATAAAATAGATAAACCATTTGTTAATTTGATTTTAAAAAAGAAGAAAATTAAATTACTAGTATCAAAAATGAAAGGGGTGAACTCCCCACCAGTGAAGAGGAAATTAAGACAATTGTTAGGACCTATTTTGCCCAATTATATGCCAATAAATTTGACAAACTAAACAAAATGGATGACTATCTACAAAAATATAAAT
The DNA here is from genome assembly GCF_003287225.1 of Phascolarctos cinereus. Lineage (NCBI taxonomy): Eukaryota > Metazoa > Chordata > Mammalia > Diprotodontia > Phascolarctidae > Phascolarctos > Phascolarctos cinereus. The sequence continues at coordinate 145,896,569 of NW_027555847.1, forward strand.
TACTCAGATTAACAGAAGAAGAAATAAAATACTTAAATAACCCAGTCTTAGAAAAAAGAAATTGAACAAGCCATCAATGAACTTCCAAAGAAAAAATCCCCAGGACCAGATGGATTCACAAGTAAATTCTACCAAACATTTAAAGAATAATTAATCCCAATATTATATAAACTATTTGGAAAAATAGGCAAAGGAGTCCTACCAAATTCATTTTATGGCACAAATATGGTAGTGATACCCAAACCAGGAAGAGCCAAAACAAAGAAAGAAAATTATAGACCAATATCCCTAATGAATATTGATGCAAAAACTTTAAATAAAATACTAGCAAAGAGATTACAGCAATATATTACCAGGATCATACATTATGACCAGGTGAGATTTATACCAGAAATACAGAGCTGGTTCAGTATTAGGAAAACTATCAGCATAATTGACCAAATCAATAACAAAACCAACAAAAACATATGTTTACCTTAATAGATGTAGAAAAAGCCTTTGACAAAATACAGCACCCATTCCTATTAAAAACATTAGAAAGCATAGAAATAAATGGAGCTTACCTTAAAATGATAAGTAATATTTATCTAAAACCATCAGCAAGCGTAATCTATAATGGAGATAAGCTAGAAGCCTTCCCAATATAACGAGGGTAAAGCAAGGATGCCCATTATCACCTCTGGTTTTTTAACATGTACTAGAAATGTTAGCTATAGCAATAAGAGAAGAAAAATAAATTAAAGGAATTAGAATAGGCAATGAAGAAACAAAACTATCCTCTTTGTAGATGCTATGATGTTATACTTAGAAAAACTAAGAGAATCAACTAAAAAACTACTTGAAATTATTAACAACTTTAGCAAAGTTGCAGGATATAAAATAAACCCACATAAATCATCAGCATTTCTATATATTACCAACAAATTCCAAAAGCAAAAGCTAGAAAATTTGAAATGACTATAGACAATATAAAATACTTAGGAGTCTACCTGCCAAGACAAACCCAGGAACTATATGAACACAACTATAAAACACTTTTCACACAAATGAAGTCAGATGTAAACAATTGGAAAAATTTTAATTGCTCATGGGTAGGCCAAGCCAATATAATAAAAATGACAATTCTGCCTAAATTAATCTATTTATTCAGTGCTGTACCAATCAAACTATCAAAACTTATTTTATAGAGCTAGAAAAAATAATAACACAATTCATCTGGAAGAACAAAAGCTCAAATGGACAATGACTTTTCTTTTCCTTTTCTTTCTTTCCTTTCTTTTTTTTTCTGGCTGCCTCTCAGAAGTCTTTGGAGCATAATGCCTGTTTTTTCCCTTGGTCCCAATAATTGAGTTTTTTGCATGCAGCCTTTGGATAAATAAGGTGACAGTGTAGTTCTATCTATAATCTTTAGAAAGCTTTGTGAATTACTGATATCTTCCTTAAAAATGACCATTTCCTTACCTTTTTGGAAGCAGTGTGGAGTGAGACAAGGAGGCGTGACCAGGAGAGGATGCACTTAAATAAAAACCTCTTCCAAAACCCAAAAAGTGGCCTATGTGACAATTTCCAGGACTCATAAAGTTTTTGCAAGATTATACAAGCTTTGTAAGATTGAGGAATATGGAATTCTCCCCATTGGTACAAAACATACATTTTTTTCTAGCTTGTAAACTGGTTGCTTTGGTAACTAAGGAAAACTTGTATCATTTGGTGAAGTCCAGGCCTCAAACTGTATTCTAGGACAGGATCTCTTTGAATTCAGAGTGAAAAAATGGTAACAAGGAAAATGTCTTCTGATCTTAAATGTAATGTTCAAGAGTAAAAAATCCTTAAATTATTAACAAGCTCTTACTCTTCTTTAAAATGGAGCGTTGACTTCAGAGTAAGAAAGACCTGGGTTCAAGTCCTCCTTCTGCCACATACAAGCTGTGTGTGAACGTGGGCAAAATGACCTAATTTTTCAGTGGTTCAGGCAATTTTCTAAGACTATGTGTTGCAGAGCTGGGGATGATCTATGTGTCTTAGTACTGTACTGATGAAGTCACAGGTCCTAAATAAATTGTTTAACAAATCAGTTTTTCAGTATAGTTTTTGAATGAATAGCTACTATATTAGAGTTTTTTGTTGGCATGAACCTGAGATTTCACTGGTGTTGGGAACTGCTTCCATTGATAAAAATGGGCAACTCATCTGTAACTTGTAGTCTTAGTTCTCTGGATTACTGACAGTTGAAGTGACTTGTCTGTGGTCATACGACTAGTATATGTCAAAGGCAGCACTTGAATCCAGTTGGTATTAGATGTGATACACTTTTTTTATTTAGAAAAAAAATCTATCACTGTTACAGTATCATCTATATACTTGTATTTAGTAAGAAAAACACTAATTTTCCCAAATTTTAAAATATTTTCTTTTACTTATACAGTAAGTGTATAACATTGGTTGGGGCTGGAAATTGTGTGGGTGGGTAAGCTACCTTATTTTAGATAATAACTCTGAAATGCCATATTTTTTATGAATTTTAAAATGTCCGTCTTTTTATCTCTCCCATCTGTAGCCACCACATGTTGGGTAAGGCAAGAAGAACCAGTCTCTAACAAAAGGTAGCAGCAGCATTGATGTCCCTAAAGCTTGGGAGATTGGTTGTCATTACACAGAGCACCATTTTCCAGATGTGGCCAAACTCTGCTCCTAATGCTGCTAAAATCCCATGCATTCAGCCAAGAGGAAACAGCAACAGTTGTTTAGAGAGGAAAAAAAAGTCTCCCTTTTACTTGCTGCATGGATAGGAAGAAGAAGAAACTGGCAAGAAGAGCCCACTTGTATGTTTCTTTCTTAGACCGAAAGAAAGAAGAGCATCTCCCAAAGACAAAACTGGACAAGTAGAAAGCAAGTGATGGGAGAAGGTGAATGCATGCCTATAAAGCGTGTTTATAAATTAATATAAGTTCTGAATAATAATACATATTCATAGCATAATTAAGCAGCCATTAGTAACTATTGAATAGGCTTAAAGAGTTAGTTGAAGTATCAATAGACATACAGTGACACTGAGCAAACCATGTATAATTTGAAGTCAACAATCATTTATTAGACACTTACTATTTGCCAGACACTGTGGAAAATGTTTCCTCTCCTCAATCTACTTGGAGGGAGACAAGGCTAACACGCATAAAGGAGTGAAGAGTATGAAGAGAATAAATGAATAAAGGCTACATAAAGTTGGGGTGAGGGCTGGACCTGTGATTTCATTTGTATAGAAACTCCAGGTGTGGAACCTCCTTCTGTCACTCCCGGTCTGTAACTTCTCTACAATTTAGAGACTTAGGAAATTGTCTAAAGCAGAAATGTCAAATTCTCTCAGTGCCACTGGAACCAGATCAAACTATAATTAGGAAATATTTAACAGAATAAATAAAAATACAATAGAACATAATGTTAATATGTGGTTTTCTAAGTGCTGCTAGAACTAGATTAAAATATATTTGGGAAATATTTAACAGAATAAATAAAAATATAATAAAACATAATGTTAATAATGTGGTTTTCTCAGTCGATATGTGACCTGTTGGGATCCCTTATGTATGGCCATTTCTACTTGAGTTTCACTCCTCTGGCCTGAAGCACTAAGTGGTGAAATGTGTTGCTTGGGGTCACACAGACAGTATGTGTAAACAGCTTGCAAATTGCCACCCATATTCAGAGAATGGAGGAGTTAAGAAGAGGTCTTTATCAAAAATGATTTAAAAATTTTAAGCCTGAATTCCTGGGGAAATGGTAGTGCCACAGAAAAACAGAAGTGGGGAATGAATGAAAAGAGCATTTATTAAATGCTTACTGTGCACACAGTAAGCGTCTTCAGTTTTGAAAAGTGAGTTCAGTTAGCAGTAGGAAGTAATGTTCAGTTTTCTATACCTCCAGATAAATTGTAAACAGTAAAGTTCATAGTAAGTAAAGTTCAGTTTTGGATATGGTAAGTTGGAAATGACAAGGTGTACAGGTGGAATTGACCTATGGGGGGAAATCCAAGGCAGAAATCCAAGGGAGCGTTGAGGACTAAAATTAGATTTAAGTGCCAGAATAGAGGTGATTGTAGAAGTTATGGGAATAGATGAGCTTTCTAAAAAAGATAATAGAAAAAGAGAAAAGTAGAGGTTCACAGATTGAGCTTTTTTATGGAGCATAAATATAAAATATAAAGGACAGCCATTCTCTTCCTTTCCTCCCTCCACCCTCACTACAAAGGTATCCTTACTCTGAGAACAAAAAAACAGCCTTGAGTAACCCTTGACTGGGTCACTCAAATTATAGAAAGTTTCTCTGTTTTCCTCAACATCTTTTTATATACATACACATACAGACATATGTATGTGTGTATATGGATTCCCTCCTCAAATATTAAATATTTGGCTTACATGATTTACATAAAATTAGGGAAAAGGGACACACAATAGTATAGTGAACACTGGATTTTGAGTCAGAAGCTTTGGGTTAGCACCTCTCCTCTGCCTTTTATTATGATACTGAACAAGTCACTTAATTTCTTGGAGCCTCTGCTTCTGCATCTATAAAATGGAGAGAGTATTACTTGTACTACCTACTGCAAGGCTGGGAGGAAAGTGTTCTGCAAATTGAAGAGGAGCATTCAGTGGTAGGAGAACTACCAGAAGAGCAAAGTGTTACACAATGACCCAAGAAAGGAGATGGCTCTAAGTAAGAAAGCTGTTCAACAAAGCCAAAAGCAGCTTAGACATCAAGGAGAATAAAGATGGAGAAAAGTTCATTTGGCTCACTCTTCTGGTGACCTCAAGAAAACAGTTTTAATAGAGTGGCAGAGATGGAAGCTAGATTGTAGGAAGTTACCGAGGATGCACAACAGCCCTAGATGACTTATTTGGAATATTCAGCAGTAAAGAAGAGAGCAATTATTGTAGCATAATAGGTGCTTAATAAATAGCTGCTGGTTGATAAATCCATAAAATGGCCACCAGAATAATGAGAAGACCTAAAACCATGCCAGAAGAGTATCACCTGAAAGAACTGGGTATGTTTAGCAGAAAGAAGACTTAGTAGGGACATGATAGCAATTGACCATGGGCCATAATTTAACTGTCTGGACCTTAATTTCCTCAATTGTAAACCGTACAGACTATATGATCACTAAGGGCCCTTCTAGCTCCAAAGCTACGACTATAGATAGATATTTGAAATGCTGTGATATGGGAAAGGGATTAGGTTTGTTCTGAACACTCACAAGGTAAAACTAGGGGAAGTAGTGGAAGAATTTAGCTTAATCCAAAAAAGAACATACTAATGAGCTGCTTTGGGAAGCAGCCAATTCCCCAAATCTTTGGAGGGCTTTAAGTAGAAGATTGTGACCACTTCTTAGGAATACGGGAGAAGGAACACCTCCTCATGAACTACATCACTCCTGAGATCCCTTCAAGCTTTGAGATTTGACAGAAAGAACAGGATTCAAACTTGTTTCCTTCCTGATGGGATCTACAATGAATGCAAAAACTCTGCCATTTAGGCAGCACCCTGCCCCAGCCTGTCCTGAATTATTCATATGAAAGGCAATTTGGTTTGTGTAACATGCCCACATCTTACTCTCCCTTGTTTTCTGTTTATCTCTACATATGTCACATTTCTACATGTCATATTCCACACTTCCATATAAGCTTGAGAGTAGGGACTGTCATTTTTTCATCTTTGTGTCCCCAGCGCTGTGAATTGAACATAACAAGCATTTAATAAATTTTTGCTGAACTGGCTTGGTTCAAAGGAAGCATATCAGCTACAAATCATGATATTTAATGGTACCTGGGCTTCATCTCCAGGCTCTGAAGTAGCCATAGTCACAATGAGGAAAATCAAATCTTGGAACTGTGCCCTGCTGTCCCAAGACTGTCTAGAAGGATTTTGATTTACAACTTCTCTAGATCATAGGTGAGTAGCAATTCTTTTGGCAGCATGGCAACCAGAACTGTTCCATTTGCTGGCTTCACGTATTGTCTAGATTGTGAGTACTTAACCTAGAAATTACAAAAATGAGGAAATGAGACTGGACTGAACAAGAACAAATTACAAGTGCTCACTGTTAAATTCATGATGTCAGCATAACGTGGTAGATGATCTGGGTAGGGGTAGCTTCTAAAGTCAGACCAAAGGGGATCACAGGCAGAGGAATAGTTGCTAAATCCCCAGGGCAAGATGACCCTAGCTCTACAACATTGTACAACCTGAGTAACCGGAAAATCATACCATTCTGCCCTCAAAAAAACTGTTCTCCTTGTCCTATCTCTTCCATCTGTAAGTCAGTGCACTTCAATCTCAACCTCTACAAAGGGTGGTACAGGGTAGGTAATTAGATGACATAATAAGATCCTTTCCAGGCTAACATTACATGAGTTAACCATGAAATCTCTGGTTGGGGAAGAGAGGATATCTCTCTCCATTAGACTAACCCTTGAGGAAAAAGGAAGCCTCTAGGTGAACCTGAAATTGAGAAATCTAGTAGCACAATGATGGAATTCAGGGGTCCTTCTTCACAATGTCTCTCTTCACTCTCCAGCATTCAGGCAAGAAAGATAAAGCATTTACCCTTATCATGTGCATAGTACTAAGCACTGGGGGTACACATACAAGCAAGCCAACCTATACCCTCTAGTTTATAGTCTAATGGGGGAAGACACATAAAGGCGTCAATAGAAGAAGATTGGTAGGAGAACTGGGAAGACAGCAGGGAAGTAGGGGGGAGGCCCGGTCCCTGGCAAGATAAGGAAAAGTCTCCCCTGCCAACTTCCATATACTGGAAGAGGTCAGACTCTGTGCCAAGGGCAGTGCACAAGGATTCACATAACACCCACTCGATACAGGGATGAATGGGGACTCTAGTGGAAATTCCATTCCCACTTCCTGTCACTCACAGAAGCAGCAACACAGGTGGGGGTGAGGAACAGAATTAGAACCTGGCTCTACTACACACTAGATGTATGTATGGTATGTATGTAGTATGACTTTCGACAAGGCACTTAATATGTCTAAGGTCTCAATTTCCCCCAATTGTCAAACGACACGGTTGTACCACAAAAAGTCCCATGTTCCTACAAAGTAAAATACGTGCTTTGGAGCCTTAGGCCAGGGCCTTCAGTCCAACAGCGGGGGGGGGGGGGGGGGGGGGAGATATACTATGGTGGGAGTCACGTGACGCGTGAGGCATGTCTGATTGACCAGTAGGGCCTGCAAGCCCCCGCCAGAGCCCAAAGAAAAGTGAACGTGGTGGGGGGACAGAGGGTGGGAGGAGGGGAGGTTTAGGAAACGGATGGGGGAAGGTAAGGGCCTAGCACCAGCAGAAAGGAGAACGTGTAAGCGGGGAGCAGATAGTACCTAGGCAAGAAAAAGGAAGGACGGAAGAAGCTTCTTCCTATTTGGACTGATGACGTCACGGCCCGCACTTTTTTGAGGCAACCTTTTATGTCTTCTAACTCCGCCAGCATCGAATGGACTAACGCGGACATCTCCTACGCATGCGCCATCGCAGCACCGGAGCGTCTGCAGTTGCCAGGCAGAAAGAGCAGAGGTGCCGCCGTGGACCAGATGCTCCTATAGGCTTCCAGCTGCCTTAGCTGGAGGTCCGACGTAGCGGTAGTGGCAGATTCACAGATTAGCCCAACGATCATGGCAGGAGCAGCCGTTCTCAAAGACAGAACCTTTCTTATTCCCGAGCATGATTGACAGAGTGCGGACCACCCCCACCTCACTGCCTGGTGCACGGACTCGCTGGCGCCCTAAGGAGGCATAGCCCAGCCTGACAACTCGGATTCGAACCCGCGGCTCCTGTCTTAGGGTCTGGGGCTCTTTCCTCTGCAACATAGGCTTTTCCCGTAGTATCTATGCCACATCTGGTATTTATCCAGTACAGTCATGGGGAACACGGAACGAACATAGAACATATTCTCTGTCTCCCAGCTTTCCGTATAGTTGGAATTACAAAGCACGCGCATAAAATAAAGGATAAGTAAACAATTCGGACCAAGTCACAAGCATTTATTAAGCGCTTCCTCTGTGTCAGGCCCCCAGCCTAACGTTGGGGATAAAAAGAAAGGCCCAAACTGCTTTGACCTCTAGGAACTCATGCTTTAATTTCTAATTTCCCTAACAGAATAGGGGAGACAACATGCAAACAACTACCGAATGTACATACAAGATAAATACTGGGTAAATTCTAAGGTAATATCTTACAGCGTGTGACTAAGCAGCAAAATGTGTTTCTACTCAAGACGAATAAAGAGCAGAAGTAAAGGGTAATTCTTTCTTAGGAAGCTAGGGACTGAAGTCAAATCTGGCCCCAGATACTTATTTGCTGTGTGACTCTAGGTAAATTATTTAACCTCTGCTTGCCTCAGTTTCCTCAACTGTAAAATGGGTATAATAACAGCACCTGGCTTGCAGGGTTGTTGGGAGGATCAAATGAGATATTTGTAAAACACTGGCACATAACAGGCACTATATAAATGCTTGTTCCTTTCCCCTTTCACCCTCTTACTGCAGTACCTTGGGACTTCACATTGACAGGCTAGGGACCCAATAATCTAGAGATATTAGGCTGGGCCTGCCCCCTCCAGGGTCCTGCACTAATGAGAATGAGGATGATGAAGATGAGGATGATGACTTTGGCACTGATGATGACAACAATAATAATTTTAAAAGGTTCTCTAGCACTACTGAATAGTAACCCCAGTGTCTCAAGATTAAGGTGCTTTGTCATAGAGATGGTTTTTAGTAGTTAAAGCAGAAATTTAGAAATTACTAAACCTGATTTACCCCCTAGGCATAGAGGAAATGAGTAGACTTGTTACACAATACTGCCAAAGTTGGGATATAACGAGACAGGATGTTAGACCATGTTCCTAACCTCCTTCCTAACCACACTTCAAGCTATGAGCATCATTTAATGTTATCTGTGATATTCTTATAGTAGCTGTAACACACACACACACACACACACACACACACACACACACACAGAGGAATGTAGTTATTAAGTGTTTTGCAAAGACAGCATAGTGCAAAAATCTGATAATGCACCTTTAATCAAATTACTTAAATTAAAATTACTTTAAAAAATGATGAGGCTATAAACCAGGCTCTATGCCAAGGGATGTTAGTTAAGAAAATATATTATTGGGGTAGCGGTAGAGGGAACAGTCCTGAATCTTAAAAGTTGTAGTTTCATGGTATGTTGTGGCAGCACCATCTCAAAGAAATCAGTCAGACCCCCTCTAATCAGCATTTATTGAGACTGGTGCTTCTCATGAAATAGACTAAGTTTCAAGAGGAACCAGCAGCTTAGTAAGACAACACAGGAAAAGTTATGGTGTAATGATGCTGATTGCACAACAGAAATTATGAATATTAAAAAAGCAGGAGGAGTTTGTTAAGGGATTAGGTAATAGGGAAGGGGTCCCTTCTATGGTTTGGTGGTCAAACATCTTGGTTGTGCTGCTTTCTGATTGGCTAGCTATTGCGGTCCTGTCTGGTCAAGATGGATAGTTAGGCATTATGGTTCTGTCTTGGGTTAAATGGATGATGTGATTGTGGTTGAGTACAAGAACACACCTGTTCAAACATGTGAATTGGATCTGGGGGCAGTAGCTTGTTAGGGGCAGTGGCTGTATTGAGTCTGGGGGCCTTGTGGCATGGTTAAATTGTGTGGTTAAATTAGGACATGCCTGCTGTTCAATGGGGCCCATAAGGAAGTAGAATATTGGGACCAGGGGCAGCTTTATTAGGATTCCATCACTAAACTTAGGCAAAATACCATCAGCAACAACAACAAAAAAGAGAATGTCAAGGAGATCAGTATATCCTTTGAAAGTTTGCAAGAGAGCCCTAGATAGGCTGATAACCAAAATGGCATCAAATGTCAGATCAAACTAATAAAGACTCCCGGGGGAATGTAGTTTACAAAAATCCACAGTGTTTTCTCAGGAAATCCAGATGGTAAAACAAAATGTGCTCCATAATCTTTTCTCCCTTTAAGACTTCTCATGAAGCCCAGAGAGCAATGACTTTTACCTAAAATGGGTTAAATACTAAGTCTTGAATAAAAGCCAAAGAAATATCATGACAAAGAAGTAGGAAAGAAACTGCTTTTGTTATCCCCCTTTTTGTGTAGCCTCCTCTCCCTGCCTCTTTTCTGTCTTCTGACTTTCATCATCTCATGGTTATGTTATAGGCTTAACCCTAATCTGCCTCGATTTTCTCATCTGTAAAATGGGGATAATAATAGTATCTATTTCACAGGGTTGTTGTGAAGACCAAATGAGATGTTTGTAAAGTACTTTGCATACCTTAAAGCACTATTTAAATGCTAGCTATAATTATTAGTAGGAGTAGAGGAGGCAGGAGAATTGTGAGGTCTGAAGAAATAAATGAAGGTCTGGTTTAGTCATGAAGGGGAGTGGCTTCAAAGCCAATCAAGGAAGAGTAAACAATTGGCCATGCAGTAGGAGAGGGCTCAAATGAGATTAGAGAGCAAACATTTGTAGTGGTCTTAAACAGTGGACCTAAATGGCATAATAGTGTGACTACTTAAATCCTGTTTGAGTAGCATCATTCTTATCTTGAAGACAATATGGGTCTCTAAAGTTTTGGAGCAGGGGCATGACATAATGAAAACATTTTTGTAGGAACATTAATCTTTGAACAAAATAGTTTAGTTTAGTATTTAAAGAGATGGGAGATAATGGACCTAGTTAGGAAAGTGTTATAGTAGGATGAGAAAAGCCTGGACTGAGATGGCAACAATAAGAATGAAAGGAAGAAATGAATCTTGGAGATATTTTGGGGAAAAAATGGTAGGGCTTGATAAAACCTGAGGTGAAGAAGGTAAAGGATAGATAGGAAAGAGTTAAAAATTGGTCTCATGAGAAGATGAATAAAGAAATTGGGAGGAATGGGTGAATTTGTAAGGTAGATAATAAATCAGAATTAAGATATTATGAGTTAACAAAATACCCATGTGGAACTGTCCAGTAGATAATTGATGATTTGGGAATAGACTATGACTTATAAAGGCTATAGTTAAAGCTAAAACTATTTGGTCATTTCAATAAATATTCACTGAACACCTACTTTATACAAGGCACTGTGCTAAGAAAGGGAGTTAGACTGCAAGATCTAGTCTAAATCCTGTGGTCCTATAAAGTTAAGCAAATGCCTCAGCCTCTCATGTTGCAACTCTCCATTAGTCCATCCAGGGGCTAGGGATACTAACAATGGTGGCAAATTCAGTAACTGACTACTATGTGTTTCAACTATGTCAAGGGGAATATAAAGAACAGTACATGATTCCGTACCCTCAGGGAGCTAACATTCTGATAGAGAGTGGATGAGCTGCTTTAGCAAGAGGATGTGAAAAGAGAAGGGCAAAAGACTAGAAGATAAACATTGAGGAACGTCTAGATTTAGGGGTTGAAAGGAAGAAGTGGAGCCAATAATAAATACAGAAGTACCAGTAGGAAAAGAATTGAAAGAATAAAGAATAATTAGAGTCAAGTAGGAGGAAAGGGACATATAACTAGTAGATTTCAGTGTCACAGAGAGGCAAAGAAAAACGATAACTGTGAAAAGAAGCAATTTGACTTGGCAAAGAAGTCATTAGTGACTTTTGCACTTTACATAAAACTGTACTAGTTTTGGTAGATGGGAAGAGAAGTCAGGCTTATAAGAGCTAAGGAGGAAATGGAGGACTAGGGGCAGACCACCTATCTGAGAAGTTTCACAGTGAATTAGGTGAAACGAACCAATGGAAAGGGAAAAGGCAAAAGTAATAAAGAGCAAAGGAATAAGCATGGGAGAAAGGTCCAGCTATCCACAGAGTTGAGCTTCCACAACTCTCCTTGGAAAAAGTCATACCATGGGTGAGTGTCCCACGATCTGTGATTTATCATTGCCCCAGATGACTATGCAGTAAGAGCTTGATTATTTTTTCTTCCCATCCTCTCCTGGCACCTGGTAATGTCAGGGGAATAGTTGGCTTCCTGCCACTCACCTATCCCTCTAGATCTGGTATAAAGTAATTCTAGGTCATTACAATAATCTTGTCTAGTTGACTCTAGAGAAGCTCATGGGGCTTGGGGAACAATGGGGGAGTAACTGGGGTACTTTGTCAAATCTCTAGGCCCTAGGGAATTGCTCACTTGGGATACCTAGATAAAAGAGGACATTAGACTTTGCAATCACTGTTTTCATAATTTAGCATTGCTGATTAGATATGAGGGGCCTAGAATGCATTCCTGACATAGGGCCAGGGGTCAGAAAGAATTGCATTGTGAGTAAAGGAGAAGAGTGGAAGTCCTTGTAACGGCACTTGAACCATTACACAAGAAGAAGTTATGTATTCCATCCAAAGAAAATTTCTGAAGTTTTGACTCTCATCAATATTTGGATGGGACCTATAACAGAGAGGTGGTGGCTAGGTGGTGCAATGGATGGAACCCCTGCCTGGAATCAGGAAGACTCCTATTCCTGAATTCAAATTTGGCTTCAATTCAAAACGCCTTCAAAGAGGACAGACACAGCATCAAAGTCAACTACCACACTGATGGTAAAATCTCCAACTTCTCTGAAAAGGCTACATGCCAAGACCAAAGTGAAGGAGTGTTGGTGCATGACTTTTTGTTTGTAGATGATCGTACACTCAATGCAGCCTCTGCAGCTGAGAAGCCACAAAGTATGGATTGTTTCTCTGCTGCTTGTGCTACTTTTAGCCTAACAGTTAACCCCAGAAAACACAGGTGCTCCATCAGTCAGAATCATACCACCCATATGTGGAACCATTGGTTACAGCAAATGGAGAAGTTTTGAATGTTGTGGAGAAGTTCACTTACCTTGGCAGTATACTTTTTATATGCATAGATAATGAGATTGACACACATTGCCAGAGCTAGCTCAGAGTTTGGGAGTCTCCAAGGGAAAGTGTGGGAAATAAGAGGTATTAGACTGACTACCAAACTGAAGGTCTACAGAGATGTTGTGCTGACCTCATTGTTGCATGTCTGTGAAATTTGGACAGTATACCAGTGCCATGCCAGAAAACTGAATAGCTTCCATTTAAATTGCCTTAGGAAGATTCTGAAGACCACCTGGCGGGATAAGGTACCAAACTAAATTGCCAACCATCCAAACTCTACTAGAGACGGTGCAACTCAAATGGAAGGGGCCCCATTGTTTGAATGCCAAACGTACAGTTGCCAAAAAGACTATTTTAGGGAGAACTCACCCAGAGCAAGTGCTCACATGGTAGTCAGAAAACTGATTCAAGAATATTCTCAAGGTCTCTTTTAAGAACTTTGGAATTGATTGTGTGACGTAGGAGACAATGGCACAGGACTGCCCAGCATGGTGTGCCCTCATCAGAGAAGGTGCTGTGTTTTGTGAGCAAAGCAGAATTGAAGTAGCTCAAAAGAAACGTGACATGCGCAAATTTAGAAAATCCACCCCAAATGGTCACATGGACTATGTGTGCCTGACCTGTGGTAGAGTATTCAGAGCTCATATTGCTCTGATCAGCCACAGTCAGATGCACTGTAACTTGACTCTAACATAATGATGTCATTTTGGTCCTCTTCAAGAATGAAAGACAACAACTAACCAACTATCTGGAATGAAATTTGTTACTCTCATGGGGGAAATTTTGAGTTGCTAGTGAAGTGATTTAAACTGTGGTGCTGAGGTTGTTATCCATCCTCAGGGAAATGTCTTTTAGGTTAAAGATACCAGCTAGAATTGGAGTAAGATCTGTTAAGGAAGGAAGAGAGAGAGAGAGAGAGAGAGAGAGAGAGAGAGAGAGAGAGAGAGAGAGAGAGAGAGAGAGAGAGAGAGAGAGGGAGGAAGAAGGAGGAGGAGGAAAGGAAGGAAGGAAGGAAGGAAGGGAAAAAAAGTCTGGGCAGAGCTTGTCTGGGGAATGGAATAATAAGTTAGGTAGCCTTTCAAGTTTAGGACATAGATTATCTACTAACTAGATTGTCACCCTTTCAGTGGTGATTCCCAATCCTCATTTGACAGAATAAAAGTAAATAAAGTAACAGTTTAAAAATTAAAATAATTAATATGAAAGTTAATTAATAGTTAGTTGGATAAAATTGTGTGTAACTACAGTCTCAAAACCCATTGGTATGGAACTCTGTTGGTGGAGATCAATTCCCTCTCACCTGAGTGAGGGGTATGATGGAGTTGGTGAGAGTAGAAAGTGGGAATGGGGGGAACTCTTAAGATTTCTTTGAATTGCTTTGGGTTCTGCAGTAGTTTCTGTTGCAGAAATTCTTGCTTCCAACTTCAAGACAGAAAACAGACAGTGCAGACCTCGCTTCAGGTTACTGAAGGAAAAGACTTTGGGAAGAAGACATGAGAGGAGCAGGCAGTCTTCATCATGACCCTATCCCCAGATTGCTATACTAGAGACTTCAGGGAACTTGCCGTTGGGTGAGATCTAGGACTCTCTCTCTTCTTCCCAAGGGGAGAGCTCCTTCACTCTGTATTGTCTGATACATATTCTCATATCTATACTTTCTCTGATTTCTGTTTTGCTATCAAATTGTATAAATGAGTTTATTTGATAATTCCTCTGTGTGTTCATTGGTATTTGGTAGGGAGTCAAGCCTTGATTATAAAGCTCATGATCTTGATTGTCCCAATGATGAAATAGCGATCAGAAGTTAGCTTGAACCCGAAAATCACATCCCCTAAACTAACAATATTTAAGGGAGTAAATAGATTTAATTCTATCCTCCTGTCCCCTTTCTAAGGAAAGTAGAACATCCACAGCTTCTGGCTCCAACCTCCTGCTTCCCCTACTGGCAGGAATTAAAGGCTGCCTTGGAGAAGGGTGGAGAAGAAGAGGTTAAAGATGTCTGTCTATTCTGCCTCCCTTTGAGCCGTATGATGTCCCCATTCGACATGTGGAGGACAGCCATCCCAGCAAGTGTAATAACACATGCTACTGTGGACCTCATCTTTTGAAAGTCAGGTAGGTTAGATTTCACTCCTCCTTTAGAGTTCTCTGGTACCATTAAGTGGACTAGGGTAGGAGAGATCTAGGCTCTACAAATGGCTCAGACTCTGAAAATAGTAATCCCCCTCCCCAAAGTGTAGGAGGTAAGCCCCCTGGACTCCAGAGTCATTGAATCACTAACAGCCAGATTAGCTTTTACACACAAATATTTACTTCTAAAGGAATAATCATAAATATACAAACTTACTCCCCCAACATGTGGGAGACATAATCCCTCCCTCCACTTCTACCACCTCAGTTTCTGGGGAGGAGAAGGGAGTTAGGTTCATAGTTTAACTGGATTCCCATAGTCCCAATTCCTAGTCCAAAGCTCCCTTTGGCCTCTAGGTGCAGGCTTCCTGGCTTCTTAGGGGTTCCATGCCAGGTGGTCTGGCTGCACCATCCCACCTGCAAACCTGGCTCCAAGGTCTTCATGGCTCAAACTGGCAGGTCCCATAGGGATCGCTGCTGGAATCTGAAGCTGCTGAGGATAAACACCCCCAGGACCATTTCTCAGAGCCAGGATAAAAGAGGGAAAACAGGAGAAGGAAGTCCTTTGCTTCTCACTGGTTCAGTTTATGGCAACAGAGCTGTGCTTGAACTGGGATCTTTACCCTCTGGACAAAGCAGAAAAGAGCTGCAGAAAAACAAAGCAACCATCTCAGTCTCTCCAATTTTAAAGATATAGACAGCCAATCACAGGAGGCTACACTCACCCAGGGGAAGGGAATGCAGAAGCCTCCACATTAGGCAGTGTGGACATACTCCAGAAAACTCAAAAGGTGCCTGCACGTTAGGAGCCTATATGTTGGCACTCCCAAACAAGCCCTGGTTACAACAGTAACAACAACAAAATATCCCTGCTATGGTAGAAAAAAATACCACAGGCCACTAACAGGTGTTTGGGCAACTAAGGAGATAAAGTTGGATTTCTTCATGCTAGGCAACTTCCTGAAGGACAAGTTAATTGAATTTCATTGAGAAGACAGAAGAATTCACATTAGTTATATAGTCTACAATATGCTACTCTATGAGATATATCTATCTTACGTTAAATTGCTAGAGTAGGCATAATGCTTTTTCTATCAAGAGAGGAATGTTCCTTCAGGGGCAGCAAGATGGTATCATGGATAGAGTGCCAGGCCTCAAGTCAGAAAGGCTCATCATCCTGAGTTCAAATCTGGCCTCAGACACTTCCTAGCTGAGTGACCCTGGGCAAGTCACTTAACCCTGCTTGCCTCAGTTTCCTCATCTGTAAAATGAGCTGGAGAAGGAAATGGCAAGCAGCTTCAATATCTCTGCCAAGAAAGCCCCAAATGGGGTCATGGAGAGTCAAATACAACTAAAAAAACTACTTAACATTTTCACAATGCAAGTAATCCATTCCTCTAGTATCCACCAGGTGGAGTATTACCATTTTATATTTCTGATTTCCCTTTCTTTAGAAATAACAAATGCAAAATAAAAAGAGAAAACTCTAGAATTTACTTCATGAAGGAATAAAAATTTGGTCCTGAGAAATGTTCGTCTTTTGTAATTATGAAAAGGTAAGGCAACAAAGCATTTATTAGGCACTTACTATGTGCCATGTACCATGCTAAGTGCTAGAGACATGAACGCAAGCAAAAAAACCAGTCCCTATCTTCAAGAAGTTTACATTTTAATAGGGGAAAACAATATACCAGGCCTACACAACCTATGGCCCTCAGGCCACTTGCAGCCCACCAAGGATTTTGAGCAGTCTGCAAAAAACGTAGAGGATGTAAAAGAAAGTAAAGATGTAATGAGTGCTTTGTCTGTGCCCCTCTTGACCTGCCTTCCATTAGTTACTATTGTGCCCATCATGTAACTTGGTGGGTGGGTTGCCACTATGCACGTTCTCCTTTTTGTCATGTGACAAACATTATCAAATCAATCAGGTCAAATCATCAGTCTGTCTCTAGTTTGAGAGGAGCGAGAGTTGTATCTTTTTGCTGTATTTTTGGTCATTACTGGCGTTGAACAGGAACAAAGTGAGTGCAACTACACAGCAGCGTAGCTGACGCCTGCTATATGATGAGAAGCAACACATGAGGGCTTCCTCCCATTCCTCACTGCACGGCTGCCCTCCAAGTTACATCCATGTCTGGCACTGTCTCCAAGGTCAGACAGTCAGTTCAGTATTTCTCTGTATGTGAACAGTTGCTGTGGAGATTTTCTGTTTCTAACATTAAAGTTTTTGGGGTGACTTTGTAAAATGGGTGGTAAAAAGAAATGGAAGATCGAATCAGAGCATAGGCTGTTAATTCAGAGTAGACAAATAGATACTTGTTTACTTACACAAGAGACAAAATATTGTGTCTTGTTTGCCAAGAAGTAATAGCTGTTCTGAAGGATTACAATCTTCATCGCCATTTAAAATAAAATTGTACTGAATTAAGCACACTGGACACCAATGAAAAACAAATTAAAGTGTCCAAATTGTTGAAAAATCTCAGTGGAGAATGACACTTTTTTCAAGAAAGTAAACTCAGAAAACGAGGTGGCTACTAAGGTTAGTTTTTAGATTTCTAAAGAAATCGATTTCAAACATGATTCCAGAGTCCAATAAACTGATTGCTGGCAAGAAGTATAATATGTCCCATTAACTAAATGCAAACAGTATGAAAACCTGAAAAAAATTGTTAAAACTTGTACCACTTATCAAAGTAATTTTTAATATTAATAGGATTTCATGATGAATAAAAATTAAGTAATAAGTGTAATTAATTGATATTAATTGAAATTTTCCTTTTTAAATATGGTTTATTTGCAAAATAGTTTAATCATTAATTATACCTTTACTTGGAAAATGAGGCATTAAAAACCTATCTGTGGCCTGAAGAAGTTTAGTCTATTTTAATTTTGGCCCCTACCCACTGCCAAGTTGTGCAGGTCTGCAATATACAAAAGGGGGGAGAATTTTAGTATCATCAACAATTATGTTGATGATACTGAAATCACTAAAACTAAAGATACTGAGTGAGGAAACTAAAGAGTAGATATTAAAATTAAAGTCACCATTTTTAGACACAAAATATTTTATTACTTTTTTCTCTTTTGAATCATATCCCCTGACTAAAGTTCCCTGGAATTGTAATGGATAGTTGCTGGCTTCTCTTTATAAAAATGTCTAAGGAGTCATAGGCAACCATTTTTTAATTTCCCACCCTCTCCTACCCTCCTCATTTGATGGTTGTGTGACCCTGAAGAAATAACTTAGCTTCTCCATTGTTGCTATTCAGTCATTTCTGTTGTGTCCCATGTTTAATGACCCCTTTTGGGATTTTCTTGGGGAAGACACTGCAGTGGTTTGCCATTCCCTTCTCCAGCTCATTTTACAGATGAGGAAACTGAGGCAAACAGGGTTAAGTGACTTGCCCAGGGTCATACAGCTGGTGTCTGAAACCAGATCTGAACTCAGGAAGATGAGTTTTCCTGATTCCAGGCACAGCACTCTATCCACTTTGCCACCTAGCTGCTCCTGACCTCTCAGTACCCCTAGAAAACAATCTGAGACTATATGTTTCAGAACTCACACATTTGATCCTATAGAGATGAAATCACCTGTCTGAGCAAATACAAAGACATAGCTAACATTTCTATGGTGCTTTACACACATTTTCTTATTTGATCCTCACACCAAACCTGTTAGTTAAGTATGACAGCAACTTTTGTTCCATTTTACATATGAGTATGCTTAGGCAGAGAGAGAACAAGGGACTTTCCCATTATCATACAGCTCACACATGCCAGAGGTAAGGTTCAAACTTCAGTCTGTCCTAAGAATAGGCCAGTACTTTTTCCCACCTCACATTGACCCTTGAAGACCTCTTAGTCAGATCAGCACATGGATAATTGCTGCTAAGATCAGAATGGTATACATTACCTAATTAAACAGAAAGAAATACTAGATCTGGGAACAGAAACCATTCCTGCTGTGTCCTGCCTGTGTGTCTTTGAGCAAGTCACTTCCTGCAACCTTAGTTGTTTATTCATCTGTAAAATGAGGAGATTGGACAGAATGATCTCTAAGGCTCCTTTCAGCCCATATATACTTTTGTGTATTGTACTAGAGAAAGTATTTGGTATTAAAACTGTATCTCTGGTATAAAAGTATCTCATCCATTTGTTTCTATTTACTACATATATGTATATATATATATACATACATATAAACATATATGTCTGTGTGTGTGTCAGATTTGACTATTTAAGAAGATATTTACTGTTAGGTTATTATTTAGTATATATTTGTGTGTGTGTGTGTGTGTGTGTGTGTGTGTGTGTGTATATATATATATATATATTTTTTTTTTCCCCCAGCCAAAGACAAGGTTTATTAGAACATTGATCTAGGGTGGGTGAGATTAAAAGAATCCTCCATATTGGCCAGACTCTTATGGAATCTAAGCATTTGTATCACTAATGCAAGCGGGCCAGATCTTAAGAATCTGAGCCACTTTGTGTGTGTGTGTGTGTGTGTGTGTGTGTGTGTATACCTACATATATATATACATACATACATATATATATATATATATATATATATATATATATATACATATTTCAATTTGTATACATTTAGATCATTATTTAGTAGCAATTAGGGATATCTCTTGCCCACTAGGTGCCCCAGACAAGGTTACTTCACATTCAAAGTACTCTATGGATCTGTATCTACTCCAAAACAGCAACAAAAAAGCCTTGCTCGTGAGCGCTCAGTGATGTGCTAACTTTTACTGGTCAGCCAGGGATGTAATTAATTAAGCACAAAGGCATTTAATGAAGCACCATAATAGAAAAGTAGCAATAAAACATCTTTCCCATAAACTTGGTCACACTCTCCAATATATACGCATACCATCAATAGTAAGAATAGATACATGCAAGGAATATGTGTGGTGAGGCACATATATAGGGAATAGAGATAAAGAGGCAACTTGTTCCTTTGATGCCACAGTACCACTATTTTCTCCTGATGATAACAGGCTGATTCTGCTGGACATGTTTCACCTTGTCTTATGTGACATTTGTATTTTGTTAGGAGTTTGGGAGTGGTGTCTAACCTCTTCTGGGCATTGTTCTTTGCCAATATCACATGGTTGCTACTTTCTGTGGTTCCACTGGTTTCATGGTTTCTGCTGATTGTTGGCAAAATGTAGTTCTGAAACTAGACATGCAATTGTGAAGGGTTTTTTTCTCCTGCTTCCAGTTTCTGGCCTCAACGGCTGTCTTCACATAAAATACTTTCTCATAGGATGATGAATGTCCTCTCCCATTGCCCGTTTTGCTAAAGACCAAAATCTTTTTGCTATAGCTCTTTTATTTTTTTTTTTACAGCTTTTTTAGAAAGGCACAAACCTCAAATATCCAATCATTGGACTAAGAAAAAAAAATCCTTATCAGCTTTTCTCTCATAACGGAAGGTATGTTTTTCTAAACCTTCGCTGAAATAAGTGTTGGCTTCCTTTAAGTCTCAGCTAAAGTCCTACCTTCTGAAGAAGGCTTTCCCAGTCCTATTTAATCTTTGTATCATCCCTCTGATATTATAATCAATTTATTCTGTGTAATACATCTTGTTTGTATGTAGCTATTTGCATGTTTTTTCCCTCACTAGACCTGAGCTCCTTGAAAGCAGGGATTCTTTTTTGCCTATCTATGTATACTCAGAAATTAGCACAATGCCTGGCAGTAAATGCTTCATAAATGCTTGTGGAGTGATTGATTGATTATGGAAAAGAGGATGCGCTTCAGCTAATGACTCCAGCTATTTGATTAAAGTCAAAAACTAGAAGCAGAGAGAAGTGACACAACCTTGTGCCAGTGGAGTCACTGTTGGCTCATTTCCAGGCTTAGCCCCAGGACCATCAGACTGCCATCAAGCAGTGGTCATGCAAGATTAGCAGGGAGTGATGTATGGCAGAGATGGTATTCCGTGCCCTGGCAAAGACTACACTCCTGGTAGAAACTGCAGAGAATAAATACCTGCTAGAGACCAATGCTACATAAGACCGACAGGGAGAACACTCAGCAGGAAGAGCATGATGACATCACTGAAGACGTCAAGAGCCCACTTTGTCAGGAAAGGGAGTGAGCTGTCTATGTGTGTGCCCTGGCCACATGTGTTCCCTCTCTCTGTATGTCTCTTCTTCCTATGGATGGTGAGTATATTTGTGGGACAATGTATCTCTGGGTTATGGGAGAAATATTTTGTGGATATTTTTCTTACTATGATAGTTCACTATATGTGTCTAAATTAACAATTCTAAGAAAGGTTTTACACAGATGAGAAAACAGACTCATAAGCCCATAATTGATGATTTCTCACAGTTGCCTTTTCAATTTTTTAGTAAAAGTACCACCCGTGATTATTTATACTCATTTAGAGTATTTCCCTTTTTGAGATATCTTGAGGATCAATGCCTCAATTCCTTTAAAAATGTGCTGCCTCTGGTGATGCCTTCCGTATGTCAGGTTCAGGTCCTGATTTGTATATGATATATGGAGGTGGCAGAGTGCAAATGCAATGGTCCTACTATGGTTTCCACTAAGAGTAGCTCATTACGAAAACACCAGCACTCCTATTCCATCTCAAGTAGGTTTATTGTTCTCTTTCTAGTTTAATTTGCAATTACTTTGGAAATAAGATTACTTAGCTATATTTCATGCAAAACTGTCTTTGAAGGTTCATTTTCTTCTCAACTATCTGACTGTTTCATGAGCGGATGCTGCCCATAATCTATGATTCCCCTCTGCAGTGTTTTGCAAATAAGCATATAGTCTACACTCAATCTGTTGAATGAGTTTTAATGACAAAAGTCTGAAAGGAATTAGGTAAAAGTCTCCAACAGACCTTATGTCTTCCTAATGGAAAAAAGAGTAAGCAAATTATAGTTTTCTTGATGAAAAGTAAATACATTTTTGTTGCCAAATGATGAAAGAAACACAGGACAAGAGAAATGATCAACAAAAATTAAGGTTTTTCAGTTTGTCTTACCATGGTAATGAAGCGTTCTCTGACTTTCAATGATGTTATTCAGTTTTGAATGTCAAGAATATGCTGATTGTCCTTATGATAGTCTTTCTGGTTATTAAGCAAGATTCATATAGTATTATTATTCTGATTAACTCTAATGTAACTAAATGAGGTTTTTCTGAGCTCTATTCTGACAGTAATCAAGAAACTTTCTGTTTCCCTTTTAGTTCAGAAAGATAAGGGAAGAAAAATATCCTATGTGATATAAGGTCATTTTAAAAGAATTTATCATCATCTATATTTTATACACATTGATATATCTATATCTATATCTATATTTATATCTATATCTATATCTATATCTATATCTATATCTATATCTATATCTATATCTATATCTATATCTATATCTATATCTATATCTATATCTATATAGATATAGATATCTCTGTATATATATAAAAACAGGATGACTTTCATTCATCTATCTTAAATCTAAACTAATGAGATAACATAACGATCAATTCAATTAGAGTGTAATTTTTTTTACCATAATATAAAGTAAAATACTTACTCTGTGTAATTATTTTGCTGTAACAAATATTTGTAAAACAGTAATGTCACAGTGATATATTATAATGTTCCTTTGACTACTCTTTCTAGATTACAGTAGAAGTTCTAGTTTTATCAATGGCAAAATCAATCAACAAACATTTATTAAGCACCTATTATGTGCCAGACACTGTGCTAAGCACTGGTGATACAAAAAATGCAAATGACAGCCCCTGCTCTCAAGGAGCTTACAGTTTAGTGGGGGAGACAACGAGCAAACAAATAGATACAAAACAAGCTATGTACAGGAGAAATTGTCAATAATTGACAGAGAGAAGGCACTGGAATTAAAAGGTTGGAGGAGGCTTCCTGTAGAAGGTGGGATTTTAGTTCAGACTTAAAGGCAGCTGGGAAATCAGTAGTCTGAGCAGAGGAGGGACAGTGTTCCAGGCAAGGAGACAACCAGTTCCTGGAGCTGAGAAATAGATTGTCTTGTTTGTAGAATAGTCATCAGGTCAGTATCACTGGATAGAAGAGTATGTGTTAGGAAGTAAGGTATAAAAAGACTGGAAAGATAGGAGGGGACTAGGTTATGAAGGGCTTTGAATGACAAACAGAGGGTGTCATATTTGATCCTGGAGGCAACAGGGGCCACTAGAGTTAATTGAGTTGAGGGGAAGGGTGTGTGTGACATGACTGGACCTGTACTTCAGTGGCTGAATGGAGGATGGATTGGAATAGGGAGAGACTGGAGTCTAAGGCAGTAATCTAAACATGAGGTGATGAGGACCTGCACTAGAGTGGTGGTAGTATCAGAGGAAAGAAGGGGACATATTTGAGAAAGATGTTGCAAAGGTTAAATTGACAGGCCTTGGCAACATATTGGATATGGGTGGGTGGGTGAGAGATAGTGAGGAATGCAGAATGACTTCTGGGTTGAGAGCCTGAGGGACTGGGAGGATGGTTTGCCCTCTACTATGTTAGGGAAGGAGGTAGGGGAGGCTTAGGGTGGTGACCAGTTGAGAGAAGACAGTAGAAGAAAAGTTGGGGAGTTAGAATTTGTAGAATTTGGAAACTGATCAGGAGAGAGGGTTATTGGAGAGGAAAGAGTATAAGAAAACTCTAGGTTTGCACATTTGGGTGATCAGAAGGATGACACTGCCCTCAATATAAATAGGAAAGTTCAGAAGAGGAGTGGTTTGGGAGTGGTGGTGGTAATGGTAATACATTCAATTTTAGACATGTTGAGTTTGACATGCCTGCAAGACATCCAATTCAAAATATCAGTTGGTAATGTGGGACTGGATTCCAGAGAGAGGCTAGGGTTAGATGTACATATATGTGGGAGCCTTCTGCATTAAGATAATAAACCCATGGAAATGATGAGGTCACAGAGAAGGAGTGTGTGTGTGTGTGTGTGTGTGTGTGTATAGAGAGAGGAAGGAAAAGAAAAGGGCCCAGGACAGAGCCTTCATTGGCACTGACTCCCCTTTAGGGGTCATAATTTAGATGATAATCCAACAAATTGGACTGAGGTTAAAAAGTGACCAACAGGTAGGAGAACTGATCAGAGTGTCACAAAAACCCAGAGAGGAGACAATATCCAGGAGGCGAAAGTGGTCAACAGTGTCAGATGCTGTACAGAGGTCAAGAAGGAAAAGGGCTGGGAAAAAGTCATCCTATGCAGTCACAATGAGATAACTTTGGAGGAAACAGTTTCAGTTTAGTGACAAGGTTGGTGGTTAGGTTGCAAAGAAATCAAAGTGAATGGGAGAGGAAGGGGAGGATTTTTCTGAGTTTGGCTATGAAAGAAAAAAGAGATATAGAAAGATATCTTGAGAAGATGGTAGGGTCAAGTGAGAATGCATATATTTTTTAAGAGTGGAGGAGACCTGGGTATATTTGTAGAAGGGAATGATAGAGTAGATTGGGAGAGATTGAAAGAAGGGGAGGTGATTATGGGACATACTGTTGGAGGAGACAGGGGGGATAGGATCAAGGGCATGAGTAAAGAGGATGGTTTGGTGAGAAGAGGGTGGTCTCTTCATCAAAGACTAGTGGAGAAGAGAATGGGAAACATATCAAGAGATTTGGAGGTATAGAGTTGGGGACAAGAGAGAACTCAGGCTGAATAGCTTCTGTTTTCTCAGTAAAGTATGAGGTAAGGTCTTCTGAGAGGTTTGGAGAAGTAATTTCTGAGGACCAAGGAGTCAAGTAGAAGGTTTGAAACAGCCTCTGTGCAGAGTGAAACAGAAAATCAATGAGGGAGGATTTGATGAATTTCCTTGCTACAGGGATATTAGGTAACATAAATTGGAAGTAGATTCAGTTAGTAAAGACTGCACAACTTCCTCCAGCACCATTCAACAGTATTCATAAACATATGAGGAGAAACAAAGATGTAATTGGCAACTAGAAGGTACAATGGATAGAGTGCAGGGTGTGAAGTTAGGAAGATCTGAGTTCAAATCCAGCCTCTGATACATACTAGTTGTGTGACCCTGGGCAAGTCACTTAAACTCTGTCTGCCTCAGTTTCCCTATCCATAAAATAGGGATAATAATATCACTTACCTCCCAAGGTTATTGTGAGGATCAAACGAGATAATATTTGTGGAGTACTTAGTACAGGGCTTGGCACATAGTAGAAACTTTTTTTTTTAAGGCTAGCTACTAGCTGTGGTAGGAGTAAAGACAGAGCTGGGTTTTGGAAAAGTATGAGCAGGACAAGAGTGCAAGGGATTGAAGAGTCAAGAATAGTGTAATGTATAACTGAACTGATTAACTTTAATGTCAGGACTGGGAAGGTAGGTAAGTGAAGTCAGAGCAGAGGTAATGGCCTAGGAGAATACTGAGGGGTAGAGGGGCTAGAGGTCAAACTGAAGAAGAATGACAGAATTTGAGAATGAGGTGACCTCAACAGCCGCCTAGTACAAACTGTATTTGGAAGGAATCCCCAATATGACACACTTAAAAATGGCCAGCTAGCCTCTGCTTGAAGACCTCCAAGGAGGAGTAACCCACCACCTCTTGAGGTGGCCTATTCCACTTTGGGATAACCTGAATTTGTTTTTTTTTTAACTTTACAATTTCTACCCATTATTGCTGATTCTATCATCTAGGACAAAATTGATCAAATCTAATCCCTCCTCCAGTTAATAGTCCTTCCAACGCCTGTAGACAGCTCTTCTTCAAGCTAAACCTGCTCAATTACTTCACCCTGGCCTCATATGACATGGATTCAAGCCCCTTTACCATTCTGGATAGTCTACAGTTTATCAATGTCCTATATAAACTGCGGTGCCCAGAATGGAGCTCAGTACATCCATGAGCTCAGTTCTCCCACTCAGACTATTACTTCTGTATTCCTAGTGTGCAAGCAAAGATTGCATTCACTTTTTTTGGCTGCCAAATCATACTGCTGACTCATATTGAGCTTGCAGTTCACTCAAACCCCTAAATTTTTGTCAGAATGGATGGCAGAATGAGTTTTGAAGGAGTAAAAATTAAGGAGAGGTGGAATAATAGCAAATCACAATCAAATAAAGAAATTTCAGAAGTCTTGATTCTGAGCCCTAGTAGATGATGATGAGATTCAAGGTGCGACCCTACCTGGGGCTGAGGTGGTGTGAAGGTCATGGAAGCTAAGGAGAGTGAGTAACTGGAAGGCAATGGTGATTGAGGAAATATCAACATGTGGTACAAGAACAAGTGTTGGGATGGAGCAGAAAAATGGAAGTAAAGGTAGCCTGACATGACTTACTATTCATGAAGTCATATTGGCTCATAGTGATTACCATTTCTCTTTTTAAATACTCACTAACCATTTCTGTTATAATGTTTTTTAGAATTTTACTGGGAAATCCAAGTAAAGTTCACTAGCCTATAGTTTGAACAATAGACCTTCTTTGTTTTGAAAATTGGGTCCCTACACTCATCACGTCTTAGCTTTCAAGGTACTCCATAATTTAACCTTACTCCATATTTTCAATCTTATTTCAAATTTTCCAACATGAATTCTCCTTTCTATTTAGATGCACTCCTCACTGTCCCCCTACAATTCCTTGCTAATTTATACTTCTTACTTTTGATCATTCGTTCTACTGCCCCAGCTTTGAAAGTTCACCTCCCATTCCTTTTCATGAAAATCCTACCCATTTTTCAAGACCCATCTCAAGTCTTATATACTCACACAGTAGAGGCAGTTGGTGGTGCAATGGATAGAGTGCCTGGCTTGGAATCAGGAAAAATGAGTTCATATATGGCCCAGCCATGTGACTCTGGGAAAGTCACTTAATCTTAGTTTGGTTCAATATCCTCAACTGTAAAATGGGAGAAAAAAAATGAAAAAAGGCCAAGGTCTTCTACTGCATCCAGGGCCATCTCCAATTGTCCTGATCTATATCTTGCTGCTGGACCTAGATGGCTTCAGAGGAGACTTTGTATAGCCCTACCTACTTAAATCCAATTCACTTGCACGTCATGGCATCACCTTCATGATGTCTCATCCCTCTTCAAGGACAAAGGACAAACAACAACAATAACACAAAAAGGGGGAAAATAAGCACATATCTCTCAGGGTTGTTGTGAGGATCAAATGAAATAATTTTTTTTAAAGCACTTAGCACAGTGCCTGGCACATAGTATATAGAAATGCTTAATCCTTCCCCCTTCCCTGGCTACTCTGATCCCAGTCTCTGAACTATCATCCTTATAATCTATTCCATATAATTTAGCCCTTAACTATATACTGTTATTTACTGCTGCTACTGTTTCATGCGTTATATAGCATTCCCCTATGCAATGATTTTAAGATGGCATTCAGCTTCTGATTAGAATGTTAAACGTACCTGAAGGTAGGATCAGAGATTTAGAAATAGAAAGGGATTGTAAGGGCCACTGAATCTAACCATTTCATTTGATAGATGAGCAGATCGAGGCTCAGAGAGGTTAAAAAACCTGTGTACTGTCATGCATTCTAAGCACTAAACTTAGGTCTTCCTGGCTCTAAGTTTAGCAATCTACCACCATGGCATGTTCAAGTTCAAAAACTTTATTTGCATTTTATACATCTGGCATTTGAATCTCTCTCTAAAAGACATAATAGTAGTCATTTAAGAGAATTTTCTGTCTGGTTCATGGTCTTTCTGATTTTTTTTTCTATTATTTTCCTGTGTCCTTAATGGCTAATGGATACTATTCTATATAATATTCCACGAACTTTTCTTTCATTTGAAGTAATGTTAATGTTTTATTTTCTTACCAGCTCCTTTTTGGCAAATTATTTATAACATTTTCCCCCAGCAATACAAATATTGATTTTACCAGTCAATATTGCTATTTTTGTCATTTGTTCCTGAAGTTATACTTCCCATCTTGTGCTTATCATAGGTAATTTTTTAGACACGTTCTCAACCTTCTAGTAATGTACCATTTCAATGTAAATTTTGTTAAACATTTTTAGAATGATTTAAAAAATTCTGTATTCTATATCAATTTTTAAGGTATCAATCATCACTATTGCTACTCTAATGATGTTCCATGGCAAAGAGGTGACCGTGGGATCCAAAAAGCACAAACTCTTGTGGCTCTTATCAACCTGGAAAGGTTGCAGGTATAGTCCTGTCATCTGTCCTTACATCTTCTGTCTGAAATCATCTTAACTAAAACCAGATAGACTCATAACCAGACCGGCCACAGGGTGATGAATTTTCCAGTCACAGAAACTTTTGCAGACCATTTATCAAATCATGGAGGTATTGTGATCTGCACAAGCAGAGAGAATACATATGCACATTAACAAAGTCACAGATCCCTGAAGTATTGACATATTTGATCATTAAAACTGTTGCTAATTTGTTACTTTGAAATATCTGTAATTGTGCTGCAGACTTTAATCCCCCCATGCCTTAGTATGTAGTTCATTAGTGGTTATAGCCCCAAATATTCATCATTTGTTAGTATAACAAATAAACTTCTCATGTTCTACCAGTACAGCCTTTGAGAAGCCACAATAATGCTATGTTAAAATGGGGTAACCAACCACACATAACTTTAGTGAATGTATTAAGATGATAAGAAACAGTGTGGTTTAGTAGATAGAGAGCTGGCCTTGGAGCCAGGAAGACCTGGGTTAAGCTCCACCTTTAATACATACAGGCTGTATGCAACACTGGGCAAATTGTTTAAGCTGAGTTCTTTAGGATACTCATTAAATTAGTTGCAGAGAAGGTACCAACCTGCATTGGTAGAGGACGTTCCTTCCCTATGCTGATGAAATCACAAGTCCAAGCCCTATCTCTATTAAGATGACATGATTCTCTTTTTATTGTCACATGATAACTGATGTTCATAGTAATAATCTTGAGGCAATGAAAGATCCAAAAGTGCTCTCAGAATCAATCAGAAAACGTTAAACCTAAAACCCAGTACACCGGGGCAGCTAGGTGGCGCGATGGATAGAGCACTGGCCCTTGATTCATGAGGACACGAGTTCAAATCTGGCCTCAGACACATAACACTTACTAGCTGTGTGACACTGGGCAAGTCACTTAACCCCCATCGCCCAACCAAAAGAATAAATAAATAAATAAATGGATTTTTAAAAAAAGAACTTAGCATAATTTATAATGGAAACACATTAGAAGTTTTCCCATTAAGATCAGGAGTAAAGGAAAGGTACTCACTGGTTATAGTTTTATTTGACATGGTACTAGAAATGCTAGCTATAGCAACAAGGTAGGAAAAGGAAATAGTAGTAATTAACATAGAGAAGGAGACAACAAAACTATCTGTATTTGTAGGTGGTAATACAATTCACAGAGGAAATCTCAAAGAATCAGTGAAGAAATTAATCAAGATCATCTATAGCTTCAGCAAACTAGCATGGTATAATTAAAAGTACACTAGTTCTGGAATCAGAAAACCTGAGCTCAAATGTCATCTCTGATACATACTCCATGTGTAACTTTTGACAAGTCTCATCTGGACCTCAGATTCCTCGTCTGTAAAAATAAGAGGGTTTGGCTAGATGGCTTCTGAGGTATCTCCTAGTTCCACATGTGATCCTTTGATTTATGGTTCTAAAACAAACTCACAAAACCACTAGTTTCTCTATATCCTGTTAACAAAACTTAGGAAGAAGAAGGATAGGAAAGTCCATTTAAGAGAAAAGTCATTAAATATCTGGGAATTAATCTATCAACACACACAAGACATATAAATACAGTTACAAAGTAATTTTTTGTGGAAATAAAAAAATACCTAGGCAATAGGAGATATATTCAGTGTTCATCAATTAATCAGCCAATCAACAAGCATTATTAGGTGCCTATTATGCTCCAGGCACTGTCCTGAGCACTGAGGAATCAAAGAAAGGTATAAGATAGTTCTTGCTCTCAAGAAACTCAAACTCTAATGGAGAAGACAACATGAAAACAAACCAATTATGTACAAATAAGCTCTATACAAGATAATTTTGAAATAATCAACAGGATGAAGGCATTAGCATTAAGGAGTATCAGAAAAGGCTTCTTGTAGAAGATGAGGTTTTATTTTCTCCCAATTACATGTAAAAATAATTTTTAACATTTGTTTTTAAAATTTTTAGTTCCAAATTCTCTCCCTTCCTCCCTCCTCCCCCCCCCCATTAAGAAGGCAAGTAATTCAATATAGGTTATACATGTGTAGTCATGCAAAATATATTTCCATATTAGTCATGTTGTGGAAGAAAACACAGACACTCTCCCCAAAAAACTCAAGAAAAATAAAGTAAAAAAGTATGGTTTAATCTATATTCAGACACCATCAGTTCTTTATCTGGGAATGGAGAGCATTTTTCATCATAAGCCTTTCTGAGTTGTCTTGGACCATTGTATTGCTGAGAATTGTTAAATCATTCATAGTTGATCATCTTACAATATTCCTGTTATTTTGTAGACAGTACATTTCACTTGGCATCAGCTCATGTAAGTCTTTCCAGGTTTTTCTGACAGCATCCTGCTCATCATTTCTTATAGAACAATAGTATTCCATCACAACCACATACCACAATTTGTTCAGCCATTCCCTAATTGATGAGCATCCTCAATTTCCAATCCTTTGCCACCAGAAAAGAGCTGCTATAAATATTTTTGTACATATAGGTCCTTCTCCTTTTTGTTTTTTGTTATCTCTTTTTGGATACAGACCTAGTTGTGGTATTGCTGGCAAAAGGATATGAATGTTTCATAGCCCTTTGGGCATAGTTCCAAATTGCTCTACAAAATGGCTGAATCAGTTCACAATTCCACCAACAGTGCATTAATGTCTCATTTTTCCCCACATCTCCTTCAACATTTGTCATTTTCATTTTCTGTGCTATTAGCTGATGTAATTGGTATAAGGTAGTACCTCAGAATTTTTGTTTTGATGTGTATTTCTCCAGTCAATAGTAATTTAGAGCATTTTAAAAATATGGTTACAGATAGCTTTGATTACTTCATCTGAAAACTGTTTGTATCTTTTATTGCCTTAGTTCTCTGTGTACTTGAGAAATAAGGCCTTTATCAGAGAAACTTACTTCAAAATTTTTCTACAGTTGTGATTGCTAAATGTATGTTCCTCCATTCTATTCCCCTCCATTTTTTCTGTTCTCTCTCTCCTTTCATCCTGTCCCTCCTCAAAAGTGTTTTGCTTCTGACTACCACCTCCCCCAATTTGCCCTCCCTTCTATCAACCTCCCCCCCCCCAGAAGATGAGAGTTTAGCTGAGACTTAAAGGAAGCCAGAAGAGCTGGAGGTAGAGATGAGGCAGGACAGCATTCCAGACATGGGAGATAGTCAGTGAAAAATGCCTGGAGTCTGAAGATGGAGTTTTGAGCTTGAGGAATAGTAAGGAGACCAATATCATTGGATTGCAGAATGTATGGGGAGAGTAAGGTACAAGAAAATTGAAAAGGCAGAGGTGTCAAGGACTCTGAATGCCAAACAGAGGCCTTTTTATTTGATCCTAGAGATGATAGGAAGCCACTGGAATTTACTGAATAGGGAGAGGTGTCAGATATGTGCTTTAGGAAGATTAATTTGACAGCTGAGTTGAGGATGGACTGGAGTGGGGAATGACTTGAGGAAGGGAAACCAAGATGAATAGGCAGCTGTGTGACACTGTAGATAGTGCATTGGGTCTGGAGTCATGAAGACCTGAATTCAAATCTTTCCACAGATACTTATTAGCTATGTGACCATGGTCATGTCAACCCCTATTTGCCTCAATTTGTTCAACTGTAAAATGGGGATAATAATAACGCCTCCCAGGATGGTTGTGAAGATCAAATATGACAATATTTGTAAAATCCTTAACAGTAACTAGAACATAGTAGATAATTAATAAATGCTTGTTTCTTTCCATCTTATTTCAATAGTCCAGGTGGGGGGTGATGAGGGCACCTGGTTGGTGGCAATGTCAAAGGAAAGAAGAGGCCTTAAACAAGAGATGTTACAAAGGTAAACTGACAGGACTTGGCAATAAATTGGATATTGAGAATGAGGGAGAGTAATGAGCTGAGGATGACATCTAGTTTGGGAACCTTGGTGACTGGGAGGATGGTGGTGCCCTCAGTAGTAACAGGGAAGTCCAGAAGTGGGGGGTGGGGAGTAGGGGTAATTAGTTCAGTTTTGGAAAAGTTGGTGGTTTAATGGAAAGTTTGATATTCAAGTCTGGAGGCAAGGAGAAAGGTTATGACTGGACAAGTTGATCTGAGAATCATCAGGATAGAAATGATCATTAAATCCTTAGGAGCTGATAAGATCGCCAAGCAAAATAATATAGGAGAAGAGGGCTCAGAACAAAACTCTGGGGAATACCCACCTTTAGTAGGGGTTACCTGGATGAAGATCCAGCAAACAGCCAGACAGATAAAAGGAGAACCAGACTAATGCAGTGTCATGGAAACCTAGAGAGAGTGAAGAAGGTATCAAAGAGAAGAGAGGGATTGACAACATCAAAGGCTTAAGAAATGTCAAGAAGGATGAAGACTGAACAAAGGTCATGAGATTAGGAAAGTAAGAGATCACTGGTGATTTTGAGGCAACTATATAAGTGCTTATTCCCTTCCCCCTTCCCTTCCTCAATTTGGCAAGAGCAGTTTTGGTTGAATGCTGAGGTTGGAAGCTAGACTATAGAGAATTAAGGAGTGAGAAAAGAAAGAAAGTGGAAGCCATTCATTATTGATGGTCTTCTAGTTTAGCTGCAAAAGGGAAAAGAGATATCAAACAATAGATATTAATGATGGATGGATAGTAAAGATTTTTGGAAGATGCATGTGGAAAGAATAGGGGTATATTCGCAGGCAGTCTGGAAGCAGCCAGTAGAAAAAGAGAAATTGAAGATAAGGTGATTGGGTGGACATGATAGAAAGGACACCTGCTGGAGAAGACCAGATGTAATGGGATTGTTTGTGAATAAAGGGGTTTGTACTGCAAGGAGAAAGACTACCTCTTCATGTGAGCTTGGGTGAAGGTGGAGATAGTGGAAGAAAGCATATGAGTGATGTGAGGTAAAGACGACAGGAGAAGAGAGAGTTTTTGGTGAATGCCTCAATTTTCTTAATGAAATATGAGGCAAAATTCATAGATGCTAGGATACCATACTACCCTAAGTTACATTTCTATTCTTAATCACTCTTGAATTTTCATCTTTATTTTGAGTACGCCAGGATTCATCTTATTTGAAAAGACCTTTGCAATCTATTGAGGAAATACCAAGTGCTTGCTGTAGCAACATCAGAACCTGAAACATGTACAGAAGAGACTCTGTCATAGGTAACCTGCCTTCTATCCTTGCTCACAGAGGGATGTGACTTAAGATATATATGTATATGTGCATGTACATGTACATGTACATGTATATGTATATGTATATGTATATGTATATGTATATGTATATGTATATGTATATGTATATGTATATGTATATGTACATGTACATGTACGTGTACGTGTATGTGTATATGTATGTGTATATGTATATGTATATGTATATGTATATGTATATGTATATGTATATGTACATGTATATGTATATGTATATGTATATGTATATGTATATGTATATGTATATGTATATGTATATGTATATGTATATGTATATGTATATGTATATGTATATGTATATAATGTGTGTATATATGTATATCTAGATACTTTCATATGATCTTACCTCTGCTTCAGATATGATCAATTCCAAATTGTCTGCATGATTATCTGCAAATCAGGTACACATTAAGGCAGATTAAGGCAGTTATACCACCCATCAAGGTCTAAACCGTGTTTGATGCTGTTGTAGTTGTAGTTCAGTTATGTCCCACTCTTTGTGACCCCATTTGGGGTTTTCTTGGCAACGATACTGGAGTGGTTTGCCATTTCCTTCTCCAGCTCATTTTACAATAAGGAAACTGAGGCAAACAGGGTGAAATGACTTGCCCAGTGTCACACAGCTAGTAAATGTCTGAGGCCAGATTTGAACTCAGGAAGATGAGTCTTCCTGACTCCAGGTCAGACACTCTATCCACTGCTGTACGTCATTACCTATTTGATGCTGCTTTACCTCAAAATACAAGCATTTTGTCCAGGTTACCCCATCCTTACCATTTCTGTAAAAGCTAATATAAATTGTTTCCCCACATAGCTACTTCACAAATAAAGCCATAAAATTGTAGAGTTAGAAATGACCTCAGAGGTCATTTAAGCCAACCACTTCCCAATAACGTCAACAAACATTCACTCAGTCTCTGATAGAAGACCTTTAGTGAAGGAGAATTCACTGGCATAGTGGATAAATTACTGCACCTGGAGTCAGGAGGATACAGCCTTTGTCACTTTGGAGCTGTATGGCTCTGGCCAAGTCATTTTTACCTTTCTGAGCCTCAGTTTCCTTATTTGTAACATTGGGATAATAATAACACTTATAGAGTTATTGGGAGGATCAACCGAGATAATGTAAATCACTATGCCAACCTTAAAACACTTAGTAAATGTGAGTCATTATTATAGTTACCCTAGAGACTGACCAATTCCCTTTCTAAACAGCTCTAGTTATTAGGAAGTTGGTTATGTTTAGTTTTGTTTTTCCCTTTACATTGCATTGAAATCCAGTTCCCAGTAGTTTCCACCCATGAATCCTACTTCTGCTCTCCAGTTAAGCATATCAGATTAATTCTCCTTCTCTTTGACAACCCTTTGATCTCTTGAGGACTGCTACCTAATTGCCCCTAAGTTCTCTCTTTTCCAAGCGAGACATCTTTAATCTCTGGAACTGATTCTTTTTATGGCATGGTTTTGAGAATCCTCCTCATCCTGGTTTGCTTTCCTCTGAATGTGCTCTAGTTCATTAATATCCTTCTTACAGTGTAAGAACTAGACCCAGCACTCCACATGTGGTCTGAGCAGAGCATGATATGGAAAGAGAATTGCCTCTCTGTTTCCAACAGGAGTTTAGTCAGGAGAGAGCTGGGTTCAGACTGACACTCACTAAATATCTGCCTCACAATATAATTATTGTTTGATTCAAATGGGATAAATGTCTATACAATGCTTTTGAAACTTTAAAGTGTTATATAAATGCCAGTTGAATTTTTAAAAAAAAATGAATTCAGACTTACTTTGCATTTCTTCTTTTGGCCATCACAGACCACAATCTACTAACTCCTTTAGGTCTGAACTGCTTTCAAACCATTTTACCGCATCCTGTATTTGTCCAGCTGATTTTTTTAATCTGAGTGTAGGCTTTTACATTTATCCTACTGTGTTTCATCTTATTAGCTTCAGCCTACTGTTCCATCGAGTTGTGGTCCATGTAGACCAGAGGTTCCCAAACTTATTTGGCCTACCACACCTTTTTAGAAAAGTACTCAGTGTACCCCTGGAAATCTACTTTCTTTAACCCTTTAATGGTTTTTAAAAAAAATTTCATCATTTCAAAAAATATAAAATATGTATATTTTAAATGATGTGTCTTAAATTTAATAATTTATTGTAAATTTGGGGTTTTTTTCCTGCATTGAAATTTTGATGATGCACTGTTGCATCATGTAACCATATAGCATCATATTGTAAACAAGCCATTACATGTACATGTTCCGGCTGATGCATGCTGGACTTCCCAACAATTAGAGACACCCTCACCTGCCAATGCTTGCTAGTTAAGTCCTATCAGTGAACTTGACCAGTGATTGGTTATAACTTGCATTTTGTGTGTTTATTTGGAAAATAATATAATCACTACAGCTTTAACTCTGATACACAACAGATGAAACATACAAGAACAGTTTTTCAAAATTTTCTTCTCTTCTTTCCTTATGCTTCCACTGCCCCCTTATTTTTATTCAACACCCCCAAATTGCACTCAAGGCTACTACTGCCCCCCTGGATTGTTCCAGCACCCTCCAGGGGGTGGTGTTGCCCACTTTGGGAATCTAGAAGACTTTCTAGCTTCCTTTCAATTGCAAATTTGATAAGCGTAACACAGGTACCTCCAGTCAAGTCACTGATAAAGAAGTTGATAATAACAGGGTCAAGGTCAGAACTCTGTGGCATTTTACTCAACACTTTCCAGATTGACATATCTGTTAATTAATAATCTTTGAGAACAGTACTAAATTTCTACCTAACTGTATCATATTATCCACTCCCCATGTCTCCATTTTGGCTACAAGTATATTTTAAGGGACTTCTTCAAATGACTGGCTGAAATTCAGATATACTATGACTAGAGGATTCTTTTTATCTAGTTTTAGTCCCTCATAATATTCTTGTCAAATATCCTGCCTCAGCTAGCGTGCACTCGCTTTCAACCTCCATTGTGCCACAGGTGACGTTCTTGGGAGCCCCTGATTTGTACAGTCTGCCCTAGTCATATGTGATTGTGTTAAGGGATGAGTGGCCTTATCTTCTAGAGGGTTGGACCTACATCCCCAAAGCTCAGCCACTGATCTGAGATACCAACCTTTTTGCTCCCTCATTCCCAGAGAAGAAAGGAGGGAAAGTGAATTGGGTTGAGGCAACAGGAAAGTTGTCCTTCCTCCTTGGCTGTTAGACGCCCAGGGCCCAAGGAAGCCTGGCAGGTGTGCTTCAAATGTGTGTATGTTGGGATGTTGTGATATGGGATTAGCACAATGGTTTTCAAACTTTTTGTAGAATGCTTTTTTTCCCCAGGCAATTGGGGTTAAGTGGCTTGCCCAAGGTCACACAGCTAGTAAGTGTAAAGTGTTTGGTCTGAGACCCCATTTGAACTCAGGTCCTCCTGACTTCAGGGCTGGTGCTCTATCCACTGCGCCACCTAGCTCCCCCTAAAGTTTTCAAACTTTTTGGCTTCAAGACCTCTTTACACTCTTAAAAATTATTGAGGATCCCAAATAACTTTTATTTATTTGGGTTCTGCCCATTAATATTTGCTATATTAGAAATTAAAATCTTAGTATCATTATGAAAATAGTTTTGACCTACTGATCAACTGAAAGGATCTCTGACCATTTGGGGAAGAAACACCTCTCTCTAAAATTCAATTCCCTGGGTCAAAATCCCAGTCCCTCCACTATAATTTTGGCTCTAGTTTGAACTCCCAGAGAACACTGAAAGTTTGTCTCTCATCATGAGCGTGAGTTACCTTCTATATCCAATACATTTTAATTAGCAGAATCATGCACCTCCAATATGTTTCTTTCCCAGTGGAAATAATTTTTTTCATTTATATAACTAACACTTTACCAAGTATTCTTACCCCCATTTTGTCATTGTTGTTGTAGCTGGTGATGGTCTTTCATTCGTGAAGAGAACCAATGGCATAACTTACCCCCATTTTATAGAGGGGGAAATGGAAGTTCAGAACTTTGTCCACAATCACATGGCTAATAAGTG
The DNA here is from genome assembly GCF_003287225.1 of Phascolarctos cinereus. Lineage (NCBI taxonomy): Eukaryota > Metazoa > Chordata > Mammalia > Diprotodontia > Phascolarctidae > Phascolarctos > Phascolarctos cinereus. The sequence goes on from NW_027555847.1 coordinate 145,934,066, forward strand.
ACAGAGCTGGGATTTAAGACAATTTCTGCAGAAAACTTGCAAAGATACCTCAACAAATAGACTGATATTTTATGATAGTTTTACCCTCAATCATTTTACATAATAAATTATAATCAGTTGATCATATCTAAGTCTATTCAGCTTAAGGCTATACTGGGTGATAGAAGAAGGAGGTAAAAATAAAAACTGTCCTTGAACTAAGAATACCTCAAAAAGAAGAATTTGCATAGCCAGGTGCTGATTGAGTAATATTATTGTAAATAGTTATTTAACTTAGCCTCAATAGCATATCCTTCATTTATCTTCAGGGTGTTTTGGGTTATATGGTTTCTGTTTTAATGATGAGACAAATCCACAGATTAAAAAACAACACTACATTTTTATCTCTTGCTTTTTAAAAAAATTCACTTGCATTCTTAACACTATGAGGCTTTTCTGATTTAATAACAGCTAGAATTTATACAGCTCTTTAAGGCTTGCAAAACACTTTATATATGCAGGAGTGGTGAACCTTCAGCCTCCAGGCCACATGTGGCCCTCTAGGTCCTCAACTTCATGTGAAGTTTGGGTTCAGTCAAAGTGCCCACACTTGAGGACCTAGAGAGCCACTTATAGCCCAGAGGCCAAGGCTAAACATTCCCCACCTTTGACATATGCTATCTCATTTCCCATTTGAATCTTAATAACAGCTCTGGTGAGAGAGATGCTATTATTATCCTCATTTTACAGAAAAAGGAGGTAAGGCTTAGTGATGCTAAGTGACTTGCCTGGGGTCACAAAGCTAGTAAATCTCTTAGGCAATACTCAAACTCATATCTTTGTGACTGCAAGTCCAACAATCTATCTGTTGGGCCACCTAATTTCTAATATTTTAATGGGATTGTTGCACATTAATATAGTTACAGTAGTCAAACTTCAAGTGAAAACATTATTTTCTTTCCTAACCTAATAAGGAAAAGAAGTTGTTTTTAAATGCCCAGATATGATGAATGAAATCTCCATTTGTAAAGGGAAAAATATATAGTCATCTAAAAGATTACAATGTATAGAAGATCGCTCATTGATATGTTTTTTTTTAAGCTGTAAAACTTATCTTCAGTTTATGGTCAGGAGAATGAAGCTTTCCACTTTTTGCTATGAAATCTGGGAGATCGCATAGAATGTTTGACCTTAGCCTATTTAATAAAGGGTATTTAGAACACCTGTTGCCTGGGCTTCATAGAAATGCTTCATTTTTAGTTATCCGTGTTGATTCTTCTATTCTTTGATCAGTTGCCACTAACTATCACTGTCCTAAGAAGAGGAGAGAATAAAAATTGGTCTGAATTTTGGTTTCTCCCGTTGGTTGGGGAAACATGAAACCAATTGTTTAAAAAAAAAGTTAAATATTCCAATTTCTCTCGTGCATTGAGGTGGCTCTTATAGGAGGGATAAAGGAAACTGAAAAAAGAAGAAAGAGGAGGAAGAAGAACTTGAGGCCATGACTAAGAGAGACAGCGGATGTACTTGGGTGGTTGAGAAATTTCCCATCTGGGTTGAGAGGAGAGTTTAGGAAAGAATGAGAGAACTATCTTTACTCTAGCGGTACCCAGAGGGCGCCCTCATCCCAGATCTTGCCTCTGGCTCTTGGCTCCTCCTTTTGGTCTCAGAGGTGGGAGAGGCAAGGGGGAGGAGGAGGAGGAGGAGGAGGAAGAAGAGGAGGAGGTGGAGTGCTGGAGGAGGTTGCCCATTCTGCTTTAGTGAGTCTCGTAGGAGGGGTTCCCTGTTTGAGGCACAGAGGACCGGGGAAAGGATAGCTTTGGAAGCAGGAAGCAGGCAGCGGCAGCAGCGGCAGCAGCACCACCAGCAAGCACCCTTTCCATGAGGTGTGCACGGTAGTGGGTTCTCAGGCGCTGCGCTGTTGGAAAGAGGTTCGGACGCATCCTGCGCCCATGAAGCCAACGCGTTTGCCCCAGGTAATGGTCTTCCTTCCTCTCACTGCCTGGGGGGATGGGAGGAAGGAGTGGGTTTTTGCTTTCTTGGGAAAAAGTGAAAGTCGGAGTTTGTAGCCGCAGCCGAGAGTAGTGTTGGGGTACTGGGCTTTCTGAGCGCTCGTAGGGTAGCGTAATCCCAATAGCCCGGCCTTTTGTCTGATGCCCTGTACAACCTGAGACTCACTTTCAGGCCTCTTTTCTGAGTGCACTTTTTCTGCTTAAAACCTATTTTACAGCTGAAATGGAGAAGCACTTTGAAAGGGGTTAGCTGATGGAACTTGTTTAGGAGATGAATGTGTTTTCTCTAACCTTTCTTTCTTCTCCTGACCCTCTCCCATCAGCCAGACACATTGCTAGGCGCAGGAGTCTGAGATTTGATAAATAAAGCGCCCCCTGCACCCAACTGTGGAAATGTGTGTTTCCAGTTACTTATACAGACACAGATTTTCCCATAGAAAAGCTTGTCCAACCCAGTTTCTCCCTCGATGGCTTCAAAATCTACTTCTCAGAATAGTTTAATTTATTGTACCATTGGCGGTCACTTTGCCCGAGACTGTTAAAACTGGCAACCAACTCAGAAGCAAAAAAGGGAAGAAAAGCAAGAAAAAAGAAATTATGTTTTCTTACCTGGAACTAAGTGTTGGTTTTAAGCTAGTCCCTTCCCCCTCACGCTTTTGAAGGTATGTTGTAGTAGAGAGAGGTCCTCCGCTAATGCCTCCTCTGATGCTTCGTGTGGGTTTCAGGTTACCCTGAGTACTAAGGTTGTTCCAGTGAATCACAAGGACTTCCAGGTCCTACCAAGCAGGAAAGGCTCAGAGTCAAACTTTATGTGAACCTGACCAGCCAAATTCAGAGAGTCTCATCACTAGATGGGCAGGCTGCAGGATCATAATTTTGTTTTCAGCTCGTCTTGAAGACATTAAAAGTCATAGGAGCCTTGAGATCTGTGTCAGTGGAGGGAGCCCTCACACCAAAGTAATCCTAGCTTGATGGAAGTGTTCAGGTGGAAATTATCTGATTCTACCTAGTCTTACTGTTTACACCCCAGGTGTACTCTCTCTGCTAGCACAGCTGCTCTCTTTCTGGCACATTCTTCCTTACAGAGTTGGCCTTCATGGTATTCTTGTTTGCTTCTTTATTTATCTCCTAACTGTTGCTCATGTGAAACTCTGATACACTCAGTTAGCGTTTGGCATCGTATGTCAAAAGAGGGAAATGCCAAGGAGTAACCTTCAATCCCACATACACCCTGCTAGTGTTTGGATAAAGCTCAACACAGCTGCTATTTTTTCTTTGAAAAAGTGAGTGATCTTATCAGCATGTTAGGGAATACACTTAAGTGATTAGAAATAACTTTTGATTTAAAAAAGCCCATGGTATGTTAAAATAAATCAGCAAAACACTTTTTCTTAAGAGCAAATCTTGTGAGTGGCTGCAATTTCTGACCAGCAACTTAATGTCCCTACCTTTTCTCCCTTCCCTTGTATTTTTTTGAGCTGTGCATAAAATCGGGTTGTTTAAAGAAATAAAGGAGATGAATGTTTTTTAAAAGACTGGTGTTAATTGCCCAAGCAGTTTCAGACTGTCTCCCTAAATAAGGATTTATGCCACTTGTTTCATTTCAGGCAAATGGCAAAATCAAGCTCATGTGGCCATTTTAGTTATTCTTAATAGATTTTAAAGAAATATTCCAAATGAGCCATCCTTGGAAGTTTTAGTTCCTCTTAAATATTAAAGTAGTGGGTTTTTTTTCTCATTTCAAGGTTAAAAGTAGTTTTATGGTAAATGGTAAATGAACATTTTCCAGACTCTGTTCACATAGTTTTTATTAGAAAGGTGATTTTTTTTCTTTTTGGTAAATTTTAAAATTTGTTTTAAACTTAAATGCAAAACAAGAAAAGAAAAAAAAGCATTGCCATGTACACAGCAGAACTTGAGAGTATTCAGTATGAAACAACAAATTTCCCTTTCAAGAAAACCTACATAATAAATACTACACATTATTTTCAAAGCTGTTTAGCTTTTCTTTGCTTCCTTATAGGTTTTCTTTTGTTCTGTGCTGTGCACTTTTTACTTTGTTTTTCCCTCTCCCTCCTGCCCCTAAAGAAGGCTACAAATAATTGAAGATATTCATAGCTATATACACACATATACATACATATACAGATATACATATACATAGATATCTATAAGCATACCCACGTATACACTCATACACATATGTGGAAGACTGTACTAAGGTTATTTCCACTTGTCATCTATTTCTCTGAAGGTGGATAGCATCTTCCTTCATAAGTCTAAGTCTTTCCATGTTTTCTTCAATCATCCAGCTCATCATTTCCTACACCACAGCAATATTACAACCCAATATTTTTTTATCTGAGAGATTGTCTGTGAAAGTTTTTTCCCTCAGTTTTCTGCATTCTTTCTGTTCTTGCCGGCACAGGTCTTATTTGTACAGAAAATTTTAAAATAACAAAAAATTATCCATTTTACACTTCAACAATGCTCTTACCTTATAATATAGTTTAAAATTGGATGCTCCTGAATCTGCTTCCTTTACATCTTTTTTTCCTCCTGTTTCTTTGAAGTTCCTGACCTTTTGTTCTTTCAAATGATCTTTGTTATTATTTTTTCTAATTCAAGAAGATAATTTTTTAGTAATTTAATTGGGATGACATTACACAAATAGATTAGTTGGGTAAAACTGTCATTTTAAAAATTATATTGGCTTTACCTACCCATGAACAATAAATATTATGTCAGTTATTTAGATCTGATCTTACTTGTACAAAAACTGTTTTCTGTTTATGTTCATATAGTTGTGTCTGTTTTGGCATGTATACTCTCAGGTATTTTATACTGTGTAGTTCTTTTAAATGATCTAAAACAATATTGGATAATATGGCTAACACAGTGTAGTTTCATTTTCTCATTTGATTAAATCTTTTTTAGCTTTGACTTTGTCTGAGATCATGATTACTACTCCTGCTTTTTTTACATAATAAATTCTACTTCTGACCTTTATTTTGTGTTTGTATGTATCTTTCATTTTTATAGCATTTCCTGAAATATTGTTAAATTCAAATTTTTGATCTGCTGTCAGTTTCTATTTAGAGTTTGTTCATTCCATTCACCCTCTAAGCTATAAGTACTTCTTGTATGTTTTCCTTCTTCCTATTTTTCCTCACTCTCCTTCTCACCCTATTCCTATCCCTCCTCTGCTTTACTTTTACCAGATTCCTTAACCTACCCACCTCTTCAAGAGATTCTCCCCTATCCTCTCCCCATCCCATCCCCTTGCTGTCTTATTTCTTTCTGAATTTAGAAGACTTTTCTACCCTTCTAGATATATATGTTGTTCCCTCTTTAACCCATTCCTGATGAGAGTAAAGTTTTAACAACAATATCTCTCCCCCTACTAGCTTCTTCTACATTAGTTTTTCCTTTTATGCCTCATTTGTCTGAGCTAATTATTCTTTTTTATCTCTCCCTACCCAGTTTAATTTTTTTTTAAATCCATCATACTCAGCTCAGCCCAAGCCTTTCCTTCAAACTGCCCAAATAAAAATGAGTCATAAAAGAACTGATAATATTTTCATATATAAGAAGTAAACAATTTGACCTCATTGAGTCCCTTATGTTTACTTTAATGTTGTCCTTAATGTTTACCCCATATTTCTCCTGGATGTTATATGTCAAATTTTCCCTTAAGTTCTTCTATTTTTGTCACAAATACCTGAAAGTCTTTCAGTTCATTAAATATCCATTTTTTCCCATTCAGGATTATACTTAACTTTTCTGGGTATGTTACCCTTGGTCATAACCCCAGCTTTTTTGCTCTACAATTTATAGTATTCCAACACCTACAGTCCCTCAATGTAGTAGATACTAAGTCTTGTGTAATCCTTAATGTAGCTCTACAATATTTAAATTGTTTTTTTTTCTTGTTCCTTCCAATATTTTCTCCTTAATCTGGGAGCTTTGAAACTTGGCTATGATATTCCTATAAGTTCCCCTCCTGGGATCTCTTTTAGGTGGTTATAAGTGGATTTTTTTTTTCTTTCTGCTTTGCCTTTTTATTCTAGAACTTCAGGGCAATTTTCCTTGATAATTTATCATAATATTATATTAAGATTTTTTTTATTGTAACTTTCAGGTAGTCCAACTATTCTTATATTATTTCTCCTTGATCTGTTCTCTAGATCAGTTGTTTTTCTGATGAGATGTTTCACATTCTCTTCTATTTTTTCATGCTTTTGATTTTGTTTTATTGTTTCTTGGTGTCTTAGAATGTCATTAGGTTCCCTTTACCCAATTCTAGTTTTCAAGGAATTATTTTCTTCCTTAAATTTTTGATTCTCTGTTACAAGTTGATTGACTTTCTTATCATAATTTTATTGATTTTCTTAGATTGCTCTTATTTTTTTTCCTAATTTTTCTTTGATCTCTCTTATTTGATTTTTAAAGTTCTTTTAAAGTTCTTCCAAGAACTTTTTTTGTGCTTGGGACCATTTGACATTTCTTATTGAAAAAAGAGTGGCTTTTTTAGCTCCATTATCTTGCTCTGAATATGAACCCAGATCTCTTCCCCCATAGTAACTATCTATGGTTGGGTTCTTTTTCTTTTGCTTGCTCATTTTTATTTTATTTTATTTTATCTTATTTTATTTTATTTTATTTTATTTTATTTTATTTTATTTTATTTTATTTTATTTTATTTTATTTTATTTTATTTTTTGTTTTGTTTTTAGAAGCTATTGGTATTATCAGATTCTAGTCCCGAGTCATGGGGAATAATGCCCCAAGCTTCAGGTCCTTTTTACTGTTATTTTCTGAAGTCTGTTCCAGGATTCAACCTTGAGCTCTCCTCCCCACTCCTAAGCCACTGCTAGACACCCCTCCCACGGCCATCACACACTCCTGCAAATGATCTTACTCCCTGTGGTCCCTCCTATGGCTCCAAACTACAGTTGTCCTCTCTTCCTAGGAACTGAAACCAGGGCCACTGCTCTTTTGCAAATGTCCACATCCAGTGGGGTCCCCACCCCTCTGCTACTACACTCACTAGGTGTGTGTTAGCTCCTTCTCCCTGCATTTCCAGCCCTAGAAGGTCTAGTCAGCCCATCTGCGCTTGGTGTCCCTCCATAGTGGAAGGCACTTCAATTTTCACCTACTCAGACTTCAGACCCCCACAGTGTTGGTGAGATGAAAGTTTGAAAGCCTGAGCCTGTCTTTCAGCCCCAGCTGCCCCCAGGACTTGTTTGTTGATTCCACGGGATTGGACTGGAGGTGTTTGTACTTCACTCAGACTGAACCTCTGCCCCAGAAGGTCAGGGCTTTTCTGGGATCTTCTCCACTTGTCTTAAAGCAACCACTTAACCCTAACTTTTATTTCCACTGCTGTACATTTCTTCTGAGGCAATGTTCTGTCTTTTTGCATGGAGGAAATTTGGAGAGCTTAAAGTTTTCTGACCTATTCCACCGTCTTCTCAGAATCTTCTCTAGAAAGGTGATTTTAAAGTTATTTATTTATTTTTAGTTTTCAACATTCACTTCCATAAGATTTTGAATTTTAAATTTTCTCTCCCTTCCTCTCCTCCCCCCTCCCCAAGATTGCATACAGTCTGATAAAGGCTGTAGTCATGCATTCATATTAAACATATTTTCACATGTAAAGAAGAATTAAAACTAATGGGATGAACCACAAAAAAGAAGAAACAAAACAAAACAACAAAAGAAGGGAGAACAAATAGTATGCTTTCATCTGCATTCAGACTCCAAAGTTCTTTTTATGGATGTGGATAGCATTTTCCATCATGAATCTTTTGCAGTTGTCTTAGATCCTTGCATTTCTGAGAAGAGCTACACCTATCAAACTTAGCCATTGCACAATGTGGTTGTTGCTATGTACAATGTTCTTCTGGTTCTGCTCATTTCACTCAGCATTAGTTCATATAAGTCTTGGAAAGGTGATTTTTGAGAGAGAGTTTTATGGTTTTTGCAAGTTTTGAAAGTTTTTTTGCCCTTATTTCTTCTTCTCTTTGGCTTTTCCTTTGTAAAGGATTTTCATTTCATCTGCAGTAAGTTTGGTCAAGATGTCCTGAGTGTATCAGATATAGGAATTTCACAAGTTAGCAAGTCAAGACTTGTTAACAAGTGTAGGCACTAGCATTAAGGGGGATCAGGAGAAGCTTCTTGCAGAAGGTGGGATTTTAACTGAAACTTGAAGGAAGCTAGTGAAAGGAGGTGAAAGTGAGAGGAGAGAGAATTACAGGCATGGTGGATTGTCAGTAAGAAAGCACAAAGTAAGAAAATGGACAGTTTTATTTGAGGAAGAACAAAGAGAGTAGGTGGGTAGAGTACCTGGAGGGGAGTAAAGTAGAAGGCTGGAAAGCTAGGAAGTGGGCAGATTATAAACAGCTTTAAAAGCCAAATAGGGAATTTTATATTTAAACCTAGAGGTAATAGGGAGAGCCACTAGCATAGGTTCCCAAAGTGGGCAATACCACCCCCTTGGGGGCACTAGAATGATTGGGGGAGGCATTAGTAGCCTCGGGTGCAACTGGGGGGGCTTTGAATAAAAATAAGGGGGCATTGGAAGCATAAGGAAAGAAGAGAAAAAAATTTTGAATTCCTACATGTTTCATCTGTTGTATAAGAGTTAAAGTCATAGTGATTACATTATTTTCCAAATAAACACACAAAATGCAAGTTATAACAGATTAGTCGTCAAGTCCACTGACAGGTCTTAACAAGCAAGTGTTGGCAGGCAAGCTTGTCTCACATAGTCAGGAAGTCCAACATGCATCCTGAGGAATATGTGCATGATACTATATGGTTGCATGATACAACATTGAGTCATCAAAATTTCAAGGCAGGAAAAAACCCACAAATTTATAATAAATTATTAAATTTAAAATGCATCATTAAAAAAATTTTTACGTATTTTTTGAAATGATGCAAATTAAGAAAAAGGGTTAAGGAAAGTAGATTTCCAGGAGGACACCGAGTAATTTTTTTTTAAAGGTGGTGGTAGGCCAAATCAGCTTGGAAACCTCTGCACTAGAGTGTACTGAATAGGAGGGTGACATAGTCAGACCTATACTTTAGGAAGATCAATTTGACAGCTGAATGGATGGACTAGAATAGGGAGAGACTTGAGGTATGGAGACCAACCATCAGACCATTATGATAGTCCAGGCCTATATCAGGATACTTACAGTGTCAGAGGAGAAAAGAAGGTATATGTATATGAGGGATGTCACGAAAGTAGAAACAACTGAACTTAGCAATTAATTGGGTAAGGAATGCATGTGAGAGTTCAAACTCAAGGATGACAACCAGGTTGCAAGCCTGGGTGACTGAATGATGGGGCCTCCACCATGATAGGAAAATTAGAAGGGAAGGGGGAGGGGGAGGGTGGGGAACGGGGGGGGGGGGGGACACACATAATGAATTCAGTTTTGGTTGTGTTGAGTTAAGTCCATAGAACAGCCATGTTGAGATATCAAATAGGCAGCTGAAGATGTGAGGCTGGAGGTCTGGAGATAAACCAGAGCAGAACAAATAGATCTTGGAGTCCTCTGCATAGAGCCAATAATTGAAACCATGGGGCTGATGAGATCACCTTGTGAAACAGCATGTAGAATAACCAGTGCAGAGGCAAAAAGGCAAGAGATCAACTATTGCCACTGAGTTACAGCAAAAAGGCCACTTTCTCTAGGCCATAGCGTATGGAAAGGGGAATAATGTGTGAGGTATAGGAAAAGGTGGTTTGGAGTCAGGCCATGGCCTTGACAGAAGTAGTGATGTTCACAAGGGGCCTTAGTTTTGGGGGAAAGATAATGGGGTCTATTTTGGATATGAACTTTGAGATATCCCTGGAACAGCCAATCTGAAATGTCTAGTAGGTAAGTGGTAATGTGGGACTGGAATTTAGGAGAGAGACTGGGAGTGGGTATATAGATCTGGGAGTCATCTGCACAAACTGATAAACCCATGGGAGCTGATGAGCAACTTAGAGGGCATAAATAAATTGTGACTTGGAGCACATTTTTCCATTGAATGTGAGATAAGTGATGGGTAGGTTTATCTTTTATCTTTTTATCTTGTGATTTGGCTGAAATAATATAGATTCATAATTAAGAGGGCAGTAAAAACAGTGAATAATACTATTGAAAATGAAGATGCTTAGAATTAAAAAAAAAATTCTGTGTTATTTGAAATCTGAAAGAGACATAGCCTGATCTAGTGAAGAGAAAGCAGGACTTTGTGATAGGAAGACCTGGGTTCAGTTCCTGCCTCAGACATATTAGCTGTGTGACCCTGGACAAATTATTTAACCTCTCAATGTCCTCAGGCAACTCTCTAGGATTCCTGTATTACACCACATAATTGTTGAAGATTTTATGCCAAATTATTTTGCAAAAAAGTGGGATATGACCATTATGTAAAGTTTTTTTTTTTATTTGTGCTAGTATTACTTAAAAATCATTTATTACTAAACTGTCTTTGGTGCAAGATTAGGATGCACAGAATACTCATGAATATATGTTAAAATTGGGGAGACATAAGTTTTACCATAGTGACTTACTTCCCCTGCCCATTTCCCTTGTGTCTAGGGCTCTTCACTGGGGTGACAATACCGTTAGTACTGCAGTGCTCTAACAAACCGTGTAAATTGGCTTTTGGAAACATACTGACAATGCACCTGTGTCGAGAGTTTTAGGCTCAGGGCTCCCAATGCATTAGAGATAGATGCGTACCCATAAACCACTGGTGGATACATTGCCGCTCTGTTTACTTTTTAAGCAGTGTGCCAAACAGAATTATACAATTACGTGACAAAAAGTTGTAAGCCAATTTTTGGACTGGGGAAAAACAAACAAAAAAACAAGGGTGCAATGATTATGCAGTGGTGAAAATTATACAGTACGAATTGCAGGACAATTCCACATCTGCATTGGTAGAGGGAGGGAATTTCCTAAACCAATGAAATCATGAGTTTGGACTTTTAAAACCAAAAAAGTATAGGACTTCAGCTGCTTTATTAATAATAATCTTTTGTGGATTAACCTGGAAATCCAGCCACTGTTTATGTTACCTAGGTGGTACAGTGGATAGAGCACAGGACCCAGAATCAGGAAGAACTGAGTTTGAATTTTGCCTCATACACTAGCTGTGTGTATTTGGGCAAGTTACTTAATCCCACTGTGCCTCACTTTCCTTATCTGTTAAATAGGGATAATAATGGCATCTGCCTCACAGGATCATTGTCAGGATCAAGTGAGTTAAAGCACTTTTTGAAGTTTAAATTGCTAAAGAAACGTTAACTCTGATGATGATGATGATGATGATGGGAAAATGAGTTCTGATTCTCAGCATATCTCCCACTATTGCCCCTACAGAGAGACGGGACTTCAAAAACTATGAGAACTCTTGGCGTATAAAGGATGTGTATACTGTTGACTATTCATTTCTTGGGCATTACACATCTTACCCATGACTAAATGATTTCTTATGTAGCTGAAGAACTTATAGACAGACTTTTTTTTTGTAATGATGTTTGCTATAATGGGATTTGGCCTGTACTGAAAGGAATTAATAAGATTCAGTAATTCTCATCGATGTTAAATCCTAAAGGAATATCTATTTCATGGTGGGGAGTTTGCTGCTTCTCTAGCTGGCTCCAGAAAAAATGAGTGAATAGAATTCTACTGATGATAAATCATCATCAACTTTTAAAGGAGGGAAGGAAGAAATATTGGTGGTATAGCTTAATAATATTGACCAAGGCTGAAATTTGGCCCAAAATTTGGCCATAGCAAACTATCTGCTAGGGGTGGATTCTGCTGTTTGTTACTGAACAATAAACACACAGTTGTGTCTTTTAATATGTAATAGTTATTTTCAATATGAAATTCTAAGACCTTTTCGGCCTTCGACCTTTTGGGCCTTTTATCTTATCTTATCTTTGGAAATAATTAACCTTCCTTGGAATTTAATGAACACATATTAAATCCCTACTATAAACATTGTTAGGTACTAGAAATGCCAGTGTGAAAAAAAAAAGGATATATTTCCCACACTCAAGGAGGTTAAAATCTAATAAGGAGATGTAAAATTCGGTAAGATTTAATTCAATAAAAGATTTAAGTGCCTAGTATATATTGAGCACTGTGCTACCAGATACACAAGAAAGTGTGATGTAAGATGAAATGTGAGAAGAGATACAGGTAAGTACTCTAGGGAGATCTGAGGAAGAAGGTAGAGGGTGGCTAGCAATGTCCCCCTCTTCCACCCTATGCTTTTCCATCCTCTGTAATTTTTGTCCATCTCCTCCCATAAATCTACCTTAGAGGATTGATCCAATATATTGGAACCTTCTGTGGCAGATCTACCAGAGTGACTAGGGGCATGGCCAAGGCACCCTGCATCCTGGCACTGGTTCACTCTCCTTCTGGTAATTCTTCCATGCCACAGACCCCTGCATCTATAGTACAACTGCTTCATCCCTGGACCTTCATTTGTTCCACTGACAGTCACTAAACATTTATTAAGCACCAGCTGCATGCCAGACACAGTGCTAAGAACCAGGGATACAAAGAAAGGGAAAAGACAGTCTCTGCTCTCCAGGATCTCACAATCCAATGGGGGAGATGATATACAAACAACTACAGACAAACAAATTATATACAGGATAAAAGTGGATATAATGACAGAAGGAACACACTAGAATTAAGCAGTCTCCAATGAGCTCCTCTTCCACTGGCCACATCACTACATTGTAAGGACATTCTAGGATCCTGTGGTTGAGGGATATGACCACTGCCATATTTACCCACTTCTGTACCGCTTACTTCCCACAAGGAATTGAGTGCTTTTTAGGGGGCAGAAGTGGCAATACCCCCCCCTTCGGACTGTACCTTCTTGGAGATTTCTGAACTCTTCACCCCAACTGCTGTGTAGTCAGATGTAGGATCCAGAGGCCTTTCTGTACCAGGGGTGAGCTTGTCCTTCATTGGCCCCACCCAATCCCTCCTTAGCATCAATAAATCAAGAAATATTTTATAAGCACTTATGTTCCAAGCAGTGTGCTAAGCCCTGGAGATATAAGGAAAAGCAGAAACAGCCTCAGGACTCTCCTTCCCACTTCCTCTATGCAATGGTACTCTAGGGTCCTTATCAAAACAGGGAAACAAGGTCAAGTAGATTTCTTCCCCAGGTCTTCTTGTGGAAATGATTATTTCTAGGTTTATTGTGGACACAGGTAGTTTCATAGAAACACTTATTCAACACAGTTTCCTTACTTTCTCTCTCCCATCCCCCACAATTGCTAGTTAACTCTGGGTTTTGGCTAGATCTTTTGTTATATGACCATGTAACTTATTTTCATGATCATATATTTTCTGGGTCTTTTATACTACTTCTTATTTACATGTTATTATTAATGTGTTATAGCCTACATGTGCCTGTGAAATCTTTCTCTACTGCTCTTTGTGACACCCACGCTTTTGATTCCTTGGAGAGAGTGGTAGTCTAACAAACCACACGCCATCACCCAAAGAATGTTACTATTGGGGCAGCTAGGTGGTGCAGTGAATAGAACTCCAGCCTTGGAGTCAGGAGGACCTGAGTTCAAATTCAGCCTCAGACACTTGACACTTACTAGCTGTGTGACTGTGGACAAGTCACCAAAAAGCGAAGAAGAAGAAGAAGAAGAAGAAGAAGAAGAAGAAGAAGAAGAAGAAGAAGAAGAAGAAGAAGAAGAAAAGAAGAAGACGAAGAAGAAGAAGAAGAAGAAGAAGAAGAATGTTACTATTAAAAATATAGGTTTTTGTGGCAGGAAAACTAGCTTAGGATGGTAGGAAGTGCTATGCAATTGATTGAGTGTACTCCAGCCTACTTTCTTCTTCCTATTCAATTCTGGACCTAGCTCATTGTCCATCTGCTGTAATTTTACAGGTTGTGTGTATTGGTGGAATACATCAGCCAATGTGTTGCCCATCCAGCTTGATGTCATAGTGTGGACATTAGGTAGTCTTCATCCATTTGGGTTTCCCTTTATGAATGATGAGACAAATCTCTTGAGTTGTCTTAAATCTAGCTGAGGACACCTTGCAGTATTCTGGGGCTTGATGTGATTAGTACAATATCAGCCAGAACCAGAGGCATCTGGAGGGCATCACCCTCTAGAGGGAATTCCTCTTTCATTTGGACTCTTTGTTGGTGTTCCTCCCCCATGGTGGCCAACACCTTGGGTGCATGTTTCTTCCTGCTTGTGCCTCCTTGATAACAAAAGGTCACTGACTGATATTCTATTCTTGTTTGCTTCAGTCAAAGAATCTTTTATGACCTTGGTATGTGCATGAAAGGTACTTTGCTAGAGAAAAACCTCTTAGGCTGCATTTTTTTCTTAAAAAGTCAAATACTTTTTTATAATCAAGAAAAAATAAATATAGTGGGCTCTCATGAGAGCTCTATGCAGGAGTTTTCAGCCTATTCTACTATAAGAACACATATTTAATATCAATTTTTGTGTGTCCCCTTCCCCCATTACACATGATAGTTGTGATAAGGTAGAAGTACAATGGAAAGAGCATTGTCTCCGAAGTCAGAGGACCTGAGTTCAAATTCTGCTTCTCATTTTTGTTACTTGTATGATCTTGGGTAATATTTGTTATTTGTAGATGATTTGATTATTTATAATATTCAGAATAACTTCTTCACAATTATTCTTCAAATAACATTGTTGTTATTGTATATATAGACATGAGAAAGCACATAAATGGTGGGTCTCTTGACTGCTTTTTTTATGGCAATAATACCATCAATGCGGGCATATGAAGTATCTAAACTCCCTTTGAGCTCTCAATCTTATGACCTCAATGTCAGCAACTACTGGTACACACCCCATATTCATCACTTTGCTAAATGAGATGTGCCTGTCAATATTCCCTTTAAATCTGCTGGTTGGATTATAAGACTTTCAATATATACTCACATTGTTAATGATAACAATACAATAACAATTCCTTAATGTTTTAAGGCTCACAAAGCACTTTCCTCACATCTGTTAAATAGATGGTATCCATATTACTTCTATTTTCATGTAATAGCCTGAAAAGGTGGCTAAACTCAGGGTAACAGTTATTTTGGGTCAGAGACAGAACTTAAGAGTCCGGTCTTTGGACTCCAAGTTCAGTTGCTTCTCATTAGCACACTGCCTAAACCCCTCCATCCTCAACCCTTTTCCATCCCTGTTATGAAGCTTTAGTTGAGAAACAGAGGACTTCCTTAGCACAGAGAAATTGGGGAAAACTGACCTAATCCACTTCCTTCATGTTTATAGATGAGGTAATGAAGCCCAGGGAGTTTGAATAATTTGTTTGAGGTGACAGAACAAGTTAATGATAGAGCCGGGATTCTGAACTCAAGTCCCAATTTATGGACATTTCCTGTTATGTCACATCCTGTTATATATACAATGTAGGGCTAGCTATTTTCTGGTTGGTTTGGGTTTTTTTTCAGCTATAAATTTGGTACTTAAAAGCGTCTCAAGTCTGTGTTTTGTTCCCTAACTGTAATTTTGAATAACGTAGTCTTATCTGTTCAAGAAGCTATTTCACACAATGCATCTCCAGATAAAGATCTCATAAAGGTATGCAATATTCCCTTCTTTCAACAAGCATTTGAGGGGGGTGTATTTTGTTCCCAGCACTGGAAGAGCTATGAAGAACTAGAATAAGAAAAGAAGATGGACTACTTCCTGTTTGTAACATTCCTTTCTGCTGTCTATGTATGTCTGGCATTCACTGATGAAACTGAATGTTCAAAGGTTTAAAGTGAATTAGTTGTATGACCTTTGGGCAAGTCTCTTATCCTCTCTGGTACTCAGTTTCTTCATCTTTAATATAAGGCAGTGAGATTAGAATCTTAAAATCTGTATCCAGAGAAAGAACTAATAAATAGAAGTATGTATAGAATAATTTTATGTGCATACACACATACATATATGTGTATATGTGTACACACACATACCTATATGTGTCTAATGGTAGCCATCTTTAGGGCACGGCAAGGAGTGGGGAGAAAAAAAGGGAGGAAAAAGAAATTTACGTGATAACTTTATTATATATTTAAGAGGGATAGCAAGTTGTACATAATAGATTTGCAGTTTCATGTGCAATCATCTTTTTTTATTATACTATGTGATGGAATTGCTTGTTTTAATTCCATAAATTAAAAATAAAATAAATTTTTTTAGGAAAGAGATATGGGAACCTCAAATGATATCTACTTAAATTATTATTATTTTTTGGCTTTTAGGCAATTGGGGTTAAGTGACTTGCCCAAGGTCACACAGCTAGTGAGTGTCAAGTGTTGGGTCTGAGGCCGGATTTGAACTCAGGTCCTCCTGACTTCAGGGCTGGTGCTCTATCCACTGCGCCACCTAGCTGCCCCTATCTACTTAAATTATTAATCCTGTTTTGTAACTTCTGTCATTTAGGTAATCACCCTAGGCGGAATAGTCTTTGATGTGTCTTCAGGTAGAAAAGGGCCATATTACAGGAAGAACAGTTTAAAGGGGAAAATAAGCCCCTTCTGTTTTTCCAAATAAAATATTTTCTGTGGTAACTCACTTCTTAGGGTTCCTTCTAAAAGAGATTATATGATTATTGCACAGCTTTTTTTTCCTCAAAAGTACTATTTTCATGTACACATAGACTTTAAAAACAAGGATCATTGATTAAAAAAATAGGGATCATTACCATAAAATTTAATGAAAAAATAATACCATGGTACCAACAACTAATTTTTTTTAGCAACTATGAGTTGCCGTTTGAATTGTTCACTTTAATATAGCAACACCAAACTTCAGCTAATACCAACTTTGAAGAAGAATAATCAAAATTCACCAGCTGAGCTTTAGTATCCGGGTTAATTCCCTGTCTTTATAAGCATTGATGCCATGGGCAGGCATGTTGGGGTGGGGGTGGCAGGACACACTGACCTGTCTCAACACTTATAATATAGGGCTGGAGGGCCCAAGGGGGAGGGGGAGGGAGGGAAAAATGGAACATTTTACTGCAAGTATCACCATCACAGAACCAGAGTTTGGACAAGGCAAAAGGCCAGGATACACTCATTAAACTGCCACAGAATGAAGCCTGCCTTGTTTAATGTGTTGTGAGAAATCAAAGAAAAAACAGTGTTAAGTATCTGAGGAGCTCAGGAAGAGGAGCCAGCAGCCCCCCAGCTTATGCTATCAAATAACATGCTGTTGGCAGAGCAGGTAGCAAGACCTGAGAAAGGTGGAGGATCTGTAGCAACAGCATCAGGCAGCAGGCTCAGACAGCTCAGTTGAGCATTCTGACTACAGAGGCAAAGTCTTATAAATCTGACAGATCTACTGCACAAAACTGAATATGAACGGCATGCTAACAAGTTAGGCACACATATGGTGAACCTGCTTTATGAGCAGAGCCAAACCAGGGCCATCTCACCAAAGGAGATTGAAAGAATAGTATCCTCCCCTGCAAATTCAGCTCCATTCAGGTGCAGCCCAAGCAGAGCACATATGAAGCCATCATGATCCTGCACTCATGGATTTTGGATGCTAGGTGGAACTTCAACAAGCAAGCCACAGAAATCCTGAAGGAATGTTTCTATTCCTCTGTCAGCAACCCTTAACCCAGTGAAGAAGCCAAAGAGGAGTT
Source organism: Phascolarctos cinereus (assembly GCF_003287225.1). Taxonomy (NCBI): domain Eukaryota; kingdom Metazoa; phylum Chordata; class Mammalia; order Diprotodontia; family Phascolarctidae; genus Phascolarctos; species Phascolarctos cinereus. The sequence continues at coordinate 145,951,761 of NW_027555847.1, forward strand.
AGTGAAGAAATGTGGCATCACAGTGTTTAACAGGTGTCAAACTGGTTTGGAAATAAGTGAATCTGGTATGAGCAGGACATAGGTAAATTTCGAAAGGAAGCCAGTATTTATGCTACTAGCATGTCAGCCCATGGAAGCCAAGCTAACTCGGTCTCAACTCCCGATTCAGCTGATTCTTCCAGTTCTCTTAACATGTTAGACTCTGGAGATTGTTCATGAGCATGCAGTCACTCAATAGGAGATTCTTCCAAGGAGCCCGAGTTGTAGTCAACATGCAGTCACAAGTGGCTACCCTTCGCCATGTTATCAGCTAGACAGGAGAATACAGTGATGAACTTGCAGGCAATCAAATGAACAGCCCTAAGGGCACCAGTCTTGGGAGGCAGCATGATGCAGTGGTTAGATGTTTGACGTTGGAATTGAGAAGAACTGTATTCAGGTCCTGCCCCTGACACTTCTGGCTGTGTAAACATGAGCTAATGGAGGTTGGCAGGATGCTCCGATACTCCAACTGATCTCCCAGCAATTGCATCCCTGACTGATCTCTTGCCCTAAATGAGGGGGCGAAGACAGGAGGGAGGTTTTCTCTCCCATTGCTCAAGCAGTAAGACTAGAGGTCAAAGCAATCAGCAGAAGAGTCTCTTCTTCTGGATGCTATTTTTGTGAATCTGGACACTTCCTTCTACTCTCTTTCCATTCTTTTCTGGGTAGAAGCCAACCTTTCTACTAGACCTGTTTCCTTCATCCTCTCTGTATCTTTCTCTTGCTGCACAGCTTCTGCTGCATCACTGAAGGATATCTTCAATAATTAAAGGAATTTAAAGAAGAGAAAAAAGACAAATTACAAACAAAAACCCATTAATAAACGTACTTGTACATTTAAAGAAAACTGCTATGAGTTGTCATTTGAGTTGTTCACTTAATAGATAAGCACTAAACTTCAGCTAATATCAACTTTGAAGAATAATCAAAATTCATTAACTGAGCTTTAGTGTCCAAGTTAATTCCCAGTTTCTTTAAGGATTGATGCCTTTCTTTAGAACACTGAGCAAGCACATGAAAATTCTGGCTCAGTCAGATTCTCTAAATGTAAAATGCAAGATTTTTGAAACTGAAAATTTAGACGCTCCCTTCCCCATACCTCTCTAACCAAGTGTGCCATAATTAAGGTAAACTTGCTCATACACATGGTTCCTTTAGAAGCAGAAGTTACTAAACAGAGGCACAGTTTAAAAATGTTATAATTCTTCTTTACCTTATTTAGAACATGTTTGCTTGGAGTTCTGGCTGTAGATGAATTCTTTGGACGTTTTTCCTTTCTTTTCTTTTTTTACTTTCCTTTTTTTTTTACAGACCGAAGTATACTTTTTTGTCTTTATTTTTCTTGAGGTTTTTTTCAATTCATATTTTCTTTCAAAACATGAGTATTATGGATATAGCATGACTGCATATGTATAACCCACATCAAAATGCTTGCCTTCTCAATGAGGGGGTTGGGGTGGGAAGAAAGGAAGAGAGAGAACTTGAAAAACAAAGTTCCAAAATAGAATGTTAAAAATTGTTTTACATGTAAATGAGGGAAAATAAACTACTAAATAAAATTTTTAAAAATTTATTTATTTTTATTTTAGTTTTAGTTTTAGTTTTCAACATTTACTTCCACAAGATTTTGAGTTCCAAATTTTCTCCCCATCTTGCCCCTCCCCCCCACCCTAAGATGGCATGCATTCTGAATACCCCTTCCTCTAGTCTGCCCTCTCTTCTTTCTCTTCCCCTTTCTCTTATCCCTTTCCCCTTCTATTTTCCTGTAGGGCAGAATATATTTCTGTGCCCCATTTCCTGTATTTCTTATTTCCCAGTTGCATGTGAAAACATTTTTTTTAAACATATGTTTTTAAAACTTTGGGCTCCACACCCTCTCCCTTCCTCCTTCCCCAACCACCCTCATTGAGAAAGTAAGCAACTTGATACAGGTTATACATGTGTAGTCATGCAAAACACTTCCATAGTAGTCATGTTGTGAAAAACTAAGTATATTTCCCTTCATCCTATCCCCCCCCAATGTATTCTATTCTCTCTTTTGACCCTATCCCTCCTCAGAAGTATTTGCTTCCAATTACCCCGTTTCCCAATCCGCCCTCCTCTCTATCATCCCCCTGCTCTCTTGTCCCCTTCTTCTCCTATTTTCCTGTAGGGTAAGACAGATTTACAGACCCAACTGAGTGAGAGTGTTATTCCCTCCTTAAGCCAAATCCTATGAGAATAAGATTCATTCAATTCCTCTCACCTTCCCCCATTTCCCCTATACTGTAAGAGCCTTTTCTTTTCTGGTTTTTTTTGTGAGATAATTTACCCCGTTCTACCTCTCCCTTTCTTCTTCTCCTAGTATAGTCCCCTCTTATCCCTTAATTTTATTCTCCAGATATGACCCCTTAATCTTCAACTCACCCTGTGCCCTCTATCTATCCATATACATACATATAATTTTTTCCCTCCAACTACCCTAGTTCTGACAAAAGTCTCATGTGTTATAAATATCATCTTTCCATGCAGGAACATAAACAGTTCAACCCTTAATAAGTCTCTTATGATTTCTCTTTCCTGTTTACCTCTTTATGTTCCACTTGAGTCTTGTATTTGAAAGTCAAATTTTCTATTCAGCTCTGGTCCTTTCATCAAGAATGCTTGAAAGTCATCTATTTCACTGAATGACTATTTTTTCCCCTGAAGGATTATACTCAGTTTTGCTGGGTAGGTGATTCTTGGTTGTAATCCTATCTCCTTTGCCCTCTGGAATATTATATTCCATGCCTTGCGGTCCTTTAATGTAGAAGCTGCTAAATCTTGTGTTATCCTGATTGTGTTTCCACAGTACTTGAATTGTTTCTTTCTGGCAGCTTGTAATATTTTCTCCTTGACCTGGGAACTCTGGAATTTGGCTACAATATTCCTAGGAGTTTTCCTTTGGGGATCTCTTTCAGGAGGAGATGGGTGGATTCTTTCAATTTCTATTTTGCCCTCTGGTTCTAAATATCAGGGCAGTTTTCCTTGATAATTTCTTGAAAGATGATGTCTAGGCTCTTTTTTTGATCATGGCTTTCAGATAGTCCAATAATTTTTAAATTCTCTCTCCTGGATCTATTTTCCAGGTCAGTTGTTTTTCCAATGAGATATTTCACATTGTTTTCTAATTTTTCATTCTTTTGGATTTGTTTTACAGCGTCTTGATTTCTCATAAAGTCACTAGCTTCCAATTGCTCTATTCTAATTTTTAAGGAAGTATTTTCTTCAGTAATCTTTTGGACTTCCTTTTCCATTTGGCCAATTTTTCTTTTTAGGGCATTCTTCTCATTGGCTTTTTGGACCTCTTTTGCCATTTGGGTTAGGCTATTTTTTAAGGTGTTATTTTCTTCAGTAATTTTTTGGGTCTCCTTTAGCAAGCTGTTGACTTGTTTTTCATGATTTTCTTGCATCACTCTCATTTCTCTTCCCAGTTTTTCCTCTACTTCTTACTTGCTTCTCAAAATCCCTTTTGAGCTCTTCCAAGGCCTGGGACTGATTCATATTTTTCTTGGAGGCTTTGGATGTAGGAGCTTTGACTTTGTTGTCTTCTTCTGGTTGTATATTTTTGATCTTCTTTTCACCAAAGTAAGATAATATAGTCAGACTCTTTTTGCGCTGCTTGCTTATGATCTCCGCCAATTAGTTGAGTTTTAAACTCTTTGTTAAGGTAAGAGTCTGCTTCCAATGTAGAGAATGTAGTGTCCCAAGCTTCAGGGGTTTGTACAGCTGTTTTCAGAGATACTTGTAGGGACCTGTAAATTTTCAGTTCTTCCAAGGTGGTATGATAAGGGGCGAGGTGTTTATTCTTTTCCTGTCCTGTGCTCTGGTCTATGAGTGACCAAAAGCACTCCTTTCTGTCCTGGAACTGTGAGGAGGGTTTTCTCTCCACAGCCACTACAAGCTGCACCACGCCAGTGCTCCTTCTCACCCTGGGATTGCCACCCAGAACTGTGACCCAGATCCAACCAGGGGCAAAGCAAGAGAATCCTGCCTCAGCACTAGCAAAGAGATCCCTGTAGTCCCTCTCTGATCAGCCACTGGATTCCCCATTAGTCTGTGGGCTGGAAGCTCAGGAGGCAGCTCCAGCCCTGGGCTGTGCTCAGTGAATGGAGCTGAGACCCCACGCTTTTTTCTCAGCACCGCAGAAACAGACTTTTCTCACAGACCTTCTAAGTTGTCTTTGGTCGAGAAGTCTGGAAGCCGCCACAGCTGCCTGCAATTCAGTCCTCTGAGGCCTGCTCCAGGTTCACTGAGGCCTGTGTGTCCAAGCCAAGCTGTGCTCTTCTCCCAGCCATATGTGATATACCTTTCCACTCAATCATCCACGTTGTGTTGTGTTGGAAATTTGCTTCACTCTGTCTTTTTGTGGGTTCTGTTGCTTTAGAATTTGTTTAGAGCCATTTTTTACAGGTATTTGGAGGTGTTTGGGGGAGAACTCAAGCAAGTCACTGCTTTCACTCTGCCATCTTGGCTCCACCCTGGACCTTTTTTCCGTACTTAACATGTTATCTTTATAGTATCTGGATCCTTGTATTATCTCTCACGCTAGACTAGGGGTTCTCTGTGAACATGTGTTTTGTTTTACTCAGTCTTTTTTTTTTTTTATCACTCTCAGTACCTGATACAATGCTTTGCCCATTGGAGGTCGGTACTTAAATGTTTGAGCAGGCATAAAATTCACTTAGTCTCTCTAAGCCTGAGTTTCTTCATTTTTGAAATAGGAATGGCAGTTCTTAAAATACTTCATGAGGTTACTGGGGAAATTATTTTGCAATGACGCATTTTTTAATAATGAGTCTTCACAACAGCAGTGAAAGGGGAGAAGGGAACAAGCATTTGTTAAGTGCCTACTATGTGCCAAGTACTGTGTGAAGCATTTTACAAATATTCATTTGATTCTCACCACAATCTTAACAAGATAGGTGCTGTTATTACCTCCCTCCCATTTTACAGTTGAGGAGACAGAGGTGGACAAAGGTTAAGTGATTTGTCTTAGGTTATACATCATGAAAACCCCTACACTTTCTGTGCTAAAATTCTATTGGTGAGCATTCACTAAAACATAGTTCTTTGATTTCATCTAGAGTGATGTCATTCTTGTTGACTTTTGTGGCATAAAAGTATGATTTTTACTTGAATAGTCATTTCTTTTTTATTCTCCCAATATCATATAGCCCATTGATATAATAATGATAAAAGCAACTCCCATTTTCTTTTTGAATCCTTTTGACTCCCAGCTCATCAGTCTCCCAGCTCTCATGAATTACCTTCTTGGGAAGACCTGAGTTCAAATTTGGACTCAGACACTTACCATTGTTATGTGACCGTAGGCAAGTCACTTAGCTTCTGTTTACCTCAATTTCCTCAATTGCATGGGGATAATGACAGCACAGAGTTGTTGTGAGGATCAAATGAGATAATATTTGTAAAACCCTTAGCACAGTGCCTGGCACATAGTAGGCACTTAATAAATGCTTGTTCCCTTCTCCTTTCCTTCCACACTTAGATCTTCTCTATATACATTTTTAGCTCACAGAATTCTTCATGTGTAGTGGCACTTGTATGAATACTATGTGGGTGGGTGTCTCCATAGGTGAGAATAAGGTAAAATGCTTATGTGTATGTGTGTACACATACATTTTATGTTTGTGTGTGTGTGTATATATATATATATATATATATATATATATATATATATACACATATATATGCACACACACATATAGATATACATGTACACAAACATATATATTTCATTAACAGATTATATAGAGTAAGAGTGAGACTGTATCAAGAGGATTTGTTGATTGGCTTTGTACAAATGGGGACTAGGAATTGGTCCCCCTTATCAAAATAACAGGAAGATAGACTATATTTTACATTTTCTGTGAAAGATGAACTGTCTGACATGATTTGATCCTCAGTAAAACTGAATTTGTGATATAGAGTGGCATTTTATTTATATGGGAAGGGGAACTATTAAGGAAGGAGAGGAATCTGTGATAGAGGTTTGGTTCCATATTAAAAAAAATTTTTTTGGTGTTAATCCTGAAATGTTAATTTCGAAAACCTGAGTTGCTTGAAATGCAAGTTGAAATCCATGGATAGGACAGCCATCTGGCTACCACATCTGTTACAACAATGATTGCCACAACAGAGTTCAGTTATCACTACCTGGTTTCACCAGGTAGTTCCTATGTTCAAACCTTACTGCTTTATATGCATCCCTCCCAAAGCTGGTCTTCCCAAAGGATGACTTTCCTGGATAGAGGCTAAAATTACTTGCTGACAGCTTTTGAATGATATTAGAATTACGTCCAGTTCAGTTGGCAACCTTTTACAAGTCATATGCCAAAACCTGACTGTACCATTGTCTAGCTGTGTGACCTTGAACTCAGTCACTTAACCTATAAGACCCAATTCCTTCATCTGTAAAATAGGAAGATTGTACTAGATGATGGGTCAGCAAGCTATGGTGGAGGGACAGATTTGTCCCTTGGGCCACAGTTTGCCAATCTCTGGACTAAGATGATTTCCAGGGTTCCTTTCAGTTCTTAAATTCTTTGAGTCTGCATCTTCATTTGTTGTTGTTGAAGATTTGTGATTTCATTGGTGTAGAGAATGTTCTATCAGTGCAAATTTGCAAATCTTCTGCAACTTAACAGTCTGATAGAGTTGCCTAGGGTTGTAGTAGGTTGAGTGACTTGCCTCAGGCACATGCATCCAGTGTGTATATCAAAGATGGGACTTGAAGCTGATGCCAAGGTGGTAATCCTCCATGCCATGTTAATAATATATTTAGTATTAGGAAAATCTCTCACTGTATAGAACTAAACTAATGTATTATTATATTACATATTCAAAGTAAATATGGTTTTAAAATATTTGAGATATAATTTAAAATGAAAATGAACATGCTCTTAGTTTATTGTGTTCCTTACTGTGTTCCTTGTGTTCTTCCTGGACACATTTGGTTTCTTTCATCTTCGTCCAGTGCTTCTCTAGACTCAGTATACTGAGTCCTACCCCATTCCCTACCCCAGAATATGTTCCTCACCCACAGGTATATAGGACAGCCCAACCTTTTGGAGGTACCAGTCCAGAGCAGGCCCTAAGTGAATGCAGTTAAGTAGGGATAAATGTAAAAAAAATCAGCAACACAAGTGTAAGGTGGAAGAGGCAGTTCTAAAATGGATTTGGGATTTGGGTTTTGTTTTGTTTTGTTTTGTTTTGAACTGCAGGTTCTGTATAAGTGAGCAATGCAATATGTCAGCCATAAATGCTAATGTGACCTTGGGTTGCATTAAGATGGGGCATGGCTTCCAGGAATGGAAAGATTACAGTCCCACTCCATCCTGCCCTCATCAGACTTCATTTGGAATATTGTGTTCGGAATATTCTGGGCATCTCTTAGATGCATCCCATTCACTACATTGATAGAGCCACTAGTCTGGTACAGCTCCTTATCACCTCATGCCTGGATTATTTCATTGTTCTGGTTGTCTTCCTGCCCTAAGTGTCTTCTCACTCCAGTCCATCTTCTCCTTAGTTGCCAAAGCTCAGTTCTAACCATGTCACCTTCATCCTCAAAAAACTCCAATTGTTCCCTATCATTTCCAGGATACATATGTATGTGTATGTGTATGTGTATGTGTATGTGTATGTGTATGTGTATGTGTATGTGTATGTGTATGTGTATATGTATATGTATATGTATATGTATATGTATATGTATATGTATATATGTATATGTATATGTATATGTATATGTATATGTACATATGTGTGTATGTATGCTCTGTTTATCATTTAAAGCCTTTCACAACCTAGCGCCTCTCTATCTTCCTGGTCCTCTTAGATTTATTCCCCCTTACCATGTTATCATCCAGTTATCCTGGCCTACTCACTGTTCTTTGCATTCTGCTCCATTTCCTGCCTCTGCCTTTTCACTTGCTGCCTGGAATGCTCTTCCTCCTCACATATACCTTCTGGTTTTTCTGGCCTCATTCAGGACTCACCTCAGATCCCATCTTCTGCAAAAAGTCTTTCCTGGTACTCCAACTTCTAGTGCTTTTCATCTGAGATTATTTTCCACTTACAGGTGTGTGTGTGTGTGTGTGTGTATGTGTGTGTGTGTGTGTGTGTGTGTGTGTGTGTGCACGCGTGTGAGACCAGAGTATCTCAAAAGTCTCAGCGAGGTTTTGATCTATATCTCAGATGTTCTCTATCTGTATTGTATATACATAGTTGTTTGCACTTTTCTCCTCCTTAGAATGTTAACTCCTTGAGGGCAGAGATTTTTTTTTTGCCTTCCTTTTTGTGTTTAGCAAGACATCTCAAATACAATACATATTATTAATATTAAACATATTAATATAATATTATAAACATAATTAAAGTTAAAATAAATTAAATATAATATATTTAAATATAAGTATAATAAATATTAAATGTAAACACAATAATAATTGTGTGACTGACTCACACAGGAAGATTGGTTGAAAGAACTGGGCTTGTTCAACCTGGAGAAAAGAAGACTGAATTAGGGATAGGGGCATGATAACTGTCTTCCGGTATTTGAAGGGCTGTCACATGAAGAAGACATTTAGACTCCTTTCCCTTGGCCCCAGAGGGCCAAGTTGAGCAATGGGTGGAAATTCCAAAGTGTTAAATTTAGGCTACATTCCAGGGGAAGAAAATAAACAACTTATTAACAACTTAAGAAGGCCAAAAGTGAGATGGGCTGCCTTGAGGGGTTGTGGGTTCGCCCTTTTTTGGAGATCATCAGGTAGAGGTCAAATGAACACTTGACAAATATATGATAGTGGGTATTCTTTTTATGTTTGGGTTGGACTGCATGGCTGGACTACATCCTTTCCAACTCAAACTCTGCCTCTGTGACCTTTGGTAAGCTAATAATGGTCATTGTTTAAGACCCTGTTTTTCTGGATGTTTGAGAATTTTCCAGCACTTCTTATTGTTCAATTATCCACTCCATTAACCAACCTCATCCTTTCTTTTTTTTTTCCCTTCTGTCCCCCATTTTCTTCATAAATTTTACTTCTTTGGTGAAATTGAAAGTGAGCAAACAAAGGTTCCAGTTACAGTGACCTCGGGTCATTGTTTACATTTTTCTTTTTTTTTTTTTTTGGTTAGGCAATGGGGTTAAGTGACTTGCCCAGGGTCACACAGCTAGTAAGTGTTATTATGTGTCTGAGGCCGCATTTGAACTCAGGTCCTCCTGAATCCAGGGCCGGTGCTCTATCTACTGTGCCACCTAGCTGCCCCTACATTTTTCTTATAGTCCACATGAATGTGTTTTAAAATCCTGGATGTTGTCATTTGTGGAATGGACACTGAATTGGAACATGGGAAACTTCCTGGATTTTAATCTTAACTGATGATAGCCTTGTAATTGCCAAGTTATTTTGGTTTCCTCATCTGGAAAGTGATGATATTATCTCACAGAGAGAATGAGGGTCAGATAAAATAGTGTTGTGTATAGCTATCATTTAATCAATCTTGTTTGCCCCACTCCCCTCCCCAACTACTGACTCACTTCCTAGATGGGTTTCCTGGCATAAACGCTTCATTTCTGGTCTCTCCTCTATCTCCTCATTCATTTCCTCTTCTTCAAACCCCCCAGCCAGAGTTAGTACTCTGGCAAAACACTTGAGTGTGAAATGTATTTCATTTCTCCAAGATGGTCCCTTCTCAATTATTTCCTCAAAACTGCATTTCTAATAAGTCTACCCAGATTAACAAGGGCCTGTGATTAACACCATCTATAAAGACAAAGTAATATTTAAGCAAAGAAAGACAAACAAATTTTCCATGAGGTCCAGAGAAAAAGGTCTCAGGCTTTTACGAGCGAGCCCAAGTGAACAAAGACAGAATTATGACTTGAGGTATGTGTACCTGATTGGCTCTTCCCCAAAATTTTGCCCTTCTTTTCTTCTAGTCTGTGGGTTTTCTAGCATCTTGTTAAATGTTGAGCTCCTCTAGACTTACACTAACTTCATTGGGCAGCTGTGGTCTCTACTACCTCTAGCCTCAGATTTGGCTACAATTCTCAATGAAAGCATTGCTGTGCTTTTGAGAAGAACCCTTGCCATAGAATAGTCCTTGAGGACTCATCTCTGGGGCCTCTCATCTCCCAGGCAAGAAGGAGGTCAATAGGATTGTCATTGTGCAAGCTGGTGCCCTTACACTTCTAGCTTCTCCTTTTGGCAATTCTTTGTGATACAAGGCTGAGTACATTTGGTGAGAGACCTCATCCTAATTTATAGTTACTTTTCCAGTACAATTCCCAAATCTTCATCTCTGCAGGCTAGGCCATGAGTAGGCAATGACTGTCCGCCCAGTGTGCAGTTCTCAAGTTCTGGGTTCTCCAGGGTTTTTAGATGCTTTCCTGTTGGTTCATGCAAATAAGTGGGCGGGGAAAAGGTTCATAGTCTGTGCTCTGAGGACAAGTCTATTGTCTCTACTGGCTGATGAGCTATTGTGCTGCACTTTTCCTAGGCAAGTGAGCTACTCAACGTTTTTCATCCTTTATCAGAAGCAAAATGATCTGCTCACCTGGAATGAGCTCTCTCTTCTCCAGTTGTAAATGCGCTGTCAACGGAGTACATCCTTACATACCACATCACTTTGTAAACCTCAAATCATTGTTTAAATGTCAGTGATCAGGAGTAGTGGTAAAATAGCATGGCATATTCACATATTCCCATTCTTTTAACCTGTTCTTCTGTAAGAGGCAGCATGATATGGTGGATAAAGGGCTAGCCTTAGATTTAGGAAGACCTGGGTTCAAGTCTTGCCTCAAACAAATAGCATTACAATAGTAACTATATGACCCTGGGCAAGTGAGTTAATCTGTTTTCTCATTGCCCCCAGAAAACTCTCTAACATTATAAATTGAAGATGAAGTATTAATCAGAGGGTTACTCCCTCTGCTGATGAATCACAGGTCTTGCCAAAACAAAATGCTGTTATTTAATATATTTGTTCCTTGTGTGTATTGTTAACATTGGCTAGAATTCTTTTTCTCTAAAAGTCTCCTTTTTCTTTCCATTTGTTTGTTGTTGGGGTTTTTGTTGTTGTTGTTGTTGTTGTCGTCGTTGTCAACTGGTAGGAAATTTTTGCTTATAAGAATGCTTTCATATGTTTAGGAACCACAATACTAAAGAAAACATTACCTGTCTGGTGTTTTTCATTTCTGGTCCCAATGCGTGAATGAAACATAACTTTTCACTTGGCTTACTTTCATTTCAAACACAGAAGTATGTTTGAATAGTTTTCTAGTAGGTTTTGGTTTTAAATTACTACTCACTTATAACATGCTCGCGCGCTTGCGAGCGCACACACGCACACACACTTTTCTAAATATTTCAACAGTTTTGTTTGTCTGTTTTTTGCTAAGCAATGGAGTTAAATGACTTGCCCAGAGTCACACAGCTAGTAAGCGTCAAGTATCTGAGGTCACATTTGAATTCAGGTCCTTCTGACTCCACTCTTTCCACTGCGCCACCTAACTGCCCCAACAGTTTTTTTTTTCTTGGGACTTTTCAAAAAGTTAGGACTGGACTGAGAAGGGTGAGAAATGGAAGTTTCATTGAATCATAAGCTCTAAAATTGGAAAGGAACTTAAGTGATGACTAGTCCAACTCCCTTAATTCGAGGACGAAGAAACAGAGTAACTGAGATGGGAAGTGACAGAGTCCAGTAATTAAGTAGCAGTTAAAAAAGCAAATGGGTCAGATAACCTGCCTTCCAGTCCAGGTCTTTTTATTACAAGAAGGTAAAATAACTTAAAATTTAGCAATTTTTTGTTTCTTTTACTTAAAGCCTGTATAAACATTTGTTGTTATTGATCAGTCATTTTTCAGTCACGTCCAACTCTTCATAACCCCATTTTTTATTTTTTTCTTGGCAAAGATACTGTTATTTCCTTCTCTAACTCATTTTACAGATAAGGAAAGTGAGGCAAGCAGGGCTAAATTACTTGCCCAGGGTCACATAGCTGAGGTTTGATTTGATTCGAATTCAGGAATTCAGGAAAATGAGACACCATAACTCTAGGCGTGGCTCTATCCATTGTGACACCTAGCTGCCCCGTAAGGTAAACATTACACATTAAGAATTATGAACAGCAGGAAAATTAGCGAAAGCAAGAATGAACAATTTCATAGCATAATGACTAGCATTTATATAGCCCTTAAAAGTTGGCAAAGCACTTTACGCATAATTGTCACCATTGATCATCAGAAAAACCCTCTGACATAAGCACTATTTTTATCCCCATTTTAGAGGTGAGAAAATGAAGCTCAGGGAGGGTAATCAGATGACTTGTCCATTGTCACGTGTCTTCTAAATGTGTGAGATAGCATTCAAACTCAAGTCTTTCTGACTCCATGTCTAGAGCTTTGTCCATTCTGCCACCTAGCTGCTGTAGATTTAGAGAGCCTATAATTGCACCCCCTCATTTTACACGTGACTAAAAGGTGGCCCAGAGCAGTTAAATCATACAGGGTCACCACTCTAGGTTCTCTGTCTTCAGATCCAGAATTCTTTCCAAGACATCTCACAGTTTCCCCCAGAATGTAGGTACTTTGCACTCTTTTACCAAGATGATGGAGTTTAAAAAGCCCTTCCACATGCCCATATGCCTCTATATGTTGTTTTGTCTTACAAACTTATAGGTCTTTGTTTCAAAAAACCTGATGGTGACATTGCTGTTGCTTGCTGCCCAGCATGTTTAAGAAAACTGATTGCAAGAAAGAAACTTTGAACCTTCATATGATCTGCAGTTGGCATCACAGGACTCATGGGCCTGGCTTCCACTGGAACTGAATATTACAATGAAAGCTCCCTCATGGAACAGCTCGAAGTGCAGGTATCTTCTTAGAGTCCACTTAATTTCTCAAAGACCTCATTACTCTGCTGCTCAAATAGCCAATTAACTTTTGTTTTGCAAGAGAAATTAAACTAATCTCCTTTACACAACCACCTTGCATTGTACTTGCAGACAATATTCAGAACCAAAAATTGCCTACCAGCTGCACCATCATAACAGCAGCCACTTGGAATTCCATTGTTGAATCTGATGTCACACTGTAGTTAATTCAGAATCTTAGGTATCTGGGGTACATATGATTAGTGACAAGTGTGTTTTTAAAAAAAACACCTTGACATTCAGTTAGACATGTATCTGATAGTTGCTGTACAAAACTGAATTTTGAAATTAAATTTTTTTTTGTTTTAAAACACAAAGTGAGTTTGGCTTCCAAAATTTAAGGGTACTGAAAAGGTTTTTGCATAAATGACAAAAGAGGTATAAAGTTATTAACTTTCTGGAGGATTCTAATGGTCTCTGAGGGCCCATTGTAGGTAGAAAGAGGTAATTCCTTACCTTGCAATTTCTGTATGTTATTTTCCCTATGGTGACCAATGGTGGAATTGAATGCAATAGCATGTTCAGCTTGATTCATTTTGGGTTTTTGTTTGTTTGTTTTTAAGACTCTAACTGATGTAGGACCTTTCTGGGAGCCCTATTCTTAAAAACCACTTGAAATAAGTAATTTCTGGGCTCCTCTAGCAGGTTAGGTTACTTTTCAATGGAACGAAATCTCAAACGCTAAGTTAGTTTGGTAAACAGAGACTCAAATTGCTGAGCAGACAAACAGAAACATGCTGCTCTCTTTGAGACACATCTGAATCCTCCTCCAGAGCTATTGCTGCTGACAGTAGCTGAATATCACCTGGAGAGCCCCTGGACTATAACAGTTTTCTGAATACAATGGAGGGTAAATTACTAGGTGGTGTTTTTAGGGGCCTTTGACTTGAAGCCTTGGAGCTACTGCTAATGTGCGGTCTTAGCTCAGTTTATGATATAGCACATGTAGGAGAACAGAATCCGAGAACAGATTTACACAACAATAAATAATAATTCAATCAAGTAAAAATTATTTTAAAATTAAATTTAAAACAATTAGTTAACAATAAAATTAATTTGCCTTTTTTTTTTAGAGCTTTTCTCCAGCTATTTCAAGATGACAATTTATCACCTCTGATAAATGTACACTGGCAACGCTACAGGCCATGAAAGAAATAAATTAATAGTGACCAAAGCCCAAGAAAACTACATTCAAAGGAAGCAAGGGCCTCGGTTTTTTTGTTTGAAATGGTGAGGAGGCTGTTGAGGAGGAAACTTGGTCCTCGTCAGATCAAGCCCTTCTTTCTGTTACTCGTTTTTACTCTAATCATATGTTTCACCATCTTAAGGATTCATGAAAAGTCAGATTTTTTAAATCACAGACATTTAGAGTTGACTAGAGAGAATCCATATAGTAATATTAATTGTACCAAAGTTATACTGGGTGACAAAGAAGAAATACAAAATGTGAAGCTTACGATGCTAACAGTGAAATATAGACATCTCCCTCGGTGGACAAATGATGATTATATCAATATGACCAAAGACTGTACCGCTTTCATTAAGACCCGCAAGTATATCATGGAACCCCTTAGCAAAGAGGAGGCAGAATTTCCCATTGCATATTCAATAGTGGTTTATCACAAAATTGAAATGCTTGATAGGCTCCTAAGAACCATCTACACACCTCAGAATTATTATTGCATTCATGTTGACAAAAAATCTCCTGAATCCTTTTTAGCGGCAGTGAAGGGCATTGCATCTTGTTTCAATAACGTCTTCATTGCCAGTCAATTGGAGAGAGTGGTGTATGCATCATGGAGTAGGGTCCAAGCGGACCTCAACTGCATGAGAGATCTCTACAGACAGAGTTCAGAATGGAAGTATTTGATAAATCTTTGTGGTATGGATTTCCCTATTAAAACTAATCTGGAAATGATAAGGAAGCTAAAGTCTTTAATGAATGGAAACAGCTTAGAAACTGAGAAAATGCCTTTCCATAAGGAAGTAAGGTGGAAGAAGCATTATGAAGTCATTGAGGGCAATCTAAAAAACACAGGAAAAGATAAGTCACTTCCTCCTATTGAAACACCAATTTTTTCAGGCAGTGCCTACTTTGTGGTTGGTAGGAAGTATGTAGAGTATGTGCTAACCAATGGGAAGATCCTGAAATTTATTGAGTGGGCTAAAGATACATACAGCCCAGATGAATATTTGTGGGCCACAATTCAAAGACTCCCTGAAGTTCCGGGTGCACTTTCTTCCAGTAATAAGTATGATATTTCTGACATGCGTGCAATTGCTAGGTTTGTCAAGTGGCAATACTTGGAAGGAGACATTTTCAAGGGAGCTCCATATCCACCATGTAGTGGGATTCATGTCCGTTCTGTATGTGTATTTGGGGTAGGAGATTTAAACTGGATGCTACAACAGCCCCATTTATTTGCCAACAAATTTGATATTGATGTTGACTCTTTTGCAGTCCAGTGTTTAGAGGAACATCTGAGACATAAAGCTCTATATCCATTGGAACACTGAATATGTTTACTGTAAGAGAAAAGTAAAAATAGCAACGATGTGTAGAATGTCCTCGGTATTTTGGAAAAAAACAAACCAACATGGAGAAGCCACATTATGAATTGTCTTTCCTCCACTGGCTACTAGCTTTCTGTAGAATGCATTCTGTTAGAAATACTTGGGAAATCAAACTATGAGGTTGGAGTTAAATAAAATGTATATTTGGGGAAGGAAAGGAGGGAGTCATGATCTTTCCTATTCATAAATATAATCTAAAAATGATCTCGTCCTCTTTCAAAAAGATTTGAATAATAAAGTAACTATATATTTGTATGTTTGTATAGCTTTCCACAATGTCAAATTATTTTTTATATATTTTTGGAATGAAGATGGACAGACAAATTGTTGGGGGCAGGGGCAGGTTTTGGAGTAGATGCAGATGAAAGGAGCAAATTCAAAGAGCTCAGGGACCAAAAATAAATTTTTTTCTCTGTAGACTTCAGTGGGGTCAAAGCTTTTGGAGCACTTTGGAGTATGAATGTTTTCTTGAACTGAATTAAACTTAAAAGCAACAGCCAATCATAAAGACATAATTTATCTTTAAACAATATTTTATGTATATATTGTACTATAAGTTTGATGTTTGTTCCAAATGAACTATGTGAAACAAAGTTTGGTTTTGGTTGGAAAAATTCTGTATTGCACAATGTTCTTATGTATATCTCCTCAGGGGACATAAAAGCCAAGTGCCTGAATTTCTAATGTAATATTTCAAGTTAATTTCAACACTCATTTTAAATTTTTTCCAGGACAAAAATGACACTTCCTCTTTCATTTGATGCTAAGATTATGTTTCTAAGAGTTTTTAAATGTGTTACTCTGTCTCAAACAGTGAAAGACTAATGAAAAATAATTGCCACATACTCATGCTCCAGTTCAGGGGTTCTTAACCTGGTTTGAACAACAAAGAATATTTTGATCACTGTATTTCAATATAATTGGTTTCCTTCAAAATCCTGTGTATTTTATTTTATACATTTAGAAGCATGATTCTGAAGACAGCTCCAGAGGCTTCACCAGACCCCCAAGGGGTCCAGGACACAAAAAATGGTGATCTCTTGATCTAGTGTCTTTGCGTGAGGAAAATCTAATTTTCATAGCAAACCAAAATTCATTTGCTAGCCAGTGATCAGGGTTACTGAAAAATGTGATACAGAAGAGGCCAACAAATAGGGATTAGAAAGGAAAAATAATGTAGCAAAGGTGCATAGTTTCTAAAGGGAGGTAAACATGCTACAATGATGAGTTTAAAAAGAAAGTTTAAAAAAATGGGAAACAGTTTTCCCTGGTGGCTAAATGATAGTTGGCACTGTATATATTAAAACTTGTCCAAACATGGTATTACTAGTAATAATAAATGGCATTTATATAAACCATTAATTTTTGAAAAGTGCATTATATAAATTGTTTCATTTTATCCTTACACTCACTGTGTGAGGTAGATATATTAGCTTTTTTTTTTCTTTTGCAAATGAGGAAACAGGCCTACAGAGATTAGATGATTTGTCCAGGGTAACATAATTATTAAATTTAAGTGTCTAAAGTATAATTCCTACCTAAACTTCCTGACCTCAAGTCCAGAACTCAATCCATTCTACTTTGCTGCCTCTCATCCCTCATCTCCCCCACCCCCAACTTCCAAGACTTGTAAATTTATATTCCAAAGATTTCTTCCTCCTTTGCTATTGTAGTGGTTTCCCATCACCTGGGAATATACCACATGCATTCCTCCCTATCTAGCATAGTAGTATATATGGTGGGACAGTCCTGAATCTGTCTTGGAGTCTTAGAAATTCTGATGAAAATTTTAGATTTAGGATAAGCAGATTTAGTACTAGTGTAAAGATACAGTTCTTACTGAAGGCAGGCACACATATGACTAAGGTAGGGCCGATTTTCACATTAACAACTTAATCAAAAGGCAGTGTTTTGTCCCATTTTTAGTGCTGACTGACTCATATTTAATGCCAAAGTGAGTGATACAATTTTTATCTTAATTATATTGGATAAATGAGTGTATGGGGTATTCAGGGAGAACTAACACCTCTGGTGTGAGAGCTTGCTGAGCCCTTTTCAGGGTTGCTCATCTATCTTTGTTGTCTGCCTTCCACCCAATTCTTGTGGCTACAAGAAGCTATACCATGCACAGTGGGAAAACACTGGTGAAACCGTGTGGCAGATGGGCTAACCTGAGTTGAGGTTTACTGATGGGCCTGAAATCCATCGGTGAGTTAGGGGGATATCTATCCCAAGCATATGAAGACATTCCCTGGTGGAATGGGCAGATGAGAACAATTTGTTCCAACAGCCATGAAGGCCACTGAAGCAGGTGCTGTGGAGCACTTAGAGCTTAGTCAGGCATCAAAGATGCCAAGGTCTTCTACTGCATCCGCAGCATTACCAATTGTCCTGGCTTTTGTCTTGCCACTGGACTTCAATGATTCAGGTAGAGAGAGTGAGGCTAATGACTTTGCGTAACTCTTTCTCATTTAAATCCAGTTTGTGTGCAAGTCAAGACATCAACATGATGTCATTGGTCCTCTTCGAAAATGAAAGATGAACAACAACATTTGATAATTTCATGTTGCTAAGCCCAGAGATCTTTTAATATCTGAAGTCATGGTGTGAAATATTCTCATGACCTTTAACAAGTGTCAGATACATGTTGTCTTTGAAATAAAGAATATGGTGTATGATAAAATGAATAGGATTATGCAGCCCTGAACACTTTTCTGGCATGCAAATGAAGAGAGCACATTTTAATTTAAATAGTTTTGCAATTAAATGGAGGTTTGGAGATCAACAAAAATTTTAAGTATTTTCTTTAAAAGTCTTTTAGAGGAATTTAACATTTTAAGTGAAAGGCAGTCATTTTTATTGACATGTAAATATATGTTGCTGAACTGTTTCATCTGTGGGATCAAAGAACACATTTCCTGTTGTAGAATTTGACCGCATGAAGTATCAGAGAAAAAAAAAACTTCTAGGGCCAACATGCATTCTTGCTTTCTAAAAATTGAACCACTTCCTCCTATTGAAATAACTGTGTAACTATTGCTAGTTGTTGTTAGTATTACTATTCTCATTATCCTAGCAGGAATATGTGTAGGTTGAAACCCTGCTTCAGAGATGTGAGAAATGATTATTAATAATCAATATCTTGGGAAGATTCAGAGGTTCTCCCCTTTTTCTAAATTCCTCATTTTAAAAGGTCCTGTTTTTCTTGAAGGACATTACTGATAATGAGATTGCATAGATTCTCCTAGATCTTGGTCAGACTGTACCAACCTTGCAAGGAATTTAATCTAGGGGTGGGGTTTGGGGGGAAGCCCATTGGGTTCTACTCAAGTTGGGAAGGAGACCAATCCTTTGGACTAGAATCTAGGTAGCCCAAGGCTGGGAGTGGTCTGGTATAGAAATATTTTCCCTATCCAAGAGATACTCAGCCTTTTATTTTAATATAGCCCACCTCTAATCACATAACCAATTAGATTTGATTGGTGTTTGATGGACCACCTACTGTTTTGAAAGGTATATAAACTGTGAGTCCTGCCTGCCACCATGATTGTCTTTGGTCTAAGAGAGAGGGCCAAATGACCATCCTTTTATTAATAACCTGTTAGCCGTATTAATAAAATGATTAAACTATGTGTCTTGAATCTTTTTTAAAAACCACAGAGGCTTACAATTATGCTACGTGGTGAAATTCCAATGGAACTAAAAGTTTCATTTTAAATTTCTGAACACTCTTTCCTCCAAAGAGCTCTAAGTACATATAACACAACCGATTATTACAGGTGGTTTTATAAGAGTCAAAGGGAATGCTTAAAAAGGAAACTGTCTCTAAAGCTGCCATGTTACTGAGGATTATACAGGGAAGATAGAGACACTATGTCATTAACAACTTTGTAAGGATTTTTTTCTGAAGGATGATAAGAAACAAGACAGAAATTTGTTTAAATGGGCTCTATTTTAATTGTTTTGGAAAGAAAGAAAATAGGTTGTATTTACAGGACATGCTTAATTTGTTAATTTGCAGATGATCTCCACGTGTTTCATACAAAGCATTTCACTTTAAAAAAAATTCAGATCTACCCAGCAATTTTTAAAAAGTGGGTATTGAACAGGTAGAGAAGTGATCATGTTAAAAAATTGATCAGTCATTACTCTTAAGGGAAGAGTAATAACCTGACACTTTTGGCTTCAGTTCATTCAACAATTATTTAGTGCTTTCAATTTGCAAGGCTAAAAATGAAATCATTCTTATCCATAAAAAGATTACATTCTGTTGGAGGAGATACAACATGTATATAGGTAAGTAAAAACAAAGTAATTCAAAATGAAGAGAAAATTTGGGGGCCTTTAAAAATTTTTCATCCCTTCTTTCTTTCACTCCTATCTCCCTTCCTCCTCCACTGAGAAAGCCTGAAAAAACAAAATCCGTTACACACGTGTATAGTCAAGCAAAACATTCTTGCATTCAAGAAAGACATATGTCTCAACATACCCCAAGTCTATCACCTCTCCTTCTGGACATTGTTAGGTTGTTAAATCATGAGTTGTCTGGAACTGTGGTAGTCTATGTCTTTGTAGTAGTCTTTGTGATAAGAGTTCCAAAGCTGATCATCTTTATGATAATGTTATTTTGTATCAGTTGTTCTCATGGTTCTGCTTACTTTACTTTGTATCTATTTATACAAGTCTTCTCAGACTTCTATGAAATCATCCCCTTCATCATTTCTTAAGCGAATAGGAAGAGAGAATTAATTACTGGAAGATCAGGAAATGCATCACTTAGAAGAGGGCATTTGAGTTGTGTCTTAAATGAAACTAGGGATTCCTAGAGATAAGGAAGGAGAGCATTAAAGACTTGGGGATTACCAGTGCCAAGGTACAGAGAGAACAGCTAGCAAGCTAGTTTCATTGTAAAAGAGTAGGTGAATAGTAATATGAAATAAAGATGGGAAGAAGGGTAGGAGCCAGGATTATGAATGGCCTTAAATGCCAACTTGAGGATTTTGTGTTTTATTTTCAAGGGGAGCCAATAAAGAATGTTTTGATGGGCCAGGGTATAGTGAGGAGAGGGTCTTGTAGCGGGCACCTATGTCCCTGACAGTGTTTATTTTCTGGCGAGTATGAGAGAGATAAAGAGATACGTGGGCCAGGTGGGTAACAGGTCCAGAACCAGTTCCGTTTATTGATCTGAGAGCTAGGGTATTTATACCCCATTCGTGGGAACAGAGCCCAGAATGGAAAAAGCCAAGTATCAACAATAATTTTTCCATGGTAACTGGGGGGAGTCCCCCCCTGGAGTCATCTCCTCACTTCCCGGTTATCTTTCAAGATTTGTTGAAAATCCTTCATCAAGGGAAAGACAGTGCCTGGGAAAGGTTGGAGAGCCTACCTTCTGACCTAGGTGGCTTTTAGATAATGGACAGGAACAGGAACAACCCGGCCTGACCTAAATCCTCAAACCCATCAGTGCAAGCCTTCAACAGGGTCTGATCAGTGTTTTAGGAATATCCATTTGGCAGCTTTGTGGAGGAATGATTGGAGAGTGGAAGTTAGGAATATTAATTGGAAGGCTATTGCAATTGTCCTGGTAAGTGGTGGTAAGAGCCTGAATTAGAAGATCTGCAGAGTGGAGAGCAGGAGAAGGAAGCAAGAGATGTGGTCAAATCTAATAGCCTCTAATTTTCTTCCTGGCCACCTTTGACACTTGATCGCCCTCTTCTCCTTAACGCTCTCTTCTCTCTAGGATTTCATGATAGTGCTTTACCCTGATTCTCCTATCTGACTTCTTAGGCTTTTGTTTCTGGATCTTCAAGCCACAGCCACTAGCCATGAGTGTCCTGGAAGGCATTATCATGGGGCCTTTTCTCCCTCTATTATTTCATTTCCTGATCTTATCGGCTCCCATGGATTCAATTATAATCTCTAAGCTAATGATTCTAAAGTCTGCTTATTCAGCCCTAACCTCTCTGCTGACCTCCACTCATATTTCCAACTGTTTGTCAGATATCTTGATGTCTCCTAGACATTAAATCAACATTAAACTCATTATGTCTAAAATGGAACTCAGTATCTTCTGCTGCCCCCTGATTCTCCTTTTTTCCCCTAACTTCCCTATTACTTTTGAGGACATCATCATCCCAGTCAGCTAGGCTTGCAATCTTCAGATGTCATCTTCGACTTCTCACTATCTCTCACCCCTCCCCCCCCAATCCAATTTGTTGCCAAGAACTATGAATTTTCCTTTGTTAACAAGTCTCATACATGCTCCCTTCTTTCCTTTGACATTGCTGCCACTCTGGTTCAGGCCTTTACCACCTTACATCTGGACTATTGCCATAGCCTGCTGGTCGGTCTGCCTGCCATAAGTCCCTTCCTATTCCAGTTCATCCTCCATTATGCTGTCAAAATGATCTTCCTAAAGTGAAGTGGTGACCATGTCACATTCCTCTCCCCACCCCAACTCAATTAGCTCCAGTGGCTTCCCACTGCTTCCAATATAAAATCCTCTTTTTGGTATTCAAAGCCCTACATAACCCCATCCCCATCTTCCTAGTCTTTTTATACCTCACACTATCCACCTACTTTGTGATCTAGTGGCACTGGCTTCCTTGCTGTTCCTTGAACAAGAAATTCCGTCTCCTGATGTCAGGCATTTCCACTGATTGTCCTCCATGTATGGAATGCTCTCCCTCTTCATCTCCATTTCCTGGCTTCCCTGGTTGTCTTCAAGTCCTAGTTAAAACCCCACCTTCTATAGGAAGCCTTTCCTGCTTTATCTTATTCTGTTGTCCTCTTTCAATTGATTATTTCCAATTTATCCTGTGTATATCTTGTTTGTGCATAGTTACTTGCATGTTGCCTTCCCCATTAGACTATGAACCCTTTGAGAGCAATGACTGTCTTTTGTCTTTCTTGGTATCCCCAGTGTCTAGTATGGTGCCTGACACATAGGAAGAGCTTAATAAATGTTGGTTGGCTGACTGATATAGAATTGACAAGTCTTAGTGACTGTGGAGAAGTCAAGTAAGAGAAAAGTGTCAAGGATTAATACAACATTGAGAATTCAAATACCTGGAAGAATAGTGGTGCCCCCAACAGAAATGCGGAAGTTTGGAGGGTGAATGAATTTAGTGCAAAATATGAATTATTTTCTGGATATGCTAAGTTCAAGAATGCCTTCAATACATCAAAATAGACTGTTATTAGAAAGAAAAGTATTTTTAAAAAAATTTTCACATTTCTCTTAAATTCACTGAGAGAGCATTTAATATTTCCTCAGTAGTTAGAATCACTTTATTTTTTAAAAAGCTTCCCCACATCACAAACTCACTAAAATAACCTGTCAATATGCTCATTTGCAGCCCCAATTTCATGTAGGGTTTGGTTTATTTAGGCAAAAGAACCCCTAGATTGAGGTCTCCCTTGGTTTGCTGGCAGATAGTGGAAATTTTCTGGTACCTATTGCTCTCGTCTTCAGTGTTTTTTGGATCTACATTTTTGGTGCCAGGTACAGCAATTGAAGAGATTGGGGGCTGAGTGTGACCCCAATATAATATGTGATGAGGAGAACTCCTTAATGGCTAACCTTCATAGAAAACTAAAACCCACTTTACTTAATATAAAGAAAAATGTTACTTAGTTCACCCTTCAGGTTCAGTCTGGCTTTCAGGGACCTTAGGGTGCTCTGCAGTGCAAGGAGGCAACTTGCAACAAACATCTTTTCTAAGTAAATTTTGTTCACTAAAACCTGTCCACTTTCATGATTTTAAAAATAAAAAACGACTCTAGGAAGTCCCAGGATAATGGTTTGGTGTTTTTTTCTGTTAGGTACATGCCAAGGCAGAGCAGATGCTGCTTCTTGGAGCAGGATCCATATTCTTCAATTACATCAAAACGTGGGAGTCACTTGGCTCAAGGAGACTGAAGACTGCAGGAAGGGGCTCAGAGCTGTTTACTCGGTTACGTGGTTTGTGACAGTTTGATGCTAGCCAGGAAATAGAACCTCAGAGTTGGAAAGCTACAGCTGTGGCAGAAAGAGGACTTGGTTTGGAGCCAGAGGACCTAGATTTGAATCCCAGCTTTGCTACTTAGTATCTGTGACATCTTTGTCAAGCTACTTCCTCATGCTCCATCTCAAGTTTTCTCACTTGCAAAATGAGAGTATCATAGGAGGTGATCTCTGAGGCGTCTTCTACATTTACGTCCTGTGATCCAGCATTTCTTAAAGTGAGGGATCAAGAACTATATTTTATTTTGTTTTGAGACTGAGTCTTCCTATCTCCCCCAGGCTAAAAGTATAGTGAGAAGGGAGTAGTCATTGATATAGTGCCTACTATGTGCCAGGCACTATGCTAAGTGCTTTTTTTTTTAAAAAACAAATATTATCTAATTTGATCCTTCCAACAGTCCTGGAGGTAGGTGCTATTTTTATTCTCATTTTACAAATGAGCAAACTGAGACAAAGAGAGGTTAAGTGACTTGCCCAACTCAAGTCTTCCTGACTCCAGGCTTAGAATGCTATTTACTGTACCACCAGCTCTAACTACTCAGGGGCACAATCCCATTACTCATTGGCTGCTCCATTTCTAACTGGACCAGTTTGCCCTTCCTTAAGCAGTGTGGTGCCCCTCCCCTCCCAAGGGGCTCTAATTTTGGTGCCTTAGTATGGATACCCAATAACCTTAGCACACTGCAGCTCAGAGCTCCCATGCTCAAGCTATCTACCAGCCTTTATAGCAGCAGGGATTGCAGATGTTCACCACCACGCCCAGCTTGCGAGCTTATCTTCTCAAAAATATTTTGGTAACTGTATTTCAATATAATTTGGTTTCCTTTGCACCATGTATTTTATTTTATGCGTTTGAAAACATTGTTCTGAGGAGGGATCCATAGGCTTCACCAGATTGTCAAAGGGGGTCCATGACACAAAAAATGGTTGAGAACCCCTGATCTAGTACAACCTAGACCTGAACAAGGACCTGCTCTACAATATCACTTTAAAAAAAAATCTCCCCATGTTACAAACTCACCAAAATTATCTGGTTGTCAATATACTTATCTGTTGCCCTGGCAAGTGATTACCCAGATTTGTTGAAGAGATCTAGTGGGGAGGAACCCACTAGATCCCAAAGCATTCCATTTTCCTTTGGGATAATTACAATCATTAGAAAGTTTGCTCTTACATCAAGCCTAAATCTGCCTCTACACAACTTCTACTCACGTGACTTGACCTTTCAAATACTTGGAAACAATTTTCATTCATCTCCTAAGTCTTTTCTTCAAGCTTCAGACTCTTAGCCATCCTCAATTCCTTCAACTACTCCTCAACTTCAACACAACTTCAAAGTCCTTTGATACTCTGCTCCACTTGGGAAACACTTCTATTTATTGATGCCCTTCCTAAAGCGTGGTGTCCAAGACTGACCATAATACTCCAGATGAGGTCTGAACAGGGAAGAGTTATGTAGAGCTATTACACCTCTCTAGTCCAGGACATTCTGCCTCTTAATGCAGCCTAGTCTTGCATTTGATTTTTTTTTTTGTGGCTGATATTTAAAATGAAAACATCTTAAGGGCAAAGGCCAATTAATTTTTGCTCGGAATCTTTAGAATCTAGCACAATAGTGCCCGGCCCATAATAGGTGCTTAATAAATGTTTATTGAATGAATGTATATCACACTGTTGACTCATATGGAGCTTACAGTCCCCTGAAAATCTCAAATCTTTTTCAAACTAGCTAGCCTCATGGTTCCCATATTGTATTTGTGAAGTTGATGTTTTTGAATCCAAACAGAATACTTTACAATTTTCCCCATTAAATATAATTTTATTAAATTTGTCCCTGTCATAATATTTTTAGATCCTGACTTTCTCAAGTTATGGAGTTAACTATATTTTGTAATTTTGTGTCATCTGAATATTTGATAATCCTACCATCTATATCTTTATCTAACTCACTGCTAAAAGTGTTAAATAGCACAGGATCAACCACAGATGTATGTCTCCACAGAGACCTCCATCTGAGTTGATATTGAATGATTAATAACTTTTCTTTGGGTCTAGCCATTCAGCTATTTCTAACTCTAACTGTGCAAATGTTTAGCCTATCCTTTTTCTTGTCCACAAAAACAGCATGAGTCACTATCAAATTCCTTGCTTAAAAAAAATCTAATGATTCCTTCTAAGTCATATGCTTTTCATTTCTATAATCCTGAATCCTGTTAGTCCATGAGTTAAGTCTTTCTGGGTATTTGTAAAAAAATATTATTTATCCTTAGTTATTTTTGACTGACTCTTGTAAGTCATACAAGAATTCCTCCCAAATCTTGGTTCTCCTCCTATCCGACTGATTTTTCTGTCTCCTTTGCCAGCTAACTTTGGTTATACCTCAAGACTTTGTCCTGGGTCCTTTTCTATTCTTTCTCTACCCTCTCTTATTTGGTGATCTCATCAGCTTAGTGACTCTAGGATTAAATTTAAGCTCATCTGCTTGCTTAGTTTTTAAGTCTTTTCTTAACTTATCCCCAACTTACCTTTCTAATTATTAAAACATATTACTATTTCTAAATTCTATTGTCTAGCCAAATGTGCTTCTAGCTGTTCCTCACACACATGTCTCTACCATATCTGTACCTTTCCAATGGCCATCCCCCAAGTCTGGAATGCACTCCTACCTCACTGAAGCATCACCTTCTCTATGAAACCCTCCATTGACTCCCTTAAGTTCTAGCACCACCACCCCCTTCCAATTTTGTATATCTGTGCTTTCTCCCCCAATAGTCCATAAGCTCTTGGAGGACAGAGACTGTTTCATGTTTGGCATTTTTATCCCCAGTTCCTAGTAGTGCCTGGCAATACTTACTTACAATGCTTACTAAACACTTGCTGATTGATTAACACAGCTACACTCCATTCAGTCCTAATGACAGAAAATGTTACAGTGAACAAGAATTCCCTTTAAAACAGATCCCCTAAATGGAGAACGCTTTCCTTGAGACAGAATGAGCTACCCTCAGAAGCAGCCAACTCCCTCACTGAATATAGCTCATTGTTCGTAATCATTTTCCTTACTCGGAACCTAAAACTACCTCCCTGCAGCTTCCATCCATTGCTCCTTTTTCTGTCCTCTGAGGCCAGGAAGAACAAATCTAATCCCTCTTCTACATTACGTCCCTTCGAATGCCTGGCAATGTGTCATTTCAGGCTACACTTCTCCATTTTCTTGAATATGAGGTTGTTTCTCCATATACTCTTTTTCTTGCTAAAATGTGTTACCCACAATGGAATGCCATATTCTAAATGTAGACTGGAGAAGGCTGAGTATAGAAGCCATTGCCTCTCTAATCCTGAACACTAACACTTGGCTTAATGTCTTCTAACATCTCCTTAGTTTCTTTACTGGCCACAACACTTTGTTGACACATGATGAGCTTTCTATTTACTAAAACTCCCAGATTTTTTTTTTTTGCTTTTTTTTTTTTTTGGTGAGGCAATCAGGGTTAAGCGACTTGCCAGGGTCACACAGCTAGTAAGTGTTAACTGTCTGAGGCAGGATTTGAACTCAGATCCTCCTGACTCCATGGCCAGAGCTCTATTCATTGTGCCACCTAGCTGCCCCTCCCCCTGATTATTTTTTAAGACAAACTGCTAGCTACCCATGCTTCCTCACCTGAAACTTGTAAGTTGAATTTCCTAAACAAAGTGTAAGATGTTTATCTCAATTAAGTTTCTCTGTGATTTGGATTTGATCCAATGTTGCACTCTTGAGATCTCTTTGGATCCTAACTGTTCAATCCAACAGGGATTGTTGTCCTTTCTAATTTTGTGCCGTTAATATATTTGATAAGCATACTTTCCATGCTTTCATCCGGTTATTGATTAAAAAAAATATTGATAGCACAAAGCTAACACCAATGCCTGGGCATTACACTAGAAACCTCCTTCCAAGTCAGCCTCCAGCCACTAATGTCTATTCCTTGGGTCTGGCTGTCCAGCCCTTTCCAAATCCATCTAATTGTATGATCCATCTAGTCCACATCTCTCCATCTTGTGCAAAAGAACAGCATGAAAAGCTTTGTCAAATGCTCTGTTAAAATGTAAGTAAATGTTGTTTGTAGCATTCTCCTGAATCTTCAGTGTTTTACCAGCCTACTTAACCTTTTAGAAAAGGAAATAAAATTAGTTTGTCATGACCTCTTCTTGATGAAGCCATGCGAGCTGGATCTTTGTGATAACTGTAAAGATTAGTGATCTTTTTTGCAATATATTCATCCATGGCCTGCTTTTTATGTGTGAATAAAGCCCAGGGCTCTCTTATCTTGTTGTGCACAACTAGTTCACTTGGCTACAGAGCCTACCTAGGACCTAGGATTTCCCAATCACCTGAAGAATCAAGACCAGCTTGATCTGTCACTCCAAGCACACATTGATGAGGCGGGAGAAAAGATGGCAGCAACTATGTTTATTTTTAGCAAAGCACTTATATAGTAAAATAACAGAAACTCTTTCTCAAGTTACAATGATGTATAACCCATGCTATGCTCAGGGACAGTGCACGCACAGTCCATGCACATATCTACCACCAAACTCAAATACACTGTTAATGACTAATGAGTAACTAGGGAAGTTAGAGATGCATAGAATGGAGTACCGAACCAGGCAATCTTGCTCGTACATCAATCACCCGAGAGGGGCCTCCGCCCATCAGTGAGACCTCATGAATAGCCTGTGGTCTTCTGTATCCTTACAGATCCCCAACATCATCCTAGACCCTTTTCTCTTTTCTTTCTACACTCTTTTTCTTGGTAATCTCATTAGCTTCAAGGGGTTCACCTATCTTCTCTGTGTAGACGACTACCAAATATATAAATCCAACCCTCACTGCTGTCTTAAACTCCCACCCTCTATCTTAATATCTACAAATGCCTGCTGGACATATCCACAGATATCTCAACTTCAACGTATCCAAAACCAAACTCACTATTTTCCCCAGACCTTCCTTTTCTTCTAACTTTCCTGCTTGTCTTTTTGAGGGCACCTCCTCACTTCCAGTGACCCAGGTTAGCAATCTAGGAGTCATCTATTACTCTTCAGACTCACTTGTTCTCCATATTCATTCACTTCCAAATTTTCTCTGTTCTATCTCCATAATATGTTATATCCATGCCCATTTCATTTATACCACAGCCACCCTAGTTCAGGCTCTCATTAACTCTCACTTGTACCATTGCCATTGTCTCTTAATTGACATTTCTGCATCCAGCTTCACCCTTCTTCAATGCACCCAGTTGTCAGATTGGTAATCTGAAAGCACCAATCTGAACATGTCGTATCCCTGTTCAAGAAGCTGCAGAGGTACCCTATGCCTTTAGGATAAAATACAAACTCCTTTGGCCCTTTACACCTAGTTCTAGCCAATCTTTCCAGGCTGGTTAAATATTACTCCCCTGCATGTAAACTAGTCAACCTAGTCTACTCGCTATTCTGAGCATATGACACTAAATCGTTCACCTCTGGGCCTTAGCCCCTTGTCTGGAATGCTCTCCTTCCTTACCTTCATCTCTTGGAAGCCTTACCTCTAGAAAGCAGCTAGAAGCTGAGGCTTTGTCACTCGGTCTCCACATGAAGAAGTACCATACTTGGGGTATGGGCTCTACCCCAAGGGATCACCATGATCCAACTTGTTCTCATCCAGACCTAGCCAGGCAAGATTTGCCTGGCCAAGAAATGCATGTTGTTTGACGATGATGAGAAGCAGAAGCTGATTAAGGAGGTCCATGCTGTCATCACAGCCTAGGACTCCCCAAGCACAGCAACTTTATGGAGTTCCAGAACTTCAGGAGCATTTATCAACATTGACATTATGCCAGCCTCTATTTCTGCATCTGTGTGAATGTCAAAGACAACAACTTGACCTTGTAGAGGCCAATTACAATTTTATGGATGTCTTAATATTTCCACAATGTCTGTGAAGTGGACCTCATCTTTAACTTCTACCAGGTTTGCATGATCATAGATGAAATGTTTCTGTCTGGGAAAATCCCAAATGAAGATGCTGAAATAGTTTTGATATTGTAGTCCCTTGAGTAAGGGAGCACTGGTGGGGTCCAGCCCTCTTCTCCAACATGCCTTCCCAGCTAGGACATCCACCCTCATTTCCTGCCTCTCTTTTCT
Organism: Phascolarctos cinereus; assembly: GCF_003287225.1. Taxonomy (NCBI): domain Eukaryota; kingdom Metazoa; phylum Chordata; class Mammalia; order Diprotodontia; family Phascolarctidae; genus Phascolarctos; species Phascolarctos cinereus. The sequence goes on from NW_027555847.1 coordinate 145,981,523, forward strand.
CCTCTCCCTTCATCCCATTCCCTCCCCACCCACCTCCTAGAAGATGCTCTGTTTACTCTGGCACAGTACATCCACCCCTGGCCAGTATCAGGAGGAGGGAAGTCCAAAGTGTATGGCGCCATACATCTTATAACCTTGCTGTGGTGGCAGTGATGCTGTGAGCATGTGAGTGAGCCTACATGTGAACATGTACTTACTTGGAGCTTCCAATAACATTTCAGACCTATTCTGCCAGGAAAAAATAAAAACTACCTAGCTCCCTTCAAGGCTTAGCACGAGTATCATTTCCTACAAGAGAACTTTCTTGACTTCTCCAGCTTTTATTCCCCACCCCCCAATCACTTTACATTTATTTTATATTTATTTGTTTGTTATCTTGTATTTTGTCTTGTATGTCTCAGTAGACACTAAGACTCCTTGGAGGTAGGGATTGTCTTGTTTTTGTCTTTGTATCTCTAGCATTTAGCACAAAGATTGGTTCATAGTATATATCGCATGTCAATTACATACATATATTACATACATATGTATGTAATAAGTGCTTATTGAATTGGATTGAATTGATTTGTAAATACCTATGGCTCAGGAGTTGGGGATGTACTCTTCTGCTGAGGTTACCTAACTCTGGGCTCGTGTAGATTGAGTTCAGTCCTTGGGAGAGTCTGGCCCCTAGATGGGAGTAGGGATGTTCATGCTCTCTGGCTCATTGTGTTTACACCCTTCAGCCCCAGGAAAAACTTCTTATAACTTAAATTTGTTTCTTATCCAGGTCCTCCTCACCAAAGGGATTTTAACAGGGTCCCTTCTAACAAGGTATTCAATGTTCAAAGTAGGTTGCACATAGAACAGCTTTTTATTTCCTCCATAATAAGAGAATTGCATAAGGAAAAAGAACAACAAAAACTTATAAGCACATATTGACAAATACTGAAAACACAATATGGTAATGTACCACATATTATACTCTTCTGGAAGTTTGATACTTAAAACATGAAACTTTATGGAGCTTCTGAACAGGGATTAGACCTTCACCTCAGTTCTACACTGTATGGAAAACTCACTCAAGGTCCATATCTCTGGCAAATTAGGGCTCATCCTCCCACTAGTGGTTGTTTCCTCTGAAAAGTTGTTTCAGAGGTCACCATAACTTGGAGGTGGGATGGGAAAAAGGAGAAATATGGTAGTCTGAGGGAGAGGCTTGAAAAGTCCCAACATATCAGATAAGTGAGAAGAGAAAACAAATGATTTCTCATTTTAAGGTCTACTAAACAGGCAGCCCTCCCTGTTCAGTGGCCAGTCTTCTTTCACACAGAACCTCCTCTCCACCCTTCTCCCTCCCACCTCTAGCAACACCAATGTCAATTGGACCTAGTGACCAAAAAGAAGATTATTGTCCTTATTCCAAAGCACAAGTCCACAGGAACCAATATGGAATGTATGTATCATCCCAAAGCAAAAATCCGTCTGTGATGGGCCAGAGCACATGTGTCATTGGAAATGGCTTGGGGAACTCAACTTAGCTTTATGTGTGCTCCATGGTACAGCTCCTGCACTCCATGGGATGTACTCTAAACCAAATTCCTGCTGTAGGTATACTAATATACAGCAATATATCCAAAAGTTTAAGTTCTGGAAGTGCTCCCAATTTATCCTTTTCATTTCTCTCCCCTAATCTCCCTCCCATCACATTCCAGCTCCATGCATTGCATCTCCCTCTCATTAAGATGTAACCATTTTCTCACTTTTTGTGAATGAAGAAATTAAGGAAAAGGGATAAGGACAGTACCTCAAAACAAAATGTGATTTCCCCCATCTTTTCTTTTTTCTTTCTTTCTTTTTCTTCCATCCTTCCTTTATTTCTGTCTTCCTTTCTTCTTCTTCTTCTTCTTCTTCTTCTTCTTCTTCTTCTTCTTCTTCTTCTTCTTCTTCTCTCTCTCTCTCTCTCTCTCTCTCTCTCTCTCTGTCTTCTCTCTCTCTCTCTCTCTCTCTCTCTCTCTCTCTCTCTCTCTCTCTCTCTCTCTCTCTCTCTCTCTCTCTCTCCATACTTTCTTCTTCCCCTATAGCTCCACATGTATCTTCTTCTCAGCCCAGGCTTTCTCAATAAGTTTCTGGTTATGAAACATAAAGCTTGTGGGTGGTAATTCATATCTTGATTCAATTTTTGGTCTACAAGATATAAAGCATTCTGAATACATTGTCTTCTGTCAACTATGAATAAGGAGTCTGTCTGCTTTTTGGGCAGCTTATATATTGATAAAACAAGGTGGGCTACTATATGTTAAATTTATTTTTATGGGAATAGTCTCTTTTTATGTGTTGTATATAGAGATTATTTTTTTCAAGACATACATTTGATTTGGAAGCCAGTATCAGTCATCAATTTAAATCATCAGTCTTCTATTTTTCAGGTTGATAAAAATATTAATAGCATAAAGCTAACGCCAATGTCTGGGGTGCTACACTAGAAACCTCCTTCCAAGTCAACCTCCAGCCATTAATGTCTACTAGCAATCCCACTTCTTTCATTAAGCTTTCTTGGACTGATCTCACAACTATGGCCTACTAAGCAAGATGTTCCCACCATGATCTCCAAATTGTGATTACCTGATTGTTTTTTTTATATATATACATGCTCTCCTTTCAGTGTAATAAATTGACTACATACCACCTCTAAATGCTTTGCTAGAATACAAACAATTAATGTGATTAACCCTGACCAATAAACCCTTTTGGGGAAGAAAAATAATCTAGTTTTACATGTATGGAGTGTCCAGAAATAATTGAAAAGGAAGAAATATTTTTGCTTCATTCAGATTCTTGAAATTGGCAGAAGAAATAGTACCTTATTAAAAAAAACTAGAAGCTATGTCTGAATTAAAACTTCCTGCTCATTTTTCCCTGAGCTATACAAAATAAATCTGTTCAGGAAACTGAAGATTTACAAACTCAGTCCACTTCCTCAACGCTTAGCCACATGACTGAGGTAACCAGAGAGCCTGGCAGCTTAGTTACAGATTATGAGTTTGGGGGCGGGGAGTTAAAGAAGAGATAATACCATATCTGTACTGGCCAACTCAGCAGTTGTGGATGTGTTTTGTTCATGAGGTGAAAGGTGAGCATAATGGAGGGGAGGGGAATTAGGTGTTCCCAGTTCCTTGGATACATTCTTTACTAAGACAATTATAGAAAACTCGATTTATGGGGGTCAGGGTCCACCTGTTTCCTTTCAGAGATGTTGAAGCAAATGGTTACATAGGACATGAGATGCAAATGAGGAAATGAGGAAGAATAAAAGAAAATATGAAAGAAAATGAGAATGAAAACGGAGGGGGGAAAGAACAAAACCAAAACACTGTCAGGTTTAATGCTGATGTAGAGACAACAGCAACAAACTCATGGACAAGAGAAAGGAAAATCAACCCCAGGAATTTATCATCATGATTGCAGTAGAGTTGTTGTATTGCTGGTGATAGGCTAGGAAAGGTATCCTGTTTAAACCAGTATGGAAAATGGCAGCTGGGCCCACCAGTTGGGACTTGGGGAGCTGGAAGTTCCTGGGGGTAAGAAAGACATTTGTTGTGGCCATTATATCCAATAACAGGAAAAATTTAGTTGGATCTTGAACATCCTAGCTATCTGAATGTGATTTGAGGCAGGGCTCAAGAAGTCTATAGTGGCCCTGCAAATATTTACTTGTTTGTTTTCTTTCTTTTTTTTTTTTTGGTTATAGGTATTAGTTTAATCAGTCATTATGAATACTTACAAACAGGGGAATCTTTGGTCTGGGGCAGCAGCCAAACAGTTTAATGGATCCTCACTAAAGAACCTAAAAAATCTCCCTGGTAATTATAGAAAACAGACAAAGGCAAGAGGAGCTGGAAAGTGTGTCAGTACTGATTGGTGGCTAGTTTTGGTTTTCTGGGAGTGGAGCCAATGTTATGCCCAAACATAAGTCTGTGTGTTGATCACATCCCAGTCACCTATATGTCACAATATTCTTGTTTTGGCTTTCATATGTAATAGCATCTTAATTTATGACCCAGTGTCTAAGTTATAATTGTAAACAGGTCAGCGTGTTTGGTCTTCTACCTTTCATAGAGTTTCAGTTTTCATGTTTTTTCACTTATTACTGTATTTTAGAGCTTTTTCCCAATTCTAACCCTACAATCCATCCCTGAAGAGGGATTCATAAATTCTTTTTTTTTTTTGTTTTCCCCAAGGCAATTGGGGTTAAATGACTTGCTTAGGGTCATGTAGCTAGTCAGTGTCAAGTGACTTGTATGAGACTGGATTTGAACTCGGGTCCTCCCGACTCCAGGGCCAATACTCTATCCACAGGTCCATACATTCTTTCCAATGGGATGACTCTATACTTAGGTGTTTTAGGGCCTTTATGAGTATAGCCAGTATGATCTCATTTGTAAGCATAAACTGCATAAGCAATATAAGCACAGACAGGAAAATAACGTGACCAATAAGAAAATTATCCCAATTGTCACAATTTTCTTCCATCCCACCCCTGGGGACGTGAAGGAAGAACGAATGGCATTTAAGATTAATGGGCAAGCTGAGTTTCTAAACTTGATTCAGAGACACGTAAACATGGCTTGGGCAGTTTTACAACATATTGGGGTGACAGAGAGCAGGATCAGAACAATTTGATTTTCTCAATCCCCCTAGTTTTGTCAAGGGGAGACTTGTACAGTGATGACCATCAACCCACTCCCAAGGTACATTTAGCTGGTAAACTTTATCTTGGAATCCGGATGTCCCATGTCATTGTCTGGTCTCTGGAACATCTTTTCTTGGGGCCATCTGGAGAATATCTTGTCATCAGGGGCAAACCTTTGGTACAATTGTTGTTCCAGTTCCAGGTTACTTGAAGTGACTCCTTAGATATTCTTGCTAAAATCTGGGCTGCGGGTCTGCAGCTTCCAGGGGCCATTCCCTCTGGCTCCAGCCTCCCTGCTTGTTCAGGCCTTGGTCTTCTGCACACTGAGCACATGGTCAGAGAAGAATGAGATCCAATGGCCTGAACAGGCAGCAGATCTGTGAGGGGCTGGCTCAGACCTAGGAGGGACCTGCACCCACAGAGCTGGTGTCAGAAAGGCAGAGATCTCAGGTCCAAGAGAAGGCAGCAGTGATCTCAGCTATGAGGGAGGAAGGCAGGGAGATCCCAATTCCCTTGTTGTTTGTTTTCAAAGGGGACCAATGACATCACAGGGTGATGTCTTGACTCATGTGTGAATTGGATTTACATTAGGCAGAGTTGTACAAAGTTGTCTTCCTTACTCTCTCTTCCAGAGTCATCAGAGCCCACTAGCAAGACAACAGTTAAGATGACTGGTGATGGCTTGGAATGCAGAGGATGACCTAGGCATCTTCAACATCTGACCAAACTCTAGGAGTTCCACAGACCCTGCTTTAGCCTCCTTCAAGGATGTTGAACAAATTGCCTCTTCTGCCCATTCCACTAGGGGAAGTCTTCACATATTTAGGGTAGCCACCCCAATAATACACAATGGGTTTCAGGCCAATAGGTTACTCTCAACCTGATTTAGCCTGTCTGTGGAGAAAGTATACTGGGGTGTGGCCACTGCCACTTTTTACTACAAATGAGGAGTAAGAGTTGCATCGTTTATCGATTTTAGAGTGGAAATGGAATACTACTGTGATATAAGAAATGATGAACTTAGAAAAACACGGAAAGACTTGAATGAAATAATGAAGAATGAGATGAGCAAAATCAAAAGGACATTCTATATAGTAACAGCAATATTGTTTTAAGAACAACTTTGAGTGACTAAGTCATTTTGACTCTTATAAATACTCAAATTAACCAGAAAGGACATACAGGAAGATGCTATCTGCATCCAGAGAAAGAATTGATAAATAGAAGTACATATAGAATAACTTTACATGTATACATTTGTGTCTAATAGTAGCCATCTTGAAGGAGGGTGGCTGTGTAGGGAAGGGAAAAAGAAAAGAAAGAAATTTACACGATAACTTTATTAAATATTTAAGAGGAATAGCAAGTTGCACATAATCAATTTGTAGTTTCATGTGCAATCATTTTTTAAAAATTATACTATGTTATGGAAATGCTTGTTTTAAATTACAATAAATTAAAATATAAATTAAATTACATTAATAAATTAAATTAAAATAATTAAATTAAATTAATAAATTAAAAATAAAATAAAAATAAAAAAGGAATTAGAGGGATAACATCTTTATAATTTGAACCATTGTAACCACTGAATATTTGGGGGAAATTGAGGAAAAGCTGTTTTATTGGCAAAGGCAGTGATGCCCTTAAGGCACAGACTGCCACATGCAGCAGACTAGAGGTAGAGTTGTTGAGGCTGTCTCTGGGAATAAGAAGGAAAAAAAAATATCAGAGGGTCTGCAGGAGGGAAGGCTCAGGGTCAGCTATTATCCTTGCCTTAAAAGATCCACAAGGTGTTTGGGAGGAAAGGTGATAGGGATCCTTGCCAATATAGTTAAAGGTTTAAAAGGAGATTTTTGTTAAATTCTCTAGAACTTTACTTTAGGAGGCAGCAAAATGTCATGGAAAGAAGATTGAGAGTCAGAGGATCCGAGTTCTATTCCTTGAGAGCAGGATTGTAAGACTGGATGGAATCAAATAAAGTGAAAAGAAGAGAGTGGATTAACGTGCTTGCTGGTAGCAGCTTTGACTTCCCAGACTATAGATCGGGCTAGCTTAAAGCATACAGTCAACCAGCAACATTCTCCACCATTTGAATGGACCAGCAGGATGCAATCTGTCTCAATAAGGAAGTTGGTCTGGAAAGTTCCTATTTGCAGGTGTTGGGTATAGCATTTATGTGGTTGATTACAGCACTTATAGGATAGATTACAGCTAGAGTGTGGTATATGCAGATTCAACCTGAGCAAGAAAAAGATATGCAGTGGAATGAATTGAGACAATTCAGTCACACTAAGAAATCTCTAAGGCCCCTTTTAGCCCTATATCTGTGATCTGATGAAGTTGTTATCCCTTGATTTCACTTTCTAATATCTTCCTGATTTTCCTATACTTATTGCCGTGTTAGTGAACTCTAACCTTTCCTGATTGTTCACCGTTAGTAAAGTAAGTAAATAAATAAATAAAATTTGGCGCATGCCAGCAGTGGGTATATTATTTGTAAATAATATACAGGTACCATTATATAAATAACGATGTACAAGATAAAACATATACAAAAGTAGAACGTAAAAAATTATGATAAAGATGAAATAATATTTGATCCAGCAGCTATGTGGAGAATGGATTGGGGAAGGGGAAGACAAGTAGAGAGACCCATGAGAAGGCTATTGCAGTAGTTAAGGCCTGAATTAATAATAATTAATTAATAATGAAGACCTGAATTAGAATGGTGGCTATTTGAATAGAGAGAAGAGGACAGATCAATCTAGCAACAAGCATTTATTAGATGTTAACTACACGACAGGCACTATGCTAGGTGTTGGTGATACAAATGCAAAGAATAAAAAATCCCTCCTCTCAAAGAATTTACAATCAGATGGAGGAAATAAGTACCTATGTAAGTATATGCAGAATAAATTTAAAGAATAAATGTTTAAGAGGCAACTGTTTGGGATGAGGAAAGTGAGGAGTCAAGAATAGGTACTGAGGTAATGAATTTGAGAAAGAATAGTGGTATCTTCAACAGAAATCGGGAAGTTTGGAAAAGGGGTGTATTTTATTGTTGCACAGTCATTTCAGCTGTGTCTGATTCTTTGTGACCCCATTTAGGGTTTGCTTGGCAAAGATGATGGAATGGTTTGCCATTTCCTTCTCTAGCTCATTTTACAGATGAGGAAACTGAGGCACATGGGGTTAAGTGTCTTGCCCAGGGTCATATAGCTAGTAAGTGTCTGAGGCTGGATTTGAACTCAGGAAGATGAGTCTTCCTGATTTCAGGTACTCTGTCCACTGTGCCACCTAGCTGCCCACCTAGCTGGGTTTAGGGAGAAAGATAAGTTTAAGCCAGGAAGATTTGAGTTCAAATTTAGCCTGAGGACACAAGCTATGTGATTTTGGGTTAGTCATTTAACCTCTGCCTCAGTTTCCTTAACTATAAAATAAAGATAATGATAGCACCTACCTCCCAAGGTTGTTTCAAAGATCAAATGAGATTTTTTTAAAGTGCTTAGCACAGTGCCTGGCACATAGGAGGTACTACATAAATTGCTACTACTACTACCACCACCACCACGACCACTACTACAACAACGACTACTACTACCCTTATTTTGGACATGTTGAATTTGAAATGTCTCTGGGATGTCCAGTTTGAAATGTGTGGTAGGTAGCTACTGATATGGGATTGAAACTCAAGGCAGAGATTAAGCCTGGATCCAGACCACAATCCATCCATGTCTGCTTATCCTGTTTGACTCACTCTAAACCATCCAAAATGAAAAGTGGGGAGTCAGGACTTTCATTCATTGGTAGTTCACTGCCTCCAAGTGTAGAACCCATCCTCTGAGGGGGACCAACCATAACTATAAGGTCATCTGGGGTGGGGGATGGGGATATAATTTTTATAGCTGTATGTCCTGAGGTCATGCCTGGATATCACAGGGAGGGTGGGACTTCTGGACCTCCATTCACCAATCACATCCTTATTGAGGTCAGGCCTCCCTAGAAGAATGCTGTAGTCCCCACTTTGGAGACCACTGATCTACAGCAAGGATTTGTGAACTTTTTTTATATGTTGATAACTGTATTTAAATATAATTAGTTTTCTTTATAATCCCATGTATTTTATTTTTTGCTTTTAAAAATATTAGCCTGAGAAAGGGTCTTCAGGCTTCACCAGACTGCTAAAGGACTCTATGACCTGAAAGGAGTCAAGTGAGGTCTCTGATATCTGGTTGGGGCCTATCAAGAATAAGATGGAAAAAACCCAATAAGATGCAGGTATGCTCACCACTCAACCCCACTGGGTAACTCACTTCCTGCTGATTTCAGACTATTTGGTAAATTGGGTTTGCTTTAGGCCTACCTCCAAAACTCTCTGTGCAATAGTACCTGCAAGCTTCTGGCCATCTTCTTTTGCAGCCTGAAATGAATGGATGATCTTACTGGTGTTTCCTTTTGGTTTTATTAATCATTTCTTCCTCTAGAACCCTTTAAACATCCTTTGCTGGAGTGTTTTTCAGGGATATACCAAGTAGCCAGCCTTTTTTTAGCCTTCTTTTCCATTAGCCTCTGCACACATGAGTCATTCCAATGCTAGTGACCAACTTGCTATTCACCATAGGTGATACTATTCTACCTCTTCCCACATACTGACTTACCCCACGCCAGAATGTTCTTCTTCAACTCTTCCACTTGGAATCTCCAACTTCATTCTAGTTGCAATGCAAATACCCTCCACTGCACAAGACCTTTCCCAAATCCCCAATTGTTAGCAGTTTCTCACCACCAAAATTACTTTTTATTGCGTATATTTTAAATTATGTACCATATGGAATGAATACCCATGGCATCAGAGATTTCAGGCCTGTACCACCCCCTACAATCCTGTCCCCATATTTCTAACTCTATCCTGAGACAGAGTAAAACCTATAAATTTCTTTTTGACAAATTCTTAATTTAAAAAAAGAATGTTTTCTATGGTCTGTCGATATCTTCACAGAATCACAAACTTTCATAGGTAGAAATGAACTCAGAGGCCATTAAGTTAAACTTCCACCTAATTATTAAGCCTACACAGTACTTCCAAGAAGTAATCATCTAATGTCCCCTAGAAGAGCTTTTCCAAAAGTGAATCCCTGTACTCCCTAGTGAGCCATTCTATATTCATATAGTGCTCATTACAGTACTAGAAGGTTTTCATTTTTCCTTTTTTAAATTCATTTTTAGTTTTCAACGTTCACTTTTATTAGATTTTGAGTTCTAAATTTTCCCCCTTCCTTGCCTCCCGCCTCCCCAAGACAGCAAGCAATCTGATGTAGGCAATACATGTATAATCATATTAAACATATTTCCACATTATTCATGTTGTGAAAGAAGAATTAAAAAAAAAGGAAAAACCACAAGGAGAGAGAGAGAGAGAGAGAGAGAGAGAGAGAGAGAGAGAGAGAGAGAGAGAGAGAGAGAGAGAGAGAGAGAGAGAGAACGAGAACAGAATGCTTCAATCTGCATTCAGAAGCCATAGTTCTTTCTCTGGATTTCCATAGCATTTTCCATAATGAGTCTTTTGGAGATGTCTTAGGTCATTGCATTGCTGAGAAGAGCTAAGTCTATCAAAGTTGGTCATCACACAATGTTGCTGTTACTGTGTATAGTGTTCTCCTGGTTCTGCTCACTTCACTCAGCATCAGTTCATGTAAGTCTTTCCAGGTTTTTCTGAAATCTGCCTGCTCATCATTTCTTATGGAACAATAGTATTCCGTTACATTCATATATCACAACTTGTTTAGCCATTCCCCAGTTGATGGGCATTCACTCAATTTCCAATTCGTTGTCACCATAAAAAGAGCTGCTGTAAATATTTTTTGTGCATGTGAGTCCTTTCCCCTTTTTCATGATCTCTTTGGGATACAGATCTAATAGTGGCATTGCTGTAGAAGGTTTTTCTGACATGAACTGTCACTCTACCTTTCTATATCTTCTACTCCATTACTCTTCATTACTCTGAGGTGAAGCAAATCAAGTATAATCCATATGACAGTGATTCAAATATTCCAACAATTATATCTTATCTAAATCTTCTCTATTTTAGGCTAAAGAACCTCCATGTCTTCAACTGATCCAAAGTTTCCAGGCCTCTCTCTGACCTGGACCATCCTCTTATGAATGCTCTCTAATATGAATGTTAACCAAAGTCATTCCTAAAATGTAGAACCCAGAAGTCGACACAATATGTCAGGTGTGGTCTCACCTGGGCAAAGTATAGCAGGACTAAATGATAACAATGAATTTAATAATAATAATAATACAACTAGTTGACTAACATCTCCCTCATTCTGGGCACTGTGCCTCTCTTAATTACAGCCTTAAACTGTGTTAACTTTTTTGTCTGCCATACCACACCATTAACTCCTATTGAGCTTATATTGAATTAATTTTTTTTCTCAGCTCTTTTTCACATAATCTATGTGAAATCTATACTTTCAAGTATGTTTCTTCTCAGTTGCATTATTTAAGTCTCAATTACATGGTCATAGAGAAAGGGAGCTCAACTTTTAAAATGCTTTATTGTCTTTACATTAGTCATTTTAACTTTCTCCTCTCCAGATTGAACCTCATCCTTGACAAAAGAAAATCAATAATGCAAAAACACCTGATAGAGGGGTTGGATATGACAATGTACATAATTTGGGGAACTGAAACATTTTGACCAAATTTGGATCTGCACCTTGGACAGTGCCATGTACTCAATAAGTATTCCATAAATTTTTACTGTGACGTTGAACCGTTTCATCAGTTCTACAAGGAGCAACATCTGCCTCATGGAGGATAGGCTAGTTTTACCATAAAATGCAAGGAAATTGTCCACAAGGGCATAAGACTAAGATTGCACCGTTGGTCTTCCTCATCTTCTAAGTATAAAAGCCCTCTCTTTGAGGAATCAAGTTTCCTCAGGATTGACACATCCTTTTAACTGGGCACACCATTGTGGCAAATATAGAGGTCCCCACCTGAATCAATGCTACCTCCTTTCCATTCTATTGTTAAGCAAACTTCTTTTTGTAAAATGTTGGGTAGTCTATGAGGGTCTCATTTGATTCCAGTTCAAAGCCTAAGCTACAGTGTTAGGCAAATCCCAGAACACACAGGGAGAAAGGGACAGAATCGGGGTTCAGATCTAGCTCCTCTAACTCTGAACCAAATGCCTTTTTTTCTTTTACTAACTAGACCTTTTCCCCAGGGAAGTAATGATGGGGCAGTGTAAAGGGAATTTTTAAAGATTATACTGGGAGCAGAGATATAACTATGGGAGAGTCCTACCCAAGAGCATGAAAATTCAGAGGACATTCTGAAAAGCATTTGCAAGTCTTCAGTGTCTACTTAGCAAGAATAATTGCATAAAATAGGAAGCTACCAGATGGCACACAGCAGCTGTACATCAGATGGATTCTTTGCTGGCTCACCATTAACCCCTAAAGGTTTGAAGGTGCGTTTCATGGTGCCTCAGGTACAAAAATGGCTGGTTGCAACTCTGGCTGGGCGTGATTATTTCTCTTTCATTTATTTACTCCTAGTATTTAACTACAAAGAAATAGATGCTCCTCTCTCCTGCAGGTGCCATTAAAAGCAATTTGCTTAAAGAAAGGCTTTCTCTACCCTCGGTCCATCTTGACGAAAAATATTCGGAGACAACCACAAGGATAACAGGGCATGATCTTCACCCCTATTCTCTCTGTCACTGTAAGGAATAAGGAATGAAAATAGTCTGAGAGTTAAATAAGAGCAAACAGACCTTGCCTCTTAATTGTTGAATGTTTCCTGGATACCTACAGTGTGCCAGGTGCTCCCAATTAGGTGCCATATTTTTCTCCTACTATTTTGCTGCCCAGAGAGAACAAGTGAGAGCATAAAGCATACTGTGATCAGCACTCTATCTCAGAGGAATTTAAGCTTCCCTCCCACTGAGAACAGAAATCTATGAGCTGACCTGTATCACCCAGTACTACATATGGATCTGTCATCATAAATAACCAGAGGAACCCTTTAAACATATGCACAAAAGCACAGGTCTGCTCTAGCAAGAATAATTACAGGTTTCACAAACTCCCCACAGACAAATTTCTACTGTGTGTTATTCTTTTGTTGCTTTGCTTAAAAAAAAATTAGCAAACAAATTCAGCTTCGGGCTGGCAAAGGTGACTTCATCCAGACATAAATGGCTCAATTTTTATTTCAGGAGGTAATGAAAATAAACAAAGCATCAATGACCAAGAGGTCCAGATACCATTTCAGGCCAGGTGGCCTAACTCCAACTCCCTGTGTTGCTAAAGAATGTGTCCTGGTTTTCTCTACTAACCCCAGCACATGGATACGAATCATTGAGTATCATGTCAAATCTTGAAGGTTGAAAAGAAATCTCTTGTTCAAAGGTATGATGAAATATTGATTTAACCTGCAGGAGTGTGGACCTAGATGTGTCTCTTTATCTTTTGGTCAATTATTTTAGGATTAAGAGACAGAAAAGTTCTGACAGGTTACCAAGTAGTAGAAAGAACATGGATTTGTAATCAATGACACAGGTTCAGAATCCCAGCTCTGTCACTTATCTGTTTGCTCTTGGAAAAGTCACTTAATCTTCCTGGGCCTCAGTTTCCTCATCTGTAAAATGAGGCAATTGAATTAAATGCCCTTTCAGGTTTCTTCTATGATCAAATTCCAAATTCCTCATTTCACAGATGGAGAAACAGTTGAAAGTAGTTGAGTGATAGACCCAAAGTATACTTTTCACTGTATCAGGCCTTTTCTTCTCTCTCTCTCTCTCTCTCTCTCTCTCTCTCTCTCTCTCTCTCTCTCTCTCTCTCTCTCTCTCTCTCTCTCTCTCTCTCTCTCTCTCTCTCTCTCTTTCTCTCCCCCTTTCTTTCCCAGACAGGTGATTTCATCAGTATATGGAAAGCGCCTCACTGATGCAGATCTGCAACTTCTCTGCAAATTAAATTCTTAGTTAGTTGAAACACACTGAGAGGTTAATTGATTGCCTGTGGTCGTACAGCCAGTCTGTGCCAGAGCCACACTGCACTTTCAATAGACAAAAGAAATCAATACCCCCGCCTAGAGGGAAAAGGTCAGAATAGTTTCTGAAAAAACTGTACTTGTCTCAGACACCTGCAGTGTTTTCTAAGCAATCAGTACCACACTTATTTTTTACCTAAAGCCAAATCTTCCCAGATCTGCTCATCTTCTCCCAGTGGATTTCTGGCAGATTTCTTTTCACTGTCCCTGCAATCTAGAGAGAGCAGGGCTTTGGTTAGAAAGTAAGATCATAGATCTGGAGCAGAAGAGACCTTGGAGCCCACCAAGACCAACCTCCTTATTTTGCATGTGAGGAAACTGAGGCCCGAAGAGGTTTAGCAACTTGTTCAAGGTCACAAGGTAGAAAGGAGTAGAGGTTGAAATGTAGAGTCAGGTCTTGTAAATGGGGATAGGATAGGGATAGTGACTAGGCCCATGATTTCATGGGTATGAGGAACTCTCAGTGAAGGAAACTCCCTCTACCAATGCAAGTCCATACCTTCTCTTCAATTTATACTTTCAGAGGTTTGCCTAGAGCACTGAGAAGTTAATGGACTTGTCTAGAGTCATCCAACAAGCATGTGGTAGTGTAAGACCTGAACCCTCTCAGAGGTGTTTCCTAGAGATGGGCACACCCCTCAGACATCCCCTGGCTCTGGCCCCTTCTTGACCTTACTGATCTAGTCAAGAGCAGAGAGGCATCTACACACAGAATATTTATTTCAGAGCTTCTCTTCTTTAGAGCTTCCTCTGAAAATCAAATTAAGGGAAGTGTCAAGCAAAGCTGTGCGCATGAAATAGTGGGAAGGAAGCTGGGCTTGGAGTCTGAAGAGACTAGCTCTACGACCCTGGGGAAAACACTCAAAATCTCTGGTGCTCGGCTTTTCTCATTTATAAAAAAGGGAGAACTGACCAATAGAAGTATGCATATAATAATTTTACATATATACACAATATATATATATATATATATATATATACACACATACACATGGGTATATATATTATATATACACATATGTACCTATTTGTAGGGTGGGGGTAGAAAAAAGAAAAAAAGAAATTTACACAACTTTGTTATATATTTGGAGGAAATAGCAAGTTGTACATGGTAGATTTGCAGTTTCATGTGCAATCATCTTTTTTATTATACTGTGTTATGGAGATGATTGTTTTGTTCTGTGAATTGAAGATAAAATAATTTTCTTTAAAAGGGGGGTTATAATACTTGCATGGGCTGATATGAGGAAAGTGCTTTGTAAATGGCAAAGCAGTATATACATGTGAATTAGAATTATTATGATTTTTTAAAAACACCTTGGAGGCAGCCCGACATAATAGCATGGGATGCTGAGCTTGAAGTCAGGAAGACCTGGGCTCAAAAATCCCTTGGATACTTACTAGCTGCCCTGTGACCCTGGGCAAGTTGCTTGACTTCTGTTTGCCACATTCAACTCCCGAGGATTTAGCTGCTAAATCATAGATGGGCTGCTACCTGAGTTCTGAGAATTCTCTATTCTTCTTGTTATGAGAATCCCAGCAGATAGGAAAGTGACCTTGGAACCAAGAAGAAGAGAGGTCAGATCTCTCCTTTGACATATATTGACTGTGTGGACTTTTTGTGAGACACTTACCCTCTATGCGATTTTCTAAGATTCTCCAAGACAGAAAAGATGCCCACCTGCAGTGGTAGAGGGAGTTTCCTCACTTAGAGGTCCCCTTAAATCCATGAAACAGCAGACCCAGCCCCTAGGGGTAGAAAGGAACTAAAAAGAATTTAGACTTGGTGTTCAACCCTCTCCTCCCATTTTGTAGATGAGAAAACTGAGGCACAGAGTGGTTTAAGTGATTTGCCCTGGATCACAGAGCTAGAAGTATCTAGCAAGATTTGAATCAAGGTCTTCCTGTCTCCAAATACCGTACCTTTGAGGCAGTTTGGTGTTGCAGTGGACAGAGCACTGAGAGTTCAAATCCAGTTTCAGACACTTACAAATTGTATGATCCTGGGGAAGTCTCTTAACCTCTATTCACCTCAATTTACTGAACTGTAAAATGGAGATAAGATTACCTCCCAGGGTTGTTGTGAGGATCATATGAGACAATATTTATGAAGCACTTAATATAGTGCCTGGTACATAGTACATAGTAGGTACTTAATACAGCTATTCTTCTCTCCTTTTTTTCCCTTCCTTCCTTCTTTCCTCCCTCCCTCCCTCCTTCCCTCCTTCTTCCTTCCTTCCTTCCTTCCTTCCTTCCTTCCTTCCTTCCTTCCTTCCTTCCTTCCTTCCCTTCCTTCCTTCCTTCCTTCCTTCTCTTCCTCTACTACTCCATACTGTGGTATGTGTATTTACTCTATCAAGGCTCATCACAGCCCCTTCACTAATTTGTAGGCAGGACAATCTGTCATCATGAGTTGCTTTGGCCAAAATAATTCATCACCTGGTAGCCAGTTTTCTGGGAATGAACCACTTCAAACAAGGATTAAACCAGTCTTTGGATGAAAAATACAATTTGCTCCGGACTGTCCACAAAGCCTTTCCAAATCATTAGGACCTGCCCACCCTTGAGCTCCTTTGGGAAGATGGAATCACTTCTGTGCCAAGATGAGATATTCAAGGAAGGCTTTAGAGGAGGAAATTTTTGTATAGAATATTACTGGTTTTCCTTGTCTTTTTCTTAGTACATTAGTTCTATGTTGACTATTACAACTCTTAATTATTTCTGATTCTGTAGTATGATGTTTATTTGTGAATTTGTTTCTTAAATATATGAAAAGACTAATGACAGAAACCAGATTCAACTTGTGTCCTTTTGTGATTATTGTAATTTTTATATCATTTGATATTATAGTTATAATGATAGGAGTCCTCTATAGGGTCACTGAGACTAAGTGATCCTAATGCCCATAAAGCATATAGGCAAAGAAAAGGTTGTACTTTTCCATTTTTCTGACCTAAGTTAACTATGTGTCGAGTAGTTAATGCTCACAGTCACAGCTTCTGATTGGATAAAACTCCTAGTTAACTGCAGTGGTCTGAATCACTTTTCTCTGGTCCACTCAAACTGTCTCTCAATTTCTGGTCTCAATAAAGAAACTCCGCCTACCCAAGCTTTACCCAAGCCTGATGTTGATAGGTGACCTCAAGAACTTTTCTACCATATCTGGATCTGATTAGAAATGCCCTCTTTCACATCTGGTACTAATTACCTGTTCTCTACCAACCCATTTTTAGGTTATTCAGCCTAAAAATTCTGTACTTGAACCCAAACTTTGAGCCTAATCTCTCCCTGACACACTGCCCTTCCTCTCACATTGGGTTAGTTTCTTACATCTATGAGGATGAACCTCTTGCTTGTTTATATTGCCATATAGAGTGTATATGTGCTTTTTTTTTTGGCCTGCTTACTATGCTGTATAATAATAAATTTCTTGTTTGTACCAGCTTCCCAATTGCCAATTTCCTATAAGTTCCTGAACCTAAATCTTTATTTTAACCCAAACCATGAAGCCAAATAAAGCACCTTCACATTGATGAAAAACTACAGACAAATTTACAGATTACCTTTATGATTATGTATTCCTTTTTTAGAGCTATGAGTTATTGTGAATCAAACTTAAATCTCCGTTAGTTTCCACATGCAAAGATGGACTAATCTTGGCTCCAAGGTCTAAAAATAAAAGGCTTTTAAATTAAAGCCACTCCAATATTCCACCTCTGTACTGTCAGACTGGCAAAGCTGACCCAAAAAAAAGGGGAAATTCCAAATGCTGGAGGGGCTGTGGAAAAATGGGCACATTCATACATTGTTGGAGAGCAGTTTGGAATTATGGCCCCCAAAGTTATTAACATGCATACCTTTTGACCTAGCAATACTGCTACCAGTTCTATACCGCAAAGAGATCAAAGGAAGATGGAAAGGCCCTATATGTACAAAAATATTTAGAACAGCTCTTTTTGTCATGGTGAAGAATTGAATACTGATAGGGGTGCCCATCAGTTGGGAAATGACAAAACAAGTTGTGGTATATGATAGTGATGGAATATTACTTTGCTGTGAGAATTGATGAATTCAACAATCTTAGAGAAACATGGAAAGACTTGCATGAAATAATGAAGAGTGATATGAGCAGAACCAAGAGAACACTATATACAATAACAGCAATATTGTTAGAAGAATAACTATGAATGATTAAGTTATTCTGAGTATTATAAATACTCAAATCAACTACAATGGACCTATGAAGGAAGATATTATCCATCTCTAGAGAAAGAACTGAGAAATAGAAGTATGCATAGTATGGTTTTACATACATATATACATATATCTATATCTATCTACCTATACATCTATGCTCTCTGTCAAATAGTGGCCTTCTGTGATGCAGGGTAGGGATGAAGGGAGGGAGATGGCTCAGAATTTAAAATGTAACAAAAAAATTAAATTAAATTTCAAAAAGATGAAATAAAATGTTACCCACCTCCTGATTGAGTGGTGTTGAATTCAGAGTGATGAAACTTTTTTTTGAGGGGGGGACAGGGAACACAGAAATTTATTTTGCTTGACAATATATGTTTGTAGGATATTTTTCCCCTTGATTTCCCAGTGAGAGGGGGTGGAAGGGAGGGAGAAAAGGTGGATTTTCATTTGCAAAAAAAATAATAAATTAAAAATATAAGGCTTGTTAAATCCGTTCTTAGGGCATGCAAACAGTTTCATTTATTAACAGTTCCTAATGTCCTGAGAACAAGGCACAACCTGTTAGATAAGCCAAATAAGCATTTTACTTTTTTTTGGTCTTGGAGCATAATAACAAGTATAATTAAGGAGCTGTTCTGTTAGAATCTTTAACCAGCATTTCTTTTTTACTCCGACAAAAACCCTTGTGCATGTCATCAAAGGCAAATCACTTCGTCTCTCTGGGTCTCAGTTTCATCTATGGAAAATCAGAGGGTTGGGTTACATGATTGCTAATGTCCCTTATAAAATTTGCAGATAATCCAAAATGATAGCATGTTGGAAAACCAAATAAAGACCCCAAGCAGGCTTAACAGAGGAGAATGATGATCTAAGCAGATGAAAATTTAAAATTACCATTGTCTTATATTTTTTGCACTATGGTAATTTACCCTTAAGCCTCCTCCCCTTTAATTCCAGCCTGCACCATATACCACCACGGACTGCTTGCCAAAGGATTTTGGTCGACTGTCAATCAACCATCATCAGTCTGTACAGTTTCAGTTTCTTCATCTGTAAAATGAGGAGGTTAGACTTAATGATTTCTAAAATCATTAAGTTGTAAATCATGTTAGTTGTAAACCTTCTGCTGATCTTTAATCATAGATCCCATTTAGAACCCAGCAAAAACTCACTTCAATTCAACAAATATTATTAAGCATCTATTCTGCTTAATAATACTACACTACATAGTAGGTACTTTAAAAATGGTTTTTGGGGCAGTGAGGTGGTGAAGGGGATAGAGCAACAGCCCTGGAATAAGGAGGACCTGAGTTCAAATCTGGCCTCAGACACTTAACACTGACTAGCTGTGTGACCCTGGGCAAGTCACTTAACCCTAATTGCCTCACCCACAAAAATAAAATAAAAATACTTATTGACCTCAGGGCACCATGCAAAGTTCTGTGAAATATGAAGAAATGAGAATCCTTGTCATCAAAGAACTTAAGACCTTTTGGGAAAATGTAATATATACACAGATAAGAAATTCATCTTTTAGTATTGTATTTGTCAAATTTTGGCAATGATATTTTTGACAATGTTCCCTTCTTTCAAGTTGCTTAGAAATTTGGGAAATAGTGGGCACAAAATTGTTGATGTCCATATGGCTAGCCTTACCATCTTTGGAAGCATTATAGACATAGAATGTATAAAAAGCTATTTCAATTAGCTGCCAACTTACTTTGTTTCAGCAGGATTTGTGCCCATTTGTTATGTCACTTTTCCATTTAAAAAAAATCGATGCTCCATATTTTAGGGCAACCTTCAGTAACCCTTTTCTGGCTCTGTGCTACGTGTGAGAAGAAGGGAAGTGAGTCGGCACAGCCCATGCTGAGTACACACTTGGGTCACCGATAGATGTTACAGTTAAGTCCTTGACTCACAAACAACCTTCCCCAAACCTCAGCCCTCCCAAATGAGACAGAAGAGACCAGATAAAAGTGACCAGGATAGGAGATGGTGTTTGCAGATGAAGGAAGACAGTAACCCTCTGGAGACTGGCAGGCTGCACAATTTGGCTTCTGTTAACATATGGGCTGTACAGCTGCCAATTCCTGCTGTAAAATAAATTTATAGTGCAACCTTAGCTGGGCCCTTGCTGCCTGATAATCCTTCAACTCATTCCTGACAGGAACTGTGCCAAACCTTTTCCATTCTCCATAAGGCTTCTACTCCATGGGCTCCATTCCCATTCCCATACACTTACAGGAAGATTTGATCTTTTTCACTGAGAAGATTGAAATCCTATGACTTAAATTTCTTCATTGGTTGGTTTGCCATTATTTCTTGGTATTGCCACCCAATCTCTCCTCTTTCTCTGAGGCCAAAGGAGTATCCCTGCTCCTCACAAAGGATAATCCTTTTCTCTGTTCTTTAGAGCCCATTTCTTCTCACCATTTCCAATTCTGCCAACCATTATGATCCTCTGGCTCCATCTTATCTGCCTACAACCATGATCAGCTCTCCCCTGTCCTAACAAAATAAAACAAAACACAACAAAACAAAAACCTTTCCTTGACCCTTCTAATCCATCCAGCTGCTGTCCTCACTCTCCTTTACTTCAATGAGAAACTTCCTGAAAATAATGTCTACATCCTATAGGTTCACTTCCTTACCACCCATTCTTTCCTTGAACCTATTCAACCTGTCTTCCTCCCCATCACTTGCAAAGGTTATCAGTGACCTCCTAATGGTGAAATGTAATGGTCTTTTTTCAGTTCTCATTCTCCTTTACTTCTCTATAGTACTTGATTCAATAGATGTATGTTTTGTACATTTTTTGTTTATATTAAGATGAGAAAGTATGATATTCTATGGTAGTGGAATGAACGTTGCATTGAAAGACACAGGATTTAGTCTCAGATTCTGGCTCTTTTATTTACTACCTGTTTAACAATGGGCAAATCACTTAACCTCTCTGGGCCTTAATTTCTTCATCTGTAAATAAAGGGGTCAATAAAAAGTCCCAGGGAAAAGCTCTTGACCACTGAATCACAGTAGTCACAGGAGGAACTAAAAAAAATTATAGCTAGAAATACGATAAATCAAGATAATTAGGGGCAATTTTTCAGTCGCTGTAAAGGGTCTTTCTTACTTTCTCACTCCAAACTGTTCTAGAAACAAAGGCCAGATACCAGACCTATTATAGTGTCGGGTCAACAACTTCTCCCATTGTCTTTCTATAGTTTTCCTCCTGGCCTACTTTTGGAAAACAAATAAAATTGTGGCAACTTCTCCTTTACCTAAAGATAGCAATGTTTGCTCTCTCTTCCTTTTGCTCCACACTTTGAAAGAGAGTGACAAACTGGAATGGTCCTTATTTAAAAAAAAAGTGCTGCAATGAAAATGGTTGATATTTATATAGAGCTTTAAGGTTTGGAAAATACTTTGCATCCGTTATCTCATATAATGCTCACTAGGTTGTTGTGAACATTGAATGATGTAAGAATAATCCCTTATTTTAGAGAAGAGTAAACTGAGGCCAAGAGCGATTAAGTAATTTGTCTATAACCACACAGTTAATCATCTCAGGTAGGCTTTGAACTTTGTCTTTCCTGGCTCAGGGTCTAGCACAATTTTTACTAGAACTACCCACTGACAATTTATAATTTATAGTGTCATTTCTAAATCTCTAAAACAAAAATCTCCATCATTTTCCAGTTATAGATAAGTAGAAATCAAAGTCAATTTTTTTTAAAAAACATTCAGGAAAATCGGTTATGAAACTATTAATTTACAGAATATCACACATGTGAGTGTATTCCTAACATATTTTCACTCCAGTAAAAAACATTCCTTTTAATCTTCCAGTCCCTCTGTTAGACAGGAGTAAGCCTGACCTTGATTGGATGAGATCTTAAATACATGTCAGACTAATTCTGGCTTTTTCATTTTTTTCCCACAGCGCTTTCTGTAAACAGAAAGCCTCTTTCCCCACCTTGTTTTCTTTAGTGGGCAGTTCCTGGGAATCACACAACCCTCCCTTTGACTTGCACGTATGAGGAATAGTTACCTTCAGATACGTTCTTTACATCTAACCCGGTTACTGGGGGCCAGTTACATTCTTTGGCTAGAGATCAGGTTACTCATTTGGTAGGTATAAAAGCATGTTTGTTTCTGAGCGAGTCTAAAGGATGGATTAGGTTTTTAAAGTGGGAAAAAACAAAACAACAAAATGTTCAATCCTGGAACGTGTTATTTAACTTCCAATAAAAATCCTTTAGCCTGCCTCCAGCTTAGTTTTTTATAGCAGATAGATTACTGAAACTCAAATGTCAACATTTAGTTAACCCTAAAGCTATTCTGCAAACCAACAAAAACCAGGAAGTTCCCCAATCTCTCTCTTTCTTCCTCTCCACCACCCTGATGGGCACTTGCTTTTAAATCAGAATTTTGCTTTCATATTGGACACAATCATTCATTTTGACTACTACTCTTTCAAAACAAAAACCATTACATGAAGAAGTCTTATAGGTCAAGTACTTTCCTTAGGGTAGCCAGGTGAGGTTGGCAGAAATTTTTCTAAACCCCACCTCCTCAAGTGTTTCGCTCTGTGGTGTTAATGGTACTTATATTTTTATGATTTTTTTTTGTTTTGCAAATTGACTCCTTCGTAACAACCTTGTGAGGTAGTTTTACAAGCATTGCCATCTCTGTTTTGGAGAAGAATATACTGAGATTCAGACTGGGGAAGTCATGTGCAGGGGGTGAATGAACATGCATACCGTGAGAGTTGAGAATGTTGAAGGATGAGATTCTTACTAGGTTCTCAAGGCACCCAGTCGGGGAAATTTCTAGAACAGTGACTTGCTCTACATCACACTCATCTCTCTCTCTCTCTGTGTCTCTCTGTCTCTTTCTCTCTGTCTCACTGTCTGTCTGTCTGTCTGTCTGTCTGTCTGTCTGTCTCTCTCTCTCTCTCTCTCTCTCACACACACACACACACACACACACACACACACACCACACACACACACACACACACCCCTAATGGCAGAGCTAGGTTTACAGAGCCAGAAATCAGGTTTACCATCCCATCTGATTTGATCCACACAACAATCCTGTGAGGTCCTCATTGCTATCATCCCCATTTTAAAGGTGAAGAAATTGAGGCTGAGAGGGTAAGTGACTTGCATAGGGTCACACAGTAAATGTATGAAGCAGGATTTAAATTCAGATCTTCAGAATTCTAAGTCCCATGATGCCATATTGCTTCTCATTTTGCTCTATAATCTCTGACTTGGTGATCTCATTAGTTCCCATGGGATCAATGATCATCACTCTGCAGATGATTCCCAGATGTATATATACAGCCCTAATTTCTCTCCCAGACTTCAGTCTCACATCATCAACTACCATTTGGATATCTTGAACTAGACCTAGGTGGCAAATTTCATTGTTGTCTCATTTTTAAAAATTGCCATAGCCACTCCAGCCTTTAGCAACCACCACCTTGATCAGTCAGCAGCCGTCAGCACTGAGGGAAGATCCTCCACCAGCAAAAAGATTATGACTTGCTGAAGGTTCAATTGATGGTTAGGCCTTTTTTTTCACTTACTGGTATTTTATTTTTTCTAATTACATGTAAAGATAGCTTTCTTTTTTTTTTTTAGATAGCTTTCAACATTCACTTTTATAAGATTTTGAGTTCCAAATTTTTTCTCCCTCTCTCCCTCCCTTTCCCCTCCCTCCCCAAGACAGTAAGCAATCTGATATAGGTTGTACATGAACAATCATATTAAACATATTTCCATATTAGTCATTTTGTGAAAGAAGAATCAGAACAAAAGGGAAAAATGATGAGAAAGAAAAACAACAAAAAAGTATGCTTCCATCTGCATTCAGACTCCATAGCTCTTTCTCTGGGTGTGGATAGCATTTTCTATCATGAGTCTTTTGTGATTGTCTTGGATCATTGTGTTGCTGAGAAGAGCTAAGTCATTCATAGTTGATCATTGTACAATGTTGCTTTTAGTATGTGCAATGTTCTCCTGGTTCTGCTCACTTCATTCAGCATCAGTTCATAGAAGTCTTTCCAGATTTTTCTGAAATCCACCTGCTCATCATTTCTTATAGCACAACAGTATTCCATTACATTCATCCACAACTTGTTCAGCCATTCCCCAATTGATGGGCATTCCCGTTAGAAATATATTTGTACGTGTGGGTCCTTTCCCCTTTTTTATAATCTCTTTGGGATACAGACCTGGTAGTGATATTGGGTTAGCATTTTTTTTTAGCAGTAAAGTATTTTTAATTAATGTATGTCCATTTTTAGACATAATACTGTTGCACACTTAATAGACTGCAGTATAGAGTAAATATGATTTGTACATGCATTGGGAAATCAAAAACTCCATGTGACTTGCTTTATTGTGGTAAAGCTTTATTGTGATAGTTTGGAACCAAACCTGCAATGTCTCTGAGGTATGCATTATCCAAATCTCATTCTATGTTCTCTCTACCAGTAGGTGGGTGGAATGTTTTCTCTTCAGTCCTCTGGACTTAGGATTTATTAGTGCATTTATCAAAATTCTAAAGTCCTTCTAAGTTGTTTTTCTTTATAATGTTATTATGTAAATTATTCTCTTAGTTTTACTGGTTTCATTGTTCATCAGTTCACACGTCTTCCTGGTGTTGTCTGAAACTTCCCATTTAGTTTCTTATGTCACAACAACATTCCATTACATTCATATACCACAATTCATTTAGCAACAATATCCAATTGCATTCATATACCACAATTTATTTGGTCATTCCTCAACAGCTAGGCGCTCCTTTAGCTTACAGTTTGGGGCTACTATGAAAAGAGCTCATACCAATATTTTGTACCTCTTTTTTCTTTTATCCCTTTTGGGTATAGGCCTAGTATTGGTATGGCTGGGTCAAGAAGTGTGTAAAGTTCAGTAATTTTTTTGGGTCATAGTTCCAAATTGCTTTTGAGAATGGCTGCATTAATTGACAGCTTCACCAATAGTCTATAAGTAGACCCAGTTTTCCCACAGCCTGTCTAACATTTGCCATTTTCCTTTCCACCATTTTTGCCAATTTTATGGATGTGAGGTAGAACTTCAGAGTTGCTTCTATTTTCATTTCTCTGATTATTAATGATTTGGAGCATTTTTTAAATGTGACTATCTATAGCTTCAATTTTTTCCTGTGAAAATTGCATACTCATATAACTTTGATCATTTATATGTTGGGAAATGGCTTTTATTCTTATAAATTCAAATCAGATTCTTATATAGCTTGAACATGAGATATTTGCTACAAAGATTTTTCCACTAGCTTATGTTTCCTTTCTAATTTTAACTACATTAGATTTGTTTATGCAAAAATATTGTGATTTTTTACATAATCAAAATTGTCCATTTTATCTTCTGTGATCTCTATCACTTTTTTTAGTTTTGTACTCTTCTGCTATCCATAGTTCTGAAAGGTAATTTTTTTTTATTCCTCTAATTTGCTTATCATATCACCTTTTGTTTCTAAATCATGTAGCCAGGGGTAGGTGAGTAAATGTTTAACATTTACTATCTTTGGGGAGTGGGGGAAGAAATGTGTCCATGACATAGTTTTAAATTTAGTGTGCATTAACATTTTTTCCATCATTTTCTTAAGTCTAGACAATTAACAAAACAATTAAGTAAGCCCTAATCTGTAACGATGGCCAATTTCCAAAGTGTAAATGTTCATACTGAAAATTTAAAAAATTGGCTCTCACAAGCTGTTATGAGTTGACTCCAGCACACACCTTCATGTATCTATTTGCAGTTGATCTTGGTATATGGCATGAAACAGTCTAATTTCTATCAAACAGCTTTCTAGCTTTCCCAGCAATTTTTGTCAAATAATGAGTCCTTTGGTAACTGGGGGACTCATTATTTGACAAAAAATGCTGGGAAAACTAGAAAGCCATTTGATACATATAAGCTCTAGATGTATCATGATAATTTATTCCCAAATGTTTTATACCTTCTTTTACTATTTTGAATAGAATTTCCCTTCCTAGCTATTCCTACCAGTTTTTGTTTTAATACACGGGAATGCTGATTTATTTGGATTTATTATATATTCTGCAACTTGGCTGAATTTATTATTTCAATGATATTTTTGTTGATTCTTTAGAGTTTTCTAAATAAATTATCTGAACTGCAAAAGCACAAATTTTGTTTCTTCATTGCCTCTGCTTATTCCCTTGCTTTCTCTCTCTTGTCACATTACTATAGCTAATATTTCTAGGACTGTTTTAAATAGTGGTGGTGGTAATGAACATGCTGGCTTTACCCCTGATTTTATTGGAAGTACCTCTAACTTTTCTCTATTACATATAAAGTTTGCTCTTGGTTTTAGATTAATATTATTTACTGTAATAACAAGAGGTTCATTTACTACTATGATTTCTAATGTTTTTAAGATAAATAGGTGTTAGAGTTTTGTCAAAAGACTTTTTAGCATCTATTGATAATTATGCTATTTTTATTATTTAATATTAACATGAGTTCAAGGGAGCCAGATGGAAGTCAGAGTAGGATCCATGTCTTGGACATTCTTTCAGTTTTGAAGTTACTCCCTAAATACAAATCCAGCACCTTTGGAAATGGCATAAATGTCTTCAGCATCACAATTTATCATTTTATGATCTGAAAGGTGTGGAATTCTGACTGGAACTGGGGTTAAATGATTTGTTTCTGATAAATGCTGAAACTCTTGGTATAGGTCTAGTCAACAAACATTTCTTAACTACTTATGTGACAATTAAAAAGGTTTGAGAGACATAGTTTCTGGGTAATTTAGTAATGTTATTAATAAGGCCAGCAGGTTATTAATAAAAGGATAGTTATTTGTCTGTCTCTCTTAGACCAAAGACAATCATGGCAACAGGCTGACAATTTATATGCCCTTTGAAGAATAGATGTTCAATGAGGGGCTGAGTGACATCATGTTACCCTTGGACAGAGAAACTATCTCTAGTCAGACCACCCCCAGCCTTAGGCTATCTAGACAAAATGATCTGTCTCCACAGAAGTTTGAGTAGAACAAAATGTGCTTCCCCACCTTAGGTTAAATTCTTAATAAGGTTGGTCTGACCAATATTGAAAAAAGTTAATTCAATATCATTATCAGTAATGTCCTTCAAGACACTGAACTTTCAGGACTTTGGAAGAAGGGGAGAGCTTTGAATCTCCCCCAAGATATTGGTTATTAATAATCATTTCTCTCACTTAAAATATGCCGAGCACTGTTCTAAGGGTTAGAAATAGAAGGAAAGTCAAAAATAGTCCTTGCCCTCAAGAAGCTTACATTTTAATGGTGGACATATCATGATATAAATAATTAAGTATATGCAAAGTGGATACAAAGCATATGAAAGGCAATCTGAGAGGAAGGCATTAGCAACTATGAAGGGACTTAAAACAGGTGAGATTTGAATTGAGTCTTGAAGGAAGCCAGGGAAGCTAAGAGGTAGAGTTGAGGGGGCAAAACCTTTTAGGCATGGAGAATTACCAGTATAAAGGCAAGAAGATGAGGGATGGAGTGCCCTTTACAAGGGACACCAAGAGGCCAGTGTAGCTGGATCAAAGAGTTTGTTGATGGGACTGTGAGAAGACTAGAAACATAGGAAGGGGCCAGGTTAGGAAGAGATTTCTGTACTGAGCAGAGGAAATTATATTTGATGCTGGAGGCAATAGGGATCTACAAGAAGTCATTGCAATAGAGAGGTAATGAGGGCTATGTGAGTGCAGAGAGTAGGGGATATGCAAAGATAGAAACAAGATTTGACAAGTCCTTGGATATGTGAGGTGGGTGAGAAGGTTGGTGGTGCCTTTGAGAGTAGTGGGCAAGTTGAGAGTTGTAGAAAAGTAGTGGCATTTTAAGACCTCAAGGAATCCAGAGCTTCTTCAACTATTCTAGTAAAACTTAGAAATGCATTCCACCCAGTCCAGTGGTGCATAGAGGGACCACTAAAATCCAGGAAGGGTGCTGGGGCAACCTGAGAGGGCCTCCACTGAGTTCAGCAAGGCCATGAGCCCAACAGTGCCCAATATGGGAAGGACAACTACTACACGGTGACAGGAGAAGGGCTTTCCACTTCAACAAGAATGATATTCTAAGCACTCCATTGGAGAGCTTCGGACTCTTTCAAGTGGAACATAGAAGGTGGGCATGTCCCACCTTCCACACACAGAAGGTGAATTTAATTCCATTCAACAAACAGTTATTGTGTACAAAGGCCCTGGGGTTGCCAAGATGAAAATAAAATAGTTCATGCCCTCAAGGAGCTTACCTTCTACTGGGAGGAGGTAGGTGGGGTGGGGCAGAGAGACATAACATGTGCAGAAATAATTATAGCCAAAGGTTGACTGAGGAGTAAGAGAGTAGGGCATCAGGAAGAGCTTCATAGAAGAAGGCTTCATGGAAGAATAGAGCCTTGGAGGAAAACAAAGATTTTGAAAGGTGGCATTGAGAAGGAAGGGCATTCAAAGAATGGGAACTGGGGGCAGCTAGGTGGCGCAGTGGATAGAGCACTGGCCCTGAAGTCAGGAGTACCTGAGTTCAAATCCGGCCTCAGACCAAACACTTGACACTTACTAGCTGTGTGACCCTGGGCAAGTCACTTAACCCCAATTGCCTTTAAAAAAAATAAACAAAGAATGGGAACTGGATGGTTCTTGCTCATGTTCTCTAATACATTATCCACAGAGCATCTACCTAAATTTTTGGATTCCTTGTTCTGAGGTTGAACATATTTATATAATAACAGTGTATATTTAGGGCAGTCTACCTGCTAACCCTTACTCCCACTACATGACCTATGCCTCTTTCAGAGCATATGTGTTTTTGATTCTTTCTATGTCACTTTTATCAGGCAAAGAATTATTGGTAATATTTTGTAGCCTGCTTATACACATCACAGGTTTTTCCTTCCTTCCTTCTTCCTTTCCTTCCTCTCTTCCTTCCTCCCTTCCTTCTTTCCTCCCTTCCTCTCTTCCTCTCTTCCTTCCTCTCTTCTTTCCTTCCTTCCTTCCTTCCTTCCTTCCTTCCTTCCTTCCTTCCTTCCTTCCTTCCTTCCTTCCTTCCTTCCTTCCTTCCTATTAGCTAGCATTTTCAAAGTGCTTTAAGGTTTACACAACACTTTACATGTTATCTCATTTGATCTTCACAACAATCCTATTAGGTAGATGCTCTTATTCCATTTCATAGACAAGAAAATGGAATCTGAGATAGGTTAAGTGACTTGTCCATTTTCACATCATTAACAAGTGTTTGAGGCAGAATTTGAACTTAGGACTTCCTTCCTGACTCTAAGTCCAATACTCCAAGCCATCCCCCAGCCTAAGCTGCTTCAATATCTGAGGCCAGAGGGGTTTCAGTGCCTGTCTCTGCCTTCCCCCTTCTCCATCAGAACCAGAGCAGTGGACCTCTGCCTCAGGCTGCTCCCATGTTGCTGCTGCAGGGGCTGTCCTCCACAGGAGACAGAGATAGGCGATGGGGAGTCCTGCTGCACCCCCTCCAGGGGAGTCAAATTGAGTAATGTCAATTTATGGAAAGTAAGAACTAGATGTTTGTATGTGTATATAGACACACATCCATATATGCATATATATATGTATGTATATATATATATGTGTGTGTATATATATGTATATATATACATATATATACACACACACACACATAAACATGTGTATGCTTATGTACACATTCACTCATCTAGCAAATATTAACTAAGCTCTTATTATATCCCAGGGACTAGGGATGCAGAGAGAAAACCAAAACATTCCCTGCCCTTTCTTTTGGATCACCAGCAATTATTACTTTTCTGAGGTTGCAGCATCCTGTAATTTGTGGAAGTGACCTCTTGTGATGGTTTCTTTCTCAGACAATCCCTCTACTAGGCACTTGAGAGTCTAGAAAGTTGATCTTCGCTGAGTCCAACTCTGATGTGGAGGGCTCGGTGCTTCTGTGATGCTCTCTGCTGGCAATGCCTTGCCTTCCTCTAAACTGATGCACAGGAGGCCTGGATTGGCAGATGTTCAGAGACTGGGCTCCCATGTCTGGAATGCATTTCCTTCTCATGTCTCCTTAAGATCCCTATCTTCCTTCATATCACAACTCAGAGGTCCATCTTTTTGCTTGAGACCCCCCTGCAATGGGTGTGTCTATCTTGCCTACAACTGAAGCAAAATAGCTTGGCCTGTTTAGTTGCACTCTCTTGGTTGCTATTCTAAAAACATCCAACCATGACCTCTACTTCCAAACCTCTTTGCTCCTCTGGGAGAGGGTTTATTCACTGCTCTGCTTGACTTGAGCTTCTTTAGTCCAGTCTGGTTGATCTGAGTCACACTCTTTTTTGGTCTTGGTGGCCCAGACCTGAGGAAACTCCTTGGGACCACACAAAGCCAACTTGTATTGCTTCTGAATAGTCTCTCTCTGTCTATCAGCTTTGTCTCCACCTTGGAGACTATTACCATTGTGAATACAGCCTTAAGCATTTCTTTCTATACCATCCCCTGGATGGATTTGGGCAAGACCAGAACAGCTTAGTCACTCACTCTGAGGTCACTGCCCTTTCGATTATTTTTCTCTGAAGAAGACTTTCCAAACTTAAAACAAAGGCAGAGCCCTTTCTCTCTCCTAGGAACCTCACACTGTTACAATTACTTTGGATTTATATCTGTCTTTTATTTCTATTCATCTATCTGTCTGTCTACCTATCTTTCTGTCTGTCTTTCTATCTTTTTGTCTATCTATCTCTTTCTTTCTCTCTGTCTCTTTCTTCTACCTGTCTCTCTCTCTTTCTATCTACCTATATTTCTCTCTGTCTCTCCCTCTTTATTTCTATTTGTCTATCCATCTGTGTCTACCTGTCTATCTTCCTGTCTGTCTTTCTATGTTTCTATCTCTCTATCTTTCTATCTACCTATCTCTCTCTATCTCTTCCTGTCTACCTCTCTCTCTATCTACTTATTTCTCTCTCTCTCTCTCTCTCTCTCTCTCTCTCTCTCTCTCTCTCTCTCTCTCTCTCTCTCTCTCTCTCTCTCTCTCTCTCTTTCTCTCTCTCATTTTCCACATATAGAACATAAACATTTTGATTAGTCTCTGTATCTTCACTGCCTACCACAATGCTTGTCCCATAGAGTCCTTAATGTTTTATGGATTTGACTAGCTGTCCTCCGTGCTGTCAGTACCACCACAGACATGGGTACTATGACTTTACAGCACTGTATTTTGAGGGTACATATAGCATTACAGACAGGTCCCCTGAGCTTCTTTAGGAATCTCTTATTTCTGTGCATCCATTTCCTGCAATGCTTATATCAACTCTGAAGCATGCCTTAGCCAAGACTCAAAGGGTTTCTCCAAAGGGAGGTAAGCAATGCTACTCTGAAAATGAACAGCCCATTTTGGATGTGCTGTTTGACTGATAGCTGGGTCCACAGCTGCAGCCCTTGCTGCTGTTGGCCCTAGGCCAGTGGCTATGCAGAAGGGCAGGGGGCATTTGTCTGCCCTCTTTCCATAACCCCCATTCCCAACACCTTCAGCAAGTCTTTTCCTTCATCAGCAGTCCATCCTCATCTCACCATAAAGCATTCAAACTGGCTTAGCAGATCTTAGATAGCAACAGAAGATTTAGGGACTAATTTTGAAGTATTCTGTTTGCTAAATATCTCTCTGGGGAGCTAGGAAGGCTCCATTATCCTTGCAGAGTACACACAAAGCCATTGCTGTGTCATCTTCCTTCCGGTATGCTTTCTTAGTAGCTTACATTTCCCCAAGAAGTCCATGACATTTCAAAGAGTCCTTCCAGTGTTTCCTATTCACAATGTTTCCTCTTCACAATTAGTAGGTACTCTCTGACCCTATTACCCAATCAATAATACTTGATGAGGGGTTCTCATTAGCAGGTATAGATTCTCTAATAACTGAGTAATCTTGACCGCCACTCACCTCAACACACAATTGTACAATGTTTCCTTGAATCAAATTTTCCTGTTTTGTAAGCAAGGTCTTTACTGGATACATTTTTACCAAATTGTAGACTGGAAGTCTTGAAAACATCCACCTCCTCTACCAATGCAAAGTTGTAACTACCAACTAGGAGAGTCAGGATAGGCTTTCCTTGTGTGGAGGCACATGACCTGAGCCTTGACAGAAGTTAAGGCTTCTAGGATGCAGAAATGAGAAAGGAGTAAATTCTAGCCTGTGCAAAGGCAAAGATGGGAGATGGAATGTTAGATTTGGGGGACAGCAAATAGACCTATTTTTTCAGGACTTAGAATGCATTAAGATGAGTAATATGATGGAAGCCTAGAAAAGTAGACTGGATTAAGACTCAAAGAGTCTGTATTGTATCCTAGAGACTATAGAAAACCCCCTAATGGATCAGAAGGTGACTCGGTCAACTTTGTACTTCAGGACAATCATTTTGTCAGTGTAATACTGCAGAGCTTTTTCACTGCAGCAGGCATAATCACAAATATCCAGACACTCCCATTAAAACGTGGGAGGCATAATCCTGCTCCCTCCTGTACCACCTCAGTCTCTGGGGAGGGGAAGGGGATTAGGTTTATAATTTAGCTCATTTCCCATACAGCCCAGTCCCCGTTCCAAGTCCAAAGCTCTCTTGATGTTTGAGAACCTGGCTTCAGGCTCCAAGCTCACCAAGGTCAAACACCACCCCCCTCACCCCATCCTGTATAGATCACCCACAGCACCTAAAATTGAGGACAAATAACACAAAGCAGAAACAAACACTTCCAGACCTATTTCCAGGTGAAAAAGGGAAAGCAGAAGAAGGGGTTGCTTCTCCTTTCAACAGTTCAGTTCATGGCATCCATGCTGGGCAAAACAGCTAGACAAAGATCCTAAAGGAGGGCAGAAAGAGAGAGACAAGTATGATCTCAACAGCTTTAAAGACACAGGTAGCCAATCAAAGAGGCTACTCCTACCCACATGTTGAGGATGTACCGAGTTCCATATTAGACATACTGGGCATTCTCAAAGGCTAGGTTAACTGCAACTTCATGAAAGCTGGAGAAGGGGAACAGTGGAAGCTGGGAGTCCAATTAGACAGTCCATATGAAAGGAAATGAGGACCTAAGTCAATCTAGTGTCTGTGGGAGTGGAGTGAAGGGGACAGATATGAGATATGTCATAGAACCAGAACTGATAAGACATGGCAAGAGATTGGGATATGAAAGGAGAGGGAAGAGTCAAGGGTAACTGAACTTGTGAACCTTAGTGACTGCAAGGAGAGTCATATCCTCAACAGAACTAGGGGAAGTTGAAAGAATGAGCAGTTTTAGAAGGAAAGATAAGTTCCATTTTGAGCAGATTGAGTTTGAAATGCCTGTGGGAGATTTCTGATAGAGGCAGTTGATAATGGTGGACTTGGAGTTCAGAAAAGAGATTAGATACGGGAGATAGAATGTGTAGATATGTGTAGATCTGGGAGTCATTTGTTGATAGAACTTGTGGGAACTCATGAAATCATTAATAGTGGGAGTTGAGAAAAGAGTTGAGAGCTTGGAGAAGAACCTTAGGGGACAGGGATAAATAATTCCATAAAGGAGAATGAGAAAGAATCAAACAGATGGGAGGAGAACTGGAGAGAATAATATTATTGACATTTTGGTTTTCAACTCTGAAAGTGAGTACCTAGGAGGAAATGTGGTCAGCAGTATGGGATCTCAAGGAGAATGATAAGGACTGAGAATATGCCATTGGGTTTAGTAATTGTGAGATCATTGGTAACTTTGAAGAGGTCAGTTTCAGCTGAGTAGTGGAATTGGAAGCCAGATTGCAAGAGGACTGAGAACTGAGTGAGTAGGAAGTGAGGCTATGTAAGTAACTAGTGGTTTTTTGTTTGTTTGTTTTATTAGTGTTATGTTTTTGTTTGTTTTGCCTGTGGTACTGTGGAAGTCCCCAGAAATTTGCTAATTGTCTCATGTAAAATAATCACCTTATAACTACTGGGCGAGAAATCCTCCCTCAGGAAAAAAAGAGTTTTAAATCAAAAGTTTATCTCCTCCACAGAGAGAACCATAGAAAGTACAGGTCCAGAATCATAGAATCTCAGATTAGGAAGGGATTTGAGTCTTGATTTTTTCTCTAAATCTGTGACTTTGCTCAGATCTGAACAGAAATCTCTTCTGCAACATTCCTGACAAATGGGCTTCCAGACTTTGCTTAAATATCTCCATTGAAAGGAAACTCATTACTTTCCCAAGCATCCCATTCCACTTGGGGATAGTTCTCTTAGGAAAATTTTCATTACATTGAATTGCAACATGCCTTTCTATCACTTTTACCCATCAGTCCTCTCACCAGTCTTCTGAGGCCAAACCGAACAAGTTTAATCCCTCTTCCACATGAAAAACCTTCAAATATTTGGAGACAGTTGTGGCATTCCCCTCTAAATTTTTCTTCTCCAAGGACAACATCCCTAGTTCTTTTAACTAATCATTTTTTGGCTTGGTTTAGCATCTCCTCTCCAACCTGGTTGCACTCCTCTGAATGTCCCAGTTTGTCAATGTGCCTTCTCAAATGTGGTACCCAGCAATTAAGGGAATGTTCCAAATGTGATCAGAGTACAGCAGGACTAGAAGCTCCCTTATTCTGAACACTTTACTTCTGTGACTGCCATGTAAGACCTGTTTAGTGTTTTTTGACTGCCACATCACACTGTTGACTCATAGTCCACTAAAATAGGTACTTCTGCTTATCATTGTGTCCATGGAGGATGTTGCATTTTTGAAACTAAGTACTAGATGACTCTAAACCCAACAGGACCTTGACTTTATATTTACCTCTGTTAAATTTTATCTTATTAAATAGGGACCATTTTTCTAGCCTGTTAAGATTGCTTTAGGATTCAAATTTTTTTTAAAAAAAAAGATATTAACTATGCTGCAAAATGCTTGTAATATCACATCTTGGAGTAGCAAAGAACTAGAAACAAAGTAGATGCCCTGTGATTAGAGAATGGATAAACAAGATATGGAATGTGTATGTAATGGAATAATACTGAACAGGATGAACAAGTTGTGGTATGTGATTGTGATGGAAGTGCTACAAATGATGAGCTCCATGATTTTAGAAAAGCATGGAAAGGCTTGCACAAAATAATGAAGATCAAGGTGAGCAGAACCAAGAAAACATTGTATATAGTAACAGTAATATTGTTTTAAGAGCGACTTTGAATGAATAAGTCATTTGGACTATTATAAATACCCAAATTAATTGTATGATGAAAGATACTATCTGCATCCAAAGGAAGAACTGATAAATATAAGTATGTATAAAATAATTATATATGTGTGTGTATGTCTATATTTATATCTATATCTGTATCTATATCTATATACCTATTTGTGTCTAATGTGATCTCTGGGGGGGGGTGGAGGAAGGAAGAAAAAAAGGATAAAAAATATACATGATAACTTTATTATATATTTAAAAGGAATAGCAAGTTTTACATAATAGTTTTGTAGTTTCATATGCAATAATCTTTTTTTATTATACTATGTTGTAGAAATGCTTGTTCTATTCCATAAATTAAAAATAAATTTTAAAAAAGAAATAATGGATTTGATGAACATGCAGAGAAGCATAGGAAGACTACATAAACTGTGAAGTAGGCAGAATCAGAAAAAATATATGACTACAAAAATATAATTGGAAAGAACAATAAAATAATTCAAACTGCTATTAAATTATAATAATCAAGCTTAGCTCCAAAGAAAATACATGAAAGGGTAATTTTCTACTTATCTATAGTGTAGGGGACTATGGAAGTGGAACACTATGTAATGTCAAACTTTTTCAATGTGTTGATTGGTTTTGTTGAACTGCCCCTCCTTAATTATTTATTATAAGGTATGGCTTCTCTGGGAGGCGAAAAGAGAAGGAAAAGTAAGTGATCAAGTGAAGTCAACAAGCCAATAAGCATCTATGATATGCCTACTATGTGCCAGGTCCTGTACTAAGCCCTGGAGATTTAAAGAAAGGCAAAGAGTAGTCTCTACTCTCAAATAATGGTCTGGTGGGGAAGACAATGTACGAACTAGTACAAACAAGATACAAAGAAGGATAAACTGGAGATAATCAATAGAGGGAAAACAATAGCATTAATGGGGATTGGGAAAGTCTTCTTGTAGTAGGTGATACATACAGAAATGGGAATGATACAAAAAGAAATTAATAAAATTTTATTTCTTTAAAAACATGCAAGCTACATCCCTTTCAGTTCAAGTAATTTGCAAATTTGGTGGATGTGTTACATATGCTTCATTTAAGTCATTGATAAAAATGGGCAGAGAAATGAGCAGAAAGAGGGCTCCTATTAAACTACAATAGAGATTTTTTTCCTCCATGCTGATGTTGATCCATTAATTTTGGGTCAGTTGTTTATTTAAATCTGCATTACCTAAATGTATATTCATTTAGCCTACATTCATATCTTGTTCACACATATGGGTTAAGAAATTTTGTCAAATGCCTTTTGTCGTTGTTGTTGTTGAGTCATTTCAATCATGTCTGACTCTTCATGGTCTCATTTCAGGTTTTCTGGCAAAGATACTGGAGTGGTTTGCCATTCTGTCTCTGACTCATTTTACAAATGAGGAAACTGAGGCAAACAGGGTTAAGTGACTTACCTGGGGTCACACAGCTAGTAAGTGTCTGAGGCCAGCTTTTTTTTACCTCCCTCCCTATCCTCTTCCCTCCCCAAGATGCAAGTAATCTGATATAGGCTCTACATGTACAATTATATCACACACATTTCTGCATAAGTCAAGTTGTGAAAGAAGAATCAGAACAAAAGGGGAAAACGAAGAGAAAGAAAAACAAAACAAAGAGGTGAAAATAGTATGCTTTGATCTGCACTCAGACTCCATAGTTCTTTCCCTGGGTGTGGATAGTATTTTCCATCCAAATTCTCTCCCTTTCTCCTTTCCTAACCCCTCACCCCCATTGAGAAGGCAAGCAATTCCATATAGGTTACTTATATGTAGTTGTGCAACCATATCCGTAATAGTCATATTGTGAAAGAAAACATAGATTAAAAAAATCAAGAAAAATAAAGAAAGTAAAGAAAAGTATGCTTCAATCTGTATTCAGACACCATGAGTTCTTTGTCTGGGGATGGATAGTATTTTTCATCATAAGTCCTTCAAGTTGTCTTGGTTTACTATATTGCTGAGAATAGCTAAGTCATTCATAGCTGATCATCTTACAACATTGCTATTGCTTTTTACATAGTACATTTCACTTTGCATCAGCCATGCAAGTCTTTCCCAGTTGTTTGAGAGCATCCTGGTCATCATTTCTTATAGCACAATAGTATTCCATCATAATCACATACCACAACTTGTTCAGTCATTCCCCAATTGATGGGCATCCCCTCAATTTCTAATTCTTTACCCCCAGAAATGAGCTGCTATAAATATTTTTGTACATATAGGTCCTTTTCCTTTTTTGTTTTTTATCTCTTTGGGGATACAGACCTAGTAGTGGTATTGCTAGGTCAAAAGGTATGATAGCTTTACAGCCCTTTGGGCATAGTTCCAAATTGCTCTACAGAATGGCTGAATCGATTCACAACTCAACCAACAGAGCATTAGTGTCTCTTTCCCCACATCCCCTCCAACATTTGTCATTTACCTTCTCTGTCCTATTAGCCAACCTAACAGGTATGAGGTTGTACCTCACAATTGTTTTAATTTGCATTTCTCCAATCAGTAGTGAGTTAGAATATTTTTTTATATGGCTATAGATAGCTTTGATTACTTCATGTGAAAACTTTGTATCTTCAATCATTTATCCATTGGGGAATGGCTCTTATTTTTATAAATTTAACTCAGTTCTCTATGTGTTTGCGAAACGAGGCCTTTACCAGAGAAACTTGCTTCAATTTTTTTTCACAGTTACTATTGCTAACTGTATTTCCCTCCATCCTATTCCTCCCCCATTTATTCTATTCTCTCTCTCTCTTTTCACCCTGTCCCTCCTCAAAAGTGTTTTGCTTCTGACTACCTCTTCCCCCAATCTGCTCTCCCCTCTAGAACACTTCCCTTCCTTTATTCCCTTCCCTTCCCTTCCTACTTTCCTGTAGAGTAAGATAGATTTCTATACCCAATTGTATGTGAGTATAATTCCCTCTTTGATCCAATTCTGATGAGAATAAGGTTCAGTCACTTCACCTGATCTCCCCCATTTCCCTTTCACTGCAAAAGTTTTTTCTTCCTTCTTTTATGTGAGATAATTCATCCCATTCTACCTCTCCCTTTTCTTTCTGCCAGTGTTTTCTCTCTCACCCCTTAATTAAAAATTTTTAAATATCATCCCTTCATATTCTTAGCCCTCTTCTCCTTTCATCTGGAAGTTGCTAAATCTTGTGTGATCCCTGATTATGGATCCATGATATTTGAATTTTTTCTTTCTGGTTGTTTACAACATTTTCTCCTTGATCTGGGAACTCTGGAATTTGGCTATAACATTCCTGGGACTTTTCATTTTGGGATTTCTTTCAGGAGGTGATGGGTATATTCTTTTAATTTCTATTTTATCTTCTGGTTCTAGGACATTAGGGCAGTTTTCCTTGATAATTTCTTCAAAAATGATGTCTAAACTCTCTCTCTCTCTTTTTTTATCATGGCTTTCTGGTAGTCTAATAGCCCTTAAATTTCCTCTCCTTGATCTGTTTTCCAAGTCAGTTGTTTTTCCAATGATATGTTTCACATTTCCTTCTATTTTTTCATTCTTCTGACTTTATTTTGTTTCTTGTGTCTCATAGAGTCATTAGTTTCCACTTGCCCAATTCTAATTTTCTAGATATTATTTTCTTCAAAGAGTAAGTCATAATTTCAAATCTGGCCTCAAACACTTACTAGCTGTATGACCCTGGGCAAGTCACTTAACTCTATTTGACTCATTTTCCTCATCTGTAAAATGAGCTAGAGAAGGAAATGGCAAACCACTCCAGTATCTTTTCCAAGAAAACCCCAAATGGGGTCATGAAGAGTTGAACGTGACTGAAATGACTGAACAACAGCAACACCTAGCTATAAGTAGCGGGATCTGAATCCAGGTCTTCTAATGCCTAACCTAGAGCCTCTCCAGTTATACCACAATGACTCTCAGATTTTTTTTTCACCTGGTTACAAGTCAGCACCTTCTTCCAACTAGTCATAGGATAATAGGTGTGTAGCTAGAAGATCTAGTCTAATCCTCATTTTACAGATGAAGAAACTGAGCCTCAGGCCAACATGTCCCTCCATACCAGCACAGCTGTAATTGGCACAGCTGGGGCTGGAACCCAGACTCTCTAACTCCAGATTAGTTCCTCCCTCCTTTAAATGGTAAAATTCAGAAGAAAGGGAAGGATATAGAGTGAAATGAGATTGGAAGTCAGTTTGCATGGCTGGGGCCCAGAATTGGTGCCTTGTCAGTGTGTGGTACAGCTGTCCAAAAATAACACTCAGAGATTTTCTAGGTATAAATTGAAAGATTTATTACATTCGGGAGAAGGGGGCGTGTGCTTCGGGAAGAGAGGCAAGGCACAAAGGCCGGGACAAAGGTTATATAGCCCTAGCACAGAAATACCCACCCACTGGCTTTGAATTCCCATTGGACAGGAATTTCAGCCTTACAATCTAAAACACGAAAATCTACCCCAGAAACAAGAAACCACATTATGATACTACCAATCCTAGCTATTTATTCTTATTTAATAACTAGCCATTACCTAATGCTGATGTAACAATACAAATCATGTGATTTCTAGGAACCTGAAACTTAGGCCTATTCAGGTTAGTGTAACCAACCTCGAGTTTGCAACAGTCTAAGACATTGCTACACTCAGTCCATCTGAGAGATCTCACATTGTTTACATTGTTTTACTCAGTTAAAAATCAGAGTCTTGACAAAAGTTTGCAAAAAGGAGAGATCTCTTTATTGACTTTCTTGAGAAACTGAACCCCCATGCTGCCTAAGCTGCCCCGAGAGTGTGAGTGCTCTTTGTTTAAGGCAAGATTATATAGACCCTAACCTAGCAGCCCACCCTAACCCCCTTCCTGTGGGCTCATTGACTGAGCCTCAGGCATACAATCTATTCATATAAAAACTACCCCAGTAATAGAACAAAGAGGTATAGAAATTATGTTAGCATGTTCCCCTTTTCAGGGCCTCACAGTTTCGGCAGCCTTTTACCCGAGGTCATATAACTAGCTAGAGGATGAGATAGACAGGATGCTCTTATGACTCAGGAATTTCTGCTAACACTATCTAAGAGTAGGGGAGGGAGAAGGCTAGGGGCGGGGTCTTGTATTCTGAGGGGTCTTCACTTAGTTTTGGTATACGTATACCACTCAAAAGCAACAATACCAGAACCTTTTACAAGAACTAATGACCCTTTGAGGAGGCTTCACTTCTGAGAGATCATCTCTCACATCAGGATCAGATCCAGTGCCCCCATCCATTGTACTACACAGAAAAGTTTTACATTTCTCTATTCTTCAAAGTATACGGCATATGCTCAAAAACTATTTTTTCACTGATAAATTGAGAAAGTAAATGCATGAGACTGAAGAGAGGGGTGGATAGGAGAGAAGAGAGGGGATGGGAGGGGAAGGGATGGGAGGGGAGGAGAGAGGAGAGGAAAGGAGGCATTAATAATACATGGAGTACATGGTAGTGAGATAAGGTCAAAGCAGATAGAATTTCTAAAGACCAGATTCATCCTCCCAACAGGGGGTATACCCTTACCAAAGGAAGGTAAATTTTGATAGCTGAAACCTACCTAGCTGTCTCGGAGGATACAGACTAGGTTTCTTTCTTAAAGACCAGGCCTTAAACCCAATTCACTGGCTATCATTGATTGTACAACAATAGGTCCCTGCCCAAGTACCACTTAATGGTTACTTTTTAGGCCCTCCTGTCTCAGAGTGAATGTAAATAGTAATTGTTTCTCTTTTGTCCAGCAACCCTGATGAGGTTCTTCCTCTCCCAGTTTGATTTTTTTTTTAATTAAAGAGGCCATCTCTGGGCTCACATGCAGGCCTATTCACTGAAGGATAATTGCCTCACTAAAAGTGACACCCGGGAAAGGCCTCAGCTTGAAAAGACTAAGGTCCCCCACTGCATCCTGGGCCATCTCCAGTCATCCTGATCTATATCTGGCCACTGGACCCAGATGGCTCTGGAGAAGAAAGTGAAGCTGGTGACTTTGCATAACCTTCCATCACTCAAATCCAATTCAGTTGCAAGTCATGTCATCATCTTCCTGTTGTCATGGTTTCTTTGAGAATGAAGGAGAAACCACATCGTTCATTCCTCAGCCATATAACTAAATATTAGCTGGTCCCTACCACATTGTCTTACTTGAGTCATTTTCAATAGTGTCCAACTGTTTGTAACCCCATTTGAGGTTTTCCTGCCAAAGATACTAGAGTGGTTTGCCATTTCCTTCTCCACCTCATTTTATAGATGAGAAAACTAAAGCAAACAGGTTTAAGTGACTTGCCCAGGATCATACATCTAGTAAGTATCTGAGGATGAATTGAACTCAGGAAGATGATTCTTCCTGGCCTGGCACTCTATCCATTGCCCCACCTGGCTGCCCTGGTCTTACTTGATAAGCAGCCACAGATTCCCTAGCAATGACCTGAACATTTATCTCATTAGGAAACATTTGGATTTCAAAAATCCAGTTGATAAGAACAATATTCTAAACATTGCTCTACATATACGTATGTAAAATAGAAAAGAAAACTAACCATCCTTTCCCTTGGTGATGAACACTGTCCATTTCCATGGTTTTGCCTCTTCTTTTATTTTTAAAAAAATTTTAAACTAACTAATTTATTTTGAGTTTTCAACATTCACTTCCCTAAACTTTTGAGTTTTAATTTTTCTCTGCCTTCCTCCCCTTCCCCCTCCCCAAGACAGCATACCAGTTTTTCCTCTACTTCTCTTACTTGCTTCTCAAAACCTTTTTTGAGTTCTTCCATTGCCTGGAACTGAGTCATATTTTTCTTGGAGACTTTGTGTGGAGGAACTTTGACTTTGTTGTCTTCTTCTGGTTGTATCTTTTGATCTTCTTTGTCACCAAAGTAAGATTCTATAGTCTGATTTTTTTTGCATTGTTTGCTCATGATCCCAGCCAATTACTTGACTTTTAAACTCTTTTTCAAGGTAGGGGTCTGCTTCCAATGTGGAGAATGTACTGTCCCAAAGTTTGATGTGTTTGTGCAGCTGTTTTGAGAGATACTTCTAGGGACCTGTAAATTTTCAGTTCTTCCAAGGTGGTACAATCAAGGGTGAAGTGTTTATTCCTTCCCTGGCCTGTGCTCTGGTCTATGAATGACCACAAGCACTCTTTTCTGCCTTGGAACTGGGAGGAGGATTTTCCCTTTACTGCCACCACAAGCTCCACCATACCAGTGCTCCTTCTTGCCCCAGGACTGCCACCCAGAACTGTGACCCAGATCTAAGCAGGGGCAAAGCAAGAGAATCCTGCTTCAGCACCAGCAAAGAGATCCCTGCAATCCCCCTCTGATCAACCACTCAATTCTCCCTGTCTGTGGGTCAAGAGCTCTGGAAGCAGCTGCTACCCTGGGCCTGTGCCAGGACTGGGGCTGAATCAAGCTCCTCTCTCACCACAGTCAGACAGACCTTTCCTACTGACCTTCCAAGGTGTCTTTGGTGTTTATGGATTAAGAAGTCTGGAAACCACCACAGCTCCCCCTGGTTCAGTCCTCTGAGGCCTACTCTAGTTTTGCTGAAGCCTGGTCTTTGCCTACAGGGCCCATGCTGAACTGTGTTCCTTTCCCATCCCAGCGCAATAAACCTTTCCAATCAACCATCCAGGTTGTCTCGGGCTGGAAATTTGTTTCACTCTGTCTTTTTGTGGGTTCTGCTGCTTTAGAACTTGTTTAGAGCTATTTTTTACAGTTATTTGGAGGGGTTTGGGAGAGAGCTCAAGCAAGTCACTGCTTTCACTCTGCCATCTTGGCCAAGCTCATCGTTTTTATCTTGAGCTATGTCTTGAAGGAAGAAAAAGACATGAAGCAGAGGTGAGGAGTGAGTACATTGCAGTCATGAGGGACAGCCAGTGCAAAGATGTGGAGATGAGATAGAGTGCTATGTATGAAGAATTTCATCTGCTACATGTAAAGAACAGAGATAAGACACATTTGAATTCAAAATCACTCTAAAAAAGTAAATATAACATGAACTTCAGAGACCTAAAGCAACCATTCAGATTTAAAATGTGAGCCCAGCAATGTTTAAAAAAACAAACACAAAACCATTCCAATTTAAAATACAGGGACAAATTTTTTAAAAAAAAGAGGTTCAAGTTTAGAATTTAAGGCCAGAAAAGTTAAACAAAAAAAATCAGCTACTTAAAACACTAGGATTGATCTTGTTCATCCTTCATTTTTGAAGAGGACCGATGACATCATTAGGGTGACGTCCCCATTCTTACAATCCACTGGTAAGATATAAGTCAAGATGACTGCTGATGGCCTGGAATTCATTGAGTGACCTTGGTCTTTCTAAATTAGGGTCTTTCTTAGGCCCCAATTTGTCTGAGGCAATGCCCTTTCAATGACTAAGGTCTAGGTGAGAATTGAGACAAAAGATGGCCTAATTTACCATCACAAAAATATAAAGCCTGAGATTTCAGACCATTTAAGAGTGAAGACTTGTACCCAAGGTTATTCACATTGAAAATGCTACTGAAGTACTTATTTCAGAAAAAAAGACAATGACAATGTTTGAAGTAGGGTACCAAGGTGGCACAGTGGATAGAGTGACTGCCATGGAGTCAGGAGGACCTGAGTTCAAATGTGGCCTCAGTCACTTACTAGCTGTGTGATCCTGCGCAAGCCATTTAACCCTGTTTGTCTCAGTTTCCTTATCTGTAAAATGAGTTGGAGAAGAAAATGGCAAATCACTCCAATATCTTTGCCAAGAAAACCCCAAATGGGGTCATGGAGAGTCAGACATAACTGAAATCATTCAACAACAATAATGCCTGAAATAAAATACAGCATAACATCAGAACCATGGCTAAAATTCCAAAGATTAGAGAAGGAAAAAATTGTTTCATTAGAAACTACCAGGAATTATTAATATAAAGATATTCCTGTGGACAAGTTCTTACATGTAAAGTTATATGTGTAGTTCATAGCTGTAATATAAATGTCTAGCTCAAATGTGGCTTGGATAGACATCTATTCTAGAATCTGGTTAGTCCTACCTCCAAAAGAAAAAATACTTGTATAGAATAGGAAGAGGGCCTTATCTAGACCACTTGTAGCCTGGGGCAAAAGTGAGGCAGAGGTAATTGCTCCTTCCCCAGACTAACTCCAAGAGGGAGTATTGGGCTAGAATTATATCTTTCCACAAATGTCTCAAATATCTGTAGACTAAAGGTATTATGCTTTAGGGCCCAGGATAAACACCACTTTCAGCAGTTCAGTTCCTTTCCACCAATGACCATTTGGAATAGCTAGTACTTATTTACTTTTTCAAAGTAAAATGTAAACATTTTACTGTTTACATATATACATACTGCTTTCCATATAAGATTAGATCAAATAAAACATTTGAGCAAAGAGCTTGTTCACTAGGATTGAGATAAGATCTCTGCTCAACCAACCAGTCTGGTTTTAGCCAGTTTTAGCCTAAGGTGTCAA
The DNA here is from genome assembly GCF_003287225.1 of Phascolarctos cinereus. Classification (NCBI taxonomy): domain Eukaryota; kingdom Metazoa; phylum Chordata; class Mammalia; order Diprotodontia; family Phascolarctidae; genus Phascolarctos; species Phascolarctos cinereus. Next base: position 146,026,211 of record NW_027555847.1, read on the forward strand.
GTACTGGAAATCAAGAAATATGTTGGGGTCTGCCTTGGAGAGTGTGCTGGTAAAAATCTGAAAATTGCCTCTCCAAATTAAAAAAAATGTAGCAATAACACACTTTTAGATTTAATCTGCATTTTCTCCAACACTTTCTTGAATCTAGAAATCACAAAACATTAAATCAAGCCTTACTTTGTGGTGTTTGTATTTCTAAATTTCTAATGTGTAAATGCTCACATTGAAAATTTAAGAATCAGCTTGACCTGCTACTGGCTGGTTCCAACATACCACTGGCTGTCTCCCTACATGTTTGTGGCTCCAGAAAAATCTCCTGTCCACCATTCAAAACGTATTTTCCAATCTGGACCAGCTCTCTTGAAATTGTGCGATGAACTCAAGAAATTTTTTCCATACTCATACAATTTTATGGAAACTCAGGGTTCTCTCAATGCATCAATAATCATATCTTCCTGTTGTTTAGGGAAAGCACCCCAAGTTTGAGAGGAAGTGGTGTTACAAATTAAACAGCAGTTTATACAGGGTATTCCAAAAATCTCAGTGCAGACGTAAGCTATTAAAGCTTAATTTAAGCTATCAAATTAATTAATATAATTATATGTCTTCTGTCATTATGTATTAATATAATTAATTATGTATTGATGTATTAATATAATTAATATAAGCTACTAAAGCTTACAACTGCACTAAGACTTTAGGGGTACCCAGTATGTGATCCTGGAGGCCGTAGGAAACCACTTATTGAATAACAGAGCACCATAGTGAGATTTGTGCTGTCCCATCCCCAATTTATTGTATTCTCTCTTTTGACTCTGTCCCTCCTTAGAAGTATTTGCTTCTGATTACCCCCTCCTTCAATCTGCCCTCCCCTCTATCATCCTCCTGCTCTCTTGTCCCCTTCCCCCTCTATTTTCCTGTAGGGTAAGATAGATTTCCAAACTCAATTGAGTGTGTATGTTATTCCCTCTTTAAGCCAACTCCAATGAGAGTAAGATTCATTCATTCTCTCTCATCTCTCCCCCCTCTTCCCCTCCATGGTCAAAACTTTTTCTTCCCTCTTTTATGTGAGATATTTACCACATTCTACCTCTCCCTTTCTCCTTCTCCCAATACATTCCTCTCTCACCCCTTAATTTTATTTTTTAAAATATCATCCCTTCATATTCAACTCCCTCTGTGCCCTCTGTCTGTATATATTCCCTCCAATTACTCTAATACTGAGAAAGGTTTCATGAGTTAAAAATATCATCTTTCCATGTAGGAAGGTAAACAGTTCAACTTTAATAAGTACTTTATGATTTCTCTTTGCTGTTTACCTTTTCATGCTTCTCTTGAGTCTTGTATTTGAAAGTTAAATTTTCTATTCAGCTCTGGTCTTTTCATCAAGAATGCTTGAAAGTCTTCTGTTTCACTGAAAATCCATTTTTTCCCCTGAAGGATTATACTCAGTTTTGCTGGGTAGGTGATTCTTGCTTTTAATCCTAGCTCCTTTGACCTCTGGATTATTATATTCCAAGCCCTCTTGTCCTTAACGTAGAAGTTGCCAAATCTTGCATTATGCTGATTGTGTTTTCACAATATTTGAATTGTTTCTTTCTGGATGCTTGCAATATTTTCTCCTTGACCTGTGAACTCCGGAATTTGGCTATAATATTCCTAGGAGTTTTCCTTTGGGGATCTCTTTCAGGAGGTGATCAGTAGATTCTTTTAATTTCTATTTTATCCTCTATTCTAGAATATTAGGGGCAGTTTTCCTTCATAATTCTTTAAAGATGATGTCTAGGCTCTTTTTTTGATCATGGCTTTCAGGTAGTCCAATTATTTTTAAATTATCTCTCCTGGATCTATTTTCCAGGCCAGTTGTTTTTTCACTGAGATATTTCACATTGTCTTCTATTTTTTCATTCTTTTGGTTTTGTTCTATAATTTCTTGATTTCCCATGAAGTCATTAGCTTCCATTTCCTCCATTCTAATTTTTAAGGAATTATTTTCTTTGGTGAACTTTTGGACTTCCTTTTCCATTTGACCAATTCTGCTTTTGAAGGCATTCTTCTCCTCATTGGCTTTTTGGACCTCTTTTGCCATTTGGGTTAGCCTGTTCTTTAAATTGTTATTTTCTTCAGTATTTTTTCTAGGTCTCCTTTAGCAGCTGTTGACTTGTTTTTAATGATTTTCTTGCATTGCTCTCATTTCTCTTTCCGGTTTTTCCTCTACTTCTCTTACTTGCTTCTCAAAATCCTTTTTGAGTTCTTCCATTTCCTTGGACTGATTCATATTTTTCTTGGTGGCTTTGGATGTAGGAGTTTTGACTTCATTGTCTTCTTCTGGTTGTATGTTTTGATCTTCTTTGTCACCAAAGTAAGATTCAATGGTCTGACTTTTTTGCATTGTTTGCTCATGATCCCAGCCAATTACTTGACTTTTAAACTCTTTGTTAAGGTAGAGGTCTGCTTCCACTTTGGGGAATGTATTGTCCCAAGCTTTGGAGGTTTTGTGCAGCTGTTTTCAGAGATACTTCTAGGGACCTATACATTTTTAGTTCTTCCAAGGTGGTATAATCAAGGGCAAGGTGTTTCCTCCTTTCCTGGACTGTGCTCTGGTCTATGAGTGCCCACAAGCATTCTTTTCTGCCTTGTACTGTGAGAAGGATTGATTCCCTCTCCACTACTACCAAAAGCTCCACCATGCCAACACTCCTCCTCACCCCAGGACCACCACCCAGGACTGAGACCCAGATGCAAACGGGAACAAAGCAAGAGAATCCTGCCTTAGCACCAGCAAAGAGATCTCTGCAATCCCCCTCTCATCAGCTGCTCGATCCCCCCATGGTCTGTAGATTTCAGAGCTGAGAGCTCTGGAAGCAGCTGCTGCCTTGGGGCTACACCAGGATTAGGGCCCAGACCATGCTTCTCTCTCACTGAGGTCCAACAGCCCTTTCCTACTGACCTTCCAAGGTGTCTTTGGTGTTGTGGGTTGAGAAGTCTGGAAACCACTACAACTACTAGTGATTCAGTCCCCTGAGGCCTGCTCCAGGTTTGCTGGGGCCTGGTTTTTGTTGTACTGTGCTCCTCTCCCAGCATGGCCCAATAGACCTTTTGCATGAACCATCCAGGTTGTCTTGCCTGGAAATTTGTTTCACTCTGTCTTTTTGTGGGTTCTGCTGCTCTAGAATTTGTTTATAGCCATTTTTTACAGGTATTTGAAGGGGTTTGGGGGAGAGCTCAAGCAAGTCACTGTTTTTACTCTGCCATCTTGGCTCTGCCCCCTGAACTCCAGGACTGAGCCTTAACAAATGCCTAAAACATTAGAAAAAAGGCCAAGGTCTCCCCCTACATTCTAGGCCAGCACTAGTCATCTTGACTTATGTCTTACCATTGAATTCTGATGACTGGAGGAGAGAGCGATTGATAACTTTGCATAGCTCTGCCTCACTTGCAAGTCAAAATGCCACCCTCTTGATGTCATTGGTCCTTTTCGAGAATGAAGAACCAATAACAATAACAAAACATTAAGCAACAATCCATCATGTATCGTATTCTTCTGGGAAGAGGGCAAGTGATTTGCCCAGTGTCACACAATTGGTAAGTGTCTGAGGTTCAAATCTGAGTTACACATCTTCCTGATTCCGGGCCTTGCACACTCTCCACTACACTACCTACCTGCCCCCAATAAAAAAAAAGAAGCAGCCAGGGGCATGACATTCAGTATCAGTCTTACATAGACAAGACATTGTGCTCATAACTGTGATTGCTGCTTTGGGGATGGAGGAAGGAGGTAGAGGGAAAAGAGATCCTCTTCCCTTTAGCTGGAAGTCTAAGGGAAAGTTGTGTTCCAAATCAGGCAAGACCCCTCCAAAGAGGGAAATAGAATTTGCCTACATTTCTTGTAGCTTTTCTGAGGGGGCTGGTTCAATCACCAATCATCTTTGACACATCTTCTAGTCATGAGGATATATATGAAGACCTCTTAAGAGTTGGTCTTTTATATCAAAGAGCCAGAGCATGTTTTACTAGAAGGTTTCAGGTAATATGCCCCACTCCATGGGAAATGTTCAAGTCCAATCCCATTACACAAAGGCAAAAAAAAAATTTGATAATCCCTTCCCTCTATACTGAATTTTTATTTTTTGGATTTTCCCTTTGATTTTATTAGCATGGGATATACCCAATGAGAAAACTCCCACTACAATTCAAGTGTGCCTGTACCTCCTCTGCAAGTGATAGAGAGCTACCTGGGTCATTGAGACATTACATCATTTGTCCAGGTCCACAGAGTCAGAGACAGGATGTGAATCAAGGTAGACCAGTTCTCTATTTGCTCTGCTGGAGACAAAATATAGTCCATACCTACCATTTAAATTTTTAAAAATTATTTCACCAGGTGCATATGGGGAAAATATTACTAATATTCCTAGTTAAAATGTTGGCTGATTCTTCCAACACTTCTTGTTTTTCTTTTTCTCATTTCTTATTCTATGTTCAATGTATAGGGAGCCTAAAGAAGGGGGAAAAAATGCTTAATTTATTTCAGAGCCCTGAAGCAGAATAATTTCTGGAGGAGTGCCAGGTAAAGTTGAAATGTTAAGCTTTCATTTCTAATTCCTAGGGGAGTGGAGAAAGTATGTTATAGTCTCCATTTGGAGTAACTCTCCTTTACTTGAGCAAAGAGCTCTTGAAAGGTATCAGGTCTCCAGCTATTCTTTCATACACCTACCTGGGGCACATGTCCAATACTTCTCCCTCCCATTCCATTCCCATTCCATACTGAATTTCTCCAAAAGGGGTGTTTAAGAGAACCCAGAATCTTGAGCATCAAATAGAAAGCCCATCAGTAATTACCAGGCTGTCTTATGACATGTCTTCTCAATCCTTGGCCATGTTTCCCCATAAATACTATATAGATTTATCTACTCAGCAAGCAAGATTTTCTTTGCTTCCTTTCATATATTGTGGTCACCAGTGGAGCACTTGGGTGGTCCATCTTTTGGATCTTGATACGTGACTGACCCACCCGCTTTTCTAGTGATAAATATTCTGAATTCTTTGTCTTTTATGCCATTTCAAAGGCTTATTTTTTTTTAAGCTGGAAAGGGCCATAGAGGTCCTAGAGTCCAAAATCTACTTCCCCATGAATTCCCTTCCTCATTTTGTGGTTGAGGAAACTGAGGCCAAGTGATTTGCTTAAGGTCACCCGGGTAGTAAGTGAAAGTGCTGAGATTCAAACCCAGTTCCTCTGATTCCAAATTCAGTGCTCTTTTCATGATAGTATACTGTTTCTTACCTCTTATTCATGTATTTGTTATTGCTAATGTAACTCAGGGCTCACAACCATAATACTGTCCCCACCAGTGAAGATTGATCACTCAGTGCTCCAAGCTTGAATGAGGGGTAGATTTGGAGTGACCTTGAGAGACAAGAGAGATATCTACTCTTCTGATTTCCAGTGTCAAGAGAGAAGATACATGGTTTCAAATTCTTTTTAGGTATCTAAAAGCAGAGAAATACTTTAGAAAGACGCCAACATGTAAAGGAATTGGTCCTTCATCATATGCCTGTCTCAAGTTTGCTACTTGAGACATTAAGGGAATTTCCACTTGGATGAAAGAGCTATCCTAATGGAAGAATTCATTCACTATGAATATCATTTGTTAGATTCTCAACTGGTATTTTCTTATCTATACACCTCCTCTGATTTCTGTTTTCTATCTGCTTAGATAAATGGGTTTATTTGCTATTTGCTACGCGTGTTTTTTGTATAACTGGCATTTTGTGGGAAGGTAGTCAAACCTTGGATGTATAGTTTGGGGCATTTCCTCATGAAAGGATCGCAATCAGGAGCTTGGCTTGAACTTAAAAAGTATTTTCCCTCAAGTAACAACATTGAGAGGAGAAGACAGATATAACTCTAAGCTGGTACCCTATCTCTCTGAGGAGGGCAGAGTGGCCAGCTTTAGACCCCAAATTCCTGCTTCCTGTCTTGGAAAGAATCAAAGTCTCCCTTAGATAAGCGTAGGTAAAGGAGACTCTAGATATAGCTATTCTTGCCTCCCTGGGAGCCACATCTAGCCACATCCATCTGGACATAAATAACCTACATGGGTAACACACACACACACACACACACACACACACACACACACACACACACACACATGCATACAGTCCCTTATATTGATAACATGCTGCAGTCTATTTATGCCACTCATATATTTTTCCCATTCCCATTTGGGTTACTTGTAATTTTCATTCTTCCGAAATTATGGTGTTTGATTGTTTATCATTAGTTAACATCACTGGGAAAATATTGCAGTTTTTGAGGAGGTCTTCATGGAAGCAAGCAATTTGGGACCAATGGAACTGTTAAACTGTTTCCTAAATACCATCCAACCCAGTCTTCTCATGCTACTCAATCCTGGCCTCAGTCATTGTTTCTTTGTCCAAAATGATATGTCTGTGAGAGCATTTACGTGCCTGTATGCAATTTTCATCCACTTTGTTTTTCCAGTGTGGATGATTAGAAAGATTTCTTTTTCATTTTTATGAGCTTTCTCAAGGAAGATTTCTAACATTCCAGGAATTTATTTAATTAGTTTAATATCTTTAAATAGAGGCATTTGGAGATTCTTACTATTAATAAGTAATTCTTTTTTTGTTTCATTCATTATTTGAACTCTATCCATGACTGATTCCATGTCACTGGCAAAAGCCTTAATCAATCAATGAATAATCATTTATTATGTATTTCCTATGTATCAGGCACTATGCTAAGCCCTGAGGATCCAAAAAAAAAAAGGCAAAAATAATCCCTTCCCTCAAGGAACTTACATTTTAATAGGCATATCCATAAATTGGCAGTACTGTGCAAGAAACATACAGAGTAGAGAGATGGTGACTTTAGAGGGGAAGGCACTAGCATCTGGAAAATGGGAAAATACTTTCTGCCAGAGGTGGAACTAGAGCTAAGTTTTAAAGGAAGCCAGATATTCTAAGAGGTGAAGTTGGAGAGGAAGAGTATACATCCTAAATGAGAATATATCTCTCTATTTAACACTTTTTTTGTTACTAATATTGCAACACGGAACTAAGTCATTTCCAAAATCTTTTTTTTTAATAGATGATATGTTTTTGGTAGAACTTCATGTTTTTTCTTTTTATTTTTTTGCTAGGCAATGGAGTTAAGTGACTTACCCAGGGTCACACAGTTAGTGCGTGTTATGTGTCTGAGGTCCTCCTGACTCCAGGGCTGGTGCTGTATCCACTGTGCCACCTAGCTGCCCCTCCAAAATCTTCAAAACCCAGCATAGCCCCCAGCACTTAGTTAAGCACATAATGCTTATTGATTAATTGACTGAATGAAAAGCATTTATTAAGCATTTACCATGTCAGTCATCATGCTAGAGGTGACGAGGACATAAAATACAAAATGAAATGATATTTCTTCAGGGATTTATGCTCTGATAGAATTGGGGGGTGGCAGTACACATAAGAGAGTGGTGGGTAGGAAAGGGAGTTTTGGTCCAGGGAATCATAGGGATGGTGAATGGAGATAAAAGGATGTCTACCATGCTATTTCCAGAAGCAAAAATAGTATTGATTTGATTACTTCGTAGAGTGAAGTGGGGAGGGTGGTGGTGATGATGGTGGTATAGGAGTGGTGATAGTGCAGATGGCAATATGTCTAGGATGGATGAATAGATGAGATGTCAAGCTTGGTCTGAGTCTAGCTAGATATAATAAACTAGATGATTTTGCACTCACTCACCATTCAGGACACTTCAAACTCTGAGTGGATGCTGAGTGGAATAACTCCTTTGGGGAAGGGACCATGTCTGAACCAGCGGATACAATTCCAGGTAGGGAAAACAAGGGGCAATGGTAGGACAGATTGTAAGATGCCTAGGTTGAATGAGCAGATTGCAGTACAGACTGATAATCAAGAGGCAATGTGGCATAAGGTATGAAAGGCTAGCCTTGGCATGAGGAAGTCCTGGGCTTGAGTCCTAACTGCCACATGATAGCTGTATGACCCTAGACAAGTCACTTAACCTGTGAGTGACATCATCTTTAAACCCCATGTGACCATCCCTGAAGCACCTTCAAAAAGACAAGGCTACCTGGAAACAGAAGATCTATTTCCATCCCCTCTGATTACCCTTCTTTACTGTATTTCCCCTCAAGAAAGCTGGCTGACTTTACTTTCTTTCTGCTAGATCTGTTTTCTAGTGCTCCTTGCTTCTTTATATAGGACTTTGGGATCTCAAATCTTATTCACCCTGTATTAAGACATGAAGTCAAAGAGTATGGATATTTTAGTCACTTTCTTAGAGTGATCTGAAATTGCTTTAAATCCAGCATTTATTTTCCTGTACCACAATGCCTCCAAATCAGAGATCCATTTATTAACAACAGCAACATCCAAATTTCCATAACAGTATCTATCATGTTATCTTGTGGTCACAAGAGATATTTTGTTTAAAGAGACCCTGTGAGGCTTCATTTTGTTCTAGAGTCCAATGGTCTTCACAAGTCAGTAAGCAAACAAACAGCAAGACACCTCTCTATCTGTTGTGCAACCATCGAGATGTGGCCTGTTGTAGCTTCATGTTTTACAAAGAACAGAGCCAGCATTACAAATTAAATGTGAATTATAAACCAATTCCTTGAATGAGTGTGACAAGTACATAAAAATGAACTGTCTTCTATCTATGTAGGGAGTCTGTTTCTTCCTGCTGCTTCCTCATAATCAGCCTTCTAAGGTGAGAAGACCTCAGACTGCAGGTGCTCTGTTGCCCTGAACCATTCATCTTCTGCTGGGTGTCTTCCATGTACCCCAAAACAACCACTTCCATCTGTACCAGCAAAAGGCACCTGCCACCTCCTGCTGCCAGTCCAATCTCCCAACTGGCCCAATGCAAAAAGCAACCCTCCCTTTGATTTCAGGCCACCCATCTCCTTCTGGGCTTATCCTTTGAGAATGCAGGATTGGTGCCTTCCACTGGATGTTGAATATCCTCATACCTGGTCATATTGGTCAAATTCCAGTGTTTCTGGAATCCAAATCTCATTACTCAACTCATACTATTTAATTCCTCATTCCTATCCCCCTCATTTCTCCCACCCCCAAGTTTCATCCTAACTCCTTCCTCCCCTACCATGCCCTTCCACCGTGCCCTCTGGAATGCCTGTTGTATAGGCAACAAGCCATCTTAAATTTATTCTTCTCCCACTCCTTAGATCTATTAGCTCTTTTACTGAAACCTGGCTTCCCTCTGATGACACAGTCTCCCTAGCCACTTTGTCCAGTACTGGCTGTACCTTCACTCACTCTCCTCATCTCACTGATTAAGGCAAGAGAGTTGGACTAATTCTTGCTTCCCATTACCACTTCTAGCTTCTCCTCCTTCCTCCATCACTAGTAACCTCTTTTCCTTTAAGATTCATGCTATTCATATCTATCACCCAGTCAAAATCCTTGTAGTTGTTGTCTATAGACCTCAAGGTCATTCTCCTTCCTTCCTCAATGCCTTTGCTATTTCACTTATAATTTTTCCAACCTCCTCAACTCCTGCCCTCATACCATGGGACTTTAACATACATATTGATTCTCCCCAAAATACCCTAAACACTCAGTTTTTCAACCTACTCAGTTTTTCATCCAACCTCAATCACATACAAAGATGGTCATACTTTTGATATTGCCATCACCCAGAAGTGTTCAAGAATTCTGCATGTTCAAGAATTCTGAAATCCCCTTATCCAACCAAAATCTATTGGCTTCTCACCTCTCTTTCTGCCTTCCCTTATATAACCCTACTCTTCATCTGCACCATGACCTCCAATCCCTTGACCCCTCAATTTTATTTAGGACCATCTCCCCTGGACTAGCCACTTTCTCCTCTTCTCCCCAGCCTGACATTTTGGTGAACCAATTCTGCTCTACACTGTCTTCCTTTCTTGAATCACTGGCCCTCTTATCATATTGCAAATTATTCCCAGTCAGGCCTCAGCCTTGGATCACCCCCACCTTTGTCATTTTTTGCTCCTTTCACACGTACTACTAAATGAAGGTGTAGAAAATCATGCAACCATCCTGATTGGGTCCACTACAAATTTATGTTACATAACCTCAACTGGGCCCTCACTGCTGCTAGGCAATACTATTATACCTCCCTAATTAACTCACTGTCTCGTTCTCCACAGAGCCTTTTCCAAACCTTTTCATCCCTCCTAAAACCTCTATGGGTCCCCATCTCTCCACTCTCTTAGCTGAGAATCTTGCCTCATATTTTACAGAAAAAAAATACTACCCTATCAATTTTCTAAAATTTCTGCCTCATGAACTCAGGATTTTTGCAGCTGTCTGTGTAATTTTACTTTTCAAAATCATTCTCCTATCTGAAATCCAGACTTTAAGGAGGGGTATGTTGTTATGTTGAGGAGAAAAGGTTGTGATAAATTCCTCTTTTTTAAATCCTTCATTCAGCAAGTTTATAAGTTTAAAAAAATAAAACTAGCATATTGTCTCAGCATAGTAAAAAGAAATAGAGTCAGAAAGGAGCCTTGAAAGTCATCTGGTCCAACCTCCATCATTTTACAGATGAGGAAACTGACACCTGGAAAAAGGCTCATTGGTAACAGAGAATTAGCAGTATAGCTGGGACACAAACTAGAAAGTTCTGACTTCTTGTCTCGGGCTCATAGTACCTCCTACACTACATCAATCAAAAAATAAACATTTATGAAGTGCCTACTAGGTTCCAGACACTGTGCTAAGCACTGAGGACACAAAACAAGGCCAAAGACAGCCCCTGCTCTCAAAGAGCTTACAGTTTAATGGGGGGAGACAATGAGCAAACAAATAGATACAAAACAAGCTATGTACAGGAGAAATTGTCAATAATTGACAGAGGGAAGGCATTGGAATTAAAAGGTTGGGGGAGGCTTCCTGTAGAAGGTGGGATTTTATTTTATTTTAGTTTGGTTTTTTTTTTGGTTAAGTAATGGGGTTAAGTGACTTGCCCAGGGTCACACAGCTAGTAAGGCTGGATTTGAACTCAGGTCCTCCTGAATCCAGGGCTGGTGCTCTATCCACTGCACCACCTAGCTGCCCCCCTAGAAGGTGGGATTTTAGTTCAGACATAAAGGAAGCTGGGAAGTCAACAGTCTGAACAGAGGAGGGAGAATGTTCCAGGCAAGGGGGAGACAACCAATTCCTGGAGCCAAGAAATGGATTGTCTGGTTTGTAGAACAGTCAAGAGGTCAGTATCACTGAATGAAAGAGTATGTGTCAGGAAATAAGGTATATGAAGACTGGAAAGATAGGAGAGGGCTAAGTTATAAAGGGCTTTGAATGCCAAACAGAGGATTTCGTGCTTGATCCTGGAGGCAGGAGAGGCCACTGGAGTGAATTGAGTTGGGGGAGGGGTGTATGTGACATGACTGGACCTGTATTTAAGGAAAATTACTGCAGCGGCTGAGTGAAGGATGGATTAGAATAGGGAGAGACTGGAGACAGGCAGACCCACCAGCAGGCTAGGGCAGTAATCCAGGCATGAGGTGATGAGGACCTGCCCTAGAGTGCTGGCAGTGTCGGAGGAAAGAAGGAGACATGTTTGAGAAAGATGTTGCAAAGGTGAAATTGCAGGTCTTGGCAACATATTGGATATGGGTGGGTGGGTGAGAGATAGTGAGGAATGCAGGATGACTTCTGTGTTGAGAGCCTGAGGGATTGGGAGGAGGAGGATGCCCTCTACTATAATAGAGAAGAAGGTGGGGGAGGCTTAAGGGAGAAGATGAGTTCTGTTTTGGTCATGCTGAGTTTAAGAGGTCTACTGGACATCCAGTTTGAGATGTCTGAAAGTCATTTGGACATGTGAGATTAGAGGACAACAGAGAAATTGGGTCAGGAAAGGTAGCTTTGAATTATCAGCATAGATATGGTCATTAAATCCATGGGAGCTGACGAGATCACCACTTGAAGCAGTATAGAGGGAAAAGAGAGGAGGGCCCAGGACAGAATCCTGAAGGACACCTGCAGTTACAGGTCATGATCCAGAGGAGGAGCCAGTAAAGGGAGACAGAGAAGGAGCAATCAGATAGGCAGGAGGAAAACCAGGAGAGAATGGTATCCCAGCTGACAGAGAAGAGAATATCATGGAGGACAGAGTGATCAACATGTCAGAGGCTGCAGAGGGGTCAAGGAAAATGAGGACTGAGAAAAGGCCATTGGATTTGGCAAGTAAGAGATCATTAGTAACTTTGGAGAGAAGAGTGTCAGTGGCATAACAAGTTTGGAAGCCAGATTGTAATGGGTTAAGAAGAGAGTGAAAAGAGAGAAAGTGGAGGCATCTATTATAAATGGCCTTTAAGAGGAGTTTAGCTGTAAAAGGCAAAAGAGATCTAGGATGACAGCAGGCATGAGAGTTTTTTGAGAATAGGAAAGACATGGGCATGTTTGTAGGAAATGAGCCAGTAGAAGAGGTTGGACCAGATGACTTTCAAGGTTCCTTTCTGAATCTGTTTCTTTTTGTTATGCTGAAATTATATGCTAGTTTTACTCTTTTTCACACTTCTTATGAACTTGTTGAATAAAGTATTTCAAAAAGGAAAATGTAATACAACCCTGACCCCCAACAGCACAATGCATCCCTCCTTAAAGTCTGGATTTCAGATAGGAGAATGACTTTGAAAAGTACAATAGTGTAGAGAGTTGTAAAAATCCTGAGTTCATGTGGTGGAATTTTTTTAAAAATTGAATAGCAAAGCAAGGAAGAAAATGAATAGGGCCTTTCTTTTCTCAGAGCTTCTGTGGCTCAAACTGAGACAAAGCCAAGTGAAAAAATATTTGTTTCTCTCCCTGGCAGGAACAGACATCCACATGGTCATTAGTCAGGGTGTGTCTAGTCATCAGTTTCCTCATCCTAGGAGGAGCTGGTCTCCATGACGTAGCTCACCTTGATTTTTTTTTAGGTGTTTTGGTGTATATTTCACCTTAGAAATTCTTACTCCACCCTGATGGAGGGGAAATCTCCCTAAAAACAGTTTAAATTATGTTAAAGCCATCTAGAGGCTGCCAGTGTTATGAATCAACCAGGCTAGAAACTATCTGTATACAGGGGACAAATGTAGGAATGTTCCTATGGGTAACTATTTCCCCTCAAGGGTCCTGGCAGACCAAGAGGCTCAATTCAATTCAGTTCAATTAAAGTTAATTCAATTCAATTGAAATAAATTCAAAACATTTATTAAGTACTTCTTAGGGGTCAAAAACTGCTTTAGGTTCTAGGAATATAAAGACAAAAATGAAATTGTCCCTATCCTCAAGAAGCTTACATTCTTCTAGATATGGCCCCCCTTACCTTTTGTTGTTGTCATTGTTGTTTTATTTTATTTTGTATAATGGACCCCTTTGGCAGTTTTATGAAGCTTATGGTCTTTCTTCTCAGAATAATTGTTTTTAAACACATAAAATAAAATCCAGAGAATTACTGAAGAAACCAATTTTATTGAAATATAGTTATATTTACATCCATACATAACATATGTACATACGTGTGTGTGTATATAACCAGTTAACATATGAGTTTAAGAACACCCTTTTAGTGGGGGCAGAGCCAAGATGGTGAAAAAAAGGCAAGGACTTCCCTGGATTCTCCCAAAGTCCCCTCTAAGCAACTTTAAAATAATGCCGCAAAATAGATTCTAGAGCGGCAGAATCCACAAAAGGAGGAGATGAAACAATTTTCCAGCTCAAGAAAACCTAGAAGGTTGACAGGAAAGGTCTGTTGCATCAGGGTGAGAGTGGAGTGAAGTCACAAGCAAGCAGCAGGTTTTGGGGGCACCTGAATTGACAGCAGCAGCTTCTGGAACTCTCAGCCCACAAATGGTAAGGTGGTTGGACAAATGGTCAAAGGGAGATTACAGGGGTTCCTTTGCTGGCACTGGGTGCAGGACTTTGTTGCATTGCCCATACGTGGATCTGGATCTTAATCCCAATATGAGGAGGTACTTAATCCCAGTACTGCACATCAGAACTTGGGATCATGTGGGAGTGGGGGCCCTAGTCACAGGTCTAGTGCAGAAAAAGAGTGCTTGTGGTCGCTCATAGACCAGAGCACAGGCCAGGAATGTAGTAAAGACACCTCTCCTTAGATCATACCACCTTGGAAGAACTGAAAGTTAACAAACCCCCAGTACTATCCCCCAAAACAGCTGCACAAAACTCCTGAAGCATGGGATAGTGCCCTGTCCACCCCAGGAACAGGGCCCAACTTTAACATAAAGTTCAAAGTCAAGAAATAGGCAGAAAAAATGAGCAAACAACAATAACAACAACAAAAGGACCTGACCATAAAAAGTTACTATGGTACTATGGACAGGGAAGATCAAAAGACAAACCTAGGGGGAGATAACAAAATCAAAACTGCTATATCCAAAGCCTCAAAGAAAAATGTGAATTGGGCTCAGGAACAAAAATAATTCCTTGAAGTGGTCAAAAAGGATTTTAAAAATCAAATAAGAGAGGTAGAGGAAAAAACTGGGAAAATAAATGAGAGTGATGAAAGAAAATTATGAAAAAAAGGGCCAACAGGTTGGTAAAAGAGACACAAAAAAAAATCTGAAGAAAATAACATTTTAAAAAACAGAATAAGCCAAATGGCAAAAAAAAGACACAAAAATCTACTGAAGAGAAGACTCCTTGAAAGCAGATTGGCCAAATGGAAATAGATATACAGAAATTCCCTAAAGAGAAGAATTCCTTATAAAGCAGAATTGGCCTAATTGGGGGGGGGGGAAGATGTACAAAAATTTACAGAAGAAAAGAACTCCTTAAAAAGTAGAATTAGCCAAATGAAAAAAGGAGGTACAAAAAGTCACTGAAGAGAATATTTCCTTAAAAACTAGAATTGGGCAAGTGGAAGCTAGTGACTCCATGTGATATCAAGAAATAACAAAACAAAATCAAAAGAATGAAAAAATAGAAGAAAATGTGAATATCTCATTGGAAGAACAATTGATCTGGAAAACAGATGGAGGAAAGAATTATTGGAGTATTTGAAAACCATGATCAAAAAAAAATATCCTAGACATCATCTTTCAAGAAATTGTCAAGGAAAACTGCCCTAATATTCTAGAACCAGAAGCTAAAATAGAAATTGAAAAAATATACTGATCACCTCCTAAAATGGATCCCAAAATGAAAACTCCCAGGAATATTATAGCCACATTCCAGAACTCCCAGGTCAAGGAGAAAATATTTCAAGCAGCCAGAAAAAAATTCAAGTATCATGGAGCCATAGTCAGGATAACACAAGATTTAGTAGCTTCTACATTATAGCACTGGAAGGCTTGAAATATGATATTCCTGAAAGCAAAAGAGCTAGGATTACAACCAAGAATCACCTACCCAAGAAAACTGAGTATAGTCCATCAGGAGAAATATGGATATTTAATGAAATAGAGGACTTTTAGGCATTCCTGGTGAAAAGACCAAAGCTGAACAGAAAATTTTACTCTCAAATACAAGACTCAAGAGAAGCTTAAAAAGGTAAACAGGAAAGAGAAATCATGAAGGATTAATTAAGATTAAACTGTTTACATTCCTACATGGATTTGTAACTCCTACAAACTTTATCATTATTAGGGCAATTAGAAGGAGTCTACATAGTTGTGAGTTGTGAGTTCTCATAGGTGGGAATTGAATAAGGTGGGATGATATCTTTAAAAAAATATTAAGGGATGAGAAAGAGGAATGCACTGGGAAAAGGGGGAAGGGAGAGATAGAATGGAGTGAATTAGCTCACCTCTGATTTTAGCCATGGATGTGACTTTGGGTAAGTTATTTAATGTCTCCAGGCCTCAGTTTTTCACCTATAAAGTGAGAAGTTTGGACTGGAGGGTTTCTGAAGCACATTTTAGTTCTCAATCTATGATCTTAAAAGCCCCATGAAGATTTAATTCAACAAATATTTATTTATTAAACACCAACTATGTGAACTATGTTCAAGGTGAGGAAGGTGGAAATGAAACCATTTTCATCCTCAAAGAACTTATATTTTAATGGGCAAATATGCCATATACATAGATAATTGTAGTACCAGAAAAATTGAGGACAGAGACAGAGAAAGCATTAATAATCTGGGAGGGTTAGAGAAAGTGGCGTCTGAGCTAAGTGAGCCTTGAAGGAAGATAAGGATTCTGAGAGGCAGAGATAAAGGAGAGGGTTCCAGGTGTGGCTGATTGCTTTTATGGTTGCATAGAGGCAGGAGATAAAGTGTGGAGTTCTTCAAGGAGCTAATACTTGAGTTTGACTAGAACACCAAATTTGTAAAGGGTTTATAAAGGGGATTAATACCAGTAAGTACTCACAGAGGTTGCTCCTGCAGTTTGTTCTTCATTCTCAAATAGGACCATAGGCTAGAAAGGTAGAGGATAACTAGATTGTAGCTTCTTAAAAGCCAAGTTGAAGTTTGTATCAATTAACTTTTCTGTGAAGAAAGTAAAACTCCAAAGAAACTTATGCTCCTCTCTCATGGAGTCCTTTGCCCAATTATCTGACAAATTTTTTCCACTTAGCATTCCTGATCTTTAGGATGGCTAAAGTTGGAAAAATCCCATGCTAATCACCATAGAAAGGATTAAGCAAAAGGGTATATGTGTGTATGAGACCCTCCCAGGGCCAAGGACTATAAACATATAGAATCAGGGGAAATACAGAAGGGGAAACAGGTTTTTCTGCATCCCCTAATTTTCCAATCCACTAGAATTCACAATAGCAGGCAAATTAATGATCCCAGGACCTTTCCTCCTCCTTTTATTTTTTAATTTCTGCTGTAGGGTCTTAGCTCTTCCTCCTTCAGTACTGACAACAAGCAGATAGAATCTCAGGTCTTAGCAACTAAGGTCTCAGTTCTAATAAGGAGTGCTCCTTATTCCCACATGCCTGATTGGGAAACACTCCTGAGGGCAAAAATGAAATGCAAGAAAGGGCCAGACAGGCTTGTACTCAAATCCCACTGCCTTTCCCCCATCCTCTGAAGTGGCTTAATCCCTGTTTCGAGTAAGGAGTAGTTTGGAGGTACTCCAGCTTCTGATGCTTTCTCGGTGATAGGGAGTTAGGGAGGAGAGAAGCATGTCAACTGTCAATAATGTAATGGTTATTTCTCTGTTCTCCAAATAGTCATTACCCAAAGGCAAATAATAATTTGAGGGGAGAGAGATGATAAGAAGATATCCATTACAATGGGATTAGTGTTGAGGGGAAAATTTTTGGACTGGTTTCATGGATTTGGAACTCTTTTACTACATAGAGAAGGTATTTGAACTGATGAGAGTAGATGAGGTCATCAAGAGAGAAATTGCAGAGAGATAATGGAAGAATGTCAAGAACAGAACCCTGGGAGATACAGTATCAAAAGGAAAGGAGATAATCCAGCAAAGGGCATTAGGAGGAGCAGTCATAAAGTTAGGAGAACCAGGGGAGAGCAAAGGTCAAAAAAGCGTCCAAGAGGGAGCAAAAGGAGACAGTGGCATTAAAAGCTCCAGAAAGGTCGAAGAGAATGAAGAATATGAAAAGATCTTTGATTTAACAATTTTGCCAGAAAATTGGCAAAGATGAGAAAAGATAGAAATATACAATATACATAAAGATTGGTATTCTAATATGCTGTTGGTGGAGCTGTGAATTGTTTCAACCATTCTGGAAAGAAATTTGAAATTATGCTAGAAAAAGGACTAAAATGTCCATACTCTTTGACCCAAAGATTCCACTACTGTCCACATATCTCAAGGAGATCAATGACAGGAAGAAAAGTTCCACATACAACAAAAAATTCATAGAAGCACTTTTTGTGATCGCAAAGAACAGGTAACAGAGTAGATGTTCTCCAATTGGGGAATGGTGAAATAGTTTGTGTTGAATCAAAGTCATGCACTATTACTATGATTTAAAAAATGATGAATATGATGAATTTTGAAAAGCATATATAAACCAATGCAGAATAAAGTAAGCAGAACCAGGATAGTTATATATGCCGTGACCACAACAATATAAATGGAAAGAACAAAAAAAAATTCAATGCTGTGTCATTTTGATGTTCAAGAAGGTTGGCCCCTGGAGAAGAGTTGAGAATACACATCTCCTTAGGCAATACTGGTGATCTAGCAAATAGCAGTTTCATTTGAGTAAACCAAGTTACCAGAGACAGTGAGTGGGTTGTTGGGAAATGGAGGTGGTAAGTAGAGTCAATTTATTAGGAGTCTAGCAGTGAAAATTAAGAGAGCTATAAGATAACAGTTTGAAAGGACTACGAGGTTAAGTGAAGGTTTTTTTGTTTTTTATTTTAAGGGTGAGATACATCTCAGAATATTTTTTATGCAGCCTTACTGGAGTCATGGTGATAGACAAGATAAGCAAAAGGACATGTTCACAGAGAAGGGAGTAAGGGATAATAATAATAACATTATTAATTAATTATTAATAAGTATATATAATTATAATAAATTATTAATTGTATTAATTAATATTTATATTTATATTACCTTAAAATTAATGATGAATGAATTTAATTTTCTCAGTAAAATAAAATAGTAAAGTAGCAAGGATTCCCGGGAGATGGGATGAATGAAAGGCACTGAGGGTCTGAGGAGAGAAAAAAGTTAAAAGAAATGCAGAGGCAAATGGGACTGAGAGTTGATCAAATAATAAACATTTTGTCATGTTGCAATTGAGGGCACAGTTGAGATTAGACAACAAACTTGTCAACTGGTATAGTGAGACAGGCATACCACATTCAACATGTAAAATAGAATACCAAATTTTGTTGATTCTGCCTCATTAGCATCTGTTCCCTTTTCTCTACACAGGCAACAACCACCTTAATTCAGGCCCTTATAACCTCTCACCTGTAAGACTGCAATAGCCTCCTAATTGATCTCTCTTTATTGTTCTTTTCTCTCCAACCCCCCTTCCACAGAGAGGCCAAATTGGTCATCTTTTTTATGTCTTATCTATTATTTTATTTTTTCCAATTAGACGTAAAAACAATTTTAACATTCTTTTTTTTTTCAAATTTTCATTTCCAAAGTCTTTCCCTCTCTCCCCCTGCTCCACCCACCTCATTGAGAAGGCAAGCAATTTGACATAGGTTATACGTGTGTAGTCACGTAAAACACATTTCCATGTAAGTCATCCTGTGAAAGAAAACATAGACAAAAAACTCAAGAAAAATAAAGAAAGTAAAGAAAAAGTATCTTTGATCTGCATTCAAGCTCTGCCGGTTCTCTGGAGACGGACAGCACCTTTCATCATACATCCTACAGAACTGTCTTGGATCATTGTATTGCTGAGAATAGCTAAGTAATCCATAGTAGATCGTCATACAGTATTGCTGTTACTGTGTACAATGTTCTCCTGGCTCTGCTACTTTCACTTTGCATCAGGTCATGTAAGTCTTTCCATGTGTTTTCTGAAGTCTTCCTGTTCATCATTTTTTAAAGCACAATAGTATTCCATCACAATCACGTACAACTTGTTCAGCCACTTCCCACTTGATGAAAATCCCCTCAATTTCCAACTCTTTGCCACCACTAAAAGAGTTGTTATAAATATTTTTGTACACATAGGTCCTTTTCCTTTTTTTTTTTTAATCTCTTTGGGATACATACCTAATAGTGGTATTGCTTGGTCAAAGGGTGTGCATGGTTTTATAGCCCTCTGGGCATAGTTCCAAACTGCTCTCCAGAATAGTTGAATCAGTATACAACTTCACCAACAGTACATTAATGTTTTAATTTTCTCAGGTCCCCTCCAACATTTATCATTTTCATTTTTGTCATATTAGCCAATCTGACAGGTGTGAGGTAGTATCTCAGAGTTATCATAATTTACATTTCTCTCATCAATAGTGATTTAGAGCAATTCCAAATTAGTATTCTTAAAACGCAGGTCTTTCTATGTCATTCACTTCTTCCCTCAAGAAGCTTCAGGAGTTCCCCAATCTTTTTAGGACAAAATCCAAAACTCCCCTTTGGCATTTACAACTCTTCACAAGATAGCTGCAATCTACCTTTCTAGACCCATCATATATTACTCCCCTTCATTTTACTCTGTGGTCCAGCCAAACAGAACTATTTCTTCTTCCCCTTAAAACAGCATTCCATTTCCTCCCCACAAGCTTTTGCAGGATCTATCTCTCATGCTCAGAATGTTCACTCTCTTCCACCCTTTGGAACTCCTATGACCTTTCAAGGCTCATTTCAAGTCCCACCTCTTTCTGAAGTCTTCTTCTGAATCCCCATATCCCTTTCACCCTGCACCTAGATTAGTGTCTGGCATATCACAGGTCTTTAAAGAATGATTGTTGATTGGTTTGAATAAATGATTGTTGTGTTCAATTCTCTGAAAATAGCCCCTATTTATTTGCCTGCCACTTTCACTTCTGAAGCACTTTAAATATCATGGTATTTAAAGATCATGATAAAAACCATAATCCTCACATGAACCCTGTGAGGTAGGCCCAGCAGTCATTTAAACATAAATAAACAGCAATATCAGATGGAGAGCAGGCCTCAAACCCTGCCTCTGACACCTAATGACTATATGATGCAGGACAAGTCATTAAAGTGTCCGGGCCTCAAACACCTCTTAGACTGTAAGTTATAGAAAAGATGCTGGCTAACATTTGTAGATGGAGTTTCTTTATCTGAGACTTTCTTGTGTCAACAAAATCCCAGTTCCCATCTTATCCCTAGGCTACAAATGAGGAAGTCATGGCTCAGAGAAGGCAGATGTGTACTCAATTTCACATACCCAATAAGTTAAAGTGCCAGAAACAAAAGACTGAGGAATCCAATGCTATTCACCCTCCCCCCCATTTGTGACTTCAATACAGCCCAGTGCCTGTAACAATGAGATGTTAAATATGACCTTTTTTTTTTCCCGGAAGTGGTTCACAAATTTTCCCTGGCTTTTGTATGTGGGTAACTGGCTGAAAAGAACACCTAGGTTATGTCTTTGTTTTCCAGGGAGTTGGACTTCAATTCATTTGCTAGGTGTGCTGATAATTAACCACAAAGTGAGCTCTGTTTGCCTTAAGAAAGGTTAATTAGACCACTAACAGGTTTGTGGTCTTACCTTGATAGAGTTTTTTGTTTCTTTTCATCTCTAGGCCATGTCCATGACAAACAGTAGTGAGTCAACTGTTCCCTCTGTGTTTCTGACAACAGTTATCATAGTAGCATTTATCTGTACTGAAAGGCCTTGGACAAGATAGAGATTACCATCTGCACAAAGATACCTTTACAGTACATTTCTGGAAAGCAAATTCTCTTTTCTGAATTTCTTATAAAATTATGCATGTGGAAATAATTCCCTGTTCCCTTCTCCCCTCCCTAAGTGGTATCATTCAATTCACTTGGAGTCCACGGACCTGTGATCCTGGATTTATCATTTACCACTTACTGTATATGTGATCTCAGACAAATTACTTAACCTTTCTGGGCCTCCATTTCTTTATCTGTAAAATGAGGCAGTTGTACTAAATGACCTATTCTAAATCTCTGATCCTAACGAGCACTCCATAAGCACCTACCTACTATGTGCCAGGACTATGCCACAAAGATAGAAATGGAATAGTCCTTACCTTCAAGAAGCTTATATTCTCTCATAGTTAGCTCATAAAAGCCAAGGACTCCCTCTGCATCTGGAGCTATCGCCAGTCATCCTGACCTGTGTCTTGCCACCGGACCTGGATGACTCTGGAGGAAAGTGAGGCTGAAGACTTAGCATAACTTTGCCTCACTTAAATCCAATTCACTTGCAAGCCAAGACATCACCCTCCTGAAGTCAATGGTTGTCTTTGAAGGACAAACAACAGCAATAATTCTTTCATAGGGAATATATATGTACACAGATAAGTAAATACCAGGGAGTTTGGGAAGGAATTAGGGAAAGCTTCCTAGAGGAGGTGGAAAATTGCAATTGGAGTTGAGCTTTGAAGGAAGGATTGGATTCTGTGAAGGGAAGTTCATTTAAAGCATGGGAGATAGGAGGATTGTAATCAATCAACATTAATTAAGTACCTACTACATGCAAAGTGCTGAAGTTCTTTGGGAACTTGGGATCAATCATCACCTTGGGATGTTCAGATAATTAAGTGGCAATTAGGGAAGTCCAGGAAAGGGCAGAGCCAAGAGAGGAGGTGGATAGTCAAGAAGAACAGCAAACAGTCAAAATGCAGAGATGCCAAGGAAGATGAACCAGGGGGAAAACTACTTGGTTTGAAGAGATCATGTATAACCCATTAAAGCTCAGTTTCACTATGGAGATGAGATTGAAAGCTAGACAGCAATGGGCTGAGAAGTACGATGAGAAAGGTGGTGAGGAAGTGGAAACTATGAGGTTAGTCAACGTTTTGAAGGAGTTTGGCAGTGGAAAGGAGCTGAGATATAAGATGATAGCTTAAAGGGGTGTGTGGGCCAAGTGAAGGTTTTTAAAGGATGGAAGAAACCTAAACATACTTGTGTAATTATTAGCAAGTAAAAGAGCCAGTGGTAAGAGAAAGACAAAAGATAAGGGAGAGGAGGAATGACAGATGAGCAAACTCTGGGTGAGTTAATCAGAGTTGGAACTAATGTCATTTTTTTTTCTGGGAGGCTCACTTCCTCAACCCCTGAAGAACACTGGCCACTCCCTCCTCCTCCACCATTCCCTAGAGTGGATCTCTCCCTCCCCCTCACATCCCCCACCCCCCATGCCCCACCTTCTGCTACTCCTTCAGGTCTCACCTACTCTCCAAAAAGGGTTGTTCCTGAAAGGCCTTCTGGCCTCCAACTCATTGTCTGCTCTGGTCACCTACACCCAGATTCAGAAAGGATGGAATGTGTGGTTGAGGATTATCAGTGAAAGCAGTACCTGTTGAAAACTCCTCCTCTCTTGTTAAACTATGCTTCATGCCATGTCTCTTCTATTTCTTCCATCTTCTGGTGCTCACTGAAATCTAATTTTCTCCAGAAGGCCCCATTTCTCTTGGCCCTTTCACCAGGACTAATGGTTCTTTCTCTCATCCCCTGATACACTCACCTAGGGCCAGGAGGAAGAATCAACATACTCCTTACTCCATATTTCCACATTCAGACCCTCCTTCTGCCACCATCACTCAGCAACCACCTTTCCTCCTTTCGAGTTCTCTTCATCCTGTCCAGGTCCTTGTTGCAACATTTATGCATATCCAGGTGGCTCTCTAAATAAATCTACTGCCTGTATTGATTACTGTGTGGCCCTGGGCAAGTCACTTAAAATCTCTTAGTCTCTTTCTCCTCCCCTAAAAAATGGGGATAATAACAACCTCTACCTCTTAGGATTGTTGTGAGGATCAAAAGAGGTAATATTTAAAATGTGTTACAAGATATTATTATTATTATTACCATTAACATTGTTCCCATTATTACCTGGCTCATCATATTTTTTCTTTATTTTAGCCTCTTCTACTTTCAAATACCTTAGCCTCCCAATTCCTCAACCTAAGTGTCATGACCTCCACCTTCAGTCCCTCTTAACCATGAGCAAGATTTGTCATAACATAAACATTGTCTCCAACCTTGACCCCTCCACCCACCTCATTCCCCCTGCTCAACTGAATTTGCCTAGTTATGACTCTGGAGAAAGGGATGCATGAGACCAAGGAACAGAAATGGAGGAAATAGCCTTAACAAGGAGGGTTTACCTGTTCCTACTGGACAACTGGGTATAGCGGTTACAAAATTGGACGTGGAGTGCCTGTGTTCGAATCCCGTTTCAGACACTTATGATGTGCTTTAATAGGAATCAAATTACTTAATCTCTCTTAGTTTCAAATTCTTCATCTGTAAAATAGAGATAAAAATAGCATTTACCTCAAAGTTGTTGTGAACACCAACTGAGATAACGTACGTTAAGTGCCTTGCAAATCTTAAAGCTCTTCATGTTAGCTATTATTAGAGACTGGAGCAAAAGAGAAGGAATGTGAAGATGTGAAGAGCTTTTTCATGTGTAGAATAAGATAGACGATGGAACTTGTGGTGTGTGGCCTTGATTTTCTCAGTAAAGTAAGAAGTGGGTTCATGTTATGAGAGACTGGGACTTCAGGGGAGGAGTTGAGAGAATGAGGAAAGAAGAGAAGGTTGGGATGAGTACTTCATGGAGTTTGACTAGAGAGTCAGTCAGCAAAGAAGAGGATTGTCTTGCAGTGGATAGCCACTCTTGAGGTTAAGTGACTCAAGCTGTAGTGGGTTTAATTAGCATAGTTGTATATATGGTGTTCAGCTGCACTGGGGTGTAAGTTCAGAAGGTATATGGTGGAGATAATCCTGGGTCACCCTACCTACTTACAACAGAGTCAGAGGACTAGTTGGAAACTAGACCCAAAAAGAGATCAACTCCTGCTCCTTCTCCTTGAGGTAAGGACCAGGCCTTACTCATCTTTGGATTTGGCAGCCCCTGGCACAAATACCTTGTCTACTGCCTTATATATGGTAGATGACTGACAGGTAGTGGTCGAATTAATTTCCTACTTTAAATTCAGTACACTGAATTTATTTAAAAAGAGAACTATAATTGGAATTTGTTCCAAAGGGACCTGGAAAAGTTGTGGAATTCATGCCTATCTCATGAGAATCTATTTCCTTTGCAAAGATACACAGAGAAGGAGGGTACATTCTGCACCAGTTTCCTATTTTGCAGTTTGGGGTAAGAACAATCAGATGATATTTGATGGAGGAATTGTGAACATTAGGATTATAACCATGGAAACTGCATCCTTTTGCAAATCCCAAGGGAGACACTAGCTTGCCTTAGCATACAGAGAATGGATCTTTGATCTAGAAACTGTCATTCAATTTATTTCAATTCAATGAACATTTATTAAGCACTTTCAATATACCAAGCACTGTGTTAGGTACTGGACATACAATGACAAAAAAGAAATGGCCTCTGTCCTTGAATTTAGATTCTTCTTATTGAGTAAACAACAGGTACACCTCTAAGTAAATATAAAATAAATGCAAAATTTTTGGGGGGGCACTCTTTGGAAAGGAGAGGTTAGGGGAAGGACAGAGAACTATTATCTGTCCAGATGACATTCCTAAAACACAGGTCATGTCAGTCCCCTGCTCAGGAACCTTAGTGGCTCCCTATTACCTCTAGGATAAAATGCTCTCAAAGCTCTTCACAACAGCAAGCACAGGGAGCAGCACATTGTCCATCTTGGCAGGAATTTAAAGTGTAAGAATGGGGAGTAACATGTAATCAGCCTGGGAAGAACAAAAAAAAAATGCTGAAACCAGATTATAAAGGGCTTTATGTGCCAAATAGGGGAGTTGTATTTTATCCCAGAGGTAATAGTGAGCCATAGGAGCTTCTTGAGCAAGGGAATGATGGGGTTAGATCTGTGCTTTACAAAGATTGCTATGATAGCTTGTGTGGAGGATGTGTTGAAGAAGGAAGAGGCTGGCTGCAAAGAGACTGTTAGAAATAGGCTTGACACCAAAAATTTAGTATCAAGAAAATTTATTATAAAGAAGGTCCAGAGGATTTAGACATTTCTGGCCAGAAGCAGGCTCCACCCCTCTTCAGGAGGGGTGGGCCCTGAATGCAAGGGAAAGTGTGCTTTTATGCAGTTGAATTCCATGCGAAACCTCCCAGGCCGGGATTGGTCTAACCCTTCCCAGGTTACACCTTTCCTTACATGTTTCCCCTTGATATGCTCAAGTATGTTCCCCCTCCCTTGGTCATATGTCCCATGACTCATTAATGAGGCTCTAATTTTACGCAGGGTGTGTCAGATAATAGCAATGAAGTTCATTAAGCAGGCGCACTAACATTTTTCAGGTGTCCTCAGGTTGACCCCAACTGGTCTGAGCTGGCTCGACCCCTATCTTGATTTGGGGGTCTTCTTGGAACAATCCACTTACTTCCTATTGGTCAAGCCCAGCCCACCTACAGTGTACCACCTCCTGGGACCTTTGTTCTTTAAATCTCTACATTATTCTACCTGTGGAAACTTAAGCCCTTCTAATTTTAACAGAGACCATTTAGGAAGTTATTGCAATTATATGGGTGAGAGATGATACGGACTGACTCAGGATGGTGGCTCTGTGACATAAGAAAAATGGACAGATGAAATGGTGTGGAGGTGATAATGAACTTGGGGGAATAAGCATTTATGTGCCAGGCACTGTGCTAAGCATTTTACAGATATTGCATTTGATCCTCAACGATTCTACAAGGTGGATGCTACTATTAGCAGCAATTTACAGTTGAGGGAATCAAAGGAAACAAAGGTGTTAAGTGACTTTCTCAGGGTCATACAGCTAGTAAGTATCTGAAGCTGAATTTGAACTCGGGTCTTCCTGATTCCAGATCTAGCACTTTATCCACTGGGCCACCTATCTGTTACTTAACAGAAACGATTCTGAATACTTTATCACAGGTAGGCAATAAATACTAGGAAGGGATCAGGGCTGGGGGAGGTAGAGGAGCAGCTAAGCAGTGGGAACAATAGCTTCAAACTTGTCAAGAAAAACACAAGGAAGTGGTCAGTTCTGAAAGAGATCAGGAAACTAGTCAAATGTCAGAGGAGCAAAGTGACTCATACATCTCACTGCCTCTCTAGCCTGTTTCAAAATCCTTTTCAAGACCAATTAATTAATTCACCTGTCATATTCTGACCCTAAGTTTCCGTGAACAATTCTCAGAAACGTCCCTGTGATCATTGGCTGGTGACAAAGTTAGCAAATACATGTGTGCATGAATGAGCATGCTTAAAATGAGAAGATCTACCCCAGTGGTTCCCACACGCCTTACTTTTTTTCTCTAAGTAGTAAAATGAACACCTCCCAAAGTGTTTGGAGAGGAAGAGGGGGTGGTCCCTTTAAAATGCTGGTTGAGGACCCTGTGGGCAGAGAGATGGTGGCAAGGCTGGTCCTAGGCAAAAAAAAAAACAAAATAAAAAACAAAACTATGGAGACCACAGGTAGGAGAGAATTAGGAAAAATGTTTTTAGAACCCCTATCCCTTCCCACTTCCTTGTGTCTCCCACCATAGGCACCCTTCAGATTAGCATGAAAAAGCTGGAAAGAGAATTGCATCTGGAATCAGAAAGCTTGTGTTCAATTCTGAACCTTTCTTTCTTCATCCATGAAAGGGCAATAATAAAGTATGTACTGCCTACCTCAGCTAGGGACAGCTAGGTGGCACAGTGGATAAAGTGCTAGGCCTGGAGTCAGGAAGACTGAGTTCAAATCCAGCTATAGACACTTAGTTGCTGTGTGACCCTTGGCAAGTCACTTAACACTGTTTGCCTCAGTTTCCTTATCTGTTAAATGAGATGGAGAAGGAAATGGCATACCACTCTAGTACTTTTGCCAAGAAAATTCCAAACAGAGACATAAAGAGTTGGACACAACTGAAAAATGACTAAACGACACCAACAACAGCCTATCTCAAAGGGTTATTGTTTCAAGGAAAGTGCTTTACCATCCCCCACTTGCTTTCCTTCAGAAATGACTCTCAATCCTCCATCTCTGCGCCTTTGAACTGGCTGAAACCTATGGACTTCTTAGAAGAATATTTTTAAATGTACAAAATAAAATATGTAGGATTACCAAGGAAATAAATTCTATGGAAACGCAATTATCAATTTTTTAAAAAGACCAAGGTTTTTCAGGTTAAAAAACTCCATTCTGAGGTGATTTGTCAACTCCATATGTATCTTCTATATACTTATTTAGTACATGTTGTCCCTTCAATTAGAATTTAAGCCCCTTGAAGTCAGGGACCTTTTGTTTATTTGTTTTTTCTTTGTATTCCCCATGCTTGAGCAGCTAGGTGGCATAGGACCTGGAGTCAGGAAGATCTGAATTCAAATCTGGCCTCAGGCACATATTAGCTGTGTGACCCTGGGCAAGTCACTTAACCCT
The DNA here is from genome assembly GCF_003287225.1 of Phascolarctos cinereus. Classification (NCBI taxonomy): domain Eukaryota; kingdom Metazoa; phylum Chordata; class Mammalia; order Diprotodontia; family Phascolarctidae; genus Phascolarctos; species Phascolarctos cinereus. The sequence goes on from NW_027555847.1 coordinate 146,054,168, forward strand.
GTTTTCCTCAGTTTCCTCATCTGTAAAATGAGCTGGAGAAGGAAATGGCAAACTACTCCAGTACCTTTGCCAAGAAAACCCCAAATTGGGTCACAAAAAGTCCAGCACAACTGAAACAACTGAACAACAACAAATTCCCCATGCTTAGCACAATGTCTGATCCATCACGTTTAACCAATACTTGGTGACTGATTAATAGTTGTAAAGAACTATAGCAATGTGATTTATTATTCAAGCAAGTATATTAGTTCAACAAATGTTTATCAAGTGTCTGCTATGTACTTAGGCATTGTGTACTTATCTTTTATTTATTTTTTTAACCAGCATTTATTATCTTTCCTTCCCACTGCTCCCCTGTTCCCAATTGAACAATAAGAAAAGAAAGAGAAAACTCATATTAAAATACGGACAGTCTAGCAAAATAAATTTCCACTTTGGTCGTATCAAAAAAATATGTCTCATTCTGCATTTTAAGTCCATCAACGCTCACAGGAGGTGGGTGGAATGTCCTTGGCCTCATGCTTTATCATTGCATTGATCAGAGTTCTAGTCTTTAAAGCTGTTTTTCTCTATAACATTATTGTGCAAATTGTTCTCCTGATTTTGCTCACTTCCCTCTGCATAGATTCATTTAAGTCTTTCCAATTTCTTCTGAAACTTACTGTTTCATAATTTCTAATGGCACAATAATATTCCATTCCATTCATATTCCATAATTTGTTAAGCCATTCCCTAATACAAAGACATCCTGTTAATTCTAGCTTTTGACTACTATGGAAAGAGTTGTTATAGATATTTATGTACATCCAGGTCCTTTTACCTTTTTCTTTGATCTCTTTGGAGTATAGCTCTAGGGTTGGTATAGATGGGTCAAAGGGTATGCACAGATGAATGACTTTTTGAGCAAAGTTCCAAACTACTTTGTAGAATGATTAATTTATAGATCTGCCCACAGGGTCCCTGTTTTTCCTCAGGCTCCCTTTTTTTTTTTTGGTCATGGTTTTCAGGTGCTCCAATAATTCATAGACTATTTCTCTTTGGTTTTGTTTGTCTCTTTGTTTTCTCCTTGTTTTCTTTTTGTTTAGCTGTTTTTGTTTGTTTGTTTGTTTGTTTTATGTTAAGTGACTTGTCCAGGATCACACAGCTAGCAAGTGTCAGGTGTTTGGTCTGAGGCTGGATTTGAACTCAGGTCCTCCTGACTTCAGGGCCAGTGCTCTATCCACTGCGCCACCTAGTTACCCTTGTCTAGCTGTTTTTTTGATATGACATTTTTATTTCTTTCATTTTTTTCAATCTTTTGACTTTGTTTTAATATTTCTTTTTTGTCTCATAGAGTCAATAACTTCTGTTTGGTTTTAGGGAACCCATTACTTGGGTAAGGTTTTGTACCTCTTGTGCTGTTATTAATCATCTGTCTAAATATCTCCTCTGTAACTCTCATTTCTTTCCTAATTCTTTCCTCTAGCACTTTAATTCCACTTATAGTATCATTTTAAACTCTCTTAAAAAACTTTTTCATCATTCTTCTAGGAATTCTAATTGATCTTATGGGCAAGCTATGTTTTTCTTTGAGTCTTCCCTATAGGAGTTGTTTAGTGATTTTTTTCTCTTCTAGGTTTGTGTCTTAGACATCCATGTCATCATAATAGCTCTTATCTTTTTGTGTTTGTTTGTTTACTTCTTCTTCCATCCTGACTACTGTGGATTGAGACCTTGGGTTAGAGATAGTTATACACTTCTGATGGGACTCTAGTGGCCTGGTATGGTCCTTTTCTGTCCTATCTGCTATACTGCTGATAGACTCAGAGCTAAGCTGCAACCCTATTCTGCTCCCCAGGTCTGACTCCAAGATCCCCTCTTCTGGTTTGGAGGGACATCACATTAACCCTCTTCTGTTTCCAGGGTCTGGCTCTGAGATCCCAACCCACCACATCTGATCATTTCTCTATCGGTTGGATTTGTGATCTTGTGATGCAAAGATGGCCAACTGTGGTTTCTCCTTAGATTTCTAATTACTAATTGGTCTGGCTCTTGTCTGTGATTTTTGTTGGAGTAGTCATCAGGAGAGCTGGGCTACGCTACTTTTTCCCACTTGACCTCTTGACTAGTACCTCACTTAGACACTATGCTAGGTGTTGGGATAGAAAGACAAAAAGAAAAAGAAAAAAGAAAGAAAAGAAACAGTCCTCGCCTTCTATGAGCTCACTTTTGGTGATGGTGATGGTGGGGATACAACCTGTATCTCAGGATTCTGAGAGGAGGAAATGAAGAGAAAGAAAGAATATTCAGGGGACAGAAGACAGCTTATGAAAATGCGTGGAAGACACAGATGGAATGTTGAGTTTAAGAAACAAGTGACATGTGACATGATTGTGTCAGAAAGCATGTGAAGAAGAAGCTGGAAATCAAGGTTGGAAGTTTGGAGCCACACTGTGGAGGGCCTCATGACAGACTGAGGAATTTGTACTTTACCCTTGAGATACTGGTTTTCCACTCAAGGTTTTTGAGCAAGGGTTTGACATGTTAAGACCTGTGCCTTAGGAAAATTATTTAGGCAGCTGTGTGTAGGATAACATGGATTGAGAAGAGATAAGTAAGAGGGAGAAAAATTCAGAAGCTACTGTACTAGTTCATATGAGAGGCAAGGAGGGTCTGGACTGGAGTGTTAACTGTGTGAGCAGAAAGAAGGAGACAAGTGTAAGAAGTATTGTCTATGTAGACCTGGTTTTGTTTGTTGTTTGTCCTTCAGTCTTTGAAGAGGACCAAAGACATCATGGGTGATGTCTTGACTTGCATATGAATTGGATTTAACTGAGGCAGAGCTGTGCAAAGTCATCAGCCTCATTCTTGCTCTTCTAGAGCCATTAGAGTCTAATGGCAAGAACAAAATCAGGATGACAGGCTATGGCCTAGGATGCAGTGGATGATCTTGGCATCTTCAATGTCTGACCAGACTCTAAGTGCTCCACAGTGCCTACTTCAGCTGCCTTCAGGGCCACTGGAACAAATGAGACTTGAGAGGAGATTGGATCTGAGAGGTTAAGGGAATGGGGAAGAAAGTCAAGAATGACTAAAAGCTCATAATCCAAAGGTCAGATTGAAAGTACGATGGTATCCTCAACAGAAATAGAGAATTTTGGGAAGGGCAAGTCCATGGGGGAAAGATAATTAATTCCATTTTGGAAATGTTGATTTTCATGGACCATTAAGGTAGAGATATTAAATAGGCAATTGCTGATATAAATTGGAGTTCAGGAGGGAGATTTGGATGGGATATATTGATTTGGGAACCATTGTTATCACCATTTTATAGATGAGGAAATGGAAATTCAAATTGAACCCAAGTGTTTTCACTCCAAATCCAATCTTCTTTCCATCTGTTGAACACATGGGAGCTGGTAAAATTACCAACAGGGAGAGTATAAGAGAGAAGAAGGCCCAGGAGAGAGCCTCAGAGAGGTTGTTACATTCAGATCCCTCCAAGCAGAGTGCTAGTAAATAACCAGCTCTCCCTCTCCAAAAAAAGATAAATGCTTGCTGCACATTTTCTAGTTTAATGTGCATTATTAGCACTTTTTCTATCATTTTCTTAAGTCTAGACAATGAACAAAACAACAAATCAAATCCTGATTTGAAGCTTTGCTGATTTCTAAGGTGTAAATGCCCACACTGAAAATTTAACAATTATCTCTCACTATCTGGTTTGAGTTGGTTCTAACACCCTCTTGCCTCTGAAATATTTAAAGCATATACAATCGTATTTCTCCCACTAAAATACAATTATTAATGTTATTAATTTTAGAGAGAATGGAATAGTGTTAGCATCATTAATATATTGTTTCATTTTTAGCTTATCCTTTTTATATTCTATTTGTGTGTAAGTTTTCTAATTTTCATCATTAGTATAATAGCAAATGAATGTAATTTACAAATAAGTAAATTTGCACATATTTATAACTAAATAAATAAATATGTTTATAACTAAGTAAATATACATACATTTAACTAAATAGATATAGACATTTATAGTTAAATATGTCATATAGCTACATAGATTACATATAATTAAGTAAATATATATAGTTGTAACTATATATACATACATAAAAAGTAAGTATAGATGTAAATAAGTAAATATAGACAAATAAATATGTAGATATACATATAAGTAAGCATATATGCAAATAAACAAATATATAACCAAATAAATATAAATAAGCAAATATACATTATTCATAACTAAGCAGCATATATGAGTAAATATATATCTACAGGGTGAATATCTACATAAATAAGTAAATATTCATATATATAAATATTCATAGATGGGGATATAAATAAATGGATATATGTACTCGACATCTTTTATTAATGCAGGTACATAATAAAAAAAGGGTCAATACTTGTTCTAAACCTCAGCTTCCTCTCATTGTCCTCTTCTCCCACAGGACAATTATTCCTATTGAGTAGCAAAGGACAAGATCCTCTCCTGCAGAGGGACTCTTGGGTCTTGGGAAGTTTTTTTCCTTGCTTTCAGGTGACACCAGGGCCAAGCTTTCCTGTCTTTTTCACTCCCACATGAATCCATTATGTAGAAAATCTATGCACAGGCATGGAAGGAGAGTTCTGGGGGTGCCATAAGAAAGAGAAGTGTTGGTTTGCTTCCTAATTAGACTGTAAGCTCTTTTGGAGTCAGAGAAAGTAATTGACATCTGTGTGCCCCAGAAAGCTTTATCATATGGAATCCCATGGCCAACATACAGATGGAATAGGTTATCTTCTGTATAATGATATTTCTGTAGAACAGGAAAGGATGCAATAGATCCCCACCTCCACCATCTAAAATTATGCCTCCCCTCCTTACCATGACTGTTTTTAATAATGTATTTCTAAGCATTGCCCAAAAAATCCCATGTTAGACCTTCATTCTTTTACATGATTCATGAAATGTCTCTGGGATAAAAGATGTATCATTCAAATTCTTGTTAAAATTCAAATATCCCTGGGATAGGAAGCACTTGAAAAAACAATATTAGCCATTTACACTTTAGTGTGAATTATTTTAAGATTCTTTCACTACTTCTGTCCAATTGCTCTATGTTTAGAGGAAGCTACTTGCGGGGCCAGAAAATTAAATGTTGTCAGAAGACCAAGAAACTCAGGAGGATGAATTGCTGGCCTTGCCAAGTATTTATGATGAAGACAGATTTTAAAAAGCAGAGTCTGTTCAAGGTGGAAAAACCAGAATCTGTTTGGATTTGCCCCAGAATTTCAAAATGTTTGTGAGCGGCAATCCAGAATGGTGTTTTTGAATATACAATTTGCTTTGTGCCTCAACTTGTGCTGAATTTTGAACTTCTACCAGATCATCCAACAACCTGCCCTCCAGCATTGCACCTGGTTTCCAAACAATATTCTCCACTGAGGACTCTAGCAAGAGGACTTCCAGGAGCCATGAATCACCTTTTTGCCTCATATGCTCTTTCTGTTTGAGTCTATTTTCCCATGAAATATGTCTACTGGTGGGAGAATATGTCATAGACTTTTAGGAGTATGTTTTTACTAACTGTTATTATTATTTACCTTACTAAATTACCCTTTCTAAAAGTTAACTGTCTAACTAATTGATAACAAGTAATAATCACGGTGGAGGGAGCACTTTGGTTAGGACTCATGAAGTATAGCTTTAGAAAGACTACCTTCCAACCCTTCAGGATCCCCTAGAATTCTTTTGGGAGAATAGCTAACCTGTCTCTGGGGCTCTGACCTACCATCACCAGTATGAGTTGGGAGAGTACCTACAATAGGTAACTGTCAATCTCTTCTACGCACAGATTTTATATATGTACACACACACGCATATATGTGTATGTGTATACACACTAATATAATATAACACAATGCAATGCAATATAACATAACACAGTATAATATAATATAACATAATATATAATTCAGCATATTAGTTCCAAAGCTTGCATGTGCTTGTCTCTATAATCTTCTGAATTTCCCTTTTTTCCCTCTGTTGAATATTTTTAAAATGTTACATTGATTTTTTTTCCCCTTGTCCTTTTGGTATCACTTTTACTCTCTCTTCCTCTCCCTTCCTGAGGAAAAAAAACCTTTTCATTATGCCTAGTAAAAATAATCATGCAAAACAAATCCACACATTGGCTATATCTGATGCATCAGTCTGTAGCTTATGCATCTGCCACATAAAACCTTTCTTGATCTTGGCTTTCAAAACCCTCTATAACCTGACCCCTTTCTACCTTTCCAGTCATTTTACAGTTTAATCCTCTCCACATATTCTATGATTCAGTGACACAGGGCTACTTGCCCTTCCTTGAACACAATCTTCATTTCTGTATTCCAAGCATTTTCACTGGCTGTCCCCCATGTTTGGAACTTTCTCCCTCCTCATCTCCATCTCATCTTCAGGTCTCAGCTAAAGTCCATCTCCTGCAAGAAACCTTTCCCATTCCTCCTTAAATTTAAGGCCTTCCCTCTGAGGCTATCCTCAGTTTATCCTGTATAGACCTTGTTGTACATAGTTATTTGTATATTGTGTCCCTCATTGGGTTATGTCAGCTTTTAAGAAAGAAATGTCCTTTTCAATTAAGGGGATTAACACAGGCCTTCTCCTGTCAGTGTAATTTGAACTGAGGTAGGGTTTCTATGGGCAGAGGTAAGGAAAGGAAGAAATTTCAGATTTAAGGTACAGTGAGAATAAAGGAAGAATGCTCAACACTGGCAGTGCTGGTCAGTAGCCCAGTCTGTTGTGTAGGACACAATGTAGAGAGTAGAGTATGGAAAGATAGGGAAGTTTCAGGTTGTATAAGGTCATGTGTGCCAGGTTAAAGAAACTGGACATTGTTGGATAAGCAGTAAAGAGCCACTGAAGGGGTCTGAGCAGAGGTATAATATGTTGAGATCCTTATATACATCAGTCCTTCATTGGAACCATATTCTTTCCAAATATGTCGATCACAAAGAATTTATATCTGATCAATCTGTACTATTTTTGTCCATTTTCCCATAAATCCTTCATAGATTTGCCTAATTCACTGGAGGCCTTATGCTAGGTCTTTTACCTTTTAACTATAACATATATACCAGGAAGAGAGACAGCTTGGAAGAGTGGGCAGAGTGTTGACCATGGAGTCAGGAATCAAGCAAGCAAGCATTTTAAAGCATTTATTATGTGCCAAGTCCTGTGCTATGTGCTGGGACTACAAGTAGAAGGAATGGAACAATCTTTGCTCGAAAGGAGCAAGCAAACAAGAGATAGAGAATATTATGAAATGCAAAATGAATAATTTTGATTACATCAAATTGAAAAGGTTTAGCCCAACAAAACCAATGCAATCAAGGTAAGGAGGGAAGCAGAAATCTGGGAAAGAATTTTTACAACCAGTGTCTCTGATAAGGGCCTCATTTCTAAAATACATAGAGAGCTGAGTCAAGTGTATTTATTTATTTATTTGTAGCTAGGCAATGGGGTTAAGTGACTTGCTCAGGGTCACACAGCTAGTAAGTATTATGTGTGTGAGTCAAATTTATAAGAATACAATTGATTTCCCAATTGATAAATGGTCAAAGGATGTGAACTGGTAATTTTCAGATGAAGAAATTAAAACTATCTATAGTCATATGAAAAAATGCTCTAAATCACTACTGACTAGAGAAATGCAAATCAAAACAACTCTGAGGTACCACATCAGCTAACATGACAAAATAGGAAAATGATAAATGTTGGAGAAGATGTGGGAAAATTGGAACATCAATGCATTATTGGTGGAATTGTGAAATGATCCAAGTATTTTGGAGAGCAATTTGGAACTATGTCCAAAGGGCTATAAAAATGTGAATGCCCTTTGACCTAGCGATAGCATTTCTAGGGCTGTATCCTAAAGAGATCATGAGAAAAGGATCCACATGTACACAAATATTTATAGCAGCTCTTTCTGTGGTGGCAAAGAATTGGAAATTGAGAGAATGCCCATCAATTGGAGAATGGCTGAACAAATTGTGGTATATGGATATAATGGAATGCTATTGTGCTATAAGAAATGATGAACAGGCTGACTTCAGAAAAACCTGGAAAGACCTGTATGGACTGATGCTGAGTGAAGTGAGCAGAACCAGGAGAACATTGTACACGGCAACAGCGATGTTGTGCAATGACTAACTTCTCAGTAATGCAAGGATCTAAGACATCACCAAAAGTCTCATGATGAAAAAATGCTATCCACATCCAGAGAAAGAACTATGGAGTTGGAATGTAGATCAAAGCATGCTATTTGCTCTTATTTTTCTCTTCTCTTTTGTTTTGTTTCTTCTTTCTAGTGGTTCCTCCTATTGTTTCTAATTCTTCTTTACAACATCACTAATGCAAAAATATGTTTAATAGGAATGTATATGTAGCACCTATATCAGATTGCATGCCGTCTTGGGGAAGGAGGCAGAGAAGGAAGGGGAGAAAATTTAAAACTCAAAAGCTTGTGAAAGCGATTGTTGAAAACAAAAAATAAGTTAATTTTTTTAAAAAGGAGCATGCATTCTAATGGGAAGACCAAAAGTACGTTCTTAAACATATACAGCATAAATATAAAATGAAAATACATAAATAGATACAAAATAGATACAAAGAAGTTTGGGAAGGAAGGCACTAGCAATTGAGGGGGATGAGAAAAAAGGCTTCTTGCAGAAGATTGTTGTTTAAGCTTTTTAAAAGAAGAGAAGGATTCTATGCGGGAGTGAGGATGGATTGCATTCCTGGCATGTGGGCTGCCCACTGTAAAGGTTCAGCAATGGGAGATGAAGTATTGTGTGTGAGGAACAGAGAGAAGGCCAGTTTGACTGAATTGCATAGAGCAGGAGTAGAAGAAACGCCCAGTGAGACTGGAACGGTAGGTTGGGGCCAAGTTCCACATAATGGTGCAGTGGAATAAGTTGTGACTTTGGAGTCAAAAGACCTGGGTTTTAACCTTTGCTTGCCATTTACTCTTTGTAACAAAGTCACTTATCCTGGACAAATCGCTTCTCTGGTCTTGGTTTCCACATTTGTAAAACAAAGGAGTTGGACTAGATAATCTCTGAGGTCCTTCTCAGCCCTATATCTAATAACTTTATTTTCCTGTCCTATTTGCCAGGCTAAATATCCCTAGTTTTTTCAAGATGCAATAAGGTGGCATAATGGATAGACCACTAGGCCTGAAGTCAAATCTTGCCTCAGGCATTTACTAGCTGTGTGACCCTGGGCAAGTCACTTAATTTCTGTCTGCCTCAGTTTCCTCAACTTTAAAATGAGGATAATAATTGGACCTACCTCCCAGGGTTATTCTGAAGATCAAATGAAGTAATATTTGTGAAGTGCTTAGCACAGTGCCTGATATGCAGTAGGCACTGAATAAAATGCGTCCTTCTTTCCTTCTTTCCTTGCTTTCTTCCTTCCTTCTTTCCATGATTTATTCTCCAATTCCCCCATCATCCTGCTTCTTCTTATCAGGATGTAATCCAGTCAACATTCTTTCTAAACTGTGGTGTTCAGAATTGACCAGATACTCCAGATGTGGTCTGAGTACAGCAACATTACAGAGAGGTTATCACCTATGTCATTATAGACACTTTGCAGAAATATTTTAGAAAAGGTCATAGAAATTCCCATGGAAATTTCAGGTGGAAGTTGCCTACTATCTGGTGGAAGTGAATGTTGAAAACTAAAAATAAACAAATTTTTAAAAAGTTGTCTGTTTCTGTATGTATGTTCCATTGATTGACCTCTCTATTTTTTAACCAGTCAAATCATTTTGATTTTTACTTTGTAGTATAGTATGAGATATAGTCCCCTTTCTTTCCTTTTTTTTTTCATTGTTTCCCTTGAGATTCTTGACCTTTGGTTCCTCCAGATGAATTTTTTTATAGTTCTATAAAATAATCCTTTGGTAGTTTTATTCATATGACATGGAAAAATATAAATTAGTTTAGATACTATTGCCATTTTATTATACTAGTAAGCCCTACCTATGAGGGATGAATATTTCTATAATTAATTAGGTCTATTTCTTGTAATAAAAATGTATTTTTTAGGATTTTTTTTAGTTGAGTATTTTGGTTTCTCTAGGTAGATCATACTATCTACAAATATGATAAATTTTGTTTCTTCTCTATGCTTATTCCCTTAATTTAATTTTCCTGTTTTATTGCTATTGTTAACATTTCTAGACCTATGTAATATAGTAGAAAAGGATAAATAACATTTCTAGACCTATGTAATATAGTAGAAAAGGATAATGGACATCCTTGCTTTGCCCCTAACTTTATTGAAAAGTTCTTTAGCCTTTCTCCATAACAGATAATTTTGGCTATTAATTTTAGATAAATGCTAATTACCTTATTAACGAAAGGTCCATTTATTCCTATGCTTTTTAGTGTTTTAACAGGAATGGGTGCTGAATCTTGTCAAAAACTTTTATAGCACTTATTGATATAATTACATAATTTTTGTTATTTTTACTATAGTTTTCCTTATACTGAATCAGCCTGGCATTCCTCTTAAAAATCCAGCCTGGTAATAGTGTATAATCTTTTAAATATGGTTTTGTGCCTCTTTACTAATATCTTAATTTTTTTACATTAATACTTATTAGGGATAATGGTCTAGAGTTTTCTTTCTCTGCTTTCTCTCCACTACTTTAGACCATATTTATCTTACAGAAAACATTTGGAAGGATTATTTTTTTTCCTATTTTTGTAAACAGTTTGTAATACTGGGATTAATTGTTCTTTGCATGTTCGATAGAATTCACTTGTAAATCTAGCTGGTTCTGGGTTTTTCCCCCCTTTGGAAGTTCTGTGACAAGGACAGGGTCAGCCAACATATGCAATTAATACTCTTTCCCTCTTATCTTCAGCAGATTGCATCCTCAATGTTTCCCTCATTCTTCAATTTTCTAGTCCCCTCCCTATTGCTTTCAGGCATTCTCAAGTCTCCCATATCCTTAAAAAAAAATATTCACTGGACCTTATCATCACCTCAAGCTATCATCCTACACTTCTTCCCCTTTTTAGTCAAACTCCTAAAAAAACTCTCTATACTCACTGCCTCCACTTTCTCTCCTTTCACTCACTCCTTAAACTTTTAAAGTCTGGCTTCTAACTCCATCATTCATCTGAAATTGCTCTCTTCAAAGTTACCATGATATCTTTATTGCCAACTCTGATGGTCTTTTCTTGATCCTCATTCTTCTTGACCTATCTGCTGCATTTGACATTGTTGGCTATCCTTTCCTCCTGGATACCTTCCTTTCTCAGTTTTTGTGACACTGCGTTCTTGGTTCTCTTCTCCTCCTACCTATCTGATTGATGCTTTTTACTTTTCTTTCCTGGCCCATCTCTATATCATGCCCCAAACTCCCCAACATTCCATCCTATGCCATTTTTTTCTTCTACCATCTCCAGTTGTCCTGAGCTATGTCTTGCTGGACTCCAGTGACTTTAGAGGAGAGAGTGAGGCTGATGACTTTTCATAGACCTGCCTCACTTAAATACAATTCATTTGCAAGTCAAACAAGACATCACCCTTCTAATATCATTGGTCCTCTTAGAGAAAGAAGGACAAACAATAATCTGTGAGTAATAGTAGCTGCCCCACTGGGGACCCAACTGGCTAGTTCTAGTTAGGCAATGCTGCTCCTTCCTTCCTTCCTTCCTTCCTTCCTTCCTTCCTTCCTTCCTTCCTTCCTTCCTTGCTTCTTTTCTTCCTTTTTTCTCTCCTTCTATCTGTATCATACCCTTACATGTGCATGTTCTGTCCAAAGGAATATAAATTTTGATTACCTAAACCTCAAAAGATATCTTGGGATTTGGGGGCAAGATTTTTTTCTTCCCTACTTATTTATTCTATCATTAAAAAAAAAACAACTAGGACAATTAACTCTTTTGTCTCATGTAGTTTCATTTATGATTTCTTGAAATAGAGCTCTGGTAAACCAGGATTTAATAAAGCCCATTGGGATTCAAATGGAGCTACTTGACTATACCTTTAAAGCCATATCACTCTGGCTGTCACTGATTGGCCAATAATAAGTCTCAGCACAAGTTTTACTTGCTCATTGTTTGGGTTTTGATGGCTCAGAATGAGTGTAATGTAAATAAAAATTGTTTCTGTTCTGGCCAGAAACCCTGAGGGTCTTTCCCTCACAGATTGATTCTTTTGAGCAGGCAAACTGGGCCATGTTTCACTTCAATTTTCACCTAGCCTTAAATCACTGAATGGGTGTTGCCTCAGGCAAAATGAGACCTGGGAAAGACCTTAGCTTAAAAAGGCCAAGGTCTCCCACTGCTTCTGTGGCCATCTCCAATTATCCTGAGTTATGTCTTGCTGCTGGACTCTGATTTCTCTGGGGGAGAGAGTAAGGCTGATGACTTTGCCCAGCCTTGCCTCACTTAAATCCAATTCACTAGGAAGTCAAGACATCACCCTCCTGATGTCATTGTTCCTCTTTGAGAATGAAGGATGAACAACAATCTCTCTCTTAGAAACTATCATCTCTATGCAGATCACTCATGGATCTATATAACTAATCCTAGTTTCTCTTCCATGTTTCATTCTTGCACCACCAATTGACTTTTGGACACTTCAAACTGGATGTCCCAGCTACACACACACACACACACACACACACACACACACACACGCACACACACACACACACACACACGTCAAATTCAATAAGTCCAAAATGAACTCATCTTTATCCCCAAATACTCCCTGTTTCCCAACTTTTCTAATTCTTTCTAAGGCACCATGATTTTTCCAGTCTCACAGCTTCACATTCTTGACTCTACTCTCTCATCCTGCATATCCAATCAGTTGCCAAATCTTGCTATTTCAATATCTTCAATATTTCTCACATCTCAGTCCATCTTTCTACTCACTTATCTACCACCTTGGTACAAACCCTTCACTTCCTCTTGTCTAGATTACTGCAACAGCCTTCTAGTTGGTCTCCTTAACTTGACTCTCACTATCCCAATCCATCCTATAGATTGTTTCCAAAATAATTTTCTTTAAATGCTGATCTGACCATGCCATTACTCTACTTGATCAACTCTATTTACTTCTTATTGCCTTCATGATAGAATATAAACTCTTCTATTTAGTTTTTTTGAATCCTTTATAACCTGGCTCTGAACTATCTTTCCAGTCTCATTGATCATACCCCTCTCCCCCCTGCACTCTACTATCTAGCCTACCTGGCCTTGTTCTATACTATTTCTTTCAGGTATTTGGAAGGGTTTGGGGAGACCTCAAGCAAGTCACTGCTTTTACTCTGCCATCTTGGCTCCGCCCCTCATACTATTTCTTTCAGGTGACATTCCATCTCACATCTCTTTGCCTTTATGCTGACCATCCCACATGCCCAGAATGCGCTTCTTCCTTATCTCTACTTCATAGAGCCTTTATCTTCTTTTAAGATGCAGTTCAAGCACCATCTTTTGAATGAAGGCTTTCCTGATCCCAACTGTTAGCGTCTCTCTTTCTAAACTATCATATATTTTGCCACTTTGTATACATTTATATTTATTCACTTTATATATATGCTATGTCATACATATGTATATATATATATATATCATATATACATATAGATATGTACTTTTAATATCTTCCATTCGAATATAAACTTGTGAGTAAGGCTTTTTTCACTCTTTGAATTTGTATCCCAAGTATCTAACTCAGTGTCTGGTACATTGCAGACACTTAATAAATGCTGATAATTGGTTAATTTAAAAATGTATTTCTTATAATTAGCAAATTATTCATTTTTGTTTGTATATCCACTTTATAATTTTCTTCCATTATATTGAAGGATCTAATCCATTCACATTTTTAGGTCAAAATTGTTCTATGTCTTTCTTCTGAATGAAAATTTTGCTAAAAAAAATTTCACATTAATGAATATGCTATAACTATTCATGGAGTATCAGAGCTATCGATGCTCGTCCTTTTTAGGAAAATTATGCTCACAGGGTAGCCTCCCTGTCCTATAAAAACTCATACTTTTGCATCAGTGTAGTCATAAAACATTAGCTGAACAGTTAGACAGGGTGAGGCAATTCAGGGTGGAGTCTCTTACTTATTCCTGGCAAGCAATACCAAACTAATACATCCAACCTCAGCTAAAATGAGTAAGTACAAGAATAAATGCAAAAGAAAATGATCCCTTAGGGATTCATTATGACCTGGAACACTTTTTCCAAGACTGGCTTCCATGGTTTCAAGTTACTTATTAGAGCAACCTGAATGAAAGCTAGTGTCTACTCTGGAAAATTATTCCCTCCTTTCCGTCATTCATAATGACCCACCTCTTTTTCCTCCTCTCAGACCAGCACAATATCTACTTCTACATGTCTGTATATCATGGAACATGTACAAGAATTCATAGATACTGAAAATGAATGGATATGTCAAATTTTGACAGACTATATGGACTTAGCTCAGTAAATATTAGGGCAGGAGACACACACTTAACATCAAGGCACCTACCAGGAAAAGAACATAGCCCTGATTTTGCAATTCCTCAGGTTGACTTGAGAAAATTATTTAGGAGAAAATTAATAATTATTCAATTATTTAGGAGAAAGGGGTGGAAAGGAGGTGTTAAAAAACTGTTTTTCTTTCAATGAATGCCATGCAGCACCTTACCAGAGCATGTATAAGAGAGAATACTAGGGCAAGGGGAGGGTAACAAACAACTATATAACAACCCCTAAAGCTTTGGGAATTGCTAACACAGAGGGTGGGCAACAGTATTTTAAACATTATAGTTGAATATAAGTTCCCTGAGGGCAAGGAGTGTTTATTTTTGTATATTTATCCCCAGCCCTGGCACATTTTCTTGCATAGTAGGTGCATAATAAATGTATGTTGAATTTAATCAAACCCTGAACCAAAGAGGGTAATTTGAGGAAATAGGATCAGAAGTTTGAACTGGGCAACTGTTAAAGAATAAATAGAAATACTATAAGCGATGGCTGTTCCTTACACAAGACATTCCATCTCTAGACTCAGATCACTTTCCCTGTTTGTTGCCCATGCCTGGAATTTTCTCCATCCTCATCTCAGCTTCCTGGCTTTTTTGACTTCCTCCAAGTCTCAGCTAAAGACCACCTTCTGCAAGAAGCCTTTTCTAATGCCCCTAAATTCTGCTGCCTTCCTGCTGTTGATTATCTCCAATTTATTGTGTGTGTGTTTGTGTGTCACACACACATTGTTTATATATAATTGTTTGTGTGTTCTCTCTGCTATTAGACTGTGAATTTCTTGGGGACATAGACTGTTTTTTTTTGTTTTTCTTTGTATTCTCAGCACTTAGCACAATGACTGGCACATAGTAGGAGATTAATAAATGCTTATTGACTGCCTGACACATACCGAATTTGCATAAAAATCCTTATAGGGCTAAAGAGGAAATACAATGATATCTGAGATTATAGCTTTTATTTCAGAATTATATAGAGGCCATACATACAATGTTATTACATATTTCTGTATTGGTTATTCTATACAATTTAGGCAGCATTGTTACACGTAAATAGATATTTTACCAAATCAAAATCTAATAGTTTAGATATACTTTATTCTGAGCAAACTGATACATAGTAGAAAAACCCATTTGTATATAAAAGATTAATTTGTGCAATTCTAAGTGTTTCTATGTGAATCAACTACTGAGAGGCGTTGATATAACTGCAAACATATTACCATAGTTGAATATTTAAGATATCTTAAAGATGAGACCTATGAGCAGGCTTTCTAATAAGCCTTCAGGTAGGTCTTATTGTCAAACCTATTTTTAAACATTATATGGCTTCAATAGGAGCTTCAGGATGTCCCCCCACACCCAGCTGCTGCCTTCAAACAAAGTTTCTCACTGTCTGATTGCCTAGGCCACGAACGTTTCCACTTGTTCATTTAAGGGAAGTGTTTTGTGGGGAACAGCATCATTTGAAGGCAATAATGTTGTCCCCCCCAAATCTTCCATTCTTTTAATCACTGACTCACAGGTAAAGTGCTAGGCAGTTTCCAAAAGTCAACCAGAGAGCAAAACTGATCAGAATGTGAAGGTCAGTATAAGATATCCATACATTTAGGTATTATTTTCAACTCCTTGGATTTTTTTGGATTGAATTTGCACAGTACCTTTCTTCCAGAGAGCAGAATTAATTTGTCTATTTTTTTAGTGGAATATAAAAGCAAAGAACTAAATATCAGAATTGGCATGCAAGCAATGGAGAAGCCCAAGGAAAGCCACTGACTTGTAAAGATATCCAAGGTAGAGTCAGTGAAGAAAAAGCCTACAACTGTGGATTAGAAGGGCTCTTTCAAATACATCGTCAGGATGAATCAAAAGCAATGTCCAATGGTGAGATCTTAGCTTATTCTTTAGTTGGAAATGACCTCTGCCTTCTACCAATTTATATGTGTCTTCAAGTTTATCTCCCCAGAATTGTACTTGGTTTCCAGATATGAAATACAATAGCCTGGGATTGCCAGTGCTTCCTAGGGCAGGAATTTTTGGAGGTGTGAGGTAGGGTTGGGTATGGAATCTAAAGTATTTGGAAAAAATGAGGGACCAGGACTGACAGGTCTTGGCTAGGGAATGGGAAAAGACAGAAAAGTCTAGAGATGATAAGAAAGGAAAAGTCTGCTGATTATAGAGAAAAGAGAAGTTAGGAATAAAAGTTGCAAAAAGGAGGCTGTTAAATTCAATTTGATATCCAAAGGTTGGGCAGAACTCCATAGTAAACTTATGGGAGGACCTGGACAAAAGTTGTCCAGGATGGGAAGCCACAGAGGCACTGTGATGGGCATCATTATGGTGAGGGTTGGGGGTGGGGAGGAGAACTTCCAAATTGATGTGACCATAGATCCATTTGAGTATTTGAGATTCTAAAAGTCTCTCCCAGAAAAGGTAAAGAACCATCATTCCATGGCATCAAAACTGGAATCCTCTTCAATTCTTTAATTACAGCAGTACTGGGGTAGAAACTCTTTATTTCCATGACTTTCATTCATTCTAGCCCACACATGATAGGTAGTATTGGAAGTTAAGAACACATATACAGAAAAAAAGTGAGATTAGCATCAAATGTTGTACATTAAAGGCTTTTTAAGGATACCCTCCATTTTGGCCATGTAAATAAATACTGCCAGACCAACATTTTTGTGATCAGTAGTTTGCCATCTTTTTTCAAAAGACTATGCATTTTACTCTCAAATGGTATAAAAGGGATTTATATCATTTATAAAAACAGAAAATAAATTTAGGTATGTTTTCTCATGTATTCTATTGGGTAAATACATACTTAAATACAAATGAACAAAACAAAAATGTGCATGATATTTAAATTAAAATTCAAAATACAAATTCAAAATAAAGTTGCCGTGTAAAATGGAACATGTCAATAAAATATGAAGGAATTATTTTTTATAAATAAGAGCACATTTTAAGTCTATAGTCAAAGGAGAGAATCTTACAGCAGATTTGTTTTTATGAGTGGTTCACTTATTCTGTGTTTGCTGTTGTATGCTGTTAATATTTTCAGACAACAGGACCCACAGTAAGCTGAGGGTCCAGACTGAAGGACTAAAGCTACCACAGTACCCGCAAAACCATGCACATGTTGCATTTCACCTTCCCCAACATTAGAATGCATCCTTAGGCACTGTGCGATGAACAGTTTTTTAAAAGACCACATCTTAAGAAAAAATAAAGCTGTCAGATGAGACAAATAAGAAACAAAATTGGTTTGGGTTCAAACAAGAATTTTTTTCTGGGAAGTTCCTTTAAGGGATGCTCACTAATTGTTGAGCTATGCAGTTCAGGATTCCACACCCTGTATTGTGACCTATGGACTAATGTGAGCAGGGAAAGCTTTGTAGATAGGGCTAAGTATAACAGAGGAAGACATGAAATCGTCTTCGTCTAAAATGCTTATGAAGGAAAAGAAGTAATCTGAGGAATTAAAGTGCCTTATCTCTTAATACTCCTGTCTGGCTTATCTAAGAGGTTGAGGGTAGTGATGGAGGTGAGAGATATTGCAGTCAGCAATGCATAAAAATGGAACTCTCCACTTTCTTGGGAGGGTTTAACTAAAGAGCACATGAGGTTCATGATCACAGGATAATAACTTAATTGGACACACACACAATTACATAAAAACTATGGTTAAATGAAAAAAAATCACCACTGCTTCCCCCCACCTCCACCATGAAGTTTCCAATGGCACCAGATAGTGCAAAGTGAGTCATCAGTCATCTCTTCTCTTCTAGGTAGATGTGTTTTAGAAGGGCTTCAATTCAGGAATCATCTTCTCCTGCAAACCCCCACCAGCTACAGTTTTTCTTTCAGCTTCATGTCAACACTTCCAAGATGAGGAGTTAAAAGGGGGGAGAGGGAGAAGAGAGAAAAGCATGAGGTCATTGTTCAGTATTCACTTGTTATATTTTTAAAAATTTCATTCCTTCTACTATTCTCTTAAATAAATCATGCAAGACCTTGATAAGAAAACTAGATGGAATGTAATCCTTCTTCAATTCCTGATCCCCACTCCTTTTACCATATGGGAACAGCTAATATTCTTTCTTATAGCAACTTTCCCTGGAAGCATTTTAGGCCATGTTGAGGCTTAGATTTGTAGTTCATTCTTATTTGTAAGAAAATATGAGTGAAATATGTTCCTTCCTTGGAAGGAAGGCATCCATAAAAATTTTAAATAATCTGTTTCAGATAGACCAAATGAGTAGTTAGCCTGGAAGACGTAACTTCCAATAAAGCATTAATTCATTTTAAGTTAAACACAGCAGCAATATTTTATAGGAGTCAAACGATTTGCCCTAAGGAGTCAGAGTAATTTAAATGGGTGGAAAGATCAAAAATTTTGTGTATCACCATCAACTGTCATCTTCCTTCCCCAGAAAATAAAGGAAAGTCAGTTGATAGCCTTCAAGAGAATATTGGTCAAAAAAGAAAGAGAAATTGTTGGATTAAGTTAGTTATGAAGTTTTTCAATGTCATTTTTCTATGTTGCCATGAGTCTATGTACCTTGGATTACAGTATCATGTTTTCATGATGGAATTTGTTGACACTAGGCAAGGCTGTTTTTTAGACCCTATATGAGTAATGTCCAATTGTATAATACTCCATACTGCTAACATTCCAGTTGGTATAGATCTCTATGGTCAATCTTTCTATTGTGGAAACCACCTTTCTGTTTTAATCTTATTTCATCCAACAGTCAGATTCTGCAAGTTATTTGTTATTTTTTATTTTTCATGATGGCAGAATAATAACTCCAAAATATCCTGGATCTTCCCTGGGGTATTAACATCTTGTGGCACTGTAAGATTTGACTTATGCTCAATATAAGGAGGTGTTTAAAAAAAAAACACCTTTCACTACCCCTATGATTCCCTCAGGCTGGAGTCCTAAATTTCTCCTCTCTTTCTCAGTCAAACTCTGAAAAGAAAATAGCTGAGTCCATTACCTTTCTTCTCTTACTCAGTCCTTTGTTATCTGGATTTTAATATCACTCAACTAAAATTGCTCTTTTCAAAATTAACAATGATCTTTAACTGTTAAATCTGATAGCCTTTTCTCAATTCTCATCCTACTTGACCTCTGCAGCATTTGACACTATTAATCTCCCTCTCCACATGGATATTCTTTCCTGTCTGGGTTTTTGTGACTCTCTCTTGGGTCTCCTGCAATTATCTGACTGCTCCTTCTCAATCTCCATCATCCATATCACACCTCCTGACTGTGCGCATACCCCAAGGCTCTATTGTTAGTCCTTTTCTCTTCATGTGGTCTCTTAGTCACCTCATCAGCTCACACTGATTTATCATCTCTAAACTGATGACTCCTAGATCTACATACCCAGCTTTAGTCTCTTTCCAGAGCACTAGTCTTATATTACCAACTGCCTTTTAGAAATTTTGAATGGCTGTCCCGGAGGCATCATAAACTCAACGTGTCTGAAACAGAAAATATTGATTTCCATCTCCCACTCCCATCCCTAACCCACTCCTCTTTCAAATTTCCCTATGGTGGTCAAGAAGACCACTATCCTTCCAGTCAACCAGGCTTGTAATTCTTCACTGTCACTCACTCTATATATCTAATCAGCTGTAAAATCTTTTCATTTCTACCTCCACCACAACTCTCACTTCTGTTCCCTTGTCTTTATTCATACAAGCTGCCACTGTAGTTCAGGCCTTCATAAGATCTTGCCTTGGCTATTTTAAAAGCCTCCTAATTAGTTGTCATGCCACATCTTTCCCCTCTCCAATTCATCTTCAACAGTTTTCTTAAAGCACAGGTCTGAGTTTTTCACCAGTTCAACAAATTCCAATGGCTTCTTTTTACCTCTAGGATCGAATATAAACTCCTCTGTTTGCCATTTAAAGCCCTTCACAATCTGGTCCTACCTGCCTTGCCATCCTTATCACTATATACATTATTGTCCAGCCAAACTGGACTTCCTATTGTTTCTCATATACAGCATTCCATATCCTTTCTGTATACCTTTGCAATGGCTGTCCCCTGGGGTTGGAATGCATTTTCTCTTCCCTGCATCTCACAGAATCCCTAGTTAATCTCCAGGCTGAGAACAAGTTCTACCTTCTACATGAAGCCTTTCCTGATTCCCTTCACTTACAGTGTCTTCCACCCAACTCCCTCCAAAAAAATCTTGTATTTTTGTATCTATTTTGTATGTACCTATCTACGTGCATGTTGTTTACCCTGACTAGACTATAAACTCCTCAATTACAAAAACTGTTTTCTCTTTGTATCTCTAGTGCATAGTAGGCACTTAATAATTAATGCCTATTTTAAATAAATAAATTTTAGAAATAAAATAAAAAATAATTAATGCCTATTGATTGATCAACTGATTCATTATGATTAACATATTTTATATGTATGTAATAATAATTTATTTAGTTTATCTCAAGAATGGGCTTGCTTTATAATTTATAGTAGAAATACTATGCTGATGCATCCATATTGTAATCTACTATGATCCTTGAATCCTTTTCTGTCAAAGGACAATATTCTTTTTACCTTTTGTTCCTCACGTGCCTTGTTCTAAATGGACTTTATTCAGTTTGACTTTTTGTATTGAATTTTATTTTGAATTATTTGTATTGAACTGTATTTGAAATTTTTTTATTCTCACCTAACTTCTTGTTCGTTTGTCTCTTTATCTGAAGACTTTAAGAGTATGCTCTCTATTCTACCATTCAAATCACTCATGGAGATCTGAACCAATATTGGGCTCAGAGTTCACCCAGAGAGATACTATTTTAAAATTATTCTTCAGGATGACAATTACCCATCTATAATCATTCCTTCAATAGCCTTGGGTTTAATGCTTCAATATGTTGTGAATGAATTGCTGTGTGATTAATACCTTACATAACCAGTATACAAGAGCAAGAAAGTCTGGATTTTACATTTACAAGTAAGTAAATATAACCTTGTTCTAACAAGCTGAATAGTTAAATCTTAGGCATACAGCTGATGGTGAAGTTAGTAATGAAGAATGCTGACCACACATATGTTTAAATTATGCTAATGTTTCTTTCAAACAGAAACATATTCACTGAGGTATGTATTTTTCAGTTTCAGGAAATGAATAAGTGAGTGTTATTTATGCATGAAAATGAGAAAATGAAGTTCTGGGATTAGTTTTTGAAAACATGGCACAGTATATTTATGGAAAATTAGATTTTGTTCAGAACGGAGGGGAACAGTTTTCTATAATTAAGTTGAATAGTGAGGCATTGGGATAATTCTATAATTTTTTTAATGATTCTGGTGCTATTTAAAAATGAAGGTTTGTGTACAGACTTTGTGTATGAACCCTTTTGAACAGACCCACATGTCTTTTTTGGACCTTGAGCTGTACATAAAAATGGCTGGACTCCTTCCGTTAAGCTTTACTTGTGTCTATACTTCAGAGCTTTTCATTTAATATACATCCAGGACTTTTCCTTTTTTCCCCCTTTTTTTTGTTTGTGTGATTAAAGTTGCATATGGCAAAAAAAATTGAGGGTTGCAGAATGTCCAATAGGGTAGTTTAGTGATGTATTAAATCAATGTGTCTTTCTTTTCTTTGGAAATAGGAGAAAGCAGTACAATTGTTTTCAGTTATACCTATTAATTCAGTGTCACCAAAAAGTTCTTTAAATCTTAAATCAAGCCTGTGACATTTACAAAAGGCATAAATTGCTTCCACAGAAAATAAACTTCTCCCACTTTTGATACATCCACTTCCTTCCCCAAAGCATGGAATAGTAATATTCAAAAACCAGAGAAAATAATTTGGAGCTTGCAAGAAGGAAGAAGGGAGAGGACAGGAGATAGAAGAGAAAGATTTCTCTCCAGTCCCCAAACCTAATCACATTCCTGACATTGGTATTGGGGAGGTAGAGAAAGAAAAGAAAAGGATTCAAGAAATAAAGGGGAGAAAGGGTGGGTAAGGCGGGAGAAGTAGAAAGAGGGAAGTGGAAGGACAAGATGGGCTCTCCTAACTGGTTTACATCCCTCAGAAGAGGGGAAGTGGAGTCAGACACGAAAAGAAAAATAGTTCTCCTTCCATGCCCCACCCCAAGCACCAGAATGAACTCAGACTAAAATGAAAAGAAGTTTCCCTTGCCCTCATCCCAAATCAAAACACCAATACACGAAAAGTATAGAACAAAACAGATCAGACAGAGGTCTGGGTGAACTCCAAAGCAGTTGCAGCAGGGAGGGTTCATTGAGATTCTAGAATTCAATATCCATGCCATTTCTGGCAACTGGGGAGCATGGAGCTCGGTTAGGGAGAAATTATATATTTGTGCAGAAAGGGTGATATTTTTTTCCAAATCTTTCACAACAAAATTCCCTCAGGTTAGGTTTTCCCTTCACATCAAAGGTTTGAGACAAGTGTGGTTCACAGTAAATAGCTGCTCAGTTTCAAAGGTTTCAATTAAAGTATTTTAGACTTTATTTTCTAGCCATATAACTTACTTCTGCCCCCTCTGTGATGTATTTTTGAGATTTGCTCCATACTTCTAATGTGTCTGACCAGATAGATACAGTTTTTATTCCATGTTCACTGTGTCCAGAATTGATAGGATCATAGGTTTTGAGCTGGAAGGGACCTTAGAAGTCATTAAATCTAACCCCCTCATTGTACCGATGAGGAAACTGAAGCCCAGAGACTTGCTCAGGGTCACACAACCAGTAAGTGTCTGAAGTGGAATTCAACTCCCCATCTTCCTGCCTCCAGGTCCAGCAGTCTACCATGACACCATGCTCCTGCTCTCCCAGATAGTGGCCATTAGAAATCTAAAGGAATAGGAATGGTTCCTAGGTGTTTCATGAAGCAAAGTAAACAGTACAGCCACATTTGAATTGTGACTCTTCCATTCTTTCCAGGGTTCCAAGGATTAATAAATGATACAGAAAGCTCTACAACCATAGCTCCTCTGAAGGCCACTCACGGAAAGGAAAAGCTTTTTGGTTTTTTTTTTTTCTAAGAGACCATGTTGGTAAAACAACAGATTTCATGAAGCACCCCGTGCTACTAGCAGGCTGTTTGACCTTGAGCAAATCACATCATCTCTGAGCCATAGCTTTCTCATATTCGCAAAGGGGAATAGACTAGATGACCTCTAAGGTACTTTTCTACTCTCAAATTCTATGATTCTTTATTAGGATACTAGGGTATAAAGGCTGCCCTAATTAGTTGTGTATACAAAGCAAATACTTCTCCCCACCCCCCCACCAAAAAAAAGCAAAAAAGTCCCATCTTCTTCTGGAAAGTCCTGCATGTATGCTTTCTTATGATATGATGGTCACCTTGAGTTCTTGAAGTCTATGCCAGCGGCACACACTGATCCTCTGGCATCAGACAATGCATGCTTTGGGAGGACCACTCTCACTAACCACAGAGAGAGTCAGCACCAATAGGCTAGGCGATAGATTCTTTGGCCATGGCAATCATGAAGCAAAGGAAAACACTGAAGGGTCCCTCAATCTTATGTGGCTTCCTTTTGCTTTTACAGGGACAGTGGAAAGTGCAGTATCAGACACCAAATATTAGACCTCACTTTTGTGGTGGATATATAGGAGGAAATAATAATAATAATATCATCATCACCAATAATAGTTATCATTTGCATAGTACATTACAGTTTATTAAGCACTTTATTTTTGAAAGTTAAATTAAAAAATGTTTAATGAACAAAAACCTAATTTTTCTTCTACCCATCCCTCTTCCTATTTGAGAGAAGAAAAAAAAATGCTTGCAACAATTAGCCATAGTCAAGCAAATCAAATTCTCACTTTGGCCATGTCCAACAAAAACAATCCATATCTATATCTGTGTCTGTCTGTCTGTCTATCTATCTATCTATCTACCTATCTATCTATCTATCTGCCTGTCTTTACCTTGATTCAATCACCTCTCTTTAAAGATATGAGTAGCATGCTTAATTGCTCTGTGGCAAAACACCTCACATATATTGTCTCATTTGACCCTTATAATGACTCCCTAAAGTAGGTGCTATTATTATCTCCATTTTAGAGATAAAGAAACTAAGACTGAGAGTAATTAAATAACATGCCCAGGGTAAAACAGCTAGTAAGTGCTGGAGGTGGGTTTTGAACTGAGTTCTCCCTGACTCAAAGTTCAACATTCCATCCAACGGACAACCTGGTTGCCTCAAGAGCCACAAAGGATGGGCAGGCAAGGATGGGCTGCAATCTGTATTGCCAGAGGTCATACTCCCTTAAATGAGATTAAAGGGGGACTTCAGAAGTCATCTAAGAGAATGGCTTGATTTTACAGATGAGGATAATGAGGTTCAGGTAAGTTCAGTGACTTACATGAGGTTACACATGTCGCAAGCATCAGAGACAGGATATAAAATCAGGTCTTCAAACTTATTGGAATAAACTAAAAAGAAGATGGAATTTTCACCACAGCATCTTGTTCAGCTCTGGCATTACTACTTATTACCTGTGTGACATTGGACAAGTTAACCAGTTCCCGCATCTCTCTGGGCCAAAGCTTCTCCATCTTTTAAACAGAAAAGTTTGGGTGAAATGACTTCTAATATTCCTTCCAACTATAATTTCTATGATCCTATATTGTTGCTTTGTATACTCAGCCTCCATCCCCCAAGCTGTTCTTGAATCTGGTTCTGTTATATAATTCAAAAGAAATGTTGATAGGAATCATTTCTTCTGTCAGAGACATAATTAGATTGACTCTTGGGACAAGCAGCCTGAAATGTGCCCTTAAACAAACTTCGTAATTGATGACATAAATTAATTCAAGAAGTGATTGATAAATTAGGGAGACAGTATGGTATAGTGGTTCCAGAGTACAGGTTGGAAGATCTGGGTTCAAATCTTGCCTCCATCACTTACTACCTTTGTGATCTTGGGCAAATCCTGGACCTATTTCATCTCCTACAAAATGAGAAGGTTGGATTAGAAGGCTTCCAAGGTCCCTTCCAGCTCTACTGTAGACCTATGAACTCAGATTTAGTTGAATAAAACATTCCATTGAAGAAGAACACGTTAAATTTTGTTTCCTTGAAGTTTCAATGCTCTGAGGGCCACTTCAAGAGGTTGTAAGTTTAGGATGCAGATAAGTAAAACTCAGACTGCAGAGGTGGTGCTCTTAAGTGTCAGTGAGCCAACCCAACTTTATGAAAGACTGACTCCCTTCTAGCTCCTGATGAAGGTATAAACATTAGGGCTAACTGGACAACTGAGATGAGTTTACCCATTCCTCAAAGCCTTCTGCCCCTGTGCAGCCACAATTTATTACAAACAAAAACAGAGCTGCCATGAATGGTGGGTTTCTTACTCCTGCTCCATAGAAGACATTTCTGGATCATTTGAAAGGCAGCTAGCTCTGGGTACAAGGGAAAAGAGGCAGCAATAAACATTATTTTTCCCCACAATGACCCCTTGACAGGCACAGCATATTTCAGGAGTTCGTCAAGTATTTAAATACTAAACTATCATTTACACAGTACTAATTGGTACACAGCCTAGAATGGTTCTCTGAACATCCATTTTGTTTTTGAACAATAATTAACCTTGATTTGGGAAGTACAAAAAGACAAATGGAATGTGAATACTTTAAGGACTCTGCAGCTGCAATGTTATGGGAAAAGCCTCAGAAGACCTGGTTTGGAGTCATGACACCATTTGTGTGAGATATTGGTTGGGCTATTTTCCCTCTCTGGGCTTCAGGTTTCTTATTTATAAAATGAGGAGGAAAGACTAGACAATTGCTAAGGTTGTTTCCCTCTTAACATTCTATGATTCCTTGACCCAGAAAGAGTTTCTACCTTTCTCTATTCTGATTACAATTCTACAGCTGATTGAATAAAAATAAACATGACTGGAAAATTTTATTCTCATCCTCAAATGAGGAAATTTTTTTTCCTTCCAGTAGGGTTTCACTAAGGTGGCCTTATTATATTTAGCAAGAATGTTTACAATCAACCCTCAAGTATGTGGAAATGAACTATTGACATGGTCGATTCCCTAAGCCAAAAATTATGCTATGTCATCTCTCACTGAATACCAAACATAGTTTATGGTAACCTGCCCCCAGTGAGCCAAGTGAAGTGGGTTCGATAAGTTAATTCTCTTTGCCGTAAACAAAATACTATTCAGGAAGGTTAATCTGGGGAGGAGGTCAAGCATTGTGATAAAACAATACAAATAAAATACTTTTTAAAAAGTGGTTTCTCCTCTAATATCTGTTTTTTTTTTTGCTAACAGAGTACAGATCACAAGAAGAAAGACCATGCACTTAGCACAGTGCCTAGCACATAGTAGGTGCTTAATAGATGCTTGTTGATTGATTGAATTCAACCTGTGACAAAATTTAGCTTCACCTGTCAAGCTATGGTCTATTCTGGCACTTGTGCATCCTTTCAAAGAAAATAATAATTACCCATACTTATAAAGTAATTATTCAGTGCTCTACTTATATGTCAATATGTCATGGGCTTGTCACTCATACAGTGACATAAACCACTTAGAGTCCGTCACAAAGCATTCAGAATAGTCTCTACAGAAGGCAGATCATCTTTTTTTTAAGTTTTATTTTCTAAGTTTTCTTTTACATGAAACTAATATTGTAGAACTTACTTTTTTTGGTCTCCAAAGATTTTTCCCCTCCTTACATGTTTTTTGTCACTTTATTGTCACAGATTAATCAATTAATTCAGAATGTATTTCAATGTGTACAGTGGCTGGGCTTCTCAATTAAATTTATAATGTAAGCAAAAGACAAAGTGAGGTTAGTTATGGATAGCCAGTCAGGTGGTTACTGTCTGTGAAGTCAACCATGGCGATTCAGTGAAGGCCAAGGAGGGGTGTTTGACCTAGAAAAACTTCTCCAAATCTTCTGGAACAAATGTGGGAATGAAAGAGGAAGGAGTGGTACAGTTTTCACATTGCCACCCACAACTTTGTGGTGGGGTTAGGTTTCTGATAAAAATATGTGCTTACCATGAGGTAGACAAAACTTAAGACAAGGAGGAACTAAGTACCAGAATCAGAATTAGAATTCTCAGCATCTGGCCACATAACTCATAGGACCTGTTCCTCTAACCTGTGTGTCTCCTCTTTGCATGTCTGAAATTGGGCAAGTGTATTTCTAATGCTTTAGAGACACTACTTCAATATTAATAGAAGCAAGGATGAAACTGAGCAGATGCTTCAGGCTTAAAGGCCTAAATCACCCATGATGTCACAGAGGAAGTATGAAAACATGGTGCTTGTAAGGTAGGTCTGTAGTCAGAACAATTCCCCTCTCTACCTTACCTAGAGAAGAGAGGTCAAGCCAATGTCATATGACCTTTCAGTGCAGGGTGGAATGGGGACTGGAGAGATTTGAGAAAAAACAAAAGCTTAAAAAAAAATCCCCAAACATACCCTACATAAAAACAGAGCACAATGAATAGCAATTGAGGAAGGTATTCTGCTAGGAGAGAATAGATTAATTTAATACTCTAACATTACTCAGTAAATAGTATTTTAAATAGCCCTTTTAACCCACAAAATAGGCTATTGCACAGACACTGTGAATCTGAACAAGAAACACAAGGGCATATCTCTTTAACGGGTTGCCTCCAATACCTAAAGCTAAATTTAGGTGCAAATAAATCTCAGGGAGGAAGAAACGTTTTCAATTGTTTTTGTATGGGAACGATGGGCCAAGATGAAGCTTTTTGGTTACTTGATGGTTTCCTTCCATAGTGCTGCAGAATTACTGTACCTTTCAGCTAAAAGCTTCAGTAGAAGGTAAACGAACTCTACCTGAGGTATAATGTATATCATTTAAAGTCACATCAGCCCATCTGATTGACAGGGGGAAGGAAAGATCTCACAGAAAACTATGAGGTGAGTTTTTCACAGTGAAAAAAAAATATTCCTTCTGTTTCAAGCCACAGTGAAGATACTAGCAATGCCACAAATTAGCGTAGGGCCTGAGTGCTGTACATAAAGAAAGTGTGTGTGTGTGTGTGTGTGTGTGAGAGCACATATATAAATGTAGTCATAAGAAAGTAGTGGTAACCGATTGTGCAGTATTTGTGTATAAAAACACCATGAATTTTACGAATTTGCCTCTTACTAATTAATAACAAAGCACATTCTACACATTAACACCTTCACTCCTCACGACAACCCGAGAGGCTAGTGCTATCACCATCCTCATTTTACAGACAAGGAAACTGAAGCAAACAGAGGTTAAATAACTTGCCTAGGCTAGAGTCACACTGCTAGTAAGTATCTGAGGCAGGATTCGAACTCAGGTCTTCCTGACTTAAGCCAAACACTTTATCCTCTGTGCCATGTGGCTTGAGAATTTATTCAGATTAATCAGCTAATGAATTGAGAACATACTGAAATGTGTAGAGCAGCTGGACTTGTTAGTTAAATTCCTAGTGAAAGCAAAAGTTTTGGAGTGGAGTGGATGACTGTTTAAAGAGCAGCAATCTTTATTAACATGATAATTACAAATTGTTCTTATTTGTTCATTGTAGTAGCTTCCAGAGGGTATCTACTTATCAATGATTTACTTAAGGTTATTGCTTATCTTAGAAAAAGAAATTAAATTTATTAAAAAACATGATGGGATAGGTATGATTTCATGGGTACGGGGAATTTTCAGATGAGGAAACTCCCTCTCACCAAGGAAGCCTGACTCCTTCTATGCAACTCAGTCACCGGGAGCCCTGAGAAGTTAATTGATTAGCCCAGGGTTACACAGCCAAGCAGGACTTGAACCTTCGTTTTCCTGGGCTCCAAGATCAATTCTCTATTCACTCCATCACTCTTTCTCTCTCATCAAAAATATTACACATTTAGGTTTTCTATTAATTCATTTTGGCCTTCCAGTTCCTAAGCGTTAGTAAGGTTTTGCTATATTGATGAATCTATCACATGTGGATACTACAGTACCTTAGAGCAGAGGTGTTAAACACGTTGCCGCAGATGGCCCAGCACGCCTGAGTGCAGCCGAACCAGATTAGAATGTAATTGGGAGATATTTAACAAAATAAATAAAAATACAGTAAAGCACAGTAACATTCCATTTTAAAACTAAGTCAGTATTCGGCCAGCAGGGAGTCCTTAGGTAGGGATTAGTGGCCCTCAATTTTTATTTGAGTTTGATACCACTGCCTAAGAGAACACGTTCCAGGAGGCAGGGAACCAAGATGTGTGTGCTTAATCATGTACCTAAATGCTGTGCATGCTCAAGAAACGTTAACCAACCATAATTACATTTGTCAAAATAGTTGAGATCAAGGGCAAACAGAGTTCAATTAGATTAAAGGTTTGCAGGGGAGCAGTGGCAGTTTGTTTTTAAAGGGCAGCACTATTCTCTGGGTGCAGGTATAAGCATCAAACATGCAGTTTCTCCCAATCCATTCCTGAAAAGTAAGCAAAGGCAATGCCAAGCAGCAAACAGAATCTTACTTAGCTCTTTCAGATGCTTCCCTCAGCTCTTCATCCAGTCTGCACGAGCAAAAATGGTAGGTGTTTTCAAAGAAACAAAAGAAGAAGCAAGCACAGCGTGAGAGAAAAACCCAGCAAAGCAAAGCAAAACATTAGTGCGGTCTACATGTATATAAATAGACTTTTCAAACATTCGCCTGAGGGTTTGCCTGGGATAAACTCCTTCAATTAAATATGGTGTCATTGCTGCCCACTCAATTGCTAGGTAATTTTATTTTGCAAATTCCTTCATTTGAAGGCAGATAGAAAAATAGCAGGGGATTTGAGACATGCATGTCATATAAAGCTGAAAAACAGCATTCACTTGCTTTGTCTGGCACTAAGAATGTTAGCTGGCAGCCTGGGACAATTCAAGGATGTGTCTTGTTTGGTAGCTGCAAAGAAGGTGGACCTCAACAGCTTTGAAAGGGAGACAGATGGGTAACACACAACAGGACACAGGGACAGCTTCCTTTCAATGGCAGCTTGTTGAGGTCACCTACAAGTGAAAGACTGGTTTGTTCACACATAGAGAGGGACCAGCATTAACAGCAGAAGAAAGCATTTTACCTCACACTTCTCTTATAAGATTTCTCTTCATCGTACCTTACAAGATAAAAAACGAATGCAATGAAGACAGTGAGTAAACAGATGAAAAAGACGACATGTACAAAAATATCTTAAAAGAATAGGTTCTCTTTTTCAGAATGTGGGCAAATGTTTAAATTTGCATATCAATTTTGGGGGGAACAGGGTTACCCAGATAATTTCATGGTGGGTGTTCCCATCTGAAAACCTGTTGCATTGCCTTTGGACCCTCTACTGATGCCAATAGCGTATTTGTACCTTAGAATCCTAGAGAGATCACTGTGGCATTATGTGACTTGCCCAGGGCCACAAGGCCAGCATGTGTCAGAGGTAGGACTTGAATCCAAGTCTGCCAATCCAATAAACATTTATTAAGTACCTACTCTGTTCTAAGCACTGTGCAAAGATCTGGGAATATCATTAATTTTTTTTTTTAAAGAATCCTTCCCCTACTTACTATACCATGCAGCTTTTTGTCAAATTAATTGTCTTCTAGAAAACTGGAGAGAAATAATAAATTTAGGAACTGTCAAAATGCTCATAGTTTAATTACATACTCTCCTTAAAATTAAACAACTTTCTGCCTCATTCAAGTCTAACTTAGAGTCTCTTTCTAGTTCAATCAGTGCTAGGTAGGAGCTATGCCCCCAAATAATTGGAAAACTGAACAACAGGTAAATGAGGTAAAAGTTCTGTGAAAATGTGAGGGAAAGAGTTACAAGAAGGGGTGAATTGGGTAACAGGAATTGGGTAAACAGAGAGGGAAATTCCCATAAAAAGTCACACATTAAAAGTTCATTTTTTTTTCCTTTTGAAGAAAACTTTCTCAAATGGAATCCTTACTATATCGTACATATCACCTTGGAAATCTGTGGTGATGACCTTAATTCCTTCTCAGTGGTGAAAGCTCATAGATGAACTTAGGACATTACATAAGAGTGGCTTCCCAAAAGTAACAATTGTGAAACTGTTACTAGCATGTTTAAGCGTCAATGTTTAACTAGAAGAAAGAATTATGGACTGTCCCTCAAATATGAAGATGACTTCACTGATTCATCAGCAAGAGGGCACCTTATTCTAGCATTACATTTTTATTCTCTGTATGTTTTTCCTTTTTAGGTATACTTCTTGTAAGCAAGAGATAGTGGGGTTTTCTTATCTAGTTTCTAACTCTCATTTTATTGGATTATTTAATCCATTAACATTGAAACACATATAATCCATAAACATTAAAGCAATTAAAGTTTAAATTGTGCTTTCTATCATTTGTGGCTCTAGTAATATTTTTTAATTAGTATTTTGGGGGGGCTTGTGCTTTGGATGATTTTTCAGGACTGGGTAAAGGTGATTCAGTCACACTTTCTCCTGGTCCTCCTTATAACTAATGGAACAAATTTCCAAGGTAAATGACCAAGTTTAGGGGTCTCAATCTTTGACTACGTGACAAAATGATGAAAATTATGAACTTGTTTCATTAGTACTAAACCAGCTAAGCTAATGGGCCAAAGAGAAATTTGTCAGTACTACCATAAGTCCAATGAGGGTAATAGCATATTGCCTCCATGGCTGAATTTTGTGACAGGAAAGACTAAACATATCTACCTTGTGGCTTGTTGTTCTAGACAGACATTTCCATTTCCTTTCTATGGAAGGAGCTCTTAAGCTGGGGTCCATTAAGTTAAAAAATAATTTAATAATTACACTTCAATATAACTGGTTTCCTTTGAAATCCTATATAGTTTATGAATTTTAAAATATTATTTGAGAAAGAGTCCAAAGGCCTCACCAGAGTGCCCAAGGGGACTATGACACACAAAAAAGGGTGGCTCTAGTCTAAAGAATGTGCCTTTGAGCAGGCTAATTTAGGTTTTTAGATCTGGAGAGGAAAATAATGCATATTTGTTAGTTTTTCTTTTCCACTCCAATCTAATTCACAAACCAAGTAACCAGACACACAGGAAATAAAAAACCAACACCACACACACACAATGATATAGGTTTGCAATGATGACCCAAATACAGGGAGGTCCAGCTCATGGTGTCCATGACTTTAAAGCTCACTTTAAAGTCTCTTGTCCCAAGCACCACAAGCTTAGGCATCTTTCACTTTTTTTTTTCAGTTGTGAATGAGAACATCCTTCACCATGCTTTAGTCTTTGCAGGCTGCTGCTGTTGCACCTTCTGAACTGCCCTGCAGTGGGCACGGGAAAAATTTCACCAATCATCCCACCTGTTAGTTGGCAAATATTACATGATTATTCTTTCATCTGAAGAGGAGCCAGAAAATGAAATGGGGCTTTAGAAAAGAAGAAGAGGAGAGTTCTTCATAATTACTAAGGGATTGAAGGGCAGTGTTTTATCAGTTATATTTTTTCAGACAATAAAGACATGGATGATAAGTTAAGACACTGGTACTATGTCCGTAGGGAAGACAAAGTTTAACTGAAAACATTTAAATTTATGCTTTCTTCAAAGTCACAGTTAAGTTAGCAATGAGTTTCATGGATAGGGTAATAATTTAACATAATATCATATGGAAAGGGATTTTAAAGAAAAAGAATAGTTAACTATAGGCTGTGAAGAAAAGTACAGTGATAGCGGGAGCTTTAATAAATATTTACGTGTCAGAATGATCCTTTCCTCTGTTTTTCCAGAAGATAATATGTTTCGTAATCCTTTTTTATAACACCCATCATTTCTTACCATATTTTTTAAATATTCAGGACTTACTTGATGATACTCTCTGGGATATGGACACATTCCATTGGGATCAGCTCGCTGAGCTCTGATAAAGTGCTGACGTATTGTATTTTGCTGCTGAATTTTGAACTGTGAAGAGAGAGAGAGAGAGAGAGAGAGAGAGAGAGAGAGAGAGAGAGAGAGAGAGAGAGAGAGAGAGAGAGAGAGAGAGAGAGAGAGAGAGAGAGAGAGACACACACACACACACACACACACAAAGGTTATGGGTCACTCACTCTCCATAAGCCATATCTTGAAAATTATGTTGAATTCATTTTGTAATGATCAAATGTCACTTGGGCAACAAAATTGATGTTTAGCATGACTATATTCACTGTCACTCTCTCCACCACCCCATCCAATATGAAAAGGGCACAAGTATTTCCCAAATTTGGGCAGTCAGGTGGCACAGTAGATAGAATGCCAGGCCTGGAGTCAGGAAGACTCATTTTTCTGAATTCAAATCTGGCCGCAGACATTCACTAGCTGTGTAATACTTGGCAAGTCATTTCACCCTGTTTACCTCAGTTTCCTCATCTGTAAAATGAGCTAGAGAAGGAATGGCAAACCACTCCAGTATCTTGGCCAAGAAAACCCAAATGGGGTCACAAAGAGTCCAACATAATTGAAAAATGACTGAACAGCAAATTTTCCAAAACAAATACACTGAAAATTTCTCATTTTACTTCAATCATAAATTCAGAATACTATGAAAACCAAATGAAAATGTAGAAAAGAGAGAAATAAAACTATACCTTTTGTGTCTATGATCTTGGATCACTTGTTAGAATCTGAATGCTAAGAGATAACATTAGATATGGCCTCAAAGTGAGTCTCTTCTGATTGCATTTCTTTCTAATGGTAAATTAATTTTGTAGAAATTAGAAACTGATGTACAGGAAAGGCTACAGTAGACATGCTTTGCTTTAAAATCACTTCTCCACTTCTCCATAAAATAATTATTAGCTAGTCATGCTATATTTAAAATGATGATGCAAGACCTAATGTGCATTTATGTGGGACCTCTGGTAAATCACTTTATCTCTCTGGGTTTCAGTTGCCTCATCTGTTAAATAAGGGGGTTGGACTAGATTATCCCTTCCAACGCTGACATTCTGTCTTTTCTTGATTTTATCCTTAACATAGTGGCATATAAAATTCCCTCTCCAGGTAAAAATGTGCAGACCAGTAGGACCCAGGAATTCTTCCTCGGCAGAGTTATAGACCCTTTGTACTGAAAGTGGTAACCTTCATTTCTTCTTGTTAAAAAAAATCCATTTTCTTTTGTCATTTACTTTACCATGTTAAGCATTCTCTAGACAAGGAGTTTTTAACCTGAGATCCATGAACTTGCTTTAAAAAATATTTTTATAACTGTACTTCAACATAATCGATTTCCTTGTGCTATTTATTTTATTTTATTAATTTAAAAGCATGATTCTGAGTAGTCCATAACACAAAAAGTATTAAGAGCCCATGCTTCTAGACCAGCTTACCAATGGTGGGATAGTACATCCCTTTATTTTATTTTATATTCTGCAAAGGGGGATTGTGGCTACTCTGTTGAGAAACTGCTAAAGTTCATTTTAAAAATAATTACACTAATTTTCTCTTCTTATTTTCTGCCTTCACAGCTTTCAAATAACCATGTTGGATGAACCGAAGTTCAAATGAATAGTGTAACAATTAGAATTAAATTACACATATCCTTCAGTAACTAAAAATGTTTGTTTGATTTTCCTTTCAAGTTGGATAAAGATCCAAAGT
Organism: Phascolarctos cinereus; assembly: GCF_003287225.1. NCBI lineage: Eukaryota > Metazoa > Chordata > Mammalia > Diprotodontia > Phascolarctidae > Phascolarctos > Phascolarctos cinereus. Next base: position 146,089,364 of record NW_027555847.1, read on the forward strand.
AGCTTTTTGGTTTCATATTAAAAGGCAATCTCAGACTGTTGGGGAATCTGGGAACTACTGTATATCATATTGCCTGTTATCATGTCCTGGGCAAGGGCAAACATCTTTTCCTTTTGCTCAACTGCTTTGTACTCTTTTTCCTATGATTTAAAAAGGTGTAGAATTTATAGATTTTTATAGACTTGGCAGCATCCTAGCTGAGGATTCTAACTAAGCCAGAAAGTGGACACTGCATAGAGCAATGTCCAGTAGAGACTGCAGATCCTACTCAGCAGTATCTAGCAGAGTCAGTGGTCCAGTGGAACAGAACCCAAAAGTGACCCCTGGAGATTATGAAACTAACACCAATGAGATTAGTGCAATGACATCATTGGAAGACATTAGTGACCCTGAAATGATAGTGGCATGTCACTGCCTGTTTGGTCCTGGACACACATTGTTCCCTATGTGTTATAACCCTTCTATGTGTTCACATTCATGCGTTGCGTATTTGTGGGAAAGTGTGTCTCAGGCTTATAAGAGAAATATTTTGTTGCTGTTTTCCTCACTAAGCCATTTCATTAAATGCCTCTTTTAAACTGTGTCCTCTAGCTGATTTAAAAATAGATACATCAGATGGGGGCTCATTAGCTATTGTTTTAGGCATGCAAACCCACAAAAAACTTGAACCTGAATTAGCACCACATTATGGGGACCAGCCCTGTGAGTTGGAATGTCCCAGATACTACAGCAAAAACACTTGATAGTTATCAAGGCACTTGGATGTAATAATCTCAGTGATAAATAAAGCATCTAAAATGAAATTTTTATGGAGGTCATAGTCTGTCATTAAACTTTGGGTTTCATTTTCCTGTATATATATCCATGATACATACTGGATTTGACATTGGGTAACTAGCTGGAATGGGATTTGGTTAACAGCCATGATGTTTCATTCACCTTTCAAACATAAATATGATCATAACAATTTCTTAGTGAGTGTAAGGTGTGACTAGAACCACATTGGATTCCATCCTTTCTTCAAATTGGTTTACAACACATTTTCATAAAGTTGAGAATCCGAATCATAGAATTACAGAATTGAGCCTGAAATGGAAGCTCAAAAATAATTTATTTCAACCCTGTTATTCTGTAAATTAAAAAAAAAACAGGCTCAGAAAGATTAAGGAAATTGCTCAAGGTCTCACCACTAATTAGTGACTACCCAGACTCAGCTCCCTGATCTTCTGACAACTGGTCCAAAACAGCCACATCTAGTGTTAAATTTATTAGATTTTCTGGATATTCCTTTGCCTGACAGCTATAACAGATTCTCCTCATACTAAAAAGAAAAGCAAGTTTCGGATAGACTAGTCCTCCTTACCGCCCCTCCCCAACTGCTGCAGTACATTTGGGGCTTAGAGAAGCAGATACGGAATTTAATTTTGAGGGAAAAGGGTGGACGGTTCACTTTCTAAGTTAAGCTTCCCTCTCCATATTAGTATACCAAGTTTTTCTTTGCCTTTGGAAAAGGAATGAAGTCAGGTGTCTTTATCCCCCACTTTTCTGAGGGGAAGAAGTCTCCTATGGGTTGAGTTTGTCCATCCTGTCACTTGGCTTCATTTGTTTGTTTTTAATTTGGAAGGAGTCAAAGTAGAAAGGTCAGCTCTGTCTAGCAATTTTTTTAGGGCTATACACAAGTTCAGTTGGTTCCTACTAGCTAAGTGAAATAATGGATAGAGCTCTGGGTCTGGAATCAGGAAGATTCACCTCCCTGAGTTCAGTCCTGACCTCACGCTTACTAGCTGTGTCACCTTGGGCAAGTCACTTCTTAACTCTGCTTAACTTAACTTCTTAAACTCAGTTTCTTCATCTGTAAAAAAAAAAAAAGCTGGAGAGGGAAATGGCAAACCACTCCAGTATCTCTGCCAAGAAAACCTCAAACAGTCGCAAAGAGTTGGACATAACTGAAAATGACTCAACAACAATAGCAACTCCTTTTTCATTCTCCCTCCCTCTTTTAATTCTCACAAGACTCTGAAATGCGGCTTGTTGAAGCAGAGTGTCCTGAGGGTGAAGAGTAGGATAGCTTATCTGATAGAACTTTACAAAAGGCTCCATGGTGGTATCTCCACAGAGTCAATATCTTTGCTGCTATTTCCAGGATTTGCAGCCACGGATTCTTGGAGAGGTAGGTGGTGGAAAGAATTTAAAGTTTTGAGGGGATTCCCCCTGGGAAATTCTGATAGGTTTGGAGAGCTTTGAACTTTAGGCAAGGATACAAAAGAATCAGGGCTCTGTGGGACCACATATTTAGAACTGGAAAAGACTCCAGAAATCATCTAGTACCACCCACTCATTTTTACAGATTAACAAATAGGCTGAAACAGGTCAGTCACACAACTATTAGAGTGAAAAGTCTAGATTTTAACCCAGATCCTCTTGCCATAAAATCCAATATTCTTTCCATGACACTACATGCATAATCTAGAGGAAACTGAAGCAATCAGATTCCATCCACCAGTTTATTTTCTTTTTTTTTCTTTTTCTTTTGGCAATTGGGGTTAAGTGACTTGCCTAGGGTCACACAGCTAGTACATGTCAAGTGTTTGGTCTGAGGCCGAATTTGAACTCAGGTCCTCCTGACTTCAGGGCCAGTGCTCTATCTACCGTGCCACTTAGCTGCCCCCTCCAGTTTATTTTCAAACATCACTCCTATATGCCTTCTTCTCTCCTCTGACACTGCCACCACCCTGATGGAGGCTCTTATAACCTCATGCCCACACTGTTCCAATAACTTTTTGGCTGGCTGCCCTGCCTCAAGCCTCTCCCTATTGTAATCCATCCTCTACTTAACTATCAAAGTGATCTTCTGAAAGTACAGATCTGACCAGGTCTCCCTCCTCTTCCCTAACTTCAGCGGCTCCATACTGTCTCTAGGATCACATAGAAGATCTTCTGTCTGACTTCTAAAGCCTCTTTTCACTTTTCCATCCTTCTTACGGTTAATTTTCCTTCACACTCTCTACCATCCAGCAAATTGGACCTAGCTGATGTCCCTCAGACAAGACCCTCCACTTCCCAACTCCATGCCTTTTCTCCAGTCATCCCCCGTGCGTGGAATTCTCTCCCTTCCTGTCTCCCTCTTCGCTTTCTTCACGTCTCAGCTTAAATTCTACCTTCTGCAAGAAGCCTTTCCTTATCCCCCTTAGTGCCTGCGCCTTCTCTTTGAGATTATCTTGCATATATCCTGTTTATACATAGCGTTTACATGTGCCTCTTCCACTAAGCTGTGAGCTGTACTTAAACACAGTGACTGCCATGTAGCAGACACTTAAATGCTTCTTGGGCGGACTTCAAAGAAGCTAAGCATTCAGACTTGAGCTGAAAGACTGAGGTGAAGACAACCACACTGATGATCACAGTTTGCATTTGGGAGACATAGTGGGTGATGTTCTTTGGTAGTCAAGAGAATGTGGGAGAAAATGAATTATGTTTTAGAGTCAGGGTTTCTCTATCTACTTGGAGTTAGTTAGATTAACATACTCCACTAATAATTTAAAAACTAGCTGAGCCAAAAGGGAAGTCTTTGGGATGTTCCAGCTATGTATGATTTATCAGCATTTGCCATTTTACTGGTCTACCTGTCATTGCTTTCTTTGTTGAAAGTCTCTAATGCTTTCAATGGGGCAGCTAGGTGGTATGGTGGATACAGTGCTGGGCCTGAAGTCAAGAACACTCATCTTCCTGAGTTCAAATCTGGCCTCAGATACTTACTAGCTGTATGACCCTGGGAAAGTCACTTAACTCTGTTTGCCACAGTTCCTCATCTGTACAAAGACGTAGAGAGAGAAATGGCCAACCACTCCAGTATCTTTGCCAAGAAAACCCCAAATGAGGTTACAAAAAGTTAAACACCCATGAAACAACTGAATCCACAAAAATGCTCTTCAAAAGGACTCGAATTATTATTTGATAAGTAAAAATAGTTTTCAGGAAAGTCATGAATGCTGAGCATTTATTTTTCAAGACACATTTTACTGGTCTCTAATAGTCACGAATGCTGAGTTATTAAACAAACACCAATTAATAAATATCACTACCATTGTTTGTTTTTGTACAGAGTGAACTTTCAATGAGCTCATTAGGGCAGACTGATTGCTTCATTTTAACCATAAAGTTATGGATTTCTTAAAGAACAAATATGTAGAAGAAGGAAGACATGACAAAAATATGTATAGAAGGGCTAACCCTGTAAGGTCTTTTAAAAATTGTTTCTCAGAATATTTCCTGGACATTGGGACATGACATAGAATCATGAAGATGGAGAGGACTTTTAAAAGATTCCCTAGTTTGAGTCATGATTCCAAACAAGGCTATATCCCAGGCATATATTTGTCTAGTCTATTTTTTTAAGAACTCCATAAAATGGGATTTAATGGGCTCTCTTAATCAAATTTTCCTAGTTCTTACTAGCTAACAAGCTTTTCTAAAATACACTTCTCCATTTGTGAGTTGGACTGTTTACCTCTAAAACCAGAGGCTCTATAAACTACTCAATTATTAGAAACTTCATCTTAAATTACTTTCTGTTCATAAATATTACAGTCCTTTTTAATATGTTTCTTTTCTCTAATTCCATATAACTTCAGGAAACCAAGATTTTCTTTGTCTTCAAGTTGTTACTTTTTCTTAATTATCCATCATTCTCTCTCTTTTCTCCAAAATAGCATAGTAATTTTACTTCATTGATTATTTTTAACTTTAAATGTTGTGAATGAAGAAAGGCTTAGTGTCAGGGGTGTGCTGGAATCAGCTCCTTCTGGTTTCAGAGAGCCGATTACTAAATTTTCAGTGTGAACTTTACACTTCCATCAAATCAGGGCTTGCTTTATTGTTCTGTTGATTGTCTTGACTTAAGAAAGTGATAGAGAAAGTGTTAATAATGCAGATTAAACTTAAAACTCTGTTGTATGTACACATTGTTTTTTTCCTGAAGAGCTGGTTGTTAAATATTTACCAGGACACCTCTGATCCACTGTCCACTTCTTGTTTTTATTAGCCTATTTTGTGGCCTGGATCAGGAGCTTATCTGAGTTTATGTGATCTGACAAAGATCAGAAAAATGGAGAAAATAATTATTCTTAAATTATTCTCAGTTCGGTGGGGGGTTCTTTTGAATAGGCCAAAAGATCCTTCCAGAAAAGACTGAAATATATATACACACACACACACACACACACATGTATATGTATATATAAAATACACATATACTTATCTGTATATGTGTACATATATGTATGTACGTGTGTGTATCTATACATATATGTATTTCTAGACTTGCTCTTTAAGATTTTACTATGTAAGCATTCTAGGACTTTGAATAAAGAGGAATAAAAAAACCCCTCTACCTTATAAAAGGTCGTGTCACTGCAAGGATTGTTCTGATGAACCAAGATGGGTGAACAATGATGAATGATTTCAAGTTCTTCCTTAACCTATTTTGAAAGAAGGAAAAAAGTATCATTTCACTACCTTTACCTTTTGTTTTCCCTTTAGAGGAAAAAGTCAATATATCCCATAGAAAATACAATGTAATCTAGGAAAGCTTTTAAGTCAATTAGAATCACAGTGGAAAACATGCAGACGGGAGGGCATTTGATAAATGAGTTAACAGTGGCCATGGGGGGAGAAGGGAGTCAAATAGGAAACAAATATTCTTCCATACCTTCTGTCAATCATCTGATAACATTTTTTCATCCAGCCTAGTCCAGGCATCTTCCTTCTTGGGGTTGCTCCATTCAAGTAGACTATCATATAATCTTCAGCTACCATCAGCTCCAAAGTGCTTATTACATAGCTAATCATTGGAAGAAAGAGTCTTTTAAAATTTTTTTATATAAAATCTTCCATCATATTTAAACCAATTACCATTTTCTTTAAGCATAAATATATGACAGGTTTACAATTAGCCTGATTAGCCAGTATACTATTTAAAGGCCTTTTAACATATGACCTTAACAGCTTCAGAAAAACAAAAACAAAATATGGCTACCTTGCTAATGTCTTCTTGCAGAAGATTAACATTAATTGTAAATCATTATTATCGTACTTTTTAAACATAGTCACACTAATCAGATTTGGGTATAAACCTGACTTTCAAATATATACACAATTAAAATAATGAGGGAAGCTAAGATAGAGTTATTGTGACTAAAGAGAAATGCAGATTTATTATCAGTGACTTAGAAATGGAGAGTCAGGAAGAAAAATTATACTTAAGCCAAAAAAAAAGCCTCAAAACTTTGTGCAGGTCTTTCTTATTATGCCAAAAATGTTCAAAGGTTTAAAATTCATTCTGAACAAAAAGGCTTCCTAAAATGTCCTAGCTCTGTGAGCAGTGTACCTTGACAAATTCCTCCTTTTAAGTATCCCCAAATCATTTCCTCAAATTCAGGGTATCCCATCTGTCATTATATGTTCACAGACATTCATTCAAAGCACTTTGTTACAGTGTTCACAAGCATCACTCACAGGAAAAGATTTTCCATGACATAGTGGTAATCAGCCCGACTGCTGTCTGGCAGAAAACAGGCAGCAAACACAATGATGGCATTTAGACCGTCCCCATAGTATCCTGGGGGACAAACAAAAAGACATTTGTAACTAAGAAAAAAAAACCCTCAACAAGATAATACTTAACAGAAAGGAAGCTGTGGGTAGTCCTAGAATATATGTGTATCCATACATCTCTACTGGGCTTTTTAAAGTTTGCAAACCACTTTACAGATGCCGTTTTATGTGACTCTCTAACAACCTTATCAAGTAGGGACATCCCCATTTTACAGATTAGGAAAACCAGAATTAGTGAGGCTTTGACTTGACTGTGGTCACACGGATTCAACTCTTGCCTTTCATACTGTGTGACCAAGAGCAAGTTACTTAATGTCTCTGAGCCTAAGATGTATCTAAGGTATAGGTATAGGTGTGATGATTCTATGTTGATGGAGGGAATCCACATGTCAATAAAGTACATAGAATATGTACTGACATACGGGAATAGAGACCAGACGTGTGGATTCGTTGGTTTTTGTTTGTTTATTTTTTGTGGGGTTTTTTTGGATGAGTACATTCCTTCTACCAATGCAGGTCAGCACTTTCTCTGCAACTTAAGAGTCTTAGAGAGCTGCCCTGAGCACTAAGAGATTAAGTGAATTGGCCAGGGTCACACAGTCCACATATGTCAGGAGCAGGACTTGAATACAGGTCTTCCTGGGTTGGAGGTTAACTTTCTAACTCGCTACCTATAAACATATATCTGCACAAATAAACATATATAACTAGACAGACATGCTTAAGTGGGACATGGAAACTATAAACTTTTACCAAAGAATGGGAATGAAAAAAAAAAGCTGGATAGAATTGTAGAAAGGAAAGAAAACTGCTAGCAATTTTTCCCCCATAAAGTCAAGGAAAAGACTTTTGTTTCTATCATATTTATATAACACTTTAAGGTTCATGAACATTTTCTCCACAATATATTCTTGTGAGGTATGTAACATAAGCATCATTGTCCATATCTGACCGATGAAGAAATTGAGCTTCCAAGAGGTAACTTACTCATGGTGTTACAGCTAATGTTTAGAACCAGGATTTACACCTGGTTTTATGACTTCTAATCCAGCATTCTTTCCTCTACAGCATGCTGTTTTCCACCCACCATCTTTGCCCTTTTTTAAGGCTACTGCACATGAGCTATGTTGAAGGGGAAACTTGGAAGATGAACTACGAAAGAATTCAATCAATTCCCACTTATTTTGGTTACAGGTCATTTGTGAACTGTGAACAAAAACTACCTTTCTTTTGCCTCCAGCTCCCCTGGGAATCCTCAGAATGAATCCATCAGTCATAGAATATGTGAGATATTCTGACCCATTCATTAATAAACATGGGCTTAAGTGTCTAGCCCATGAAAGAACTAACAGTGGGCTTACTGAGGGACTGAACGTGGCCTGACTTTCTTTTACACCAGGGTTTTATGAGCATTTGTGTTTCTGGGGAAATGAGGATTGGCTAAAGGCAGATGAAACATATGACAAGTAGGTAGAGATGAGTTGAGAGTAATCCTGATAATTAAGGTCAACACACATTTTCTAGACCAGACTAAATTTTGATGAGCTCACAAATATTTTGAAATTTATCTGTAAGAGTTGTTTTCCTTATGGACTTGTGATTGCATTCATGTAGGGAACTCCAAGTGCATAAATTTTCTTTGCCTATACAGATTGTCAACTCCTCTGTGACTTATGGTCCTAAGAAAATTGTCCAGGGGCAATGAGAGACTAGGTGACTTGCCTATGATTACACAAGCTAGTACCTTTTTCAAGGCAGGACCTAAAACTAGCTTTTCCTGACTCCAAGAAGGCCATTTTGTAAGACTTAGAAGAGCAAATTCCAGAGAAGGGCCTAACTTCTGGGCACAAGAAATGCTAAAGTAGGCTAGGTCTGCATTCCTTCTTTCATACTCTTTCTCAGAATCTGGTGCTAAGTCTTGGCCAATGTCTATCAATGCTGAAAGGGAGGAAATTAGGAGTCTCCTATGTAGGTCATATTAATCACGGAGGTGATTCAGACTGCACTTTTCCTTTTAAATGGCTTTTGTTAAAGAATTCTAAGCTTTAGCATCAGCCTAGCTCTGAATTAAAGTTCACTGGTAGGTAAATGACACTTTAATCATTAAATAAAGCTATGATTGTAGTCCTTTGACTGGGCTTTGAGGCCACCCTTTCAAGCCTGATCTTATTGCTCCCTAATGAAACACCCTGCTTCATCTCCTTAAAGCCCACAAATCTCTATGAGGATTTGTGCACATGAAGGTGGGCATGGGATTGGGAGAAAAGGGATGAGGAGAGTGCTTGCTTGAAGGAGATTTGGGCAATTTTGATTCAGAAAATAGATTCTGAGGCTGGTCCCTAAAGAGCACCAGATTATAAAAGGTGGCCGACATGCTACAAAGAGTCCAATCCATGGTCAATATTTAATTGTGTCCCACTTGTTTCCGCACAGCAGAATGAAAGTTTCTTAAGAGCAGGGACTAGTTTTTCTTTGTCTTTGTATGCTCCATGCTCAGTGTATGGTAAGAGCTTCAATATGTTTATTGAATTGGGTTCAAAATATATTGAATAGTGGGTATAACTTCTTTATAAGATTTTGATGCTGCCCACCATCTAGGCAGGAAGGGTCACAGTTACCAAAACTGATATCTCTGACAGAGGATTGTCAAAGCTTCCTTCTCCTGCTGTATTTATTCAGTTTATACTTATGCCATATATACTTGCTGCTTCTGCCTCTTAGAATATAAAGAAGGGTGCAGGCATTGTTTCATAGATTGTACTATATTCCGTGTACCAAGCACAATGCCTAGCAAATAATGGATGTTTAATAACTACTTGTTGATTGATTCTACCAAGGTTACAGATTTTTCTAACCAAAAAAAACACCCCTTCATAATATTTATAGTTAAAATAAAATGAGGAGACTTGTAGAAGATATATTTTTAAACATATGTATACCCTATATGCTAAACCCATTTCTTTAAATTTGTTTTTAGCAAGATTCTTTTCTGAGGCAAATTTTGCCAGCTATGTCCACCTAATACCCTAACTCTAACTTTAAAAACACAAAGGTTATATTACAGAAAGGCTCAATGGAGAAATAGGGAGAAAAAAAACCCTCAAATATTGAGTTACATTATAAGATCTTGTACTGGGCAGTAATATTTCTAACTTTAGAAAACAGTTTTAAAAGTAGCTGGCTGGTTTTGAGGTCTTGGAATATTTACAAATTCAGGAAATTGATCAGTCATTCTTGCCTTTTCTATTAGTGGACAACTTCTGGGGGCATTGACAAAAACTAAGTCTGGGGATTATACATACTGTATCATAAGGGATATTAAAATTCAACTTAGTCATATATTTCAATGTTGTCTTTGTAATAAAGTTGTGTGTGATTTATCCCAAGTTACCTGGCTGACAAAATATTTATGGTTCACCTAAATTACTTCATTGTCCATTCTTGTGTTATGACATTAATATATGTTCTCTTTGTTGTTATTTGGTCATTTCAATCATGTCCAACTCTTCATGACCCGATTTGAGATTTTCTTGGCAAAGATACTGGAGTGGTTTGCCATTTCCTTCTCCAGCTCATTTTACAGATGATGAATTGAGGCAAACAGGGTAAAGTGACTTGCCCAGGATCACACAGCTAGCAAGTGACTGAGGCCAGATTTTAACTCATGAAGATGAGTCTTCTTGACTTCAGGCTCAGCACTCTATATGGTGAACCACCTTGCTCCCCAATATGTTCTCTGGAAAAGGGTTCTTGAAATGTATAAATGAAGGTGAATTCTTTCTTGTATATATGTGCTTGAAGTGAGATAATAAAATGAGAAAGGAAAAGATGAGAGGGGCAGGTAGAGGAGAGATGAGGTGGGAGAGAGATAAGAATATAGAATGGGGTCAGAGGGGAGAGAGACAGCAGAGGGTGGGGAAAAGAGAAAGAGAGGGAGAGAAAGAGGAGAGAGAGAGAAAGGAAGAGAAGAGGGAGAGAACTGAGAGAAAGAAGAGAAAAAGGGGAAGAGAAAGAAAAAGACAGAGAGGGAGAGAGAGGGAGGAAGGGAGAGAGGAGGAGGAGGAGGAGGAGGAGGAGAGGAGAAGAGAGAGAGAGAGAGAGAGAGAGAGAGAGAGAGAGAGAGAGAGAGAGAGAGAGAGAGAGAGAGAGAGAGATTTCCACAAGAAAGATTTTCTCTTATACTAAGTGATGGTAAGGTTGTCTTTAATCATTTGGCAATCTTTCAAGTAGCAATTTCTGGAATAATGGAATAACTAGCTTAAAAATTAGAGCTAAACCTTCAATTCACACTGTAAAGTATACAGTTTTACTTAAATGATGCTAGCAGCTGCTATTACAGTACAGCTAATGTTTGGGGTGGCCTTTTTTAATTTAGAACATCTCTCTGTTCCATTAACAAGAGGAACAGACAAACGTATTTGCTGAGGCCCAGTAACAAGACCCTCCTGAGTCTCCTTTTAGCCTCTGCAGCAGTTACTATGAGCCTTACCTGCAGCAGCAAAGAGAAGCATGAAAGGAATGTAAAACAAGTTTGCTGGCCAACAATGGGAATGGAGAGAGAAGAAGGGATGTCACAGTCTCACACCAAAACATACACACGCACAAACACACCAGCAAGTAAGTTTTCTCCTCAGATCGTGGGGATCATTTTCCAGGACCACTGCACAGATTACCTGAATCTCCTAAAATTAAATGAGAGGTAAAAAAAAAAAAGGAAAACCTGTGTTATAAATCTTGGGATGCTTTTCCCCCTTAGTTCTTTAAATTCACTTTCCCATTCCAAATGTAAAAGAGCTGACCCTCACCTCAACCTGCTCCACCACAGAGTGAATATGACTGACAGAACAAATTACATATAATGCATCATTCTTATTCTGTTCTTTTAAAAGGAGGGCAAGGCTTATCAGTGATGAAGGACATTCAAATAATGTCATTCACCAGTCTTTCCATGGTACCTGGCACATGGTGTGGTCTGGAAGCTTCAGGCAGCTCCGATAACAAATTATATAAATTATACAAAGTGCCCCACTTGGCAATTTGACATAACATATAACTCTTTACAAAGAGCATCTTTATACTACTACTACTACTACTACTACTACTACTACTTTATATAGTATTGTAAGGTTTATTTACATAATGGTTTATTTTATAATTTTTATATAAGGTTTATTTATATAATGTTTTCAGGTTTGCAAACTTTTGCATACCTTATCTCCTTTGTTTCTCATATCGGCCCTTTCTAGTATGTCCTTCAGGTATCACTCCTCTTACTTTTACAGATGAGAGATTAAATGACTTGCCCACAGTCACACAACCAGCAAGTCTGGGTGGTGGCATTTGAGCTTGTCAACCTAACTGGCACTTGGCCCACTATACTAAGCTATCTCTCTATAGAACAAAGAACCATCCAAAAGAAAATTGTTCACAATAAAGAACTGCTTTTCAAACTTTCCTCAGGAATCATCAAGAAACAGAGAAAACAGACAATCCCTCTACCCACTGTAACATGGGTGATTTCATCTTTAAGACTTTATAGTGGCGTCCATTAGCTTTTAGCAAGATTGCCTCACTTTGGTAAGTTTGAAAGTAACTAATGAAATTGTTTTACTCACAGAGCAGTAAGGATGTACCCCTTATTAGAAAAGGACAAAAGGCATAATAACGCAGATCCCCAAATTCAAGGATGTGTGGGGCCAAAAGAGTACATGCAAGTGGCCTGGAGGAAGGTGAGGAGCCGAGGAGAGGATAGGAGGCCTTCTTATAGAAATGAAACAAACAAAAAAAAAAACAGACAAAAGAAACCAAGTAAATAACACAGAAGAAAAGGAATAAATGCAAAAGAAAGTGATAGGGCTCAGCAAACCAGGTTATTCTGAAGTTTTAAGAAAGTGTCAGCCAGAAGCAAAGATCCTTTCTGACTCCAGTAGAGTGACAAGCAAAAACTCATGACTAGGCAGAACACTCCACACTAATTCTGGTACCATTCTAGACTCAGGTTAATGTCACCTGATTTTTACTGGTGAAACTGAGTAAGTATGGAATGTCCATTTTGACTTGTGATCTTGGTTACTGATAAAGACTGCTTTCCTTAGAGCTGGCCTTCTTAATCTGGGGTCTATGGATAGATTTCAGGGAATCTCTGAATTTATATGGGAAAAAAATGTATCTTTATTTTCACCAACTTCTAACTGGAATTGAGCATTTCTTTCCGTTATGAATTTAAAAAAAAACCAAAAACATTATTTTGAGAAGCAGTTTATAGGCTTCACCAGTCTGCCAGAGGGGTTGTGATATACAAAAAGAACCCATGCCTTAGAAAAATGCAGTATCACTGTAAGAAGTGAGGGGGACAGGACAATTTAAGCACAGGTTATCATCCTTGAAGGGTGATAGTCAAATTGTGCCTTCTTCAAAAGTACACAAGGCTTGTTACAGCAGTGGTCCCCTGCTTGAGAACCTAACTTGGTGCATATCTCAATAAGTTGAATTCACTGTCTACTCCACAGAAATCTGGAAGGAGTATCAGAAAACATAAACTTTGTAAAGAAAGGGACTGTGTATTCTCTGTCTCCCTTATGGCAATTGGGTACTATGCATCAAACCATGAGTCACTGGTGGGGATGACAGCTTCCCCAGACATCTGTGCTCAGTTGGCAAAACTACTGTTATTGGCCCCTTTACATGGTATTTATATTAGTCCTGGGATAAAATACTTTTTTGTGTGTTTTTGTTTGTTTGTTTGGTGGCTGAATCTATGATTTGTCCCTCAACCAATGCAAATTGGGCAACTTTACTTGTAATTGGCCTTTCCATCGAGGCAGATCAACAAGTGATCTGTGACTATAGTCTTAGGGTAACCTGAAGCACTGAGACTTTAAGTAGCTTTCCCAGGGCTCACATAGTCAGTATGTTTCAGAGACAAAATTGAATCCGGGTCTTCCCAGCTCCAAGGCTGGCTTTCTACCCTCTTCACTACACTGTCTCTCAAAGCACCCTTAAAAGTAGTAAAAGCTAGGAATGGAACGCCAAAGGCCCACTAGTAGAATGGAATTCTACATTTAAAATTCGTCTTCTTTTTATGCCACTCACCACAGGCCGACAAAAGGACGCAGGAGCTTCTGATGCCATGCCAAGATGCTTAGTGCTCTGTGTTTGTGCAGGATGAGGGAATTTCGGGAACAATGATTACATGGCTAGCTCACAATGAGGTCATTTTTTTTCATGAACAGCCGGGCCAGTTGGAAAACCACTTAAAGGCTGCTGTTGGAGGAAGGCGTGCAGTAGAAAAACAAGGCTGCAAAGGTTTCAGTGTTAAATGCAGACACTTGTGCTCAATTAGCTTCATCTGCATTCCAGATTAACCAAGGGCACACAGGCGATGGCAACCCCAGAGAAACACTACAAAAGCAACATGGAACGCATCTTCTCTTTGGGGCCTCTTCCAAAAAGGTGCATCATTTGGCCAGAGAGCTGCCACTGCCATGCATGGAGAATTAAGGAAGCTTATGGAAAAGCATACTTTGCGTGGAAAAGAACCGTCAGGGTCAAGCCTATAAACAGCTTTCTGAAGCGTGTGAAGGGGATCCAGAAGGCTCTTTTTTTTTTCTTTTTAATAAAAGAGAATTTGGTGTTAAGATCTGAGAAGATTGTACTCAATAGTAGTGCATTCATAAAAGCTCAAAAAGTGTTCTTACATGCTCTTAGACATACAAGACCCTGCTCCCACCCAATCCATATGAATTCTGTTGAGTAGTGATGGCTCAGGATAATTACCTTTTCTGCAACAACTCTTGGGTATTTAGTGTGAAAACAACATTTTCACTTCCCTAGCCTTGGAGGCAAACCTCATCAACCCTTCAGCTCCATTTTAATATGTCACAGACTAGGGGTTTTGAGGTGTCATGATGTCACCAAAGGGAAAGAGAAAATTATCTCCCTTCACGGAAATATGACTGTGACATTTCTCCATTTCCAGACTTCGCTCTGGTGTTCCCTACCTCCATGAGAAATGACTCTTTTGTAAGGCTCTATAACTTTCATGTCAATCCTTTGCTCCTGTTCCCCGATCACGACGGTCCTCCATAATCGATTGTCCTCCCGCTCCTCCTCAGCAGTGTATTCTGGGATGGACTCTGCCTCCTGGCCAGAATCTTGGAGGGCTGCTGGGTCCTCTGGGAGAAAAAAAAAAAAGCACAAGCAGGTATGCCTTCACAACAGAGATTAGGGATTGGTAGCAATATCTCATGAGACAGCTGAAGAACTGATTATAAGCCCATCAATGGCTGGAATTTTATATTTCTTCTATATTTTGTGCATTGGTAGTATGATATAATATAATGGAAAGAATCCTGGCCCTGCAGTCAATGGGGGTGGGTTCAAGTCTTGCGTCTGGTGCTTACTACCACTGTGACCTTGGACAAGTCACAACCTGCGTGGGACTCAGTTTCTCCATCTATAAAACGTAGGTGTGGAACTAATTAACCTCTGTAGTCCCTTTCAACTTGATATCTTGTGATCCTATGAGCTGAACCACCAACCCTACCACCATTTTGAGTAAACAGAAGTTGTTTCATAATAATTGACTGAGTCATTGAGCAGCCAAATCCATTACCCATATCCTAAGATAGGCCTAGTAGAGGGGCTTTATCTTAGCAGTGACCCATCAAGGTCCAGGATCATACCAAGTCAATCATGGTCATGAAAGAAAAAGATAATATTTGCTCCATGTCTCTGCAGGGAGTAAGGATACTACAGGACAGTAGAGCTAGATTCAAGTCCAGCATGACCTTGGGATCTCTAGAGAGAGCCCAAATGGTAGGCCTACTCTTAACTAACCCAAATTAATTTTCAGGCCTTGGAATCAGCTCATTTTAAAGGGGTATTTAAAAAAGAGAAGGACATGAGACAAGGACCAGCCTGAACACTGTCCCCAGAGTTGTTGCCAACAGGTATGAATGCCTGGGGTGGGAGAGGGAGGAAGTGGGGTGCAGGTCTGAGCCAACAACGCAGAGAACAAAGATCTAAGAGTCTCTTTGATCTTCATGTTTGAGTTTTGTTGAATTGGTAATACCCTCTACTCCTCAATTCATTCCTTTCTACCAGTATGGCCCTTCCTTCCTCATGTACACAAAGTGTCCATTGAATTTTTAAATTCTTCATTTAACCATTTTACTTCCCCCTGCTCAATCTAATTTCCTCTGTCATTTCATTCTTTTTCATACTTTCAACCAACAAGCTTTATTAACCACCACCCATGTGCCAGGCAACGTGCTAGGCCCTAGGCACACAAAGACAGCAAAAGAAGTTTCTGCCTTCAAGGAGCTTATTATATTCTGTCAGAGGGAAATAACACACACACACATGTAACGAAATACAAGGTAAATACGAAGTAATTTTAGGAGGCACTAATAGCCAGGAGGTTGGGGGATCAAGAAGGACTCGTGGTGGGGGTTACTTGAGTTGCATTTTGAGAGGACCTAGAGATTCTAAGAAGTGGAAATAAGGAGGGGGCTCAGCACACTAGGACAGCCAGTGAAGAGGCACAGACACAGGATATGGAATAAGGAAATAGCTTACTTTGCTGGACCAAACAGTGTATAAAGAGGCATAATATATAACAAGACCAGAAAGGTAGATTGGAACCATATTGTGAAGTGTTTTAAATGCCAAAGAGAGAACCTTGCATTTTAATCTAGAAGCAAGAGGGAGCCATTGGAGTTTTTTCATCAAGGGAATGGCATGGTCTGACGTGTACTTTGGAAATATCAATTTGACAGGATTTGAAATGGGAAAGGGAAAGACATGAGGCTATTGCAATATTCCAAGCAAATGATGATGAGAGCCTACCAAGGATGGTTGTGGTCTAAGAGGAAAGAAGGGAGGAACATGTTGAGATAAGATTTGGCAACTGCTTATATATGGGAGTGATGTATACGAAGACTGGAAAGATAAGAGAGAGTGAGGTTATGAGGGACTTTGAACACCAAACAGAGCATTTTGTATTTGCTCCTAGAGGGAACAGGTAGCCATTACAGTGTATTAAGTAGAGGGAGTGATATGATTGGACCAACATTTTAGGAAAATCACTTTAGTGGCGTCCTTCTTAACCTCTCTGCTGCATGTGACAATTTGCTTTGGTATTTTAGAAACTGTTCTGGTTCTTCTCATTTTTTCTCTTTTTTCTGGATTTTTCTCCTCCTATCTTTTAGCTATATGGTTGTGCCCAAAGTGTTGTCCTTATTTCTCTTAATACCTTCTCCCTTAATCATCTCACCTACTGCCTGGATTTAATTATCACTTTTGTAAACAATTTCCAAATCTGTAAGTGACTCCACTGATGAGTCATCAAATGGTGGATACAGGGCTGGCTTTGCAATCTGAAGACCTGGATTTGAGTTTTGCCACTGACACATAGGAGGTCTGTGTCTATGACCCAGTCACTTAAATGCTCAGTGCCCTGGGCAAACTGTCTAAGATTATAAATTATAAATGACAGCTGGATTGCTAATCTGCGTGGGTGGATAGAATTTCCACATGAAATCACAAATCTGTACATGCATTTAGATACACACACACACACACACACACACACACACACACACACACTCCTAATCCTATTCTTTTCCAGGAGCTCCAGTCCTGTATTTCCAACTGTACGCCAGAGATGATCACTGCCTTAGTGACCCTGACATTACAGGAAAGCAACAGTACACTTGAGGAGGAAGTTTTGCAGAAGCAGATTCCCAAGCACCAATGTTCCAAATTTTGTTTTGAGTTGTACAGGCAGCTGAGTAGTGCAGCAGACAGAATCCTGGACCCAAAGTAAAGAAGATTTGCGTTCAAATCCAGCCTCAGACATTTACTAGCTGAGTGATTCAGGAGAATTCTCTGAACGCTACCTGCCTCAGTTTCTTCATCTGTAAAATGGGCTAATAATAATAGCAACTTATCTCCCAGGATTGTCATGAGGATCAAATGCAATGATATTTGAATAGCATTTTGAAAAACTTCAAAAGTACCATATAAATGTTAACTTATTATTAACTTGCAAGTATTGAATTGGTTAAGTTCTACCTACAGAGAATGTCACAACAATCCACCTCTGACTGTAGTAATGGTGTTTAAATTTATTTAGAGTTTTAAGATTTGCAAAGCAACTTGTACACACTCTTTTTTAAATTTAATTCAGTAATCTTGTGAGTAGGTCCCATTATTTTCTCCATTTTATAAAGGGGGAAACGGAGGCTCAGGGAGACTAAATAATTTGTCCAAGGATCTACAGCTAGTAAGAATCTGAGGATTTGAACACATGTCTTCCTGAGTCTGAGTCTGGCACTCTAACTACTCTGCTCCACTGCTTCTGGGGTCTCCAGCAAAGGTTCTACAGTTCCTTCACATTAGGTGCAAACCACATACCCAGCTTTCTACTTCCCAAATTTTTATCACTGCTCTTCTATTCATTCCTGCTCTTCCAGAAGAAACTCTATTCATTCAAATCCTAGCACATTTCACCATGTCTCTGGAACCCCCAAACTATTCTCAGATCATTCCTCTATTATTCTGAAACTTTCCAATGAACACTCAAGTCCACCTTCTTACTCTACGCAAACCCTAGCTCTCCCCTGAGGAAACCACATCCTTAGTAGTCCTTCCTCCCACCACACATGGAAGTTATCCTTCTTGCCCTTTCCAGCTCACAGGATCAAGAGGCGGAGAGGACCTGGTGTCCTCTTTTATCTTTCACTGTTTCCAACCTTTAAATCCTCATCTCTGGAAAAACTTAATTCCCCAATTTCTCTGCTCCTACTCTCAATGGTAGAACCTTGAGATGGAGGTCTTGAAACTGAACTGTCTTTCCCCAGGATAAATTTTTGTTATATGATCCCAACTGGGCCTTCATTACTCTTTGACGATCTTCCCATTTGACCTATGTCAATTTTTTATTTATCTTCCCATAACCTCTATATTAAATCCCTAATTCTTTCTTCTCGTTGTTGTAAAGGTAACATGAGATAATATTTGGAAAGCATTTCATGAAATTTAAAGTGCTACATAAAAGTTAGCTATTGTTATTGTTATTAATCCCAACTATTTCCCCCTACATTGTTTGTGCTTAACTTAGCCTCCTACTTGCCAAAAAGACTGTGGCTATCTGACATGCATTTCTGGAACTCTGTCCTTCTATTCCTCAAAATTCTTCATCATCAAGACTCACTCTCTCCATCCCTCTGATCATAGCAGACAAGATATCTCTATTGCTCCCTAGCGCTAATGCCTCAACCTGTGGCCTTGTTCTCATTCTTTCCTACCAGTATAGTCCACTGTCCTAAAGTTAGTTTTGTTTTGTTTTGTTTTTTTGGTTCAGTCATTTCAGTCATGTCTGACTCTTTGTGACGCCATTCAAGGTTTTCTTGGCAAAGATCCTAGAGTGGTTTGCCATTTCCTTCTTCAGCTCATTTACAGATAAGGAAACTAAGGCAACAGGGTTAACTGACTTGCCCAGGGTCACAAAGGTACTAAGTGTTTGAGGCCAGATTTGGACTCAGATTTTCCTGACTTCAAGTCTGGTGCTCTATCCACTATGCTATCTAACTGGACACAAAACTCAGCTCTGCTGCCTACCTTTTGTATGACATATAAGACATCATCTACTCTGCCCCTCAGTTTCCTCACAAGGAAAATGAAGAGGTTGGTTAAATGACTTTAAAGGTTGTGTCAGGCCTTAAATCTTTTTATCCTATGACTTTGTTCCCTCATTTATTCCTTCTCTCTCATGAATGAATATTCAATCTCTCTTCCTCCACTGCCCCTTTCTCATTTGCCTACAAATTCTCTCAGTACTACCTAATCTTTAAAAAAATTTCCCCCTAATTCTTTTATCTCAACCAGCAACTACCCCATCTCTCTCTTTCTTACTAAACTTCTTGCAAAAGTTAGCTACATACGAATTTCAACTTTCTTACCTCCCACATTCTTCCCAGACTCTTGCCATTTGGTTTTCTAACCACTCTACTGAAAAGTTCACCTGGGACTAAATCCAAAAGCATTTTTTTTTTCAGTTTTTACTCCTTTAGACCTGTTTTGTAGTTTCTGATACTGTTGACCATCCCCTCTGCCTATAGGGTACTCTGGTTCTAGCCCATCTTTCCTGGCTGGTTACACATAATTCATCTTTATTTCCTTTAAGTTCCAGTCAAACTAGCCTGGTTTACTATTCCTGACATTCCATTTCCCCTGGGCCTTTGAATAGGCACTTCTATTTCTAGAATGCTCTTCTTCTAACTTCTCTGTCAGGGAAGCCCTAGCTTACTTCATGGTTCTGCTTGGCTGATATAAATCACACTTTCTGGATTTCCTATGGAGGGAAATGATTATTTTTCTCCTATATTAATAGCCAATTGTTGAATTGGGACTAAGGTTTTCCCCTTTCCTTTTCCTCACTTAGAAATCAACCTCTATAGGCTATTCAGACAGCCTTTGAAGTTCAGGGCTGATAATGAGATGAAATATTGGGTGAGATGCACCCAACAGGGAAAGTTTAGATCTGAAATTTTAGTTTAGGTAAATGGGACAATTCTGACCCATTATGTTTTAGTCAGATAGGTCTGGGTAGAAGGGGATGCCTCCTTTTGTCTAAATTACCCCAGATAGGGTAGTATGGGTATAGATAAGTCTCTTTGTCCAAGACTGAAAGGATCAAAGTCATGTTCCCCCAGACCTCATTGGAATAAGCCCACCTCTTATTCTAATATTTATTCTCTCATTATTTGTTAACCAATCAGAGTTGATTTACAACCTCAGGAACACCCATTCTTCCAAGGGCATATAAGCATTGAGTGGGTTTCACGAGACAGTCTCTGGTTTATGAGAAATGACCAAATAGCCATCCTTTTATTAATTACTCACTAGTATAATTAATTACCCAGAAACTATGTCTCTTGAACTTTTTATATGTCACAATTTTCTTTATCAGCACCTCCTCTGCCTTGAGGCAATCCTTTCTCTAATTCATCCTCTATGTCCCTTCTCTGGTAATCTTCTGGTTATTCAGGGTCCTTTCCTCTCCCTTATCCCTCATATCCATTCATTTACTATTACTGATTCTATTTACACAACATCTCTTGCATCTTCTGCAAAGACACAGGGAGATGGGAAATGCATATTGACCCTTCTTTCCACTCACATGGCTTCCAGTTCAGGTCTCCATCACCTCTCATTTTGATTAATTTAATTGCCTGCTAACTAGCCTTCCTTTTTTCTAGTTTCTTCCCTCTTCTAGTTCATAATCCACACAGCTGCCAAAGCAGTTTTCCTGAGGTAAAGATCTATCTGCTATATCACTATGCTATCAAAAATCTTCATTGGCTCCCCACTGCCTATATTAATTAATATCTTCATTTTTGAATTAAATTTTATTTTCAGGTCCAAATTCTCTCCCTCCCAACCCTATACACAAACATATTTTTGAGAAAGCCAGAAAAACAAAGCCCATAACAAAGTTGTATAGTCAAGAAAAACAAATTCCCACATTGATCATGTCCAAAAAGACCAAACCAAACCCAAAACATCAGTTTCAGTCTACACCCTGAGTCCATCGTCTACCTCTCTAACTGGAAGTCACCACTGTTTTTAGCATCAATCTCTTTAGTCAAGTATTTAAGGCCCTACACAACTTGTCTCCAACTTGCCTTTGCAGTCTCATGTCATACTGCTGCCTTTCATGAACTCTTATGTTCTAGACAAACTCAACTACTGGATTCCTGTAGACTTGATGCTCCATTTCCCAACTGAGCATTTTCATAGGCTGTCCTCCTATCTGCTACTCATCTCTTCCTTCCAGAGTCCTTGTCTTCCTTCAAGAAGGAAAAGGCTATCTCCTCTGTGAAGCCTTCTCTAATCTCATCAGTCTCCCTCTTCAAATCATCTTGCATTTGCCTCTTTGAGTATGTGGTTTTCCTCCCTTTATTAGAATATAAACTTCTTGAGGACAGGGCAATTTCCCTTTTGTCTTTATATCCTTAATGCACCATGCAAATACTATGTAATGTTTCTTGAACTGAATTTGTGATGCATGCTGTAACCCTGTCTCTCCTCTATTCAAAGACGCTTCCCACTGACAATAAAGTATAAATGCTTGATCTTCGTATTCAAGCCCTCCGTAATCCTGTCCAACTCCAGTCCTACAAAATTGGAGTACTCTCTGTGCTTCTGTTTTTGTTGTTATTTAGTCATTTTTCATTGTCCCACTCTTTGTGACCCCATTTGGGATATACTTGGCAAAGACACTGGAGTGGCTTGCTATTTCCTTCTCCAGCTCATTTGACTGATGAGAAAACTGAGGCAAACAGGGTAAATGACTTGCTCAGTGTCACAGAGCTAGTAGGTGACTGAGGCCATATCTGAACTCAGGAAGATGAGTCTTCCTGACTCCAATCTCTGTGCCTTAGCCTATGTTGTTTTCCCAAACTTGGAATGGGTTTCCTACCAATCCATCTGCTAATGTTTCTCTCCTTCAAGGCTCTACTTAGATGCCACTTCCTCCAAGAAGTCTTCCCTAACCCTGCCCAGATAAGATTGGTTTTTCCTTCAAATTCTTTGTAGTACTTTGCCTGGACTTTTTTTGTTTGTTTTACCTATCTCATCCTTCCTGTTACCCTAGTCATTTATCTACTAGCCCTTCCCCCTAAGACACTGCGAATTCCATGCTCACAAGGACCTAGTGTTTACATCTCTAATTTGAATCATAAGATTTAGAGCTGAAAGAGATCTTGGAAGTCATGAAATCTAGCCCCTTCATTTCACAGATGAAAAAACCAAGGCCTGGAGAGTTTAAGTGACTTGCCACGGTCACACATTTAATTACTCCAGTCAATTAGTATTTAGTAAGTGCCTGCTATGTGCCAGGCTCTATGCTAAGAACTACACAGGTAGGGACTGAGACAGAATTTGAACCCATGGCCAGTGCTTCTCCCCTCTACACAACAGGTCATAGCTAGCACATAGTAGGCATTTATTAAATGCATGTTGATTTGAATTGAATTGATTTTTATAAATGATAGGCAGCAGCAGGAAGTTTACTTTCTAATCATGGGGAAAAGAAGCTTGGGTACCTTCTTACACAGAAAATGTCCCAAGATTCATTTAAAAAAAGTGGTAGCTTAAGCAAAGTCACTAAATTTCAGTCTGGAGAACAAAGAGGGAGGACAACAAATGAGTGAGTCTCTGTAATTCTCCTAATATGCTTATCATAAATATTCAGCCTTAAAAAATCCTTCACCATTTCTCTACCTCCCACCAAGTTCAAATGCAAATGCATTCTAATATCATTATATTGTCAAAATTTGAATTATGGAAAATACCGTGAACAGAATAACTTTGCTGTTGGTTTGGAAAACAACAATGGAAATGGGTCATCAGCATTTCTGCCCATGGAGATTTTCAAATTTCTGAGCTCAATAAAATGGAGCATTATACCAAATGGAAATTTCCTTTAGTGTGAAGGATGATCCTTCCAAAATATTTGCTCCGTGTTCTAGATGACACTTCTAACGTCCTTGGCATTTCCTTAAACTTGTTGCTGTTATTGTTCTGAACCTCTGATTTCAGCTTTGTAGGAAACTTCCACCATGGAAACTTACTCCTTCTATAAGTGCGCAGCTAGTCGGTAATATATAATCTTGAGACTACATGGCCTTGGGAACTAAGAGGTTAAGTGATTTTTCCATGATCAGACAGTCATCTAGTAATTGTCAGAAGAAGAATTTGAACTCAGATCTACCTGAGTCCAGAGAGTTAGACTACCTCTGTCGTGACACATGGCCTCTCTAATCACCCTAAAAATTATTTTTAAATTACCTTTAAATGTTTAACTTAAATATTTCTGTTGCCTAATCATAAATATTTTTGCAAATAGCATGGAATAAAAGTCCTCTAGGGGAAAAAAATGGTTTGACTGAGAATGCTTTAGTGCTCCTATTCAAGTCTGGGAGTTTTTTTTCCCCCCAATTTTTAAAAATATCTTTATTTAAAGTTTTGAGTTCCAAATACTATCTTTTCCTCTCTCCTTCCACTCCCCCTTCCCTGATATGGTAAGCAATCAGATATAAGTTATATACATGTGCAATTATGCAAACATTTCCATATTCATCATTTTGTACAAGAAGATTATAATAAAAGAAAAAAAGAAAATGGAAATCAGCATGCTTCAGTCTATATTCAATTAATATCAGTTCTTTCTCTGGAAGTGAATAGTATGCTTCATCATTAGTCCTTTGGGATTATCTTGGATCATGGCTATTACTGAAAATAGCTAAGTCATTCACAATTCTTCATTGAACAATATTGCTGTTACTGTACAAGGTTCTCCTGGTTTTGTTCACTTCACTATGCATCAGTTCATGTAAGTCTTTCCAGGGTTTTCTGAAATCATCCTGCTTGTCATTTCTTATAGTACAATAGTATTCCATTACTATCATATACCACAGCTTGTTTAGCCATTCCCCAAGTAATGGGCATCCCTTTGATTTCCATATCTTAGCCACCACAAAAAGAGTTGCTATAACTATTTTTGTACAAATAAGTCCTTTTCCCTTTTTTTGAATATCTTTGGGATGTAGACCTCGAAGTGATATTGTTGGATCAAAAGGTATGCACAGTTTTATAGCCCTTTCAGCATAGTTAAGCTTGAGAGTTTTTAAAACCCCAAACAAAATAACATAATGGGCACGACCATTTAGTGGAATAATTTAGACATTTCTTATATTCTTTTTAGGCAATTGGGGTTAAGTGACTTGCCCAGGGTCACACAGCTAGTAAGTGTCAAATGTTTGGTCTGTGGCCGGATTTGAAGTCAGGTCCTCCTGACTTCAGGGCCCGTGTTCTATCCACTGCTCCACCTAGCTGCCCCAACATTTCTTATGTTAACTAATGAAAGGGATGCTTCAAACAGTGGATAGTTAGTGAAAATTACTGAATAAACAGAAGTCTGATGTTTTCTATTTAGTCTTAAGGAGGGTCATATTTCCAAGGTTCAGTTCTGCCAATTTGGGAGGGTGGGTGGGATAAGAGGTTGCTGGGGAAGGGAGAAGCCCTTGGAACATGTACAGGAGCAAAGGAAAAAAAAATAAACCAAAACCAAAACATGTTACTTGATCCTGTGCATAAACATTACCCAAAGTTATTCTGTTATGTGGGAGGTCAGAGTGGTGCTTGGAGGTGGGGCTAGAGAGGCTTCCCACTGACAACTAAATAAAGTGTAAATGTCTGACCTCGGTTTTCAAAGACCTCCATAATCCTGTCCAACCTTATTTCACGCTACTCCATTTCTACAAAACTGGATTTCTCTCTGTGTTCCTGTTTTTGCCCTACCATCTTTCATCTCTGGGTCTTCACCTATCTGTTTTCTCATACCTGCAATGGGCTCCCTACCAACCCACCTGCTAATGTTTCTCTCCTTCAAGGCTCCAAGGAGGAATTTGCTTTTCTCCGTTACCTAAAGCCACCACCATTCCTTCTTTGCTGTTTATACATTTTTGTGACAGGTGGTAAATTACATAATGTTTTTTTTTATTTTGGAAGTTCTAATTTTAAATTGTGTGGAGTGAAGAGCAGGTAATCATAGGATCAGAGGCTTTAAATCTGAAAAGGGCTTTAGAAATCATC
Source organism: Phascolarctos cinereus (assembly GCF_003287225.1). NCBI lineage: Eukaryota > Metazoa > Chordata > Mammalia > Diprotodontia > Phascolarctidae > Phascolarctos > Phascolarctos cinereus. Next base: position 146,114,639 of record NW_027555847.1, read on the forward strand.
TTATTCAGCCTTCTCATTTGGGAGAGGAAACTGAGGCTCAGTTTCACTCAAAAGTAAAGATCATCTAGCTAGTCAAAAACAGAGGTGGAATTCAAACCCAGGTCTTCTGTCTCCAAAACCAGCAAACTTTTCTATTCAATTCGATAGCACTTATTCTCCTTTAAAAATAGATTTTATTCAACATTTTTACGTCATCTAGTTTTCCCCCTGTAGCTCTTCCTTTCCTGTTCTTATTTTCAATAGGACTTATACTGAAGCAGATTCAGTAATGACCCTGAATTCTGATTTAACTATTTCTCATTTGCATCCTGACCTCCACATTGGGTTGGGAATTCTTAGAGAAGATATTATTTGCATCTATTTGTGTGTGTGTGTGTGTGTGTGTGTGTGTGTGTGTGTGATACAGTATGAGTAAATATTCTATAAACATTTAGTGAATGAATTCTTTGGAGAGTAAGACTAGAGTGGGATTTAGCATTGCCTCGTGTTTAGCAGTGTCTTCGATAGAGTGGGCACTTAATAAATGCTTAGGATCAGAGGACTACAGGGTTAAAAGCTGGAGAGGATCTCAAAGACAACCCAGTCCAACCTCTTCATTTTAGAGATGAGAAAACTGAAACCTAAAGAGTGACTTTCCCAGGGTTACATACAGGGGAGTTGTAAGACTCAAATGGGATGGCAGATGTACAGCACTCTGCAAACCTTAAAGTGCTTACAAATGCCAGTCACTGTTGCCACTCTTCTTGTTGCTGTTGGCCTGCTGCTACCAGGTCTCCAGACTGGTTATTTAAATCCAATTCACTTGCAAGTCATGGTGTCACCTTCCTGGTGCTCTTCGAGAACAAAGGACAAATCACAGCAACTGAGCCTTCTCTTGCCATCCTACTGAGCTCAAATATCATTTATAGAGCAATATGGAGGGGTGTTTGTAAATGTTTACCAACTGGGTTCCGGGGGAGGGGGTGGGGATGTCCATACACTTTTAAGATTAATCTGCATCCATGAACACTTTCTTAAGACTAGACAATCAAAACAATAAATCAAGCTGTACTAATACGTGGCAATTATGTTTTTCCAAGGTGTAAGTGCTCATCCTAAAAACTTAACCATGGCTGATTAGAGCTGGCTTAAGCATGCCCCCTGGAGCTAACAAATGTCTATTTTATCCTTGCCACAGAGATGACATTGTGTTAGGATGGACTGAATATTCCAGATATTCCTAATTCAAATTTCATAGTATGTCACTTTCAGGTCCCAAGTGCACCAAAATATTTGCAGAACTCTTTTTGGCGTGGTAATAGAAAAAAAAACTGGGAACAAAGTAGGGGGAAAACTGGGGCATCAGTTGGGAATGGGGCAGTTAGGGGGTGCAGTGGATGGAGTTCTGTGCCTAGAGTCAAGAAGACTCCTCTTCCTGAGTTCCAATTTGGCCTCAGACAGATTGTCTCAGACAGTGTGTCTGAGCTGTGTGACCTGTTTGCCTCAGTTTACTCATCTGTGAAATGAGCTGCAGAAGGAAATGGCAAACCACTCCAGTATCTTGCCAAGAAAACCCTCAAATTGGGTCACAAAGAACTGAATATAACTGAAATGACTGAATAACAACAACAAAACAAACTGTGGCCAGGATATTACTGTGCCATAGTAAATGACAAATACGAAGCACAGGAAGACTTAGATGAATTGATGCAGCATGAAAAAAGCAGAACCAGGGGAAAAAAAACTATTTGACTACAACAATGTAAACCCAAAACTGATTGCTGTACAATTATAATGACCAATCTTGGCCCCGAGAAGAACTAAGAAAATACACCTTCCTTCCTTCCTTCCTTCCTTCCTTCCTTCCTTCCTTCCTTCCTTCCTTCCTTCCTTCCTTCCTTCCTTCCTTCCTTCCTTCCTTCCTTCTTTCCTTCCTTCCTTCCTTCCTTCCTTCTTTGCAGAAGTGGGGGACTATGGATGTGGAATACTTTATTTGCTGTCAGATAAGGTTAAGGTGTTTATTTTGCTGAACTACCTCTCTCCTCATCTTTTTTATTTCTTTATTACAAGAGATGACTCATTGGGTAAGTGGAAGAGAAGGATATACTCATAAAATAAAGGGATTTAAATGTATCATTAAAAATAAGATTAAAAAACAGGTTCTTACTTACCTTATCTATTAAATACCCTAAGCATTGTAGTGGAAAGAATGCTATGCTGGGAAGTAGGTATACATACCACAGCCTAAATATATAACATTACTCTATAGAATTGAGATAGATGGGACCACAGAGGCCATCTCGTCCAACCTCCACCTTTTAGATAATCACACAGGTAGTATGTATCAGAAGCAGGAAAGAGTCAGTTGTCTTTTTGACCATACAGGGTCCTCATCCATGGTGGCTGGGCTGGACAATCTCTAAGGTACCTTTTTGATCTGTGGGTGTGTGAAATTCTAGATATGAAAGTCACATGACTGACTTGAGGGGCAAAGAAGTGGGGTTACAGGCAGGGTTGGGTGAAGCCAGATAACAACCAGCTCTGAAGAGCCAGACTTTTAAATTCTCAGTGTGAGCATTTATGTCTTAGAAATGAAAAACTACAAATCAGGGTTTGAATTCATTGTTTTGTTGAGAAAGTCTATAGACTGAAGAAAGTGAGAGAGAAAATGTTAATGTTGTAAATTGAAAATGTATCATGCATCCTTTTTTTTTTTTTGGAAAGCTGGTTGTTAAACATATACCAGCACAACCCTGGACAGAGTTAGCTTTTTGCTGCAACCTTCTATGAACCATTGGTCGTGGACCCCTTTGGTAGCCTGGTAAAGGGAATGGATACCTCAGAATAATTTTTAAAGACATAAAATAAAATATAGAAACATAATTATCAAAACATTAATTAAAAAAGTCTATAACCTATATCAAATCTCTTGTCTTCTCAATAAGGTGGGATGGAAGGGGGGAAACTATGGAACTCAAAATTTTAAAAAAAATATTTTTAAAAAAGTACACAATCTCTGGATTAAAAATCCTTGTTATAAACTTTGAGATATTTAATAAGCACATGGTTAATATTTGGATAATGTGTACATATTAACTGGGGAATCATGACACAGTGGAAAGAGCACCAGATTTGGAACTAGAGGAGCTCCATCATCCCTTAACCACTCAAGGCCCAATTTTCATCAACTGAAAAATGAAAAGGTTGAACTATATGATCTTAAAGGTCCCTTCTGGCTCTAAATTCAGGACCCCAAGACCTTATGCAAGCTCCTTCCCCACTTGAAATCTACATTCCTCTGATCTCAAAGGAAAAACCCAGGAGGCATCCCCCTCATTTAGGTCAAAAGTACAATACAAAGTCATACGATGCCCTAGGCAAGCTGGAGCTGATCTGGCAAGCAGACAAGTTTTAGGCCTGGGGGAGAGCCAGAAAGCTGAGTCTTTGGAAAGAGTTCCAGGTGGCTGAGTCCATTTGCAGCACTTTCCCACTATACTTGGAGAGACTCTCTTACTCTCTCCTGTCTTCTTCCCCCAAGTTTGGAAGCCTGGATTTTCTGAGAACTAGTGAAGGCAGTAGGTAGAGCAAAACTGGAAAGTGAGATCCTAGGGAACACAGCTTTTCATCCTTTTATCTTTGTCTTTGTTTTTAATCCTTATGCCTTCTCTGTCCCTCTCTTAATCTTTCTCAATTCCCCTTTCAGGTTTCTTGTTCTCTTCCTGCATCCCTTCTGCTTGCCTACAGATGCTACTTCACCTTAAAATATACATTCTGCTTCTCTCATTACTCAACAATGGAAATTAAGGTTAGAAAAAAAAAAGCAAAGACACAAAATTATTTTATGTCTAGCCCATTTTGTCTCCTAGATCATAAATTCCTTATGGTGTCTATGTCTTTGGATTTAATCATATAAACATTATGAGTTCTTAGTGTACCGTATTCGCTTAGTTTCTTTTTTTCCCCTGGTCTTCACTTTCAGGAAATTAGCTTCTCTGAGCAATCGATTGACCCACAGCATGGTCTTTTGGGTCAAGATGTGGATTATTTAAACATACATACATATATGTGTGTGTGTATGTATATATACACACATATACATATATACACACATATGCATACATACATATATACATATATATGTATATATGTATATATATATATATATATATATATAATATATATATATATATATATATATATATATATATATATATATACACTTGATAGGGAAACTCAAATTAGGTACTCAAGTATATAACTGTAATTTATTATTAGCTCAAATCGCTGTCATTCAACAAGCATTTTAACTACCTATTCCACAACAGGTACTATGCTAGTTATTGGGGGCAGCAAGACAAAAAAGACAACAGTTGAATGGGATGTCCCAGTGAAGACTTCTCAGTGTAATTAAGGTAATGGGTTCAGAAGGTAGGATAGGGTTAAATAGAATACTGTAAGATCTTCTTTTTAGTGACAGATAGCAGTAAGCTCTGGCCTGCCCTTTGATCTTATCTTGATGTGCCTTTTATCCCAGGTCTCGGAAAAACCCCTAAAGGCTCAAGCCCCCTTATCTCTCTTTGACAGGGTTTTATTCAGATGGCTTTCTGTTCCCAACATTATCTATTCAATCCCTGAGACCTCCCAAAAACAATTGTAAATTGCACATTTTTTATTGCTCCTTTGACATCATCTCAACGAACTAAGAAATATAGAGATGTATACTATGTCTGGCATGTGAGATTGTGAGCCAAGTTAAAGGACAGCTGTGGGGGAGGAGGAATTTTTTTATTATTTAAGCCAGCTTATGTGTCTATGTCCCTTGTCTCGTGTTCATCAGAGCTTACTGATAGAGGGACACCTAAATCTCGAGATTTGAAATATTAATAATTATAGCTATAATAAAATAACTTTCTGTTTCTCCTTGGACACCTCTGTGTTTTGTTTTATTTTTAATTTGAGTGGCATCCCACACACAGTCTTAGTCCTCAAGGACTACTGTTGTATGGGATTCAATAACCTGCTAAATTTAAATGGTCCCTCATGTTAGAATAATAATAGGACAGGGTCTTGAAAAGTAAGAATCATGCTTACTTCTAGGGGGTGTCTGTTATGTGATACATAAGGTGTTTCCCTATTTATTTTTCACAAAACATTTCTTGTATAGCTGTAACAGAACAAAACTCAGGGCCTGTTTATGTTATACATGCCCAGTTCAAAAGACACATGCTAGAGGCAGACCATTGCTTACTTTTTCAGTTGTTGCTATTAGTTGATATCCACGCAGCTTTAATACCTTTCTTTGAAATATCATTAACTTCCATTTCTAGCCTGTTTGACTAAATTTAGTTTCCGTTTTATTCCCTTGCATGCATATTTTCTGATGTACCTAACATTGTCAGTATTCTGTAGGTTCATTGCTAAAAACAGCATTTGAACTAACTGCATTTTAAGATCCATTTGGATTTGAAAAATCACCTTCTAGTAAAAAATGTGTCAACTGAATGTCAGGGTTAAAAAAAAACAGTGCTGTGTTAGTTGAGTTAGTTCTCTCTACAGAACAGTGTCAAAGAAAAATAAAGGGAAGGGGCATGTCAGCAAGTGATGGTTTTAATTACCAGCTTTCTCCGACATTGCCCCTTTGCTTAGCACTTTCACTATTTACAAAAAGGACAGGTTCATATGGCACTGCACGGCCCTTTAGGGCACCCAGCAATGAGAGGAAGAGAAGAGTGGGAGGAAAAAGCTGAAGTGTACACCCTGCAGCTGTACTAAATGAGATTTGAAGAAGCAGGAAAAAAGAGAGAGGAGGAAGTAGGATGGGCAGGAAATCTGAAATCTATGAAATCCTGAGGGAGGCTGGAGAATGCTCCCAAGAATGGGAGAAATCTTCTTTCCCTAGGTATCTAAATTTTGACCCAAAGAAATGGATACCTTTCTAGCCATATGCATTCACGAATATGACCAGAATTCACTGATTCTCTGTGTAAACACTAATAAAATGGAGCAGACTCATACAAGACTTGGAAAGGCTTGCTAGTGGGTTGTTCCCCTCTCCCCAACCCTCCCTATATAACCTTTCCTAACTACATTCTCAGGTTATGTGTGCGTATAGACCAAACCTATGATTGCAAAGGTCTAAGGAATTCCCTTTTCCAATGCAGGTTGGCAGCTGTTCTATAACTTGAGATAGCCTTAGAGACTTGCTGGGGTTGGAGGGGGAAGGGTATTGAGAGGTTAAGTGACCTGCCTAGGGTCACAAGGTCAATATATGTTCTGGGTAGGAATTGAACCCAGGTCTTTCTGATTCTGCGGCCATCTCTTGATCCACTAAACCATACTACTTTTCAACTATATCCTTGTAACTATTAAAATACTAGAATTAATATAGGCCAAAGGACTAAAGAACACTATAGTGTAAACTATTTCTCTATAAAACTTGATTTTTTCTACTCTCTTCTCTTAAAAAGGACAGAAATTCCCATAATCTCTTTTTCAAAAAATATTGTGACTTCTGAAAACTCTATACATTCTAAATAAACTCCACTGTTATTAAATAAGGTAAAAGTTCCATGATATAATTCTTAAAACAAAAGCTTTACACTTACACAATGCTATATTGCTAATGATATATTTAGAGCTTGGTCCAAACTTCAACAAGTCAGAAAGAAAGAATATAATGTGAATGCTGACACATCATATTCAAAGTTTTAATAACAATCAATCAATCAACCAACGAATAAAAATATATTGGTGCTTATTATGTGTCAAGCATTGTACTAATCATATCAGAGGCTAATTCCTTTTCTTTGACAGTAAGTGTGGATTTCCCCAGGTCACAGGGGCTATTCAAGGTTCAAGCGTAGATTTCCTAAAGGGAATTATGCCAGAGACGGCTATTTTGGACTTCTGCACTACTTCTCAATCTCTTCAGACATGAATGGTAGCTACTAGAGATTATGGAAAGCAGTCAAAGACAACAGGTATTTACTTAGGTATGTAAATTTTTACTGCTAAAGTTCTAACTTCACCTACTTTCCCTTCAATCTCTTTTTGCCTTTAATCTCACCAGCTTTGTACATTACCATGGACAGTGTATTCAAAAGAATCGGCTTCATCAGGGGTGTCCAGGTCATCCACATTGATGTCAATTTCATCTGGGCTATCTAGGTTATCATCAGAGAGAACAGATCCTTCACTCTGGTCCAGAGAAAGGTTGATATTTGGGGCTGTGAGTTTTATCCTCCGGGGGTGAGAGCCCTCAAGATCCAGAGAATTAGGTGGTTCTAAAAAGACAGCAGGAATAGCAATATTAACATAGGCCAGTTTTATCACATTGGTAACTCCCTTTTAGGGTGTAAACTCCTATGGAGGAGCTTTTTTTCAAACTTTTTTGTAACTTTTGAGTTTTTTTTAAGTGTTTTGTTTTACCATTACAAACATTTACAGATTATTCCCACTTTAAGAAAGGTTTCTTATAAAAAAGTAAAGTTAATAATACAGTGATTTCAAATGAAAGTGCAGACAACATTTCACATCTGTACCATTCCCTCATCTCTCTATTTTTTTAACTTAACAGAAAAAATTGAAAAAAAAGAAAAGAAAAAACAAATTTCTTGCAAGAAATATACATGGTCAAGCAAAACAAATTTTATCAATGGCTGTGGAAGTAAATTGTCTATGATAACACAGCTAGTAAAGATTAGATGTGGGACCCGAACCCAGGCTTTCCTTACTCTTAGTTCAGCATTCTGTCTGTTATAGATAAGTTAAAATAACTATTCTTTATTTAATATCATTTTAATCGCAGTCAAAGACACAACAAAGAAAATTACTGACCCATCAGGCTTAGTTGGCATCACTAGTCATCACTAGTACTCCTACAGTGTTTAGAATGTTGAACTTGGGAGTTAGGAAGACCTGAATTCAAATTCTTTCCCAGAAACTTACTAGCTATGGGACCCCAGGGAAATCTCTCTTATCTCCAGTTTCTTCATGTGTAAAATGAAAGGGATGGGACTCGATGGCCTCTAAATTCTTTTTCAGCTCTAAATCTATGACCCTACTAACACTGATATTCAGCATAATAGCATCCTTTCTGCAGTTACAAGGGAGCCAATGTAACAGCCATTGATGAGAATCTCATTGCTAATATCTGCAGGTATAACTGCCTCTTTATGTTCCAATGCTCCCCCATGTCAAGTAACTGGATAAACGTCCAGAAGCAGAGGTAGGTGGGTACGAGTAGGAACCATACAAACTTTTCTGGCTGTTCTTAAATACTGTAAACCAACTACTCTGCTTCTTTTAGGTCTGGGACTGGGTCCTGGTCCCAGCCCCAGCCCTGGCCCCTTAGGCTCGCAGGTTAACAGGAACAAGATGAGATTTCCATATATACACAGGGTAACCAAAAAACCCCAAGAACTTCAACTTTCTATTCATTCTCACTCAAACCTCAGGTAGTGCCTATAAATGAATAGCCTGAAAGTAACTCAGAATAGCTTATTCCTGAAACAAGTCTCTTAATTATGCAGGCTCAGGAGCCACATTTTATTTTCAGTAACTTATCCACAAACCCTTGAGGGTGGGCCCCAGAGTGGTTTTACATAATTAGGGCATTGAACTGAAACTGACTGCCTTCTTGCTACCATATTTCCTGTAAATTTTTCAACTTTTTAGCATAGATTTCCATGAAGAATCATAGAATCACAACATGATAGACTTGGAAGTGATGGTGGAGATCACCTCATTCAATAACTTCATATTAGAAATGAGGAAAGTGAGGCCCAGAGAGATCAGAGCTGCAGGGGACATTAGAGATCATACCACACACTACCAACGCCTCATTTTACAGAGAAGGAAACTATGGAGGCTTGGAGGGCTTAAGTGACTTGTTTAAATTTAATGAGTTGCACAGCTGTGACATGAACCCAAATCTTTTAACTTTCTCCATTATGTTGTTGTTCAGTCATTTTTCAGTTGTGTCCCATCCTCTATGACCCCATTTTGGGTTTTCTTGGCAAAGATACTGGAGTGGTTTGCCATTTCCTTCTCCAGCTCGTTTTACAGATGAGGAAACTGAGGAATACAAGGTTAGAGTTAAGGCCCAGGGTCACAGAGCTAGTGTCTAAGGCCAGATTTGAACTCAGGAAGATGAGTATTCCTGACTCCAGGCCCAGCACTCTATCCACTGCACCACCTAGCTGCCTTTTGCATTATACCACATGCCTTTTTTATTTAGTGAACAAGGGCTGTATTGGCAAATCTGGACAGCATACTAAAAAATAGAGACATCACCTTGACAACAAAAGTCCATGTAGTCAAAGCTATGGTTTTTTCAGTAGCAATGTATGGCTGTGAGAGTTGAACTATAAGGAAAGCCAAGTTCCACAGAATCAATGCTTTCAAACTGTGGTGCTGCAAAAGACTTTGGAGAATCCTTGGACAGCAAGGAGGTCAAATCAGTCAATACTTAAAGAAATTAATTCTGGCTATTCACTGGAAGGTCAAGTATTGAAGCTGAAACTTAAATATTTTGGCCACATAATGAGAAAACAGGAGTCATTGGAAAAGACCCTGATTTGGGGAGAAATTGAAGGCAAAGAGGGGAAGGGGATGGGAGAGGCCAAGATGTCCTAGAAACAATGAACATGAGCTTGGACAGATTTCAGGAGATGGTAGAGGACAGAAGAGCCTGGTGTGCTATGGTCCATGAGATCACAAAGAGTGATCTGAACAACAACAACTATAACAGAGTAGATAGCAATCATAGCAACTAAAAGCCATGAGAGATGAAGTGGAGACATAAGAGATAATATGGCTCCAAATACAAATTATCATTGCTTAAATTAACTATGAAATTAATATAACAAAATAAGTCTAAGCTCCCAGCAAACCCTGCCTCCCTCCCTCTTTATTTTTTTTTCTAGCACAAAAGTATTTGTTAAAAGCACAGGAAATATTCTTCTCACTGAATAGTTAAATGTCTTGGGTGTGGAATGTTGCTAGGAGAATGAATTAATGCTTTTCTCACCAGGTCTCATGTCTGCAGAATTGGGACTTAGCTCTTCCTCTTCAAAGGGGATATCCATTCCTACATCATCTGCTAGTGTTCTGGAAAAAGCAAAACAAAGAGTTAAAAGGAATGGCTATTTTGATTGTTGTTTTCTTTTGAAAGGTCCCCAAAGATTCTTAAAAATATCTCTGTCTCTCTCCATGGAAGAGGTGGGTGAAGACAGAAATCTGGAACACCCTGAGGCTACTTCTAGGAAAGGTGTCACTTAGGGCAGGAGCAGAGTAGGTCCAGGGAGAACTGGGTCAGGTCAGGGAGAGACTTACTTGGTTCACTTCCAAACTGAACTCTTCCTTGTGACAAAGAAAAACAATCAGGCAATGAGTTATCCCTTGTTAGGGAAAGGAATGGTTCCATTTGGAAGCTTCCAAATTTAATTAATTTTCTTGCTAATTAGTTTCTAAGCTGCCAAAGGAGTAAAAGTACCACCAAAATGTAACTGTAACAAATTTTAAAGTTATATAACCTTTAAAAATCACATCTTAAATTTATATCCCTTCTAAGTTTCATTGCCTGTATCCCAGTTGCTCTGGTCATTTTTCCTAGCCTAAAATTAAAACTAATTTAGGTTTTCAAATTCAGGTAAGACATTTTCCCAGTTGTAAGAGATAACAACTGTGGCTAGTTGCTATACTCTACACAAATAACCAGTCATCCCCTTTTACCTAAGTTGGATAAGAATTTTAAAATTTATCACAGAAAATCTCAGAAGCAGGAAAGATGGTGGATATTATTTTGGCTTTCTATTTTTCATGTTATCTGGGCATATTCAAGATACTATATAGACATGTCCTTATAGGACATATCTTTGGACTTTCCCTTCAGTGGAAATACGTATGCATATATATGTATATAAGCAATGTATGTCTGTGAGCATATATATATATATATATATATATATATATATATATATATATATATATATATATATATATATATATGTTCATGTATACATACATACACACATACAATATTTGGCACTTGGTGCTATACATATACACATACATATAATTTATGTGTATCCATATATGCACATATATAAACAGTTTTCTAGAGATTTACCAATAACAATTGACATGAAAACATGTTCCGAATCAATTACAGTAAAAGAAATGCAAATTTTTTAAAATTTAGGTTTTTAACTTATTTCTTGCTAATTGAGAAAGATCACAGAAGACGGCAACAATCAATTTTAGAGGAACTATGGGAAGATAGACACATTGAAGAAACAATGATGGAGCTGTGAAGATGTGGTTCAATTATTTTGTATTTTAATTTGCATTATACAAAAAAAAATCATTAAACTCTCTATGTACTCTGCAATTTGACTACTGGGCATATGGCCCAAAGGAGGCAAAGGCAGAAACAAAGGTCAAATCTACACCAAAATATTCATTATGTCAGCAAAGAATTGGAAACAAAGTAGATGTCTATTAACTGAGGAACAGTTGAAAAAATTATGCTATGTGAATGTAATCAAACATGATTTTACAATGAGAAAACGTGAATATGAATAATATAGAGAAACAAGGGAAGATGCACGAATGAATGCAGAGTGAAATATATAAAACCACAATAACAAGATACACAACCATAACAATACTGAAAGGAAGTTGAATGTTGAGTATATAATGGAAGGAAAGAAATGAGAATTTATTAAGCATCCACTATGTGCTAGGCACCACACACTAAGTGCTTTACAAATATTATGTCATTTGATCCTCACAGCCTCCCTGTATGGTAGGTGCTAGTGTAACCTCCATTTTACATTTGAGGAAGCTGAGATGGAAAGAGATTAAATCACTTGCCCAGGATCACACAGCTAGTAAGCATCTTCTGTCAGATTTGAACCCAGGTCTTCCTGATTCCAATCCCAGCACTCCATCCACACCACCTAGCTGCCTCTAAAGGGGGGAAAACCCCAAACCAATTCGAAACAGGGGAGGCCCTGAAGAAAAGAGAGTGAAGCCTACCTCCCCCTTCATGGTGAGTGGGGAAGACCAGATCAGAGTATTATGTACACTGCTGGAAAAGATTTCTGTATCGGATATTTTTGCCTAATTGTTTTTCTTTGTCACAAAGAAAAATTCAATCTGGAGAGGATAGGTAAGAAATTACTATGATGCAAAAAAAGCTATTAATAAAAACTTTTTTTATTTTAAGAAAAAAACTGTTGGAGCTGGGCATTCAGAGATGACTATAACATCAATGTCTCATGTTTATAGAACTTTAGGATTTACAAAGCACTTTCCCTCCTAATGACTCCAGAAAGTAAGAAGACTTATGGCTTATTATCCCCATTTTACAGCTAAAGAAACTGAGATTTAGGTTAAGTAACTTGCTTTGGGTTAAACAGCTAATAAGTGTACTTGTGGAATATTTTAAATTTAAAGCAGTATTTTTTCAGAACACTATTTGACTTCATAATATCCCATAATTTGGGACAGATCCTTATATGTAAAGTATTCACCTTGTTACAGTCTTATCCCTATATCTACATTGGGTTTAAGCAATTCTGGGGTTCAGATGTTGTTGTTTAATCATTTCAGTTGTGTCTGACTCTTTGTGACCCCATTTGGGTTTTCTTGGTAAAGATACTAAAGTGGTTTATTATTTCCTTCTCCACTTTATTTTATAGATGAGGAAACTTAGGCAAACAGGTTTAAGTGACTTACGCAGGGTCACACAGCTGGTAACTGTCTAAGCCAAGATTTGAACTCAGGAAGATGAGTCTTCCTAACTCTTCCTACCTCTAGGCCTGGTACTCTAGCCACTGTGCCACCTAGCTGCCCCTCTGGGGCCTGGAGCACCTGAGAATTTGAGAGGCCCTTGGGCTATGAGCAATGAATAATAAGAATTTAGTTAGTAAGTTTCATTGCTGGGGAGATTGTGTTTTAACTGAATTTTGTACCTCCTCCAGCACGTAGTATAGCGTTCTGCACACCGTTCAACAGATGTCTGTTTAATGAGCAACGTAAAATCTCAGTTAGAATGATAAACTATTAACCAAACATAACACAGGTGCTAACCTGAATTATACTTAGGGTGATTCTTTAAAGTATCAATCAACCAATCAAAAAGCATTCCTTCTATATACTATGTGCCAAGTCTTACATGTATCCTGCCCTCAAAAAGCTTCCATTCTTTTGGATTATAATGCCTCCATTTCAGGAAACAAAGACCTTCTTTGAGGCCAAGATTCAATGAAGATCTCAGAATCTAAATACTCTCTTGGTCTATTTATGCCTGCTAACCATCTGGAGATGGAGTTCAACTCAAATCCTATTAGCTGAATACATTCACTATAAAGAAAATATTTTGGGGGCAGCTAGGTGGTGCAGTGGATAGAGCACCAGCCTTGAAGTCAGGAGGACCTGAGTTCAAATCCAGCCTCAGACCAAACACTTGACACTTACTAGCTGTATGACCCTGAGCAAGTCATTTAACCCCAGTTGCCTAAAAAAAATAAAAATAAGAAAATATTTTCAACTCCTAACTAGTGGCCTATGACAATTGTGCTTTATTAATACTCTCTCTCTCTCTCTCTCTCTCTCACGCACACACACACACACACACACACACACACACACACACACACCCTACTCTAATGCCATTCAATATAACAAATCGTAGTATCTAGTGGCTCCAGAGATAGTACAAAACAAAACAGTCCTTTCCCCACAAGGAGTTTACCTTTTTTTGAGTAATACAACATGTAAGCAAACAAATACACAGATACATAATAATTTGATTAAAAAGCAGAAAATACTAACAGTTTAAGGGAATCTTCCACAGGAATAATGAATAAATGAAAAATCAATGAAAAAAGCATTTATTAACTGCTTGCTTTGTGCAGACATAATGGCAAACACTGAGGATGCAAAGACAGGCAAAAACAAATAACCACAAATAATTTGTTATAAATATTTTCCCCTTTTTTCTTTGTATAATACTTAATTTCTCTAATAAAAAATTGTGTCAACTATAGAAGGCATTATAAGGATACTTTTAAAAATATAATTAAAATTAAATGCAAATACGAAAAAGCAAACAAGCAAATAAATAAGAATACTTGTAATAATTCTAATATAAAGGAAAAGTGGTCTAAAGCAAGGATTCTTAACTATTTTCATGTCATAAATCTCTTTGGCATTCTATTGAAGCTTATGGAGCCCTTCTCGGAATAATGCTTTTAAACACATTAAAATTAAATAAACAACATAAAATTATGTATTATTATTAAATTAAATTATCAATTAAATAAATTAGCTCTCTTTCTTCAAAAGGGATGGCCACTAAATAAAATTAAATTGGTTCTCCCTCTTCAAAAGGGATACCCAAATTAAATAAAATACATAGAACTGCAAAGGAAACAAATTATATTCAAATATAGTTATCAAAATATTAAGCAAGTTCATGGACTCCAGATTAAGAACTCCTGAAAAGGCCATATATATGTAAGATTAAATTTCATTTCATCTGTAGTTTTCATCATTGTGCTTCATTAATTACAGATGCATATGCTATTATAGCCTGACAAAAAGTTTAATGCAGCCACCACTTGGATATTGGTCCATATACATGAGAAATTCAGTGCTGAACACAGTTTAGAGGGGCTGACAAACTTGTCTGCTGAAGGGGAATTGATGGGAAAAAGGTCTTTATTTTTCATGTCCCTAAGGAAAATAAAATAAAATAAAACATATTCTATCAGGGAGATGCAGGAAAATCAATGGCTGGTTCAAAAAAAGGGAAAGTATGGAGCATGAGGTAAGGGAGTGGAGGGAAAGAAGAAGGGTAAAAGAAGTAAAGTAATAGGTAGTTGAAATAGGAAAGATAGGTGAAAGAATTAAGACCATGCTAGGAACAGAGGGAGAAATTAGGACCAGGGCTAGACAAGGGGTCAACTTGAGGCTAGAACATACTCAAAAAGAGATGTGAATTGTACTTACTCTAATCCCTTTAACATGATTATATTAATTCAGTAATTTTACCATGTTCCCTGGGCAGCAAAACACAGGATTTAGTGAAGTATGATATGAAAGCAGTTTCTTAGACCAGGTAAGTAATCCTGCCACTGTCTCACCAAGAAACCACTCAGGCAAATTACTCCATCTACATGGAACGACTGATTAGAGTCTGAGCTTTCTTGGGGTCAAAAGTGTCAATATAGACCAGAGTTAAGGATGACACACAAAAACCCAGCAACAAGGCTGAGTCTGTAAACACAAAATGACACTGTTCTGGTTGCTAAGAAAAGATACTCTATCCATCTCTGCTCAACTACATCTTTGCTTCCACCTAGAGGTTGTACCCAACACTGTGATTTTTAAAGAAGATGTCTGAGATACCCAAGAAGATGCTTTGGGGTTTGCTTTCTACCCTGGCCTGACCTATTTATTTCCCCTATGCTCAGCCCATATTCAGGATCACGCTCATGGCTATATGTAGTGTGTGTGTGTGTGTGTGTGTGTGTGTGTGTGTGTGTGTGTAGTTTGATAAATAAGCTTGATATAAAGGATAAGAAGTCACCAGGACAGGGATCAGAAGCATAGACAAATATATTTCATGAAGTGAAATTCTGCATATCTGGATCACATGCTCATCATAAAGCATGCTAACAGCAGCTGTATAGGGGTGTGGAGGTAAACTGGGTCAGATGTCTATTTAATGGAGGACAAGTGAATACCATGAGGAGATAGCTGAACCTTGGGAAATCCTTTCAAACACTATTAATCTCCCCACCCTTGACATTAGGTCAAGTAGAAAAATCAAAGCAAGGCACATTTCATGTCTGTTCAGCATTTTTGAATTTAAAGGAATCAGCATTTTTTTTTTTTTGTGGAACTGGGTTGATTTGTTTGAGATTGAGCTTCCTTTAGTATAAAATGAGCAGTGAATTAAACTTGGAAAACCCCCCTGCTTCTGGATGGTACTATTTCCTGATGGGCAGGTACAATGAGCAGTGGGCAACCAAACCTTGCTGGGAGTAAAGCATCCTGTAGGCCCCTCAGACAAACTGGCCAAAGCATAAAATGGTCAAGGCCAAGATGAGGGAACATGTTTTTGCAAAGTTTAATGTTCCTTTGTGGAGTGAGGGAATTCCCACTGTATTCTCTGGGGTCTCTTCTGGTCTGTGTTTCCTGGACTGATAAAAAAGATTTTCTCTGGAAACTGAGTAAAGGTAAAAATAACATGAAAAATGACTTCCTTAGGATGATTTCGAAGTAAGCTTTTCAAAGCTCAACTCTTAAAGGATTCATAGTTAAGACTTCTTGATTAATCAATTATGCTTTTAGATAACAGCTATGTGCCACCTGCACTGTGACAGGACTAATCAGATGCTCCTGATTCAGACCCTGCCCCTCCTTATGAAATACCTAGTCTTCTTGAGCATCCCTGAGCTGCCTCAACACATGGAATGATTATAGGAGGAATAGAAAGCGTATATTTTAATGATGTACTGAGTTCTGTGAGCAGCCTCTCTCACAGGACCAATATGAACTTCCTCTTCCTACCCTGGAACACAAGATTCCCTCAGGATTCTGATTCTAATTTTGTCTGCTGGTTCTCATAACTGCACCACGTGTACCCTGACCTCTCCAGATTCTGGTGGTAGCTCTTGGTTTATCTCTCCACCTCTTCATCCCCTTACATCCTACAGTATCACTGGTCAAGTCACAGACACTTACGCTGTTAGTTAAATATGTCAAATAAAGGACCCTTTGCATTGCATCCCCTGTCTCTTCCAAGAAAGCCTTTAAGTCCCAGCCACAAAAAACCCCCTAAAATCAGTTTAATTAGCCATATAGCAGCATCAAGGTGGAGGGAAGGAAATCTGTTTCTGGACAATAAGCTATGTCTATGTTATTTTAGATCTCTCATTCCAGTGATCAACTGTCCACAACTACCTAACACTGCCTCCTTGCCTCACTCTAGGACAGATAAGGATAGTAGAGTCAGAAGGCAGAGGAGGAGAGAATAGAATGTGAGCTTCAGTGAAAAAATAAGGGGGGATTGAAAAAGTAGATGAAAGTGAAGGATAGAAATTAAACTTCTGGGCTCTTGATCTAATGGCTCTTTTCTCTCTGAAACTTGTAAAAGTCATAAATTTCCAATCTTCCATCATTCAGATATAAAATAAGGAAAGGAAACTCACTTGGAATTAGTATAAAGATTCATTGAGGTGTGTTTGTAAAGTACTGCTCAAATTCTAATACCTTCCACTGTCTATGACATATTCCCTGAGGAAAAGTCACGCATTTCTGAGAGCTCATTAACCCTTTCAGGCCACTGAGTCACCATTAATCAATAATTTTGTGTATAGCTTGTACCTGCTGTATGGATTAGGAGGATCTATCCTTAGAAACACTGACAGCAATAAGAATGCATAAATCCTCCCTCAAACAAGTTTCTGAATCAATTAATCAAAATATATTTATGAAATGCTTATTATGTGCCAGTCACTGCTCTATGTAGTCACTGGGCATACAAACAAAGATGAAAACAGGGTCCGTTGCCTCTAAAAAGGTCACATTCTAATGAAGGAGACAACATGCAAAACAACTATGTACATGTATATACACTCTGTGTGTGTGTGTGTGTGTGTGTGTGTGTGTGTGTGTGTACACACACACACAGTATATTTGGGTATATATGCAATATAATTGGAAGTTAACCCCAGAAAGAAAACACTTGGGGAGTGGGGCAGGAAGGAGTGAGGAGATACAAAAGGCCTCTTACAGAAAGTAAAATTTGAGAAGAATATCAAAGGAAAATCTTTCTTTTCCTGATCCTAGTTAAGTTCATGCAATCTGCCTGTGCTAGTTAGTACAAAACTTAGCCTTGGCTGATCCAGATGAGAAACTGAATTGAATACAATTTTTTTTTAGATTGTACCTCTTAAATTCTAAATCTTTTAAATACCATACAAATATTGAGAGAAGTTTAGATGCCAAGAAATCTTTAGAAAAAGCTAAACGCTTAACAAATCATCATCTGAGCTGTTTATTAGTGGGTGCATCATGCCATCACTTCCCACTCCCCAGTCACCAGAGTCAGGGCTGTCGTTCCATATAAACACAGTAAAGTGTGGGCAGAAGAATGGATAACAGAAAACCCCACTCTTAATGCTCAGGTTTCTCAGGATAGAGAAGGTGGTACCCAGGTTTTGTTAAGGCCATTCCATGGAGAGGTTACTCCCAATGAGCTACCTTTGGGGCTATTTTTATTATAGCCCCCTTTCCCTTTCCTAGAGCAGTTGCAAGGGAAGACTGTCTTTTGTAGACCTCATGGCTAGTTTTTAAAGTTTCCTGATTCTACTTGAAAGAAGAGAAGGAGAAGGCAGAGCTGAGCAAAAGCAAATTTGGAGTTGGAGAGATTGGAATACTGGTTCATCTACTCAACTACCTGTATCATTTAACCTTAGTGGATCCATTCCTCCTCTATAAAATGGAAAGATTGAAAGAGATGATCTCTATAGTTTCTTTCAGCTCAAAATTCGATGACCCTGTCAGCCGTTAGCCCAAGTGAGCTACATTTCTTTTCAACATTGACTTTTTTTCTTTGTCTTTGCTTTCTTCCTCTTCTATCTTTTCCCATTTCCCTTTTCATTATTTTTCTTGGTTTAAAAATTCTCTACTCTGAAAACCTTGCTGTTTGTTTTTCCAATGTGTGTGTGTGTGTGTGTGTGTGTGTGTGTAGCTTTTCCCCTCTTCTCAGTGACACCACTGTAGTTGTATATAGCACTCATTTCCAAAGGGCTTGACACATTTTCTATTAGTCTAATCAAATTTCACAACATACTTGTAATGCAGGTGTTATGGTGCCTCCTTCATAGATGAGAAACCAAAGTACAAAAATGAAATGATTTCTTTCCTTTTTCTCAAGATGGAGGACAAAAAACCCCCAAAGGAACCATGGAAAAGAAGGTCAGAAATGAAAAAAAGAAGAACAAACAGGAAGATATGGCTGAAAAGGTGGTGAAAAAGTCTAGAAAGCATTGCAGTCGGAACCCAGTCCTGGCGCAAGGGATAGGTAAGATACTCAAGGTCTACAGCGTATTCCCAGTTAGTTATGTTTAAGCAGAAATAACGCTGCATCAAAACCCCAAGTTGAAAGGAAAAAGAAAGAGAAGGTGCCTACTACTACCTCAAAGCCAGTTGGTGGTGATGAGAATGGAAGAACCCATGTAGTAAAGATTTACAAGATGCCGAGGTATTACCCTCCTGAGGATGTGCCTAGAAAGCTGCTAAGTCATCACAAAAAGTCCTTTAGCTAGCATGTGAGGACACTGAGCTAGCATCACCCTGAGTACAGTTCTGATTATGTTTACTGTCCCCAACAGGGCCAAGTGAGTGGTTTTCCTGAAGCAGCTGGCTAGAGCTTGCTACTGGTGACTGGACCTCTGACCATCAACCATGTTCCTTTGAGAAGGACCCATCAGAAATTTATCATTGCCACCCCGACCAGGGTTAATCTTTTGGGTGTAAAAATTCCAAATCATCTTACTGTTTACTTCAAGAAGAGGCTCCATGAACCTAGACACCAAGAAGGAGAGATTTTTGACACAGAAAAAGAGAAATATGAGATTATGGAGCAGCACAAGGCTGATCAGAAAACAGTGGACTCTCAGATCCTGCCCTAAATCAAGAAAATTCAGCTCCATGGCTACCTGTGTCCTGTATTTTCTCTCTCTAATGGACTTTATCCCCACAAACTGGTGTTTTAATTGCCTTGCATAGAACTCCTATTAAAATATTTGGAATAACTTTTAAAAAATGAAGTGATTTGCCTCAGGTCCTACAACAATTTGTGGGTATAAGCCTAGAACCCCAGATTTTTGTGCTCTACTCAGTCATAGTACTTTCTATTGTCTTAGTTTCGTTGTCCATGTTTCCTTTCGTGTCTCTGGGTCTCTGTTTCCCCCATCTATAAAATGGGGGTGTTAGGCTACATGAACTACTAGAAGGTACATTCTAAATCTAAATAGGTAACCTTATGAATTTAAGGCTAGAGAATTTCACATCAACATTTCTTTCACAGGTTCTAGCAACTCTGACCTCCTGAATTGCTCTACTATATACATAATTGCTGACAGGCCTGGGACATGAAAACTGGAAAAAAATGTAAGTGGGAGAAAGGATGGGAATGAGTATTTATATGGTGCTTACTATGGGCCGGGCACTGTGCTAAGCAATTTTTACAAATATTAATGTGATTTGATCCTTTCAACAAGCCTGTGAGGTAAGTGCTATTATTATTGCCATGTTACGATAAACAGAAGTTAAGTGACCAACCCAGGGTCACACAGCTAATGTCTGAAGCCAGGTTTGAAGTCAGGTCTTCCTGACTCTATCTGCCTCATCACAGCTGCCTCTAAATAGGGTGTGGTATATTTCCTTCCTTTAAATTCACTTCTGCAGTGGCACCATGGGGAAAATATTGAAAACAGGAACCCTGAGGGTACTGTATGATTTCTAATTTAGAATTGGTTACCTGATATAGCATCACAGCGTCCTAGAATGTCAGAGCTGGGGATGAATAAGGGAGCATTTAAGTCCTACACCGTTATCTCAGAGATGAGGGAACTGAAACCCAAGAAACACAAGTAACTTCTCAAGTTTACTCAGTGATTTAGTGACAATCAGAAGAAACATTTTTCAAACTAAGGGAAAAAAAATTTGAGATTTTTTTTTACTCCACTGCCTCAGTTTTCTTTGCCAATGTTCAAAGTATAATTAGTGAAGAGTCTTAATTGTATAAATGTACAACTGGTTTAAGTCCCAGTAAAAGGCTGCGGAAATGGCACCGTGTGGTGGGAGGGGGAGGGGAAGAATGCTGAACCTGGGGTCACTGAACCTGAGTCTGAATCCCAGCTCAACCACTTGTGGTGTGACCATCACCTCTCTACAGATGTTTCTTCATCTGTAAAATGGGAGGCTTTGGCTAGTGGTGGGGAACCTGCAGCCTTAAGGCCAAGTCCTTAAGTGTGGCTTTTTTGACTGAGTCCAAGTTTTATAGAACAAACCCTTTTATTAAAGGGACTTGTTCTGTGAAGTTTGGATTCAGTCAAAGGGTCTCACTCGAGGGCCTAGAGGGCCACAAGTGGCCTCAAGGCCAAAGGTTCCCCACCTCTGGGTGATCTCCAAAGTCCTTCCCAGCTCTAAATATAAGATGTATCAGAAAGGACTATAATTCTTAATGACAATTAAGGCTGCTGTCCTTCATCCAGGTGTCATTATTGTACCAGAATTCCATGGAAGGAAAGATGTTTTTCAACTGGACTCACAGTTAGGCCTATCTCTCTTCTTCTTGTCTTCTTAGACAAGATGTACATGTATACATGTGTGCATGTACATGTCTGCATATTCACATATACATGCATATACATAATCTTGCTAATACATAGCTATATCTTGTCTATAGACACAGATCTGGGTATATATACTTATATGTACACGCATATACCTATACCTTGTGTGTATATATATACACACACATACACATACCTTATCTACGCACACGTGTGTACATGTGCATACATGTATATGTACATTGTTTCTGTGAACACACATATACACACGTATCTTGTTTATACATGCATATATCCTGTCTATAAACACATATACGTATATACACACCTACATAAACATATATCATGTCTACATACACATTGTGTATATATGTTTCTATGTATATACACACACACACACATTATCTATACACACAGATGTTCTTTTTCAGTCATTTCAGTCACGTCTGACTTTTCATGACCCCATTTAGGGTTTTCTTGGCAAAGATATTGGAATGGTCTGCCATTTCCTTCTCCATCTCATTTTACAGATGAGGAACTGAGGGTAAAGTAAACAGGGTAAAGTGACTTGCCCAGGGTTACATAGCTGGTGAGTGTCTGAGGCCAGATTTGAACTTACAACGATGAGTCTTCCTGAATCCCAGTCCAGTGCTCTACCGACTGTGCCACCTATTTGCCCTAGATACAAAATATATATAAAGTATATAAATGTATGTGTATATATACAGATATATATTTGTATATATGTGCACAAATGTACACATATCATATATGTGTGTCTGTTTTCTATTTATTTAAAACATACATGTTTATGTACACATATACATACATATAAGCATATATGTGTATATTGTATACATGTGTATATATTTGTATATATTTATTTCTATACACATTGCTTCCTCCGAATAGGATATAATTGCTTTCCATACACATATGCAATGTTTATGCCTATATGCACATATATGTAAATTACATCAGACTACCAAGTAAAACACAGCCATTAAAATTACTTTAAAACAACATCAAGTCCAAAATTCTCTCTGATGATAGCGCTTAGCCAGATGTGTTTAGAAGGAAAGTGCATTATTCAAAATGAATCCATTTTTTAAGAGAGACTTTTGCCAGGTACACATTGTAAATAAAGTTAAAAATGAAAGCATTTGGTTTCTAAAAATTAGTCAGTATCATCACACTTTAAGAAAAGTCACCCAGCTGGCCCTTTGGGGCCTGCAGAACAGTGAGAAATGAGAAAAGGTGGAGGCAGTGACTGTGAGAGACACAGAAGGAGCCAGTGACAGAAATAGCAGGAGACACAGCCAGTAAAAGGAAACGTGTGGAGAGAGAAAAGATCCAGGGGTGTTTGTGACTTTCTGCTGATTTTTGTAGGAAACATCCCAATAGGTGGAGAAATTGAAATTCAAAAAGTCTTTATCTTTTAGACAGAATGTGAAAAGGATGCCTCAGAATCCCAGGGTTAGCTCACAAGCCTGTGGAAGTAAAACTCTCTGAAGCTCACAGGCCATACAGGCCACAGAGGCACACAGTCTCTGATGTTATTACAACTAAGAAATACTCCTAATATATTTGTGCAGCATTATTTTTGAATTTAGAAATGTTTTGTAGTTTTTAAAAATTGCGAATATATTTTTTCTGCTATATTTGTCTTGAATCCCTGAGAGTTGGCAAAATTAAACTTAAAACATTAACAGCATCTCAAGGGAATTTTGCTGTGATGAAAAGCTCCTTGTGTTTCTCATGAAAAACAGCACCACTAACTGGAGTACTTTCTAGGCCTACACTCTTCCTTGATTTATATTTCCTGGGCTGAAGCAGTCCAAGAAATTAAAATAAACAAATTGTTCTCTGGTGTGTTTTAATAAGACAACTTCTCAGTTCACTTCTATACACAACTATATAAAAATAGCTTATTGGCGTGATTTTTCAGGGGTGAGGGGAGGTCTGGACCTCTGCTTACCCATCTCTTTTTACCACAATGTGCAAATTCCTCCTTCGCCCTGTCTTCCCACCAGTTAGATCAGCCACACCATTCATCTTAGAAGGATGATGGACATATCTAGAGGTTGTGTTGTTTAATGCCTCACACAGCAAATTATTCATATATATATTTTGCACTTTTTGATCTGTTTATGCATTGCTCCTTCCCAGTATAATTAAGTTCCTTGAGCCTTCTCTTCACTTTCCTTCCCTTTCCTTCCTTTCCCTTCCCTTCTCTTTTTTGTCTATATCTTCCCAGAGTCTAACACAGTACCTGGCACATGGTAGGTACATAAATACTTATAATATAGTAATATAGTATATAACATAATATAGTATATAATAAATAAAGGAATGAATGAAGTAACAATCATGTTCACACAGCTACTATGTGTCAGAGGCTAGACTTGAACCCTGGTCTTTCTGACTGAAACAAGGCCATCTAAGCACCATCCTATGCTGCAGCTCACAATTTGATTACTGTTCTCCACATGAGTCAATTATAGGCCGAATAAATAGGAAAATGGATTATGTGTGCTTTGGCTTCTACAGTACAGGGAATGGCGGACAGGATTTGTCAATGCCAATTTTATGTTTTAAGTGGCACAGGCAACCATCTGTGCCATGGGATTTGTGGACTGCCATCAAACTCTCCTGTGGGAGGCGACAACCAACATCCCTGAGTTGCTATAATTCGAAAGAGGTGAGTGTTAGGAGGTGTACGTTTTCATTGTAGTGGAGTGGGGGGGGAGGGGGGTGGGTACGTGTGAGACGGGGGAGGGGGGAACACTGTCAGACCAAAGATGCACATGATTATAGAAGATTAGGAAGTACAACCTTAATAGGGATCACCACCTTATCACTAGGGCCAACCTTGGGATTTGCATATACCTCATACCAATAGGCTACATTGATAGAGAGGTGGAGGGGGGAGTCTGCACACTGAGTACTCTACACAGATGAAAGCAGAAGTCCAGACCCCACCTCCCAAGTCACAAAAACCTAATAAACTGTAGAATCAATAAGCTAGATTATGCAGTTAGGTATAAAGAACCAGACAGTTCTGACTGTTTTCAGTTGAAATCCTATAGGCAGGTGCATGCTGGTAAATGTTTAACAACTAAATCTCTGGGGAAAAAAGTCTACCTGACACATTTTTGTTTAATCTTCATTATTAACATTTCTTCCATCACTTTAAAAAACCTAGACAATCAATAAAACAATAAACCAAGCTCTGACTTGTGGAATCTGGTGATTTCCAAGTTGTAAATACACCAAAAATTTAACAATAACAGGTTTCAGACCCAGTTAGAGCCAGAGGCAGCACATGCCTGCTTATAGGTAAGTACAATGCTATATCATACTGCTATGCTAATATGTGAAAGTCAGGAAGGTGCAATCCTAATTACAGAAGCAATACTGTCCAAAAAAGGGGTCAGGAAGCATGCTTTGAAATGTTCGAGAGAAAGCAGTCATAAAGCAATACATGGGGAAAGAGGGAACCTTGAGGGGGGGGCCAGAAAAACAAACAGGTATCAGACCCTAGAGATGAAAAGGACCAAAGCAATTTAAATATATGTGGATGATTTTGTTGGACTTAGATTCAGTTCAACTAGCATTTTTTTGAGTGCCTACTATGTGTCAGGCACTTTGCTAGTCATTGGGGAACTGTCCCTGTGTTCAAGGAGCTTATATTCTAGTGGGAATTCAAGATGTATGGAGAATAAATACAAAGTAATTTGTGAAGTAGAAGAGTCAAGTCCACACGCATTTACTAAGTACCTACTATGTGTCAGAGGGTGGGCTAGGTGTTGGAGCTAGGGAGATCAGAATGGTTTTTTGTGTCTGTGTTGTGTGTGTACAAAGCAATACATATACAAAGACACATGACTTCATGTATGTCTTGTTGTATGCAACCATAGATTTAGAGTTGGGAGGAACCTCTGAGGTCAGAAGTCATCTAGCATAACCCCATCATTTTACAGATGAGGAAACTCATCTGTAAAAAGTAGTTTAAATGACTTGCCCAGGGTCACACTGGTAGTATCAGAGATAGGACCTGAAGCCAGATCCTATGACTCTAAATCTAGGGCTCCTTCCATTGCACTATATTGGTAGAACTGACTTCTAAGGTCCCTTCCAGTTCTAAAACTATGATGTTACATATGACCCCATGATAGTATAATTTTCAGAACCACAGAGTTAGCGGAACAGGAAAGAAGAAGAAGAAGAAGAAGAAGAAGAAGAAGAAGAAGAAGAAGAAGAAGAAGGAGAAGAAGAAGAAGAAGAAGAAGAAGAAGAAGAAGAAGAAGAAGAAGAAAGAACTTATATGTTGCTCAGTCATTTTCAGTCCTGTCAGACTTTTCATGACTCCATGTGAGTTTTCTTCACAAAGATACCAGAGTGGTTTACCATTTCCTTCTCCAGCTCATTTTTACAGATGAGGAAACTGAGGCAAACAAGATTAAGTGACTTGCCCAGGGTCACACAGCCAGTAAATGTCTGAGGTTATATTTGAAGTCAGGTCCTCTTGACTCTATCTACTGTACCCCCTAGCTGCCTAACATTTATATAGCGCCTACTATGTGCCAGGTTCTGCCATCCAGAGTGGGCTGTCTCTAACAACCCTAGGGGCTACAAAGAGATACTTCACAGGACTACTTACAGCAGCTTATCTGAGCAGTGTGTGTTGCAAGGGCAGGTACAGAGGAGAAAGTGCCCAAGTAGCTCAGCTCTCTGCAATAATAACTAACATTTATATGGCACAACTGTAAGATTTGAAAAGCTCTCAACACATTATCTCATTGATCTTTACAACAACCTTGGGTGGTAGGTACTATACTTATCCTCATTTTCTCCTTCTGTCTAAGGCAGATGGAGGTTAAATGACTTGCCCAGGGTCACATAGGTAGTAAGCATCTAAAACAAGATCTGAACTCCCTCCGGTCTTCCAGACTTCAGGTCCAGCCCTCTAACCCTGGCCTACACCATCTAGCTGCCTTCGTAATACTTCTAGGCCAGGTAAACTGAACCTGAAATTCTGAGGTAACCTCTGCATCTCTTACTTGCTTCTTTCTCCCCATTCATTTCACTCTGGAGCGCATAGACTGAACAACAATAGGTTCCTGCCCAAGCACCACTTGATGGTTATTTTGGGGGCTCTTTTGGCTCAGGGTGAATGTAAATAGTAACTACTCTTTCTCTTTTGGCCAGAAACCCTGAGGGTTTTCTCCTCCCAGTTTGATTTTTTTTTTTTTGGATCAAAGGGGCCATCCCTAGACTCACTTTCTGAAGAAGTCTATTCACTAAATGGGTGTTGTCTCACTCAAAGTTGCAACTCAAAGCTTAAAAGGGCCAGGAACTCCCACTGCATTGTGAGCCATCTCCAGTCATCCTGATAGACATCTGGCCACTGAACACAGATGG
Organism: Phascolarctos cinereus; assembly: GCF_003287225.1. Lineage (NCBI taxonomy): Eukaryota > Metazoa > Chordata > Mammalia > Diprotodontia > Phascolarctidae > Phascolarctos > Phascolarctos cinereus. The sequence continues at coordinate 146,141,425 of NW_027555847.1, forward strand.
CTCTGGAGGAGAAAGTGAGGCTGGTGACTTTGCACAGCCCTCTCTCACTCAAATTAAAACCAACGGCAAGTCATGTCGTCATCTCCCTGATGTCATGGTTCTCTTCAAAAATGAAGGACAAATCACACAACAACCACAACCCACCAACTCCTGAGTAGCTTGAGTTAAAACCCAGATGGTACAAAACACTAGGGGTGGGAAGGAGATCTCCTCTTGCAGGAGAGGAAATTAAGTACTGGTGCTTACAATTCACTCAAGCCCCTGCACTGTGTTCTGCATTATTACTTAAGGATCTGTGATTACATCAGTGTGGGCATGCCTTTCAAATCATCAACAAGCATTTAAATGCCTACTATGTGCCAGGCACTGTGTTAGGCAATGGGAATACAAGAACCAAAATGAAACTTGCTGATCTCAAGCCACTTACTCAAAACTCAGCATGACAGAGTGGACATATATAAATATATTATAAAATACATACAAGGTGCATCTCATTTATAACCAGATTTAATTTTGGTGAGCTGCCTCATTTGAGCCTTTCAACATCCCTGGAAGGTGGGTGCTATTATTAAACCCATTTTATAGTTGGGGAAACTGTGGCAGAAAAAGGTTAAGGGTCACGTAGATAGTAAGTGTCTTGAAGCCAGATTTAAACTCAGATTTATCATGACTTCAGGGCAGCTAAGTGGTATAGTGGATAGAGCGCTGAGCCTGGAGTCAAGAAGACCTGAATTCAAATCCAGCCTCAGACACTTACTAGCTATGTGACCCTGGGCAAGTCATTTAACCCTATTGGCCTCAGTTTCCTCATCTATTAAATAAGCTGGAGAAGGAAATGACAAACCACTCCAGTATCTTTATGACCGAACAACAACAAAAACTACCATGATATCAGACTCAGCATTCTATCTACTGTACCATCTAGCTGCCTTTGTATACAGTAGGTGCTTAATAAATGTTTGTCTTGCAGTTTTTATATCCTCTTGGACATCCCACCCAAAATTACCCAGGAAGCCTTGAATAAACAAATTCCCCTTCTCTTATCATTCCCAAATTCATTCCTGCCATAAACTTTTATAAATCTTTGGGGCCAGCCCAAACTTGGGAGAAGATCATGTCCTTGTCAAGCTCGCTGCAGGCTAGGTCAAGCTCTTCACACTCAAACAATCTCCAGGATTGTCATGCAAACTAAAATTCTAAGATTTTAGGAAATATGGTATGTGGGTAATCAGTAAAGTAGCATTATTAGTCATGGCATATAGCCATGTGTTGTAGTGGAGACAGTACTAAAAGTGATGTCAGGAAACCAGGACTTGAAGCCTGGCTTTGTTATTTATTTTTTCATACATTCTTAGGCAAAGCTCTTAACCTCTCTGAGCCTTAGTTTCCTCATGTGTAAACTAAAGAGGTTGGTCTAGAAAGATGAACTCTAAGGTCCCTTCCAGTTCTGAATCTAAGCCTGCTTTTAAACTCCCCATCATTACAACACTTCCAAGGATTCTTATCTTTCATTTCATTGATCTAGATAGAGAGTATGTGTCAGGGCATGTGAGACAAGAAAGAGAGAGGGAGGGAGGGAGGAAGAGAGCAAGAGCAAGAGGGAGAGCAAGAGAGAGAGCAAGAGAGTGAGAGAGAGACAGACAGACAGACAGTGAAAGAGAGAGAGAGAGAGAGAGAGAGAGAGAGAGAGAGAGAGAGAGAGAGAGAGAGAGAGAGAGGAGAGAATATCATTCTTATTTACATCTTCTTCACCAAGTAGCATAATCACATTTTATGAAGTTAATTTGTAAGACTTGATTAATTTTACAATCTCCTGAGGGAGACTCTCAGTAGCCCACAAGGATATGCTAACCTTAGTATTACATCTGACTCATTTCACCATAGTTCCTTTATTGGCATGTGCTAATTTTATAGAATTAGCTGGTGATGGCAGAAGATGAATCTGTGCCCTTAACGTCCAAATCATCTATATTTCATGGATTAATAGTGCTGTGAGGAAGCTCAAAGGATTAGCTGATTTAGGACTCAAAACGTTTTGTTATTGGATTACTGTTGTTAATGATGACATGTATGATGTCAGCTGGGCCTAGTGCCTCAGCCAGTTCTGTACTGGGATAAATCATTATTCAACAATCATTTATAATTCCTGTGTAACTGACACTATGCTACGGGCCAAAATACAAGACAAAAATGATATTCTTCCTTCCCTCAAGGAACTTATATCTAACTGCAGGGAAACAATATGCAAACAGATAAGCAAGTACAAAATATATGCAAAGTTATTTTGAAGAGAGAAGGCATTAGTGACCACACTTATGTAGGAGATAGTGCTTGAACTGGGGCTTGAGGAAAGCCAGGGATTTTAAGAGATGGATTCTAAGGAAGAAGAACATTCCAGGGATGGGAGGAGAGTCCATTCAAGGTGGGAGATGTAATGCCATGAAACCCAGGCCAGTTTGATGGGAAAACACAGAATACAAGAGGTGGAGTAATTAATGTGAAATTAGTCTAGGCAGATAGGCTAGAACCAAATTATGTAAAAAAAGAGATACAGAGCTCTGCCTCATGTCCATCCACTGTCACCTGACAGATGAAGACTAGGCAAAATCTATATAGATTCACTAAGCCCAGTGTTAATTCTCAAGGAAAATTTGCATTGCTGGGCTAAGACTATTACATGGCCTTTAAAAGGCATTTCCCTGCCCCCACTCCAGGCCACTAGTTAAGAAGCAGCACACCAAGGAAGGAGTGGCTCAGGTGTTCAAAATCCACTTCCCTTCTGTGGTTGTTCAGACTCTTTCTGACCCCATTTTGGGGTTTTCTTGGCAAAGATACCAGAGTGATTTGCCATTTCCTTCTCTATCTCATTTTACAGATGAGGAAATGGAGGCAAACAAGGTTCAGTGTCTTGCTTAGGGTCACACAACTAGTAGGTGTTCCTTCTGTCTCCTATTTTACCTGTCTCCCTACTATAATGCATGCTCAGCGATTCCCCCATGATCTCACTGGGGAAGCTTCTCCACTAAATAATGATTGCCTCTCTTCTATTTTCTTTTTGAATAGGATATTTCTAGACCTTGCAATTTTTCATCATCAGCTCCTGCACAATTCTGAGAACTGGAGGAGACAAAAAACATGTTGAGTCATATTTTTGTTTCAGTGGTTACCTGGTTCCTGGGGCAATGGCTGATTTAGGTGAGTGGTTTCCTTTTAGTCTTTGACTGGAAGAGGTAACACAGAAAACTACTGTTCCAGCCACTGTTAAAAAATCAGACAAGGGAAGAAAGGACCCTGAGAGGTCATGCAGTCAGTCTATCTCCCTTTCTCTTATAGATTAATACAATGATGGAGTGAAAAGGACTAAGATAACATCTAGTACAACCTTCTAATTTTATACATGAGGAAGGCAGTGTGGTGTAAGTGAAGTGTGGTCTAGACAGAGGAAGAAAGGAAGAAGGGAGGGAGGAAAGAAAGAAAGAAAGACTTCAGAGGATCTGAGTTTCAATCCTAGCTCTGTTACTTATCCCCCAAGTACTGGTCAGTTCTATCACCTACACAGATATATGCTTTGGGATGAACATATAGACCCAATAGCAATTCCACAAGCAAACTACAAAACACTTTGTTCATAGAAAAAAAATCAAATTTGGAGTCAGATAAACTGAGCTCAAATCCCAGGCCAGCTACTTAGTATCTGTGTGGTTTTGGGGCAGTCACTTCACCAGAAAGGTCATGGTTTCTCATATGTGAGTAGGATTGTTCATTTCTATTCTATCTTATCTTTCCACTAGACTGTAAGCTCTTCAGAGGAGGAACCACCTCTTATCTGGACCTTTGTACTTCCCGCCAAACACTAGAACACTGCTTCACACAGTACACGTTTGGGCTATTGAACAAAAAAATGAAGGATTTCAAATATGATTTCTCTAAATTATTGCACCAAAATGTCCCAGAAATCCCAATATGTAAGCAAACAATGAATCGAGTCAGTATTATGATATAAATATGCATGCTAGAACATGATGAGAGTCACAAAAGATGGAAAACCAGACCCTAATGATCATTGCATTAAATTAAACAAGAACATTTTAAATGTCTGCTCTATGTCTAGCACTGAGCTAGGCATTAAAGTCTTTGAATTCAAGGAGCTTACACTCTACTAAGGAGAAATATGTTCACAGATAAGTCATTATACGACATACAAAATAAATGCAATTTTGAAGGTGGGATTAAAAACTAAGGGAATCAGGAAAGGGCTCTAGAAGATGGTGCCTCAGCTGAGCCTTGAAGGATATCATGCATGGGGCATCAGTTTGTAAAGATAGGTTGGAGCCAGACTGTGAAGTGTTTTAAATGTCAAACAGAGGAGTATATATTTTATCACAGAAGCACTGTGAAGTCTATAAAGTTTCTTAAACAGGGGAGGGTCATCATCAGAATGTTGCCACTTTGGCTACTACATGAAAGACAGGTTGGAAAAGGGGAGAGACGGAAGGTAAGTCGACCACAATTAAGAGGCTATTTCAGTAGACCAGGAGAGAGGTAATGAGAGCTTCGATTTGGATAGTTGTAATGTGAGCAGAGAAAATGGGATGGTTGTGAGATTTTGTGGGGGTAGAATGGACAAGCCTTGGCAATTAACAGAATATGTATGTGGGGGGAGGTGAGGAGGAATGAATGAGAATGAAGAATCAAGAATAACTCCTAAGTTGCAAACCTGGGTAATTGCAAGATGCCATTAACAGAAATATGGACATTTCTATTACCAAAATGTGTACCATCCAAAGATACATACATATATATAATATATATGTATATATGTGTAGTGAGCATATACATGACAGCATGGGTAGTATATTGCAGGCACTAGTGAAGTGTCAACCAGTCATCTGTCCTGATTTTTGCTCTGGTAAAAGTGATCCTTATACTTCCTAATTGTACATTCACGGCACTCTGACTGTTCTGATCCATTTTTTCCAAATTTGTATTCCTAAGCTTCCAGTTAAAGACAAACTTTATGAAAGAAAATGCCATCCAACTCTTAGAATGAGATTACAGCAGATGAATAAACAAGTTTAATAAATTTAAATTTTATTGACTAGGTTTCAATAAAACTCTAGGAGTAAGAAAGGCACAAGGGACCCAGGTTCTGGTCCCTATTCTGATATAACTGGAAAGTCAAATGATCTCTCCGAGTTTCTTTCATCTCTAAATTGAGATTGGACTAAATGACATCTAAGGGCTCTCTCAGCTCTAAAATGATATGATTCTAACTAGAATCTTGCTCCCCTAGAAAATGCATGTAGAAAATAGAAAACAAAGCATCTTATGACAATCTGATAGTTATCTTAAGCTCAGAAATGGGAAGTAGTGCTGAGACAAGATGCTGAGGTCCTATGCCCCTTCTCCTGCCAAATGCCTGTCCTCTAATGCCCTCTTCTATTACCATCACTATTCCAACTGTGGGCACAGGAAAATACCCCTTTGTCAAATGGGATTGGGAGAAGCTGCCAGTTATAATGAGCAGTTCCCTCTTGAATCATGGCACTAATCATGTCTCACTCATTCTCTCCAGCCCCCTCCCATTTAATGACAAAGTCCTAGAAGGAAAAACCATTTTCAGAAAGGGAGCAAATCAGCTGGACCCAGAATCCCAGGTCTGAATGAGAATCCTTTGCCTGTAAAAACTCCAACATGCCCAAAGGAAGGTCCTTTTTTTAAGCTATTGGGGGCAGGGGGAGAAGTCAGTTTCCTCTACACTATTCCTCTACACTTTCATTTTCACTTACAACAAGAGCTTATCCTACATGCTCAGACTCCAAGTATTGTCATCCATCTACTAACAATACTTTCTGAAAGCATTTGGGCCATCAGCAATTCAGCTCAGGAGCTGATGTGATGATTTAGCAATGCAGATAACTCCTCTCAGAATTTTCTTGGAATTACTCAGAAAACTCAGAATTACTGCCAAGTACAAAGTGAAGCACACTGATGATAAAGTCAACAGAAATGTTAAAGGAAATTCATTGGGATACCCTATAGGATTCCCTGGTCACTTGAAAAAGTCTATTTTGACTCTGACCTGGTGTAGTAGCCAGAGCAGTGTTACTGGAACCAGAGAATTTGGGTTCAAATTCTGACTCTTCTACTGCTTACTTGTGTGATCTTGGACAAATGCCTTCACTTAAGGCCTTCAATTCTTCATCTGTAAAATGAGGAATCTGGACTAGATATTCCTTAATGTTCCTTTCTAGCTCTAAAACTGTGACTCTAAGGAGAATTTGATTTCCACTTAAAAAAAAAAAGATTAGCACCCATGTGATATTAGGTATCACATAGAACATAGCAAGTACCTCTGTGCTTTGAAGATGTCAATTGTTTTAAACCTTGTGTTATAATTTGTGTTAACTCCTTGTGCACATTTCAAATCTCATTCTCATTTTGTTAAATAAGCAGTTTGAAAGTCTGAACTTTATTGCATTTCTTGTGGGGGGAGCAATCAGGGTTGTATTCATTGTATTTCTTAAAACAACTAAGTTGACAATGAAGGCATGACAACAAAGACTGTTTCTCCCCTACCCCCACCCCAAAGGTATATTACATATTAAAATAAAAGTATTTTTAATTTAAAAATTATTTCACAAACACATCTTTTGCTCACCCAATATTTGTTCTTAGTAACCAACATTTTATATGCTGCATACATTCTGAAATTCATTCTTGAGTTTGAAAAGATTCTTACGAAAATTAAGGGGTTGAAATCAGTCCTTTAAGGACCACCTAAGCCCAAACTTCTGCCTCCAGGCAACATAATAATTAAATCATTTCAGACAAATTGTAAATGTATCTTCTTTCCAATATTACTTATCCAAGGAGAATATTTCATAACCTACACATTTCTCTCCTTCCAGATTTTAGCCCAGGTGACAATCTCCCTCACTTCTTCCATTAGTTAGTTAATGAAATTGTGGTGCGATAGGTGAACAATACTAATAAGTTTCTGAAATCTAAAATCTGAGGGAAATGATGCTAATATGCAGACACCCACACTAATAATCCTGCTCTTTCCCTCACATTAGAATCTCTAGGTGATCCTTACAAGCCTCATTAGAATAAAACAAAATAAAGTGTGTTACCAAGGAGGAGGGAAGTCATGTTCCCCGATTGCTATCAGGAGCAAAACAACCAACCAGGAAAAAAAAAAAAATTCCCCAGCCTCGTTCTGCTGTCCATGTCAATTGACTGCTGGGTTCCCGGTTTAGCAATGGTTTTAAACAATTAACAGAACTGACTCTGCATCTGTTCTCTCCTTCTCCACTTTAGAGATGCAAATGGTAAGGAAAACAAACCGAGGGCTGATAAACCCAGCTGGGCAGTAAGGGTTTGGCCGAATTACCCGGAATGAGTGTACTCCCTGAGAAAATAATCCTGAATAAAGAGCGGCCGGCCACAGCATCCACACGGAGCTACCCCATTGTCAGAGATAAGGATAGGATGCTTTGTTGGACCCGTGCTTTCTCTCTTACCCCCCCCCCCAGCCAAGTAACAATAGTAATAGATTGGTCTAAAAGAATACTTTTCATTTCAAACTGTCCCTGCCTTTCCTCTATACCACGCTTCCATTTCAGATTCAACCTCTGCCCCTGCCAAATCACTTACCTCGGAAGGATGAGTGGAGGCTTTCTAATAGGAGAATGAAGAGGATGTCCTATAAGTGCATTTTAGCATCCTTCTTCTGGAACAGTTAACTAGGAATACAGACACATCCTCCTCCACCATTTTCTGATCACATGATCAGTGGTACAGCTAAATAAGGATGATCACCTGCCTCCAGAGAAACCTCCTGCTTGTACCAGCCGCCACGGCAGCCCCAGCAAGGCAAACGACACGAGGCTGGCCAGTTTCATTGGGGAACAGCAATTCTCTCAGCTGTGATGGTGCTGGCTCAGAGGATGCCCCCTCCACTTTCAGGCGGGGAGTCAGGGGACTGACGGCTCAGAAAGACTGCTGACCATTCCATTCCTAAGACTGGATAAGGTTGGAAGGGGATGGCAGTAGAGAATAGCTGATGGTGACTTCCATCTATTTTTGGCCTTCTTTGTTAAAATCCTGGAGTTTTTACAATATACAGGGTGAACAAGAAACATAGATTTAAATTTGGAAGGGACCTCAGAAATCATCTAAACCAGTCTCCTCATTTTACAGATGATGAACGTGAGGCTCCAAAAAAGTGGATGACTTGAGGAAGCCAGGATTTGAACCCTGATCCTCTCACCCCAGGAGCAGCTAGGTGGCATAGGGAATAAAGCACTGGGTTTGGAATCAGTTCAAGTCTGGCCTCAGACACTTACTAGCTGTGTAACCCTGGGCAAATCACTTAACCCTGTTTGCCTCAGTTTCCTCATCTGTAAAATGAGCTGGAAAAGGAAATGGTAAACCACTAGAGTATCTTTGCCAAGAAAACTCCAAAATGGGGTCATGAAGAGTTGGACACAACTAAGTCCTCTTGACTCCAGGTCTGGCACTCTATCTACTGTGCTACTCAGCTGGCCACAAAATGTTGATTATCTATATCTATATCAATATCTATTTCTATGTCTATATGGAAACTCACTGGCTGCCTGGAAAATGTCAATTTTATACACACACATATACATATATGTACATCTATATCTATATCTATATCTATATCTATATCTATATCTATATCTATATCTATATCTATATCTATATCTATATCTATATCTATATCTATATCTATATCCCTAAACACATACACTCTGTACCAATTCAGATAGAAGGCTACATTAGTAACTTGAGAAAGCTAGATGGTTCAGTGGATATAGTGTAGAACCAGGAGTGAGGAAGACTTGGGTTTGAAACCTGCCTCAGACACTTACTAGCTATGTAAATCGAGGTAAGTCACTTAACCTCTCTCTGTCTCTCTCAGTTTCTTCATCTGTAAAATGGGGATAATAAGCTCCTACCTTGTTGTGAGGATAAAATGAGGTATTTGTAAAGCACTTTGCAAACCTTAAAGCATTATCTAAATGCTAGCTGTTGTTGTTGTTGTTGTTACTTCATAGTCCAGATGATGAGATACACTCTTCCTCTCACTAGAAGGGGAGGACTATAGGTACAGAACGCTGCATGTGCTAATCAGACATAGTTGTTTTGATTATTGGTCTGTTGATCAATAAGCGTTTACTGGAGTCCTTATAAAGTTCCAGGCACTGTGCTATATAAAGGCTAGCTAGTGTTATAACTCATGAGGCTTCCAGCCCTGTCCCTACCACCATCATGGAGGAGAGAAATTCATGTGGAGAAGGGACCTACCTTCCTTAATACCACCAACACCAACTTCTGACCAGCTACCACCAACTACATGACTGAAGCTCAAAAACGCTATGAGTGGCAGCACCCACCAGACCACTCACTGCTCCTACTTCTATCCATTCCCCAAAGCCATCATCCTGGCAACTGCTTCTGTAGGTGCTTCACTCTTTGTTTCTTCAGCCAGATGCTGAAGAACTGGGAAGTTCTTGCCACCAAAGAAATGGATAGGATTTTCTCCATGAAAATGACATTCATTAAGGGAGATCATTAGCATCTGCTTTACTGCTGAGGACCTTGGGACCTTTCTGTCTGAATTGCATTTGAAAGCTCCTGTGGGTATTGTCTCACTCACTGGAATGTGAGCTCCCAGAGAGCAGGGGTCTTGTTGCTTTTCTATTTGTATCCCCAGGGGCTTAGTGCAACACTTGGCAAAGCTTAATTAATTTATTATTAATTAATTAAATACTTAATTCATGCTTTTTTTCCCCATTCACTCATACTTACCTCTTTGAGAACTGGACCCATTGCTCTTCGTTCTGCCTTCTGGGGACCAAAGGGAACAAGTTTAATCTCTCCTGCACATGACAGTCCCTCAAATGCTCAAAAACACCAGTCATGCTCCTCCCTGCACCCTGGATCCAAGTCTTCTCTTTTCCAAACTAAGCATCCCCTAGTTCCATCAACTAATCCTCATATGACACAGACTGAGGGTCCTTCAAAGTATTTGATATAGTCCTCTGGATATTCACCAGTTTGTCAGAGTCTTTCTAAAACAGTGGTACCCACAACTGAAGAAAATAACACAGATGAGGTATGATGAGGGCAGAGTGCTGAGAGACTATCACCTTATTCTTAGAAGTTATGCCTCTCTTAATGCAGCACAATATTGTATTACCTTGATTTGGCTGCAAAATCAATTGGCTGACTCATCCTAAGCTCAAGGTTCACTAAAACTCCCAAATTCTTTTCTGACAAACTGCCACTTAACTATGCCTCCTCCAACTTGATCATATGAAGTTGATTTTTTTTATACCTCAGTGTAAGACTTTACGTTTATCCTGATTGAATTTGGATATTATTAGATTGAGCCCAGTGGTCTAGCCTGTCAAGATCTTTTTTGGATCCCGACTCTTTCAGGCATTGTTAGTTATTCCTCCAATGTTCATGTCATCTTCAAAGTTGATGGCAATGCTGTTATGCCTTTATTCAAGTCACTGATAAAAATGTTAAACAGCACAGGAACAAGCACAGATCTCTGCTGTACTCCCACTGGAGACCTTCTGCCAAGTTCATATTGAACCATTAACAACTACTCTTTGATACTGGTCTTATGCCCAGTTCTGAACCCATATAATTGTATTATTTTCTGGTGCATAACTCTCCATCTTCTTCACAAAAACAGTCTAAGATACCCTGTCAAAGGCTTTAATAAAATCTGGGCAAATTCTATCTATAGCTTCCCCCTCATCTACCAATTTATGGAAATGAGATTAGTCATGACCTATTCTTGAAACCATCCTGGTTCTTTGTGATCATTCTTACCTAAGAGGCAGCTAAGTGGTACAGTGAATATAGCTTTGGGCCTAGAGGGATAAAAACCTCAGTCCAAATCCATCCACAGAATGTATTAGTTATATAGTCCTGGACAAATCATTTAACCTCTGCTTGCTTCAGTTTCCTCAAATGTAAAATGGTCATAATAACAGCTAACTCTTATTATAGATAATTTTATCATATCTAGCAATATATAACATCATATATTATAATAATCTGCTTATATAAATAATAAAATCAAATAATTAATAATTAACTATAATGTTGAATATAAAGTAATTAAAATAATAAATAATACATTATATATAACCTAACTCCCAAGGTTGTTGTGAGGAACAATGAGATACTATTTATGAAGTGCTTAGCATAGTGCTTGACACATAGTTGGCACTTATTTAATGCTTGTTTGCTTATTTTCTACCCTTTCTAGATATTCATGAACCATCTCTTTAGTTATCCATTCTAAAATACTCCTAAGAACCAAAGCCAAGTTCACTTGTCTTGAAAACTGTTTTATTCACTATTTTGAAAATTGGGATGACATTTGCCCTCCCCCAATATTGGGATACTTCTCCTATTTTCCACAGTCTTTAAAATATTATTAACAGAGGCTCAGCAATTATGCTTGTCAGTTCTTTCACAACTCAAGGACACAGCTGATTTGATTTCACCAACGGCAGCTAGGTACTTTCTGCCTATCTCCTAATTTGTCTTGGGTAACCATTCCCTGTTAGTCATTTTTTGGTTCTCTCTTTTCTACCATAAGGTCATTCTCTCCCTGGCTGAGAAAACAGAAGTAAAATAAAAACTGAGTATCTCTGCCTTCCCTCAGTCATCAGTTATAATCATTCTACACACCCCAAGTGAAGGATCTATTCTTTCTTTGACCACTTCTGTTCTTTCCTAATATATCTTTTTAAAAACAAAAGACTTTTTGGTACCTTGAGCATCCTTTGCCAGACTCAGTGCATTCTGAGCTTTAGCACACTTGATACTATTTGATAAAACTATGCCATGTTCTTATACAGGGGGTCCCAAAATCTCTGTGTAGTTTTAAGCTATTAAAGTTTAAAATTGTTATAAGATATCTTGTTTTTATCCTCTGTTACCTGACTTACTTTCATCTTTTGTATATCCTTTTCTTAAGCTGGTGGGTGAATTCCCTGTTCATGTACATCAGTCTCTTCAGTCAAATCTCATTTTTTATCTTCATCAGATTTGTTTCGCTGTCTGTCTTAATAATTTCATTCTTAAATATCTCCTATCCCTCCTGGGCTGACCTTCCTTTTAGAATTTTAGTTCACAGGATTCTACTATTCTTCCTCTGAATCCTTTAAAATTTGATTTCCCCAAACTTAACGTGACTGTCAGACTGTACCCATATTTCATTTTCTTCTTTGTCACAAGCTCACCCGCCCCTCCCCAGATTCTCATCATTTCTGCTCCAGTAACTAGTTCTTCCCTATTATTAAAAATGTGATCCACAACAGACTTTCCCCTTAAAGGTTCTTTTACTTTGGTTATGTTTTGCTTGTTTTTTGGCAAGGCAATTGGTGTTAAGTGACTTGCCCAGGGTCACACAGCTAGTAAGTGTCAAGTGTCTGGAGGAGGATTTGAACTCAGGTCCTCATAACTCCAGGGCCAGTGCTCTATCCACTATGCTACCTAGCTGCACCTGTTCTTTTACCTTTTGAAGGATGAAATCCTCACTAAGACAAATTAAAAAGTGATTAGCTGATCTGGTTTTGGCAGAGAGCAAACACTGGCAGATGTCTGGATTACTGAAGCGCTCGGCATTAATTATGACATTATTCCTCTGAGCCAAGCTACTTCTACTTCTTTTCTCTATGTGAGCTACAGCATATTTCATTGAAAATAGTCATTTCTGTTTCTACTTTCATTGACCTTTACCCAAAATGCTTGCCTCACAATGCTTCCTGCCCCTGGTTCCTTGATTTTCTTACAAATATATCTTCTTAATATGCAATGCTACCCTCCACCTCTTACTATACTGTTTCTTTTGAATATGATATACATATGCAGAGCCATATTCCAGTCACAGGTTCTATCATAGCAAATCTCAGTTATACCTTGAGATCGAAGACCTTTAGCTCCTCCTGCTTCCTATTCTTCTTTCACTCTAGCTACTTTCTATGCTGTCTAACTTGGATGACATTCCTAGGCAATGTTTTCTCTCCCTCATCTTTTTTTTTTAATAGTTTACAGCCCTTTTAACTAGATTTTTAAAACTCCTGACAAACATAGTTTTACCATGCTTCATTAGGTATACTCTACCTTTGATCGGGAATCTCTTATCTCTATGTTTTAAGCCTTAGTTCAGAAATCCGTTCTTAGACATATCTTCTAAGTCAGTCATTCACTTTCTAAATCAATAGTTCTCTTCTTTGTCCTTTGCCTTCAATGACTAACAGTGGAGAAAAACCAAACCTGTGGCCCTATGGCTTTCATTTTCTTCTCAAAGACTTGATAATTATTAGTAACACTTTTTAGGCTCCTTCTGGCAATATCATTTGTGCCCACATGAATCACCAGAAGCAGGGTCTAGTCATCTGTTTTCACAAGCTTTGGTAGGTTTTCCGTTATGTCTTGGGCACATGTCCCAGGAAGACAATAGCCCTATTTCTCTTTGTTTTCAGGTTGACAAATAGCTACTTCAGGACACCCTAAGAAGGAAATCACCAACCACTATGACCTCTCACCTGAAAGCATTAATGGATCACAATATCATCCTTTGGATGACAAGCAGCAGCTTCCTCCTCAGAATATCCCACTTCATTTGCTGAAGGAAGTATCTCAAATCTGTTCTAAACTCTAAGAATATATTTATCTTCTTCCTTTCCTTTCACCTCCATGGAATGCTCTTCCACTCTGCAACATCTCAACAAAGGCCAAAGTCTCCGTTTCTCCACCTGAGATCCTTCCCTCTGTTCCACTGATGCCGTGTTTCTGTTTCTTTTCATGATACTTTATTGTCACTAATAACCTGAGGCATGGAGAAGCATCTTTAGAATTCTTTCACTTTCTCTCCTAAGAGAGAGATGATCAGTCTACACTCAGAATACAAATAGCACTCGCCCAACTGTATCAGAAAGACAGAGTCCATACTTGATATAAGTCACTATACAATTTCTTGTTGTATTCCATTGTATTCTATTCTCCATACAGACTGATATTTTAAGCCATTAAAAGCCCATACTTCTGACTATTTATACTTCAACCTTAAGCATTTATTTAAAACTCTTTAACTGATTATCACCTCTTAATAACTTGACACCTACTTTACTATCTTTCCTTAGTATCAACACCACAATCATACCCTGCATCCCTTTCATCTTGCACCAGCATCCTGTTTCACTCACAAAGTTGCTTCTCACCCAAGTATCCATAATATCAATTTGCTTTACCGTGTAATTGTTCCACTTATTTTTTTCCGTACCAACTTGCCTCATCATGCCTATTACCTCCTCATTTTCCTTCCTGAGTCTACCTCTTTAGGCTTTAATCCCTAATTATTCTTGATCATCTTTAATCATTTTTAGATCTTTCTTAAGGGTCCTACCAGGTCCTAATCTTCTTTCAACCCAAAGAAGAATTTGGGCCAGTACCTGGCCCTAGAGACTGATCTCCATTCAATTTTCCTTCATTTCTTCCAAATTTCTCCTCCCCAAATTCAACTGATGGCTCACAAGACTGCTCTAAACCCCTCCGAATCAGGTATAGAAAAAAGTTCCTCTTTTTCTTAATTGGCTCTATATTTTTACTCCTTTATTTCTTTTCTCACAGAAGCTGAAAGTAAAAGGACTTTTCCACAAAGGTGTCGTGAGACATTTTGATAAAATACTTTGTCAAAATCCAGATATTATATGTCCACAGTATTAACCACATCTAAAAGTTTAATAACCATTATTAATCCATAAGGTTTTGTTTTACTATTACCAGTGACATACAGTTCCAATGCTAAGAATAAATTAAAAATACACATGACTAAACGCCAACAGCATTTCTACATAGCAATGAAAAAAAAAGCCAAAGAAGAAATAATAGAAAGGAAAGTTCCATTCAAAATAATTATAAAATTCAGTAAATATCTAGGAATTAATACACTGAGGAACACTTAAGACTTGCATATACAGGATAAATTGGAGGTAATGAACAGAAGGAAGACACTACTGTTTATAGGATAAGGAAAGCCTTCTTGTAGATAATGGGATTTTAGCTGGGACTTGAAGGGAAGCCAAAAAGATGGAGGAAGGGGGAAGAATTCCAGGCATGGGGGATAGTCAGTGAAAATACATGAAAGAGATGCAGGGTCCTGAGTAAGGAAGAGAAAGGAGGACATTATCACAAAGTACAAGGTAGGGGTGGGCAGTGGGAAGACTAGGGGGAGACTGGACACAGTGTAGGGAGACATGTTATGAAGAACTTTGAATATCAAACAGAAGAGCTTAATTGGATACTAGAGGTGACAGGGAGCCACCGAAGTTTACTGAGTAGGGGTGGGGGAGGGGTGATATGGTCAGCTCTGTACTTTAAGAAGATCACTCTGACAGCTGAGTGGAGGATGGACCATAGCAGGGAGAGACTTGAGGAAGAAAAAACAATTGTCAGGCTACTGTAATAGTCCAGCTATGAGGTAATGAGAGCCTGCATCAGGATGATATCAAAGGAGAGAAGGCGATATGTCTTAGAGGTGTTCTAGAAATTGACAAGACTTGAAATCAGATTGGTTATGGGTGTTGAGAGTAAGGTGCCAAGGAAGAAACTTGAGTTGCAAGCCTAGGTGCTTGGGTGACTGGAAGGACAATGGTGCCCTCAACAATAATAGGGAACTTTGCAAAAGGGTAAGGTTTTAGGGGGAAGGTAATGAGTTCAGTTTTGGATATATTGAGATTAAGATGACTATGGGACATCCAATTCTAGCTGTCTGATAGGCAGTTGGAGATTTAAATCTGGAGGTTAGAGAAGAGGTTAGGGTTAGACAAATAAATCTGAGAATCACTGGGATAGAGATGATAATTGAAAGTAGAAAAGAAGAGGGTCCAGGAGAGAGCCCTGGGGATATTCCCTGTTAGTAGGCATGACCTGGACAACAATCTAGCAAAGGAGACTAACAAGTAATGCTGAGATAGCTAGAAAGAGAACCAGTATACAGTAGTACCATGAAAACATAGAGATAAATGATATAAAGGAGAAGATGGTGATCAACACTGTCAACAGCTATGGAGTCCAAGAAGGATGAAGAGTGAAAAAGGACTATTAGATTTAGTGGTTAAGAGCTCACTGGCAACTTTGGAGAGAATATTTTGGTTGAATGATGAAGTTGGAATCAAGACTGTAGAGAGATAAGAAAAGAATGAAAGAAAAGGAAGTGGAGAGACTGATTATAAACAGCATTGTAGAGGAGGCTAGTCACAAAAAGATGTAGGACAATTGCAGGGAGGGATGAATGGATCAAGTGAGAGTTTTTTTTCTGACAATAGAAGAGACATGGGCATGTTCTTAGATAGTAGGGAAGCAGCCAGTAGACAATGAGAGATTGAAGAGAAATAAGAGAGTAGGGATACAGAGGGGGGGAATCTGATGAAGAAAGTATGGAATAGGATCACTTGTACAGGGAGGAGTTTGCCTTGACAAGGAGGTGAACCACATCTTCATGTGAGACAGGGCAAAGACAGAGGTAGTGAAAGAAAGTATGGGTGATGTGAGATGAGGAGGTGAGGGGAAGAGGAGAAGAGAGGAGAAGACACAATTATAATATTCCTTAAATAAATTAAAAATGTCTAACTGGAGGGATATTCATTGGTTATGGCTGAGCTATGCATATCAACATAATAAAAATGACGATAATACCTAATTAGCCTACAGGTTGAGAACTATCCCAATCAAATTATCAAAGTAATATTTCTAGTACTTGACTAAATAATAATAAAATTCATTTGAAGGAATAAGTTATAGAATATCAAGTAAAGGAATGAAAAAAGTAGGAGTGAAGGAATTGTACTTCCACTCTTCAAATTATACTATAAAGCATCATCAAAAAAACTATCTGATTCTGATTTAAAAAATAGAAAACTAGATTATTGGAACTGCTAAGATAAGAGAGATCAAAAACCATTTAAACCAATAGTACAGTGTTTATAACAAATAGAAAATATGAATTATTTTGGGAATTACTTCCTTGGACACTAACTGCTGGGAAAATTAGAAAGCAGTTTGGCACAAGTTAATATTAGATGAATATCTTACATAATATAGCACAATAAGATCAAAATAGATATGTGAAAAGAACATTAATGATCACATCATAAAAAATTACAAGAGAACCAAATCACGTACTTTTCAAAGCTATGGTGAAGGGAATAATTCTTAACCAGTAAGGGATAGAGGGGATCACAAACAATAAAATAGATAATTTTGATTACATGAAATTGAAGAGCTTTCACACTAGCAAAATCAATGCAACTAGCATAAGAAGAGAGGTATGTGATTTGGGGAAAATCTTTGTATCAAATATCTTTTGTAAGGATCTGACATCCAAGACATCTCATAGACTAAAACAAATATGTGAGATTAACTGCAAATAACCAGTGGATAAATGATCAAAAGATAGGAACAATTATCAAAGAAGGAATTACAAATTAATAACAATAAACATAAAAACAACTCAGAAGTTTCATCTTATACTCAGCAAATTAGCAAAGATGACAAAAGATGGAATTAGTCAATATTGTGGAAAGATAAAAACACTAATATAGCATTGGTGGAGCTGTGAATTGGTCTACTCATTCTGGGAAGAAATTTGGAATTAGGCTAAGAAAGAGTCCATACATTTTTATCCAGAAATCCCACTTTCAGACATACATGCAAGATCGTCAACTATGGGGGAAGATGGGCAACTCCTACATACACCACAATATTTGTAGCAGCATTTTTTGTAGTAACAAAAACAAAAATGGAAACAAAGCAGATGCCTTTTGATGGAAGAATGCTAAATAAGTTGTCATACATGAATGTAATCGAATATTATTATACTATAAGAAACAATGAATATGAGGATAAAAGAATTACGGGAAGACATATGAACTAATGAGAAGTGACATAAGTAGAACCAAGCAATATACATAATGATTATAACAAGTTGAATGGAAAGAATTAAATAAACCTCAAAACTGAACAGTGTGTAATTATAGTGACCATACTTAACCCTGAAGAAAACATATGAGACTGTACTTCCCAAACTTCTTTGAAGAGGTGAATGATTATTGGTTTGAAGCCCTGAATATACTATTGAACTCAGGTTTGTTCAGTAGTTTTGCTAAATTGTCTTTTTTCCTTTTTTTATTTCTTTTCATTTGTTTGTTAAAAGGGATGGCTTTCTGGATAGGAGAGAGAAAAGGGCTATTTTGGGAAATAAAGGTTATTTAAAAATAAGATATCAATTAAAATTTTAAAAATAAAAATATGTTTTACATAATCAAAGATAAATTATTTTCTTTTCCTTCTGCTTAACTGTGTGCATTTTAATCTAAATATATTTTATTAATTTTTTTTCTTTTTACATCTCTAAATATCCCTCCCTTTCCCAAACTGTATGAGTGATCTCTTCTTTACTAAAAGAAAAAAAAAATTAAAGAGGAAGAAATTTTGGAAAAGCTCTTTGAAACTAAGCAATACATCAAAAAGTCTGACATATTAAAATAATCTGCACTTATGGTCCTTCATCTGTACAAAGAAGTATGAGAAAGTTTTGTCTCATATCTCTTCTATGGGGCAAGGCTTGGCTTTTATAATTTTACAATGTTCAATTTCAATGGCTTACGTATTGTTCTTTCCGTTTATATTTTTGTAAAAATTGTGTGTGTTGTTTCCTTGGTCCTCTTTACTTTCCATTGGTTCATAAGGGGAATTGTGGGAAGATGGCAGCAATTTAGGACCTACAGGAACCCACATCTCCCACAAATACCCCGAGAAAACTCTAAAAGTGCACTGGAAGGAATAATGATAAAGAAAACTAAAGAGAAACAGCTGCAAGTTCCTTTATTTTGTGGAAGACTGTAAAAGAGACCACTAGAATCCTGCAGAAGACCCGAGCAGAAACAAGGCAGAAAAGTGGAAGGCAAAGCACATAAACAGCCAGGTCCCACAGCAAGATAGAAGAACCAGACCATCACCTGGTGCAGCCTAAGCAAAAGCTGCTGCAGGAGAGAGGACCAGACCTCCTCATAGGCTGTTAGTTCCCAACCCAGAGTGTGGGCAGCCCATCCCGAACCACAGCAGCAGAAAAGTATCCAGACCAGTGCCCAGACAGCTCAGTATATAGGCAGCCTGCGCCTGAGCCAAAGTAGAATCTACAGTAGGAGAAATAGCTAGAATAGGACAGGGAAGCAAAATACCTGGGGTCTTACAGGAGCCTGCAACCAGTTCATCCTATAAATGTAATCTCTAGGTCAGAGACTATGGACATTTTCATTATTTTTAGTAACTCCAAATTGCTTTGCAATTTGGTACCAACTTTGCAACACTGATATCAATTCACAGTCCACCAACAAAGCATTAGTGTGCCTTTCTTTCTCCAGCCTCTCCAACATTGACTACTCCCATCTTTTGTCATGTTTACCCGTTTGCTGGATGTGAAATAAAACAGGCTTGTTTTAATTTTTCTTATTATTAGCAATTTGGAGAATTCTTTCATTTTTATTGTTAATATTTTATAATTCTTCAAAGATAGATTTTCACTTAAGGTATAATAATTTCCTGAAGTTGTAACATTTTAAATTTATTTCGCACTAGAATAAGTTTTTAAAAATAAAGTTGATAAAAGAGATTCAATGTTACAAACTTACGCCAAAGATCACATCCCAAAGAAATTCTATTTTTCTAACTTCAAATGTATTGTTTGTTTTTCCTGAGACTATCATAATATATTAGAAATGGCTATTCATGATGGATGAAGTATTTAGGCCTCTAATTTCCATGTCTGGAATTGGTTGGAAGTACTACATAAATTTTATCATCCAGGAGATATATTAATAGAAAAGGAAATAAATGAGTTCTTTACTGATACCCACGAAATGTGAAAAGATCTAATAGAAGGCCTCTTCTTCACCTCCATGTTGGATAAATGAGAAAGCATGGATGGGTTGCGATCTTCATCATTGGAAAACATGACAACATTGATGAAATCACACATTCATTAAGGTATTAAAAATTTTTGAGAGAAGCAGCCAAATTAATTTCTTACTTGTAACGTTAGTGGCTAATGAGATTGAAAGTGCCTTCTGTTGTCAAAAAGTCAAGGTCAAAGGACATACAATGATGGGTTCTTAGCGTCACATGTGGCCTGGCGGATGGAGACAGATGGCTTTCCCACCAACAGAGGGTAGGAAGCTCTGGGCTCAATTTAGTCTTAGGAAAAGCAGTTCTTGTGTGTATGTGTATGTTTTAAGCCTATTACGCCTCTACCCCAGAATCCTGGGGAAAACTTCCCAAACAAAGTTTAGATATGGCCCATTTCTAGGTTCTCTCCAAAACAGATTGACAAGACTCATTTTGGAAATTTTACTGAAGGTACAAAGTAGTAGATGTCAGGAAGAGAACAGATATTTATTTCCTTCACCACGAGAGAAATGTTATGAACACAAAAGACCAATAAGCATATATTAACAAATATTTAAAACATGAACTAAAAGTCATCATCATATCTTTTGTACTCTCCTAAAAGACAAAGAAGACTTGGAAAACTTGTGGGACTGCTGAACAAATTCCATTCAAGGCAAGGAAACATTCTCTACTAATGCACATTGACATCTTCTCTCCAACTGAGAGTGGCCTGGGTCTCTGAGAGAGTGAGTGACTTATTCAGGGTCACACTTCCAGGATGTGTGCTTTTTTGGAGTACAACGCCAGCTCTCTATTCACTATACTATGATGCCTCTCTATTTAATAATCTTATTATCTTATCATCTTGTTCAAAGATAAGAATATCAGGAAAATATTTTTAACCATAGAACTGACCATAGGAAAAGCCTGGACTTCTGCAGAAAACAGATAAAACAGTCTTGGCAGGTGATCTGGAGGTGACTTAAAGTGGCAGCATATGAAGAAGCAGCCACATGAAACTTCAAAGTGGGGCACACCAATATATTATAGCCAGCTAATAGTGTATGCTCCATAACATAGAATACTTCCCTAAAGTTAGCTTGGCAAATAAATTTTCTACAATCTTCAATTGACCCATCCAGTGGACACCTGGCCAATGATAGGACAATTCCCATCTCTTCCTCTTTTACATGACATTATGTGAATCAGTGCCATATATTTTGCCAATTACATTTTCTAGTACAAAATGTTCCTAGCGTGGTACTTAAACATAAACAAACATGATCGAAAGAGGATCCTTGTATGAGGCAACTGAATTGAGTCAACTTTTGTGTGCAGCTGTCCCAGGCTGCTTCATTATATCATATACTTTATTTCCACAAATCGGTGATGTCTTTGGTGGGTGCAGATCACCATCCACATATACCTTTTCACTAGATCTCTTCTAACTCGAGATCTATAATTCTGACCTTTTATTCTCTCCACCTTACACTCAAATGTGTGATTATAAAGTTGTGGCCTGCTATAGAACATCATTCACAGAATGTACCCTGATCATTACTTCACCAAAGATGTCTCCCTATCACATTCCTAAATACTCAGTAAGTAAGTACTTAAGAACTTTCAATCTTTTCCTTATCTATTGTAACGGAGTTGTCTGCCCATATACAGCTGTTCCATGTGGTCTCCTCACCCTGGAAAATCACTCTACCCCAACGGCCCCTTCTTTTAAATGGTCAGTTCCTCCTGGAACCTCCATTTTAAGGAAAGAGTTCAGACCAGCCATAGTCCATTCCATTCCTCTCTAGGCTCTGCTCCTGAGTCTCTGGACTTCTTTTTCTGCCATGACTCCATACAAACCTTTCCTATATCCTACCCCTTTTCAGTTTGCTTTTGTGGGTTATATTCCCCTATTACAATGTAAGTTCCTTAAAGGTAAGGACTATCTTTATTTTTGCTTGCATTTGTATTCCCAGTACTTAGGACAGTGCCTGGCACATAATAAATACTTAATAAACGTGTACTGACTTAAATACTTGCTGACATACCACATGCAATAGAGCTTGATACAGTAACGGTATTGGCTCTCGCTAATTTGCCTGTTCCCACTGCCATTGCAACCACCCTTAAGGCATCAATGCAGCTTTGTAGTTAATGTAATAGTCTTCAAGGAAAGGAGCTAAAAACTCTAAGGTTGTTGTATTTTACTCTATCACTATAGAACCTTAATCTTTTTGCACCTTGGATTTTTCCTTGCTAAAATGGAAACAGTAGAACATCCTATTATATAGACCAGCTATGAAGAGTTACTCTAAATAGGTGTCATTCAAATATACACTTATTAAGTGCCTATTTGTCCCTGTGCTACAGGATTATAATTACAAATAACCCCTTTTCATGCTTAATAATCAATATTTTATCTCCCTGAGGTAAGAGCTCTCAAAAGTATACTCCCTACAACACTAAAATGCCTTGAGTTTGACTGTGTGCCTTGGATTGCATGGCACTTATACTTGATATTATATGCACATGGGTGAGTTTCCCTAGCCTCTCAGGGTATGCCATGACTCCTCATAGCAAAGAATAACACTGTTATATGAGCAAAAAAAATTGAGAATCACTGCTTCAACAAAACATATCAGTCGACAAAATTAAACTTTAGCCGTTAACAAAGTCAAAGCTGGTATCAAATCCCAGACTTTCAGATTGAGTTCAGTGCAAAGTCAAGACCCTGAAGGGCAAGACAGTAAAGAAGCATGGTTTAGGAAGGGATAGCTTTGCCACAGATGCTTGACCTTTGGGACACATGCCCACAGCACCTAACTTAGGCTCTACATATATACATCCACAAACATATAGATTTGTTGTTCAGTTGTGTCTGACTCTTTGTGACCCCATTATGAGGTTTTCTTGGCAAAGATACCAGAACGGTTTGCCATTTCCTTCTCCAGTGGACTAAGGCAAATAGAGATTAAGTGACTTGCCCAAGGTCACACAACTAGTAAATGTCTGAAGCCAGATTTGAACTCTGGTCTTCCTGATTCCAGGCCCAATGTTCTAACTACTGAGCCATCTAGCTGCCTCTGAAACATTTACATACACACACATACATACATGTATATATGCAACTAAACATGTATATGCATGTAAGTGTGTATACATACATATGTTGAATTGAGTGGAAAATTAATTCTAAAAATCAGATTGAGTGTTCATATGGGAGGATTTCCCTCCATAGTTCCCCATCTTTTAAGTAAAGGAGAAATTGAGAAGAATTCTATATAATGGATTTATGGAATCCACAGAGCAGAGAGCCTCAGCATAATGACTCTCGAAACATGACCGGAAATGACTGTCTCTACAAGTTCGGAGCTTGAAACTTAGAGGGCCTCATGAAAAATGCAGGAAGAGCTAATGGCATATTATATGTGTCACTCACAGAAATAAAAGAACTTTTTGTAGGGCCTGTCATATGGGAAAATTAGCCGAGAATGATTAGTGTAAAAAGAAAGAATGTACAAAGATTTGGCTAGGACAGGAAGGTCTAGAATAACATCTTTCTCTAGTTTGATGCTGGAAATATGCCAGCAGTAAAATTCACTGAGCCTTAAGGTCATTTAATTTTTTTTTAAATACATAATCACTCACCTTTCTTAATCATGAAATAGGATACAGAAGGGGACAGCAAATTTAAGGGTCATCTTAATTCTAAATACTTAATCCCAAAGCTTCCCCTAACACAGTTTCTTATCACAGTGAGCATTTTCCTAAAAGATCACAGAATGGGAGCTTTATGAGGTCACAGGGCAACTCTTTTCCTCTTACCACAACTCAGCAAGACAAAGAATAAAAACTTTTCCAGCTACATGTGCTTTCATTTGAATCCTCTGGTCCTTGTCTGTCCTTTCCCCCTAGGACTACAGACTCCAATATATATATATTTATACATGTTTTCACAAATACTTTTTATCATTCAAGTGGCAATTTTAAAAAATTGTAGGCAACATAGTATCTAGTGTACTGTTTACCCAATTTCCCCTTCTTGATGATGGATTGTTTTTAAAAATAAAGTCTCACTTCAAGAAATGATGAACTGACAAATTACTTGCACTTTTTATGTGATCTAGTGGGAAAACCAAAGGCTTCTACTTCTCTCTGTCTCCATCTCTCTCTGGCTATTTGTGTGTGCTGAAGTCTTCCATGAATGTGGGGTAGGGGTAAAAAAACTTTCAGACTTTCATAGCAAAGGCATGTTCCATTGGGACAGTAGGGAGAGAATGCAGCTAAGAGAAATGTGACAGAAAAGAGGAGAGGATGTATTGTTTTCTAAGCTAAAAATTTTTAAATCTAGACTGTTGCTTTCCAAAATATTTTTTGGGGAAAATCTGATGTTGGATTTTGGACTCTCAGGTTTTATTACATATGTTTACATATATTGTACAAATTCCCTATCTCTCCATATGCTCTTGCTCATATCGAATCCTTGCTCAGAAGTCTCCCCTCCCTGCCCTTCCAAATGCCACTCATTTTCCACACCTATTCAAATCCCACCCCTTCTGTAAAGGCTTCCTGAACTACTTCAGCCCATTGCAATCTCTCCCTCTTTTTAACTCCTAAAGCACTTACTATCTGTACCATTTATTTGGCACTCAACCATGGACTACTTTGTGATATCTCTTTTCCTTTTTTGAATTAGATGGCAAGCTCCTTGAAGGCAGGGATCCTGTTTTATAAATTTCAATATCATCTACCATCAAGTATAATTCTTCGTTCATAGTAGGAACTTGATAAATATGTTTGAGTTGCTTAAGCAGGCACTTCAGTACTTTTGTGTCTGATATAAGAGTTTTATTCCTCTCCACTTTGGTTAAAGTTTCCTAATGGTGATATCTTGGTATGGGCACTTATAATTAAAAGAAAAAAAATAAATTAACAATTAAAGTGTCAGTGCCATTTTTAACGGTGTCATCTGTGGATTTCAAGGGCAGGTGACATGTGAACAGGAGCTCAAACAATTGCTCATTCAACTAAAAACTGCCTTGTTTCCAAGAAAGAGGGTATTACCCTGCCAGCAAGGCTGCTGGGCTCCATCTGCTGCTACCTTTATAGTAAGAGAGAGATTGAGGATCTCCAAGGAACAGAATAGCTTGACAGGATGCAAGAAAGATCGGGATAACAAAGAAAATGCCTGGAACAGAGAAGGCACTGACATGTTGTTGAGCCTGTAAGGGCTGTACCCTTAACTCATTAAGGCAGATTCCTTAGCTTCAGTACATGAACGTTTTTTATTTTTTTTCCCCTTAGTTGTTCAGCCAATTCTCTCCCAAATGAGGAAAGAATGCTCTCCCTCCCAGGAGGGAATTTGCTCATTCCACATTTTAAATCTACTTAGATTATTCTCCTCAATCCTCAGTTAGGCACTTAGGGTGGTACATTACTACCAAGGAATGATTTAAGTACTGAGAGAGAATTTGGCTGGAAAAGAAGAACTCTCCTATTCCTTTTATAAAGAGCAAAATTTGAATTAGTCGTACAAGGTTGCTTAATAGATTAGATGATGTTTGCTTCCAGATGAAAATACAAGGTGTTACTAATAGTCAAATTGCATGCACCTCACAGAATTTTAATGTAAGAGGAATGGATAGTTACTTACACTACTTTGGTCCAGCCTATGACCTTTTGGGAAATTGTCAAACTGGGGGCCTCAGAGCATTGCCTCGTAACAATGCACAGCTTAGGAGACTGGCTCCATGTTCTCCCAGGACTAGAGGAGAAGCATCAGGATCTTTCCCCATGTGGCTATTCATGGGCTAAATGGCCCTCAGATAGTAGAACAGTGTTTCAGTGAGCAGACTTGAGAGCAATGGCAGTTTAGGATGGCATTGTGAGGGTGTGAAGAGAATTGGTTTATCTGGTTAAGCTACAAATCAGTGTACATTTCTGAGTATAGGAGAAGAGTAGAGACTCAAAATGCATGTCTTAAGTTAACACAACTAAGCATAGAACTTTAGTACTATTAAGTTTCACTTTCAGAGATTCACCAATTATTCTAGCCTATTGAAATAAATATGGATCCTGACTCTGTCATCTAACATACTCCTCTCAAATTCTTCTCATCTATATATTTGACAATAATAGGTAATGTGTTATCATGCTTTAAATTTTGCAAAGTTTTCATGTAGCACCTTATTTGTTCTTCCCAACACCTCTGTGAGGCAGGTATGATTATTATCCCCATTTCATAATGGAAGAAATTGAGCCTTCCAGAAGTGAAATGACTCTAGTAAGTGTCTGAGGCAGCGTCTGAATTGTCTTTGACTCCGAGGTCAGTGCTTTATCCACTAGGGCCACCTGGCTGCCTCTATAAGCATGTTTGCTATGAGTTTATTCAATTCACTGATGGAAATTTTGGCTAGAATAAAGCCAAGGACACATCCCCAGGACACACCACTAAAAGCCTCCCTCCAGTTTGACACTAATCCAAAAATCGTCTCTCTTTCAGTTATGCCAGTCTATCAGTTCCAAGTCCACACAACTGCACTATTGTCCAAACCCATATCTCTCCATCTTGTCTTCAAATAGAGCAAGAAATACATCAGAGGCCTTGCTGAAATCTAGGAATGCTATTTCTATGGCATCTCCTCACCTATCAGTTTAATAACCATAGAAATGGAAATGAGGTGAGTCTGGTATTACTTGTTGGTGGTACGGTGGAGCAAGGGCTGGACCTGGAGGTAGAAAAAGTCCTGAGTTTAAATCTGACTTTAGACATTTACTAGTTGTGTGACCTTCGATAAGTCACTTAACTTCTGTTTGCCTCAGTTTCCTCAACTGTTAAATGGGAATAATAATGTCATCTACCTGCCAGAGTTGCTGTGATGATAAAATGAGACAATATTAGTAAAGCACTTAGCACAGCGCACATGGTAGGTGGCTGCTATATAAATGCTAGGTATTATTATTATTATTAAACAAATATTATTAATAAACAGGTATGATTACTAAACACATAATAATTATTACTAATAAATAAGTATTATAGTTATTGTTGCTTCCTTTTTCAAGTGACCACAAGCTCTCTCATTAATAATACATTTAAAATTTTTGACAAATGATCATCAACTTCACCGGCCTCTAATTGAGAAGGCTCTACCTCTTCTTTTTGAAAATCAATATATTCCCAGATTGTTAAAATATTAATAGATAAATTCCCAGGTGGGGGGAGATAGAGTGGTTGGGGTGTAATATACATTTTCTCTTACCCTCTTGGGCTCGGTTCTGTTGTTTCGGAGTCAAGAAACTCTGTCTCCTCCTCCATATCCTTTTCTGGGGCCACACTACCTTCAGAAATCTGCGGTGAAAGCATTTCCCATTCATTGTCATGGGCAACCACCTTTAGCAAAAGAGCATCTCCATCCGCCTCACTTACGTTCTTATTCTTATTCTTCCTTGCCAGGCTGCCCTGGCAAGAGGACTTATCCATTCTTGAAGATTCATGAGGACTACTGTTTCTTGTCTCTGCACAGACTTGAGTCTGTTCAGCTTCTCTCAGAATCTGATCTGCAGCCATGACAGAATGTCCAGACCTCAAGGCCACTGTTTCTGTTTGTCTGGAACTCTCTTCAGCTGATGCATTGTAAACCTCACTTTGGCCTAAGACCATCCAATTTGGGTCTTGCCCAGGGCTTTCTAGAGGTCTCCTTTCACCTTCCAGTCTTGGAAGCACAATGTAAGAACCATTCTCTATTAAAGGTCCCACTGCAGACTGGCCTTTCCTTTCATTTGTTGCAACTGACTGTAATATATCCTGGGAGGATGCTGAAAACTCTCCTGGAAGCTCCATTTGTTCTGATCCAACATTGACTTCTTGTAATTGGGATTTACTTTCTCTTGGCTCAAGGGTAACCTTCCTTTCAGAGAAATTTTCTTCACGGTCAACAAGAATATAATCCATTTGTAGTGCACTTGAATCCTCATTCATCTCCATACATGCGTCTTCCTTATTTCCTGTTCTTAGCTCAGGATCCTTGCTAGAAACAAATTCTACTTCAAAGTCTAATGGGTTTTGGATAACACCTATATATGAATAAGGAAGAGGGAGGTACAGGAAAGGAGCAAAGACATTGTGGTTAGATGCATTTTGTAACTTTCCTATTTCAAAAGATCCCTTTAAAATGAAAAATATTTTCTAAAAGTCACTTTTTAAATTTCATAGTGACTGGCTAATTTTGTTACTTTCTTTTTCTATGTGTGCTATTGGGGACAATCATTACAAGCTATTTTAATTACACAGACTGCTTTATTTTACAAGACTGCATAAAGTTTACTTTTAGGACTTCATTTGACATGCATTTCAAACTTAGTACCTCATGACACTCTCTGATCCCATCAAACTGACCCTCTGTTTTCCACACATGACACTCATTTCTCATCTCTAAGCCTTTGCAAACTTATGGGGGGAAGGGAAAATGAATCCCACACATGCAGTCTCAAATCATTCCAGGAAAGCCATGTTTTGTTAGTTAAGGCAACATGTCTTACCATTAGGTGGTCTCATGTCTCCACCTGCTGGTGAATCAGAATTACGTGATTCTACTTCATTGGAAGAAAGAGCTGACCCAAGATTGGAACCAGATTCTAATGGCAGGGATGTTGGTTCAGGATCTTCCCGTATATATAATTCAAGCAACTGGTGCCTGGCCTTACCGTCTCTTTTCTCTGAATGGCTTGTGGTATCTTTTCTACACAGTGGCGCAGGGAACAGTAATTCTTCCATTTCACTGTCAGAAGACTGTTCCTCAGCTGAGAGCACTTCCTTCTCTTGCATGGAGCTTTGGGGTGCCTCTGTGAGAAATGATAAATCAAAGGGAGGCGTATATGGCACAAGTGGATGTTTGGTGGAAGTCTCCTCCAGGAGAGCCTCGCCACCATAATGGAAGTGTTCAGGCTCTTTTATTGCTTCTTTATCAAAATTTGTAACCATTGAGCTCTCTTCAAAATCACCCCAAGAGGTTGCTGAGAGACAGATAGTTTGTCTTCCTGTAGAGTTTTCAGGGTTGTTCTCTTCTAATGGTGATTTTTCCGTGTCCTTCATTGTTCCATCTGAAGTGTTCATTGCACCATTCAAACTGTGTCCTTTAATAGCCTCATTTCTATCATAAAAAGGGCTTGTGGCTGTTAGGATCCCAATGTTGGCGTCTGGCTCCTCACCACTTAAAGGATGTTCACTGCTAATCAAGGCATTTGTATCTTTTTTACTTTCAGAAAAGATATCACCTGTTATACAAGAGCTATTCACCTTAATAATAGCTGGTGCCTGGGAAGTTATGATAGCATAAGCTCCCATGTTTTCAACAGCCAAATCTTCCATTTCCACTGGTTCTAAACCTGATGCTATTTCTAGGGTGGTTTCACTTTTGAATTCTTCTAAGTTCTCTTCATTGTCACCAACCAGTTCAGAAGGTTCAGAGGAAGTTCTGGGAGAGACTAGCCTGTCAACATTTGCTTGTTCATTGTCTGAATGCAAGGAAAATTGTTTTTCAGGATGCATTTCCACATTGTGAATGGCAAACGTCTGTCTAGGAATCAGAGCAGTTTCTTGATTCCCCTCTGATTTGGTGAGATAAAACTCACTAGCTTCACCTCTAGGGCTGGCTGAAGCTTGGGCAAGATGCTGCCCAGGCTCTTCCTTCATTTCATATTCATGACACACATCAGGACTGGTAGAAGACTGGGAGTTACTCTCCTGGTCACAGTGATTCAATATGTCTGGATTTTCACCGTCTGCTTTCAGGCTGAGGGGCTGCTCAGTGTCAGTCCACAGGTCAGGCATGGCTGAGATAATCTGCCTACCTTCTTGGAAATTTTCATGCAAAATATCTGGGAAAAATGTATCTTGAGGAACCCCACCAGGTGGGGAACTACTCCATCCAGGACTAGATTTCATTGTCATTTGAGAGGAAGGACTGATGGCAATGGAGTCATTTGCATTAGTAAGTTCTGAATCTGGCTGATCCAGAGCAGGTAGTACTCTGTCTTGACATTGTTCTGAGTATGGCTTTCAGGCACAAGCTCATTAGTAGCAGTTGGTATGAATGGTTGTTCTTTCAAATCCTTTTCTTCTTGGCTTGGGACACACTCATCAAACTGCTCTATCTGTACAGAATCTGAGACCATCTGAGTTGGTTGGATATTCCAAGATGGTTCATAGCTTTCTTCATTGTCACCTTGAAAGGGTGGCTGGTTTTCATCTGTGAAAGGATCAACATGAAGTGCTTCTTTGGATTCAAGATCACCCTGAATAGGTGCATTCCATGGATCCACCTTTTGGCATACAGAAGAGGTCTCTTCTAAAACACTATCTGAGTCAGAAGGTTTCATCTCTTCAGGGCTCTTTTTCTGGGGCAAGGTGTTCCACCATTCTGCTCTCTCAGCTGAAAATCCAAGAGTTTCCACTGTGGATTTAGGCTTTACTTCTGACTCATTTTTAGGAGACATTTGCAACGATGCCTCTTTAGTTGCATGTTCAGTCTTCAGCATCTCTGGAGAACATTTTGCCTCCTCACTAAATCCAATGGCCTGTTCCTCATTTTTATTTACAGGTGAGAAATTCCAATGATCAGGACTGCTTTGATCTTCATAAGGTGGACTTCCTTGACTCTCACCTTTGGTTGTTTCCCAGGAATCTCTATATTCAGAAAATTCCTGATTTTCATGGCCAGCTATAGTCAAACATTCATTTTTTTCATTAAATATATTCCATATCCTAGAATCCTTCTGCAAATCTGCTTGGGAAGTGATCAAATGAACTTCTTTTTCCAATTTATCCTCACCATTAGAGTTGCTATTAATCCCTGAGCTTGTTGTAATGGACTTAGTATCATTATTGAGTGCAGTTTCAGGAATTTCATGCTCATTTTTTTGGTAATAGCTAACTGCTGAACTTCCTTCCTGAGATCCTGAATTTTGAGGAGTGTTGCCTCCATCAGGACTTGAAAAAGAAGAGAGGGAGTCATCATCCTCTGCTTGGGCATTCCAGATATCTAAAGTTTTAGGAACTTTATGATTGACAACTTTTTGGAATTCATCCATCATTTTCCCCTGTAAGTCTCCTACTTCAGGTACCATTTCTGGTTGATCATCAGTGGTAACAAGTTCAGAGTCTTTATTATTCCCTGTGCTCCAGTCATCTTGATTCTTTTGCTGAGAGTCTGTGGTCTTCACATCACCCAAGCTGGGTATAGAAGCAGATGGATCACTTAGATCAGGGCTTGATGCACTCGAGTGTGTGTACTCACTGGATACAACATCATCTTCACCATTTCCCATTTGAAAACGGCCTGTAGCAAGATGGTTTTCAATACTTTTCATTTCACGGTCTTCATTTATTTCAAGACTTGTTCCATTGGATTGAGTGTCACCACCTACATATGCATTCCAAATGTCAAGACTCTGGGGACTTTTAAGAAGAGGTGCCTTATCTACTTTCTCTATGGATACACTCTCTAATCCCAAAATTTTATATGTCTCATTTTTCTCAAGACTCATTTCAGATAATGAATGATCTGTTGCAGCTTGATTCTGAATAGATAAAATGTTAGCAGTGTCAACTGAATTTCCCTGATCCACTAAATGCTTCTCACAGGCATTATTTATCTTTAGATTATTTGTAGAAGCTTTTGCTTGTGCATCATTGGTCCCTTGGTTAGTAGTATTGCCCTGGAGTTCTACTAGATCCTCTGAGATTTCATTGGTATGGGAACTAGATGCAGCTGAAGGAGAGATAGTTTTAACAGAGTCATCATGAGTCCCTTGATTTTCAAATGCAACAGGAGAATAGAGTTCTGAGTCACCTTCTTCTCTTTCTGAACTTCCTGAAGCACTATATACTTCAGAACTTCTTGTATCCTCTTCAACTAAATATTCTTTATCAATATTTTCTTGTATGTTATTCTCATCTTCACTGTGTTTATAACTCTGGTCCTTCCATATGTCCAGATGGTCAGGATGTTCTTTTTTCTCAGGACTTGTTGCAAAGAATCCTTCATTGCTCACTGAAGTACTTTCCTGTGTTTCCTGGTTAACAGAATCAGCCAGAGGGGTGACAGGTGTAAATGCTTCTTCCTGCTCATTTTCTAAGATTTCTAGCTTATCTGGGATGTTGATGTCCTTAACATTTTCTGAGGAACTCAAAGTTCCCCATGGTGATTTGTTTTCATCTGAATCTACAATGTGTGATGGGTCAGGCAGTACTAAGGATGACACATTGTCATCTTTCATGACTGTATCCCAAATATTGCTAAAGATTTGCTGTCCACTTTTCCCAGTTAATGAATTTAATTCATTGAAGGTGGCATCTTTTCCTTCCTCAGAGGCACTGTAAGGCATATGGTGCTCCCATCCTACTTGAATGTCTTCCTGACTCTCAACACTCCATGGTTCTAGCTGCCTCACTGAAAATCGAGTTTCTGGTTCTATGACTTCATGCATGTATCCTTGGATTTGCCCTTCTCTGGAAGTCTCCATTCCCCCATTACAGTCATCCCAGTCTAAATCATTATCTAGATCTGAAATAGTTGCTGTCGATTGTGTGTCCTCAAGGATAACTCTATTCCACGAGTCAGTATTCTCAGGAGCTGCTTGCCTGTGGTCTGTGCCACTATGCATAAGGGTCAGTTGTCGGTTTGTTTCATTATACATCTGCATCATTCTAGGATCATCATAACTAGATTGGCTGCTTTCCCCAGCATCATCCTCAGCCGAGAGATTTTTAATATCTGGGCATTCTAACTTGAGCAAATCTTTATGTGGATTTGAAGGGACATTTGTTTCTGAATCAACTGTCACAATCTGGCTCTCATTTGGTGTTTGTGTTGTCCACATCTCTAGGGTCCCGGGGCCTGAACCAATTCTGTTTCTGTAGGATGGAGGCTCCATTGGCTGAGAAAGATTCTCAGCATCATCTGACTTATTCAGTGAGGTCTTCTGTGCAGCTATGTTAACATCATGATCAAAAGTTTTGTCCTCGGTTTCTTTCTCCTCCCCTACAAACGTAGGTGATATATATGAGTCTGATGTAGAATAGTTAGTATCTAATTCAGAAGCAACTAAATCTTCACCGACATTGGATGTGCTAAAGTCTGAGCACCTATATGATAAGAAAGAATCTTCCCAGGGAGCTGGAGCTCCTTCCTTATCATTCTCTTCATACAAGTTCCAGGTATTTACCTTTTCAAATGATTTCTCCCTGATCTCAGAACCATTAAACCCATCCTGATTTTCCCTAAGCAGCTTGGAATTATTCCATATAATGTCAGGATCAAGACTAGGATTCCCAGACTCAATGTGCATGTTGTTGGTGTCACCTTTGCTCTCATTCCAGGCTTCTGAAGTCACTTGATTATTTGGAGTTTGGGGCAAATTCTCTGATGGGAAATCTGCAGAAAAAGAAAAGTCTTTCTTTGCCACAGCCCACTCATCATGGTCCCTTTTGGGAGGCAGATTTCTGTCCATCTGATGCACATTCCAGGCCTTTTTCAGAGCACTGGTGCTGTCTTCTTTACTAAATTTAGTCCAGGTAGGGAAAGGCTCGGAATCCACATGTCCACCACTATCATTTGCAGGATTCTCCCATGGATCTCTTTCCATTGCAGAAGGTGAGCTGGGCTGCCACACAGCAGCAAAGTCTTCTATCAAGTGGCATGTTCCCTGGGGGGAAGCATGTGATAGATCTGATTTCTCAGAAGGCAGTTTCTGGTGTTCTGGATCGTCCTCACTTTGGTGGCGGGTATCCGTGCTACCCACAGTCTCTTGCTCAAGTTGGCTCTCCCAGGGATCCAGCTTTGGGTATTCACCATGTCTTGACTGCTTTTGCTGATACGCAGAATCAGAGGCCCTCCTATCAATGGGGCTTGCTTTGTGCTCTTTCCAGGACTCAGGACTCTGGAAGACAGATTCCTGTTCACTGGAACTCCATGTGTCAGTGTTCAGAAGGGCAGCATTTTTGGAGTCAATTTCTAAACCACCCCACCAGCTGCTGCACCTCGTACGCATTTGAGTAGGCCCTGTGCCATCTAAGTCATTTATTTTTTGAAGCATGTCTTCTGGGAAGAGCAAGGCTGGGTCCTCTGTGAGTGGTGAGCTTTCCACAAAGCTGTTCATTGGAGTTGGTGGGACTCTCGTCCCAATGCTTTTCAGCCTTTCAGAGGGAGGAGAGTCATCTCCCACAAAATCAGTGAGGCTCAAAGTTCTTTCTGAGAGGTCCCCAGGGCTTTCTTGCTTCTGGGCAAATTCCCCATCAAATTCCAGAAGGCTATCTTTTTCATCCACTGTCATCAGTAAATCTGCTGAGTAATTAGCCACGTCATTCCCTAATAGATTCATCTCCTCAAGCCCCTTTGGCACTGTGGGTGGCTGTCCTTCTGATGAATCACTGTTGGGAAAGAAGTCATCTGCTGGGGAATAGTCAGCTGAACGGGAAGATGACTGAGATTGCACGGAAACATTGGGTGCTGGGTCAAAATTGAAAAGATCAAAATGTTCACCATCTTCTCCAGACTGTGGTTTATGCTCCTCAGCTATTGCTCCTTCAGGGATGGGACTATAAGACTCAAACCCTGGGAGGAGGCTATGATGAGACCCAGCACCTTCACCAACTGGGCTGTCATCACTTAGGAAAACTGAGCTCTCCTTGGAAGAACGGCTACTCCGAATGGTTGCCAACCCACTATCAGGGCTCACAAGGTCTACATTGACATCCACCTGAGCTGGGATGGAGCCATTAAGGTCTTGAGGGTTTTCTATGAAATTCACACAGCTGGGCTGTGGTTCTACATCAGAGCCATACAACTCCATGATGCCAGAAGATCCCTGAGAAAGTGGTGCACTCCCAGCCACAGCTTCAGTGGAGGATGTCCGGCTGTTGGAGACCATTTCTGAACACCTCCTGTTAATGACTTCCTTGACAAGGAGAACCATCTGATCAGAAGTTATCATAGGGTCCTCCTGCTGATACACCAGGATCTCATCACAGCCACATTCAAAGGGCTCCAGCTCCAAGCAAGGATTCTGACACTCTTCCAGTTCACAGCAGATCTGTCAGGAAAGCACATTTCAAATGAACATGGCTATTCACCCCTGTCATCTTTGCAGCAAACTCGTATCAAACCCATTTAACTACACAGGCTTGAAACGATAAGTGAAACAAGGTAACTTAAAAATCAAGGCTTTCACTTCGGTGAAACACAGCCCATCTGCCTCCAAATGGTTGCACACAAAAATTAGGTTTGCACAAACCAAAACCAAAACCAGAGAGGCACAAGGATCTCCCCAGGAAAAGATTGTAACTGTACCACTGTACCACACTGGAGGATTTGGAGAGGCACTGTCCCATTTGGAAATACCTCGGTTTTTGATGCCATATTTTCCTCCTACATGCTACACGCCCCTTCTTCTAAGCTCAAGCTGTATACAGTGAATGAATGAAACAGCATTTATAAGTACTTACTATTTGCCTACCACTGTGCTAAATGTCGGGGACACAAAACAAGAACAAAGACAGTCCCTGCCCTTAAGGGCAACTCTTTCTAAATAGGGAAATAATACCTATAGGGAAGTGGTGGCCATAGAAGGGTATTTTGATATGGAAAGCTACAGGGAACATTATATGATGGTAAGGGAGACACTGAGAATTTGGTAGCATCCACTGACATTCTAATATACACAGAGCAGTGACAGAGCAATTGTATCCCTGTGACCTCTGGGAATGGGAGGAAGGAACGAGGACTACTGCAGTGCCTTCCAGCACTCCCATGTATATGTCATGGTCCTTTTTCAGAAAGGAAGACAAACAATAACAATTAGGATAAGAAGTACAAGATAGTAATTTAAAATCATCAGTGGAGGGGAAGCTAGCTGGTGAAGTGGATAGAGCACTGGCCCTGGAGTCAGGACGTCCTGAGTTAAAATCTGGCCTCAGACACATAAGGCTCACTCTAGCTGTGTGACCCTGGCCAAGTCACTTAACCCCAATTGCCTCACCAAAAAAAATCATCAGTGGGTATCTTTAGGTTGACTAACAGCTTAGCCAGTAAGTGACATTAGGGCAAAGAAGAGGACCTAGCTTCTTCTTCCTATGGTAACTTGGGAGAGTGTTTGAAAATCCTAAGACATTTCCAATTGGCCCTTGTTTGAAGGAGGGGGCACTGGGCTCTCCTAGGAAATTAGTATTTACAGTCTATGATGATACCTTTAAGGACTTGTTTTAACCCAATGCCTGACATCTTCTGAAGCCTAGTATAGGACTATCTTTTGCTACTTCTAGTTAAATTCTTAAAAGCTGACCTTCTACATAGACCATTTATCCCAATATTCTATGGATCACTAATTTATAGCCAGAAATAACTTAGAGATTATCTAGTCACATCTTCTTGTTTTACCGATGAGGAAACTGGAGCTCAGAGAGGCAATGTGATTTTCCCAAGGTCACACAGGTAATAAGTAGGAGAGGCAGGATTTGAACACAGAACCTTGGGCTCCTAATCCAGTACCCTCTCCTCTACACTACATTCTTAGAGCAATAAAACTACTGTGTCAGGGTACTCACCTGATTGCACAACTCCACGTTTTCTGAATATACAGCTATTTGACGTTTTGTCTGTTGGTCATCTGATAAGTAAGTGGCCAAAAGGATGAGTACATCAAAGCCATACTTTTCGGTAAAAATCTTCAGATCAGTGGCAATGTTTCTATGAAACATACAGTCCTGTAATAGAAAGAAAATGTAGACATTATCACATAATTCCCAATCTGAAGCTGGGGAGAGTGTGACACACCCCTCTACCCACCACTCACCACCCCCAGTACAATGGTCCTAAAAAGTACTGTGTGGTCAACATTAAATATTCATTGTGAGCGGATCTATTTTCTTTTGATAATTTTTTGAAATTTTTTGAGTTATGCCATTTCTTAAGTTAATGAGAAATGATAAAGTCAGTGTTGGGAATCATCACTTTTACAGTAAAAGAAACAATTCTTTCCAACATAATTAAGAGCAGCTGTCATTGATGTCTGCAGGTAAAGCATGTGGTGAAGTCACAAGGACATTTAAAGGGGAGGTAAGCCTGGTGGGACATAAGATGGGGCCACTCAGGAAAAGCCACACTTCTTATGCAAGATGCCCAGATGTTTGCTAAAAACGGAATGTGTGGAGTTTAAGGGAATTCCAAAAACACATATAGGATACATAGTGGAAATGGCTGTCAAAATACTGAGGGAGAGAGTAAATTTGCAGTCAGTGACTGAGAAAAAGGAAATTATTCTGGTCATCGAGTTGTGGTGGGCAATTCATTCTGTTTATGCCTTCCCTCCTCCTGATAACAAGGGATTCAGTAAAGTCCTAGTGCTAGTGATGCTATCTGACTGCTTAGCTCTGATTCAATGGGGGCAGAGGTTAGTGTTAAATTAAACATTGTGTATACCACAGTTAAAAAAACTGTAGGATTATGGGAACCATTAGAAAAACCTGCTAAAACTAATTTGAACTAGTTTGAACTCCCTAGAAAAAATAGGAAATGCTTAATTATCCTTTAGAGTAATCTACTGGTCAGTTTAAAAAACTAATGTCTTCCATTTCTGGGTCAGAGTTACTTTCCTGAAAGGGCAGAATACTAACCTGTTATTGACAATTCCATTTATTAAGCACCATGATAGTGTAATTGACTATGCTAGCATCCTTTTGTGTAATGGAGATGGTCCATTTGAGTTTGGGTCAAGGGCTCCCTTAAAAGGGGATCTCCTAGACTTTGAACAGTAGGAGAGTCCTCAGGAATTGGTCAGATAAAGAGGGGAAGTTGCCACTGATGAAACCTGACTCAAGGCTAAATCAACTGAAGTTCTTCTAAGACAATAGTTCTAAGTTGTCCTCTATTATTATTTCTTAAATCTAATGACAGCAAAAAGTAATTATCATTACCAACAATTCAGGTAAGTAATATTTTAAAAAATTAACCTATCCCAAATATTAAATAATAAATATTTTGTCTCTATTTACATCAACTTATCCCCAATCCTGATATACTATTCTGCCATTTAGAAATTAGTGAGGAGAAACAGACCCAAGATGACAGAGAAAAGGCAGAGACTAATCTGAGCTCTTCCAGAACCTTTCAAAGACCTTTAAATAATGCTCTAAAACAAATTCTGGAGTGGAAGAACACATAAGAGGACAGAGTGAAACAATTTTCCAGCCCAAGAAAACTTAGAAGGTGAGCAGGAAAGCTCTGTCTCACCAGAGTGAGAGTGGGGCACAGTCCAGTCAGGCCATACCAACACAGACTGGACCCCAGCAAACAGGAGCAGGCCTTGGGAGTGATCCAGTTGCTTCTGGAACACAGTGCACAGACCCAGCAGTGTGACTCTGAAGATGTAAGCAGTCTCTCTTTGATGCACAAATGTCATATTGCAACCAGCACTGTTCCCTTTCAAAAATACTGCCACAGATGTGCTGAAGGCCCTCATCACCTCACACCTGGACAATTGCAATACATTTCTCGCGAGTCTGACTTCTGTTAGTCTCACTTTCCTCCAGTTGATCTTTCATGTAGCCACCAAAGTGGTTTTCCTAAAGCTCAGTTCCAACCTTGGTACCTCCCTACTCCTTTAATTCCAGCATCTCCTTATCACCTCCAGGACTAAATGCAAAATCCTATGATTGGAGTTCAAAGACCTTTGAACCTCCTCCCACCATCCCCCACCCCTGCCTTACTGGTTTTCTTAGTCATTACATTTCCCCCTCCTCCATGTACTCTTTGATGGAATGACATAGGTGTCCTTGCTGTCCCACTCCATGTCTCTTCTTTAAGCATTTTCTCTGGCTGTACCTCCTGCTTACACAATAGTCTTTTACTTCACATCTTCCTCCCAGCCTTCTTGGCTTCCTTCAAGTCCCTGCTAAAATGCTGCCTTCTACAGAAAGCTGCTATTCAAGACCTCTTAACTCTAATGCCTTCCCTCTGTTGATTATTTCCTTTATTTATTTATTTATTACTTTACATATATATATATATATATACATATATATATATATAAACATAAATATAATATGTATTATATATATAATACATATTATATATGATACATATTTTATATATATATCCTATTACTTGTACATACTTCTTTGCATTTGTTTCTTCCTTTAAATTGTGAGCTCCTCAAGGGCAGGAACTGTCTCTTGCCTGTCTTTGTATCTCCAGCTCAAACTAAGCACAGTAACTAGCACATAGTGTGCATTTAATAAATCCTTATTGCCTGACCAAACAAAAAAATAAAGAAAAAAATAAAGAAAGAAATTAGGGACAACAATTGCCCTTCCTTTTTCTAAAGTTTGTTGTTGCCCAACCATTGGGTGGAAATGAATGGCTGCTCTACCTCCTTGTCTGAAGAAGAAACCTAGAAGAAATATCCAATATTGCTTTTCTCTTAACATTCAAAATCTGAAAATAGATTCAATTATTGAAAAAGATCGATAAAATGTTAGATAAAAAAATCAAGATTCCAAAAGATCTCAACAGGTTAAAAAGCTAAGAACTGCCCACATACAAGATGGTAGATACTCAGTGTACAGATTGCCTATACAGGAGTTTATAGAAAAAAGATAGGGGAGCAGGGATTGGGGTCAAAGGGGAAGGAGTGTGAGATGTAGCTGTCAAATAAGTTAATGTGACTTTAAGCTGCAGTAATAGAAGCATATTATACAGAGCCTAGTTCCGCAGTACTTTTTTTTTGGTCAGACCGCCAGGAGTATTATATAAAATTGTCAGAGGCAGAATTTGAATTAAGTTAGAATTCAAGCTGTTTGACTCACACTCTATTTCTCTTTCCCCAACACCCTATCCCATTCTATTTATTTGGAAACTTTAGTAAAGATAGGATTGTTTAAAACCCTTAACAAAAAAAAAATTCAAAATTTGAGCATTAATTCTTCTCACTAAGTTAGCCAAGGGTTTTATAAATAGAAAATGAATGGTGATGTGATAAGAGTTGGAAAATTTTAGAGTTGACAGGTACAATGGAGATCATGTTCCTTCACAAAATCACAGTAACTTAAGAGCTGGAAGGGACCACAGGTTCTGTGAAGGAGTTCATGTAATCCAAATTGTACCTGAACAACAATTCACTTCTACAACAGAGAAAAGGCCACTTGACTTAATAGTTAAAAGATTGTTGGTAACCTTGGAAAGAGCAGTTTTCATTTGGATGGTAAGGTCTGAAGCCAGATTTCATGGAGATAAAAAATGAGTGAGATGTGAGGATGGAAACTGGATGACTTTTAGTAGGAATTTGACCATGGAAAGAAGGAAAGACATAGGAGGATAGCTTGAGGAAATGACCATCAAGTGAAAATTGTATTTAAATACGGGGTGTTCCCAGAAGAATTGCAGAGTATAGGGAAGAGCAGTGGATAGAGAAATCTAAGTTTTGAGAAAGAACTAGAGTGATGTATCAATGGAATAGAATAGGGACACAATATACAGTAGGAAATGACCACAGTCAACCTAGTGTTTGATAATCCCAAAATCCAAGTTTTGGGGATAAGAACTCATTATCTGACCAAAATTTCTGGCAAAACTGGGAAGCAGTTTAGCAGAAACTAGGCATAGACTAACATCTCACACAGTATAACAAGATAAGGTCAAAATATGTACACAATTTAGACGTAAAAGGGGACATCATAAACAAATTAGGGGAGCATGGAAAATTTTACCAATCAGATCTATGGATAATGGAAGAGTTTAGACCAAATGAGAGACAGAGAGGATCACAGGAAGTATAAACGGATAATTTTGATTACATGAAATTAAAAGAGCTTTGCACAAACCAAACTAAAGTGGCCAAAATTAGAAGGAAAACAGAAAACTGGGGGGAATGTATGGCAAGTTTCTCTGATAAAGGCCTTATTTCTTATATAATAGGGAACTGAGTCAAATTTATAAAAAAAAAATAACAGCCATTCTCCAGCTGATAAATGATCAAAGGATATGAATAAGCAGGTTTCAGATTAAGTAATCAAAGACATTTATAGTCATATGAAAAATTTCTCTAAATCACTATTGATTAGAAAAGTGAAAATTAAAACAACTTTGAGGTACCATCTCAAACCCACAAAATTAGTTAACATGACAGAAAAAGAAAATGACAAATACTGGAGGGGATGTGGAAAAGCAGGAGCAGTAACGTACTCTTGGCAGAGTTGTAAACTGGTCCAATCATTCTGAAGAACAATTTGGAACTATGCCCAAAGGGCTATAAAACTGTGTACGCTCAGGAAGACAATTGCTAGGTTTATATCCTAAGGAGACCAAAAAAAAAGGAAAAGGACCTATATGTACAAAAATATTTATGGCAATTTTTTTTTGTGGTGGCAAAGAATTGGAAATTGAGGAGATGCCCATCAAGTGCGGAATGGGTGAACAAGTTGTGGTATATAATTGTGATGGGATACTATTGCGCAATAAGAAATGACAAGCAGGAAGGTTTCAGAAAAACTCAGGAAGACTTATATGAATTTTCTAATTTTCTTCTAATCTTGGCTACATTGAGTTTTATTTGTTTAAGGACTTTTAAATGTAATGTAATCAAAATTATCCATTTTATATCTCACAATTCTCTGTATCTCTTATTTATTCATAAAATCTCTTATTCATAATTCTGATAGGTAATATGTTCCATGGTTCTCTAATTTAGTTGGAATTATACATTCCTAAAATTACTCCATATTAAATCCAGTAACATGTGTGAGTCCAGAGCTACATGGAACATGGGTTATACTTTGTCCTTTGTTGCATACATACAATGATGCTAGATGAATTCTGAAGCACTCTGTTTAACATAGTAGAATATTCAGAGAGATTTTCCTGGGTTAAGAACATTTATATATTATAGCCCGATCATCTTCACATTTCCATTATACCCTGTGGTTAACCCTGAATTTCAATTCTTGAGTGATATGGTATTCCATAGCTTACAGCTACACAACAGCATCAGAAAAATAAATTTAAAAGATGGACCTTTGCTTTGAGGAGAAACATGGGGTCATTGAAAGAACCATACAATTTTCCTAAAGCAATTCAGCCCGTTCATCATCCTTTTTTTAGTTACTGTCCAAGATCTAGCTTTATATGTATCCATATTTATATCTGAATCTATATCTATCTCTTTCTGTATCTGTATCTATCTATATATGCATCTGTATCTATATCCCTATCTGCATCTCTATCTATGTCTATATCTATTTGTATTTGTATCTATATCTAACTATATCAGTACTTATATCATCTGTATTTATATCTGCATCTATCTCTGTATCTATATCTGCGTCTGTATCTATAGTTGTGTCTTTGTATATGTTTGTATTTATATCTATATATTTATATCGATACCTATATATCTATAGCTGTAGCTGTGTCTCTGTGTCTATTGCTCTATATTTCTATCTCTATCCCATCTATCTATCTATTTATCTATTTATCTATATTTATACTCATGAATAAGTTCTCTAGATTATGCCCAACTGTATACCTTGGTCTGGATATGGTGGGAAAGAGCAAACTGTAACAAATTACAAAACAGGAATTCTACAAAAGAAGGGTTATAATGTCATCAGAGAAACGTATGACTTGGAAAAAAATGATAGGCTAGTCACTTGGCGAGAAAAAGGGACAATCTATGGCAGGCTTCTATGTTTCACTGGCATCTATGACATATCAAAAGAGCTAGAAAAAAGCTCCCAGAATATTGTTAGATTGCACCTCCCTCCTTTCCAGTGGAAGATGTGTAGGAATTCAAGTATCAAAGTTGCATACAATGGGATGGAGAACTTGCATTGATGAGATCACAAGCTCTATTGAAGTAAGAACCTTTATAATGATGTGTCAGACTAGGGAATTCAATATTCATTCATTCATTCATTCATTCAATCATTCCAAAAACGGTAAGTTTTTACTGTGTGCAGAACACTGCTATCAAGCTAGAAAAGGAGACTTTTATGGCTGGCAAGCACAAAATCAACATTCAGGGAAATTAGCATTACTAGAAGTTCAGTTTGTCTAACTTTGTTAATCCATAAAACAGCCAGAGAATCCATTGGTTTCTACTCTGCTATGTGTTAATAGTAATCCTGTAAGGTATTTATGTAGTAATATATTTGATAATGAATTGATGTTTTAGACTCCTTCCATTTTTATCTATGGTGTTCTTTGACCTGTTCTTTAGAGCAGAGCTATCAAATTCTCAGTCCACAGCCCAAACCAGATTAAAATGTAATTGAGAAATGTTTAACAAAATACATAAAACTACAATACAATGCAGATAATGTTATTTTGTGGTTTTCTAAGTCAAAATCTGACTAGCAGGAACCTATTTCTATTTGACTTTGACACAACTCTAGAGTTTACCTAGTATAATATCAGCAACCACAGTATTAAACAGAATACTGATAAATTCCATCTTTCTATGAATCACGCAGTGCTGAGCAAAAAATCATTAAGTGAATCTGAAAATAATACCAAATTAAAACGGGCAGAAAACTAATATACTCTCCCTCCCCCACAGAGAACTGTCCAAAACATGTGGTATCTTTCTGGACCTAAGAAAATGTCAAGATTTATATTTGAACTACAGGCAAACCTGAGAATAAGTGAGAGTCGAGAAACATGGCCAGCCGTGCATGTTTGCTCTTCCTTTATGCTTGTGCTGTTTGCATAGCAGATAATTTATTATTGTCTTCTAGCAAAGCACAGTCATGTGCTAGGATGGTGTTTCTGTTTATGCCAAGCTAGGCTGTCCCTGAATAAACAGC
Organism: Phascolarctos cinereus; assembly: GCF_003287225.1. Lineage (NCBI taxonomy): Eukaryota > Metazoa > Chordata > Mammalia > Diprotodontia > Phascolarctidae > Phascolarctos > Phascolarctos cinereus. Next base: position 146,185,289 of record NW_027555847.1, read on the forward strand.
AGTTCATCACCAGTGCAACACAACTGTATATTCAGGTTGGCATTTTAGTCTCCCCATCTGCCTTCTACCTGATAAATTACTGTTTTAGTTACATGTATACAAATACTATTTATTAATCTGCTCAAATGTGTCCAAAAATGTGTTTCCCCCCCTTAAGTTAGAAATGTAAAAAATACTTCATTTGTCAAATGTTTAGAAAGTAGAAAGGTTGTTATGATAGTGCGGGTTATTTTCTTTTCCTTTCCAGCTCCCCCTCTCCTTCTGCATTTGAAGTATGGATACATTCTCTTAACTGCTTTGTGGAACATAGCAAATGACTCTTTGCTAGGCATTGAACTTAATAATCTACTGGCAAAGATGCCTTAGCATGTCCTGTGGTTAGGAAGAAGGGGCATTGTTCTTAGCTTCCAAAGCTTTGTGAGTTTCACAACTTAGACAAGAGCTAAATGTTCATTCATTTTGTTTTAAGATTTTCGCCCCGTTTTCTTTTGTGCTTCCTTGTTCCATGAAGAAGGTCACTGAGGAAAAGACCTTTGTGACTTTCCAGTCAAAAGAGAAAGAGGAGATATATGATATATTGGAAAAGGTGTTAGGTTTGGAGCTAAAGAATTAGAATTTAAGTATTGACTTCATTTAGTGTTGTATATCCAAGAAAGCTGTGGAACTTCTCCATACCTCAGTATCTCATCTATAAAACAGAAATTCAAAAATAGCACAGGATTTGAGTCAGATTGAGTCACATCCTGGCTCTGCTAATTTATTTATTCAGTTAGGTATCATTAAGCACTAACTGCTCTGCTAGGTGCTACAGTTTTTAATATTATCTTATTGCGTATCCCCATCTTCCTAAGGAGCTCCTGAAGATGGCTCTTACAGTGAATGGTGGAGCAGCATTGCCAACTGAGCACTCATATGGGTATAAATCAGAGTCCCTGGTATGCCTGCTACTGAACTGATGTCAATAATATGGGACTTTACCAACTGAAGTTGCCAGGATAATATATAACCATATCCCATAGGGAAAGCATGAGAGCCAAAATAGTTAGTCTCTCTCATTGTCACAATAGGAAAGTAAATGCACTATGAAAAAAAAATCAATCTATTACTTATTCTTTATGTGTCCTTTGTCAAGTTTGGAATATTTCATAACTCATCTTCCCAATTCCATAAAATGTAGGTGATGATACCAACTCATTCCTGCTTCAAAGGGATATATGTGAAGACAATGAGATAAGTACATGAAAGTGTTTGGTAGACTTTTACTACAGACACAATCTAGGAATAGTGGTATTTTAATTTTATTTGCCTAATATAAATGATATTGTTGATGAAAATGCATCACTATGAAAACACTGGCAAATCTGTTCCATTTTTATCTATTATCTTTCCAGTATAAATGGTCTTTGAGTAATCTAGCTTAATTGGTTCTTAAATCAAGCTTTTAGAAAACTAGTTTTCTCTTCCACAATTATTTGCTATTTTATGAAGCAATACTGCTCATAAACTTCCAAAATCTTCCATTGTAAAATTTCATAAATAAGCTTATATCCCAAATTTTGGTTATATTCCAATTCCAATTTCTGAGGATAAGTAGCTTATTTGGGTATGTCAGGTTGGAGCTATTGTGATGGCATGTGGTCTTCTCATCTTTAGACATTCTTCTAGTTTGGTATTGATTTTGACTTTTGCTCTAAACTAGTTGACAACTGATCTATAATTTCTTTCCAAATTAATAGTCATTTCTGTTCTGTTTAGTTACAGTAAATTTCATTGGGGGTTTTAAAAATGATGTTAGTGACCACTAGGCCAAGTACCTTGTGATTCTCTTCTTTAAAAAGAATTAATTGTGGCTTACAGAATAAGGGAGTAAGAAGAAATGTATTTAGAAATGAAGATGATATAAAAACAAAGGATATAAACAAAAATTATAAGTAAACAAATAGAATTCATAATATATGGTAGTATAAAAAGCCTTTGACTGCTTCCATCTCATAGTCCTAATGATATTTCCAATATAGTTTTCATTGTCCTTCCTTGTGCCCACTTTCCTAGTAAAGTCACTGGATAGAATAGATAATGAAATGTAAGCTTCTAGAGGGCAGGGGCTATTTTGTTTGCATTTTTGTGTCACTAGTGCCAAGCAAGGTGCCTTGTACCTGACAGTTGCTAATAAATGTTTGTTGAACTTTAATTATTCATAGAATGTCTACCTCTTCAAGCTCTGCAACACATGCTCTGCTTAGCACATCTCCGCAATTATCTTCTTGGTTATCTTCGAGTTTATACACATAAAGGACAAAAAGGTGAAATGATCAAGTACCCATTGAAATAATCTTTCTTGTTGCTTTTGAGTGCATAATGAAATAAACCATGCTAACTTATTTAGCTCTCCAAGAAGGATGTGTGATCCTTAATACCTTCTTATGTCTTTATTTATGTTAAAAGTGTTTTATAATTTATAATAAGAATATCAATATATTATATTATATGGAGTTTCCTGTACCAATGAAACCCCTTATCTCTTGTCTCCTATCTGCTCCTTCAGTAGTATGCCACTTCATTGGTTGCTGAACAAGGATTTCACATTTAGAGTAACAGTAGAGACATTAATGATAAAATATCATCTAAAAACAGTGATCCCCATTACTCTTTACCTCCCCTTCTGTTATTCTGCCAAAGCTCAATGGAAAAGTCAAAGGAGACTTTCCAGAACTGAGGGCCATTTTGTTTTTTATTTGTTTCTTGGATGCTACTGTCAAAGAATTTATCACCTAAAGTCCAGTCTGCTGAAGATGCGCCTCTCATAGGTTAGGTAGATTTGTCCTTAGAAAATAGCCACAGTGTGTTTGGCCTGGTATGACTTTTTAGACTTCATGTTCTGCTATCAAAGCTTTCAAGAAACCAGGGTAAACTCTGTTACTATAATGAAGTCTCAGAGTAGGGCATATGTGGAAGGTGTCAATCCATAAAACAGAAAAATACAAAATAACTCTCAGTCCTATAGGGTCCCCTAAGTTTCTACAGTTTCTTCTAAGATTCCTGTGTAAAACATAAGAAAGATACCAGGTCAATGTTTCTATGGAAGATATGTTGAAAGACTGTGGACTATTCATGAAAGTTGGAAGGGAATAGCATCTATTATGTGTCAGGAACCGTGCTAAGCGCTTTCTACAAATATTATCTCACAACAACCCAGAAAGGTGGGTGCTATTGTTTCCCCAATTTTGTAGTTGAGGAGAATGAGGCAGAGGTTAAGTGACTTGTCCTGGGTCACACAGCTAGTAAATGTCTAAAATTAAATATCATAACCTGGCAATAAACATTCTTCATCCACATGATTTGTCTTAGGTAGATAGGATAAATTATTTTAAGTTATTATTGATCTCATTTATGAGGTTATACAATGTTCTTGGGTTTGCTGCTATGTCAACTGCAAACAGGAATATGTGGAGGACCTCACCATTTATAGGAACTCCATCTTCCATTTGGATTCTGCTCTGGCTATTGTCCATTAAAGTGACAAACACTTTTGGCAAACATGTCTCTCTCTATTAGACCTCATTTGATATCAATAATAAGAAACAAACCTCAATTAAGACGTTAATCAAATGAAACAGAGGCAAGAGAATATGGGGGGAAAAAAGAATGCTGCAATAGAAAGTCATCCATTGTTTCTATTTACACATCTCTCATCTCTTTCTATCCACACAAACAACATAATAGTTCAGGCCCTCATCACTTCTTGATTACTCTATTGCAATGGCCTCCTAAACAGTCTGATTTAATACAAGTCTCTCTCCTCTCTGATCCATCCTTCAGATAGCTACCAAAGTGATTTTTCTAAATGGAAAAATTGATGATGTCATTCCTTTACTCAGCAAGAACCAGTGACTCTCTACTACCTATGAACTCATATATAAACTCCTTTGTTTGTCACTTAAAGCCCTTCACAACCTGAATTCCCTCTTTCCACTTGTATTGCATATTACTGACCTACACGCACACTGTGGTCCAGCCAATCCAGCCATCTTATTGTTTTTCTTCATACATGGCACTCCCAGTTTTGCCTCCATGCTTTTGTACTCACTTACCACTACCACTACCACCTCATGCCTGGAATGGCAACTCTTTCCTTCTCGTAGAATCCTTAGCTTCTTTTAAGGCTCAACTCAAGTGTCATCTTTTACATGAGGACTTTCCCCATCCCCCTCAGCTCCATGAACAATATTTATTAATCACCTACTATGTGCCTGGCATTGTACTAAGTCCAGATAAACACCAAGAAAACTACTAGCTTGAGATAGTTCTCATTTTCAACATCAGATCATGACACATTTCTCTCAATAACCTTCTCCAGTGTTTTATGTAATGTTTTTATTTCCTTTATTCAGCTTCACTAGTAACTTCTCAAACTTCTCATTTGCAAAATTGGGTTTTCCGAGTTTACCGTGATATGAAGCCAGTACTTCACAAAAATCAGTAGAACAGGAAATGAAGATGGCAGTATCCAATCAGATTCCAAGTTTGAGAAGCTGCTCAGTACCCAACAGGTGCATGCATACTTTTAGTAAGTAATTGTAGTTATTTAATGATAAAATGTTTTTAAAATAATTCTCAATTAATGTTCATTTTTTTTCAAATGATTTCCAAGTTGTAAAGATATAAATACTTTATGAGTTCTCTGGATTTAGCTACTTAATAAACAGATATCTTTTACTTGGCTTTCACCTAGAGTGAAAAAATTACTGAGACACCAAGGGCATTGGAACCTGAGAAATTTGGGGAGCCTCTGCCCCAGCTCTTTTGCCTTCCTGCCAAAGTCCAATTATATATATTTATATAAAGCTATATGAGTAAATGTTGTCTCCCTGCTACAGTGTAAGCTTCTTGAAAGAGGGGGTCTGTTTCTACTTTTGTCTTTGCATCCTCAGTATGTAGCACAATATGAGGCACATAGTAGGAACTTAATAAATGTTTGTTGATTGGTTGATTGAAGATGCAGATTCTAATTTCATTTTTTTCATTGACTTACTGTGTGGCCTTGGGCTTACTTCTCTTCCCTGGGTCTCAGATTCTTAATGCGTTGAACACAATGATTGGAAATTGATTTTTTTAATAAAAATTTGATTACTTTTCTTAAGCCCAAAGTGGAGAACTGGGAACTCTGGATTCAAATTGGACAGGGTCAGATTTTGACTTTATAATAAGAAAATATTTCATGATAATTGGAGCAATTAGGGGGCGAAGTGAGCTAAGAGGTCATGGCTTCCTCACCACTAGAGTATAAATAGATGCAGAATGACCAGTTATTAGTGATGCTATAATGGGATTCATGATTGGGATAATGGATGGGTTAGATAATCTCTAAGGTTCCTTAGAGCACCACTTTTCTGTGAGTCTATGTTTGGGAAAGTAGCTTTACAATATCATGGACAAAGCTTTCTCATATTTTAAAATTATTTTTCCATAGGATACAGAAAATCAAATAAGCTATGTACCAGTGGATCTCTTACAACTGATACATTCCTCATCTAAAAGAGACATTGCAGGAAAAAATCATTATCAAGAATCTATAGCCAGAAGTAAATTAAAACATATCTATAATATTTCCTTTTAAAAAAAATAGCAGGGCTTGGTACCCCAGTTTGACAACCCACAACTAGCTTACAAGCACAGACTTCACTGTGGATTGCTGAGTTCCTGAAATTTAAGAGCAGAGTTTGACATTTATACTCTGCGTGAAGTTATTTCCAGTCTAAGGACATTTTATCAAGATATATTAAAAAATGCTGAGGTATGTACACAAATGTTCCAACTGAAAGCTTTATGATTTATGTAACCAAAATTCCATTATGATGTTTAAAATATTCAGCAATAATAAAGTCTGATAATTTTGACAGGAAATGATTTATGAGAACACAAAATGCATAAATTAAGAGATTTTGTTTATTTTGTTAGTCTTTCACTCTTTAATTGGTAAGAAAATATATCTTCCTTGTTTTTACCACATATCACTTATGTACTATATCACACTTTAGTTTTGTGTGATAGCCAAGGCATTTTAGTAACAAAAAAATTCAGTGAATTTACTAAGACCCATTATACTTCAGTACCTCAAGCTTAATTATAATATTACTTATTATACTTTGAAATTAGTATGAAAAAATATAGAATGTAATACAATCTAGGCAGAGAGGGCTATTTAGAAGCCTTCATAAAAAGTAATAAAATACTAAAATATCTAAGTCATATATAACCCTATATGTAATACACATACATGTAAGTACACATACATGCACACAAGCTCTATATATACATATGATACATGTCAACGCAGATGGGGTAGGGGTGTGTGGAGAGGAGAGGGAAAGGGCCCAGCCAGGATCAATGATCTCACCTGAGTCCTTGAGGTCACTGTTATTAAATGCATCTGACTGGGTCAAGGTTAAAGGACTGAAAATAAAGCATTGGTCAAGTATCCTCATACCATCATCCCTCTAGGCACCCTCTGATCAGCTTCTATAGTTGGATATGGGTAGTGAAAATCCTCACTAAATTGGAGTGGAGGCACCTTATATGTGGGTCTTTGGATCCTGGGCTTGGTCTTAAAATGGAGCAGTAGAGAATTTTAGCAATGGACAGGAATCAGTGATCTTCTTGGTCTTTATTTTATAAATGAGGAAACTGAGTCCAAGAAAGGTTAAATGACTTACCCAAAGGTCACACAGCAAATAAATGGCAAAGCTGGGGCCAGGATCTAGGTCTTATGGTTACTTGTTCAATGCTCATTCAATTACTCTGCACTGTCTCCTATCTACTTTATGAGGAAACGACATTTTCTTTGCTAAAGCCTTGATTCTTCAAAATCTTTCACTCATATGTGAGATGGATATGCGTGCTAAGAGTACAGTGTGGTGTTGAGTTTGTCAGAGTGGATGGGGGAGTGATGAAAATGGTGAATCTTCAGCAAGAAAGAAATGTTTTTCAGGTCACTGTTGTTGCCCTTGGCAATGGGGAAAGTATCCAGAAAACAGTCCTTTAATTTTTTAGATGACGCGGAAGAGAGGAAGCAGGTGAACAACCACACAGTCCTCAGCTTCTCAGGGACTTCTCCAGAAATTGCCACTTGTTTGTTTGAATCTAACATGCTGCCTTGGCCTGCTTAAGGATTTCTTGCCTATAAAGTCAGCCTCAGCTACTTTGAGTTCAGCTCTCTATGCATGAGACTGCCACGAGAGGCATCTGAACTAGGAAAGACCTGTCTCTGAGGTCCAGTTATTTCTCCTGGTTAGAGATGGAGCAGAGTGGTCTGGTTCAGAGTCCTGATGTTCTTCCTCCTTCAGGCAGTCTCTGGAAGGCAGGCCTTCCAGAATGGCCCAGTTTAGTGAAGGAATAGCAGCAGAAAGGAATGTTTTTCATGGAGGGCTGGATGACATGGAAAAGTTGCGTGTGAATGAACAAAACCTAATGATCACAGTGGAGAAAGAGAGGGAGGGAAGGAAAGTGAGGAGAAAGGAAAGAAAGAAGGAGGGAAGAAAGGAAAGGAAAGAAGGAAAAAAGGAAGGAAGGGAAAACTCCTGTATTATATAAGTATATTCAGGAAAATTCCCATTTTGACCTCATTCAAAAATGCTTTTTAAAAATCTGCATATTAGTCCATCATCTTTCTGTCTTAAGTGGATAGCAGTCTTCTTTTCCATTCCTCTGTAATCATGGCTGATCATTTAATTGATCAGATATCTTAAGTCTTTCAGAATTATTCATTTTTACATTATTGGTCACATAGTATAAGTAATTCTGATTGTGTTCACTTCAGTCTTCTCAATTCATGTAAGTCTTCTGTTTCAAAGAGACCAAACTACAGGAAAAGTATGGACAGGGTCATAACTGGGTTGTATCCAGGTTGGGCAATAATAATATTGTGCCCAACATTTATGGAGTATTCCTCTACCAACATATCCAACTATGATCATAGGATCAGGTATGTATATAGGTAAAGCTGTTTAAGATTTGAAGGCTTGATGGGACTCAGGAGAAAAGATGCGCTCTTTTTTCCATAGCAAGTTGGTAAGTACAGTCAGTTAAGAAACATTCATTGGGGCAGATAGGTGGCGCAGTAGATAGAGCACTGGCCCTGGATTCAGGAGGACCTGAGTCTAAATTTGGTCTTAGACATATAACACTTAGTAGCTATGTGACCCTGGGCGAGTCACTTAACCTCATTGCCTGCCAAAACATTCATTAGCTGCTTATTGTGCGCCAGGCACCGCGCTAAGTCCTGAGGATACAAAGAAAGGCAAAAACAATCCCTGCTCTCAAGGAGCTCACTTCTGTTAGGAAAGATGGCATATAAATAACCAACTACAACCAAGATATAAAGAGCATATAGGTCATCTCAGAGGGAAAGGTACTACAGAGGCCTTTAGCATTAACCCTCCTTGAGGACAAGAATTACATGGCAGACAATGTCTGTGACACTTTTTAATGGATGGTAATCCAGATCTTTACAGGCAGCATTATTCTAGGGGCAGTGGTGGGCAAACAGCCTTAGCTACCTTAAAGGGCCTAGCAGCAACACTAAATCATAGCTCCATGTTCTTTGCCAGAAGAGCTAAGGTTAGACCAGGGAGGCAGAACTATAACCTCAGGATGGACAAAGGAACTGCACTGGGGCCTAGATTAGCACAATGGCCTGAATCTTTAGGGCAATTGCTATTTGATCTGTCTCCTGGGGTCATGAATGGGAATCCATTAAGAGAATACTAGTCCAGTAGCCTGGTAATGGTGGGCTGATCCATATTTAACAACGAGCTCTCCAAAATAAAATGTATCCATGATACACTTTTAAGTTTAAAATGCATTATTAATATTTTCTTCATTACTTTCTTAAGTTGAGACTAGGAGTCAGAAAACTACTGCCAATTAGCCCCTTTAAGTAAAGTTTTACTATATTTAAAAATATAAAAGCCAATCTTAACTCATCAGAGCAATAGCCAGATTTGGCCTTCGGGGTCGTAGTTTGTTGATCCATAAATCAACAAAACAATAAATCAAGCCCTGGTTTGTATCAGTTTACTGGTTTCTAAGGTGTAAATGAAGGTTGACACATATCCCTGTCCAATATTAACAAAGAATTTCCACTGGACTTTTATAGTAGATGCTTATATATTTGAAATGTTTGTGAGCACTAGTAAAAATCAAAATAGGATCCCAGACCTGATGAGCTCAGGGGAGTCACAGGCACTGCCATAATCCAACTTTACTACAGGGCAAGTCAAATTGCTACATAAAATATCTGTACATCGCCAATAAAAAAGTCAAAAGATTAACTTTTTCATACGTTCAGAATCAAAACCAAACCTAAGTATTTTGGAAGTCCAAAGAAAATCAGTCAATGAAAAACAACATGGTGGACAGAGCACCGCAGCATTGAAGTATAATGATGAAAAGATAAGATATAATTCCCTACTCTGGCAACTAATGCAAAGATCTTCCTTCCAGTCTCAGAAATTGTAAAACAAAAATTTTTTTAAGTAAACATTTTACTAAGAAGCGTAGAAAAAAGTTTCCTCTAGAGGTTCTTAACTTTTTTGTGTATTATGGACCTTTTGGGCTGTCTGGTGAAACCTATAGACTCTATCTCAGGATAATGGCTTTAAACATATAAGATAAAATACAGAGGATTACTAAGGAAACAAATTTTATTGAAATGCAATGATCAAAAAATTTAAAATATTTCATGGACCCTAGGTTATACACTTCTGCTCTAGGTTTAGCCAGAATTCTGAGTTGAGGGGCAGCTAGGTGGCACAGTGGATACAGCATTGGCCCTGAAGTCAGGAAGACCTGAGTTCAAATGTGACCTCAGACCAAACACTTGACACTTATTAACTGTGTGACCCTGGGCAAGTCACTTAACCCCAATTGCCTAAAAAGTAAAAAAAAAAATTTTAAAAAGAATTCTGAGTTGAGATAGAAACCTATTATAGGAACTGTTAAAATTGCTCTACAAGATACCAATATAGATTGTAGATATATTATGGAGACAGACCCTAGAACATTTTTCAGAGAACTTTTCAAAAAAGTCAAGTTATCCAAAGGCATTGTGAACTTTTCAAAATTCATCTTTATTTTAAACTGGGAAAAAAAGTACCTGCCTTTTATGAGAAAAGGACTAGATTCCTGTTACCACTTCAATCACTCCATTGACTCCTTTGTCCATGTTTTCACAAATGTTTTTCCAAGGGAGTTGGAGGTGAGAAAGGTACAGTGCATGAAGCAGAATGGAAAAAAAGAAAAGAAAACCCCAAGTTTAATTTAGTATGTTTTCATTTTGGAATGAAAAAAAAAATGTCAAGACCAAGAAAAAAATCATGTCTAAAAAAAGTTTCAGTAATTTTTAATTCCCCTGAAATGTGGTATGGGTTAATTTTAGAAATCCATTAGTTGAACTACAATCTAATTATTAGGCCAAAGTGGGTGAGTTGCTGTCTTTTTTTTTTTTCATTTAAAAAAATAAACTTTTTAATAAAATTCCAAGAAAACACCAAATCCTTCCTCCTTCTCTGGTAACACTGATTTATGGCATCCAACAGTCAATTACCAGAGTGATGGCTGTAAATGTACATTACACACACTTGTGATTCTTGGAGCTAACTGTGTCAATATTAACCTGACCAAATTAGAGCAAACTGTCTCTTTTGTTCTTCCCACTCCTCACATGGAGAGCACAATATGGCTTTTGTCAGAGGTGCTCCATCATCTTGGCTCAAGGAAACTGTCAGTACAGTTTGGGATTAGTTATTCATGGGCAGATATCCTGATGGGTCTAATGAAGCCTTTCTGCTGACAACTCATTTGCTAAAAATACCCAACCATCACCAAGTATAAATGGGGAATATGGTTATGTTCCCATTGCTAGCCTCACAACGAAAGTAATTATTTTTTTGATGCATAACAGTCTATGATTCAAGGGACAGAGCAATGTCTATACCAAGGCCACTACTTACCAGCCATATTTGCTTTCTTGAGTCTTTCCATTTGCTCACTGATAAACTTTATGACACATTTAAATTGGAAAATAATAGGGTAAACACCAATCTCATAGCACACATGCAGAGCCAACAGTCTGTGTATGCCATTTGTGGAAAATCTATGCTAATTACCAGAACCCCACCAACTCTTGAAAACTGATACACTTTGGGGTCTTTGGAGAGTCTGGAAATAGTGTTGGTGTTGTTTTAAAAGTAAATAAAACTTTTTAGGTAATATGATTGAAGACAAAAGAAGAATTCATACAATGTTTTAAAAAATAAACATGCTGCTTAGAGCAGGGATTCTTATTATTTTTTGTGTCATGGATCCCTGTAACAGTATGGTGAAGCATATAACTCCTTCTTAGAATAATGTTTTTAAATGCATGAAATAAAATAGACAGGATTACAAAGGAAACCAATTATATTGAAATGTAATCATAAAAATTAAAACAGATAAAAAAGAAAGTTCATAGAACATGATAAGAACTGCCACCACAGCATAAACCTAGAAAAGCAAAAAAAGGGCCAACCTTAGAGTGAGGAAGGCCTAGGATGATATCCTGTCTTTGTAACCATGGGCAAGTCATTTAACTTCTCAGAGCCTCAGCTTAGGCTGTTCCCTCCATGCCTAGAAGGTACTCTTTCCTCCCTCCCTCCCTTCCTTCCTTCCTTCCTTCCTTCCTTCCTTCCTTCCTTCCTTCCTTCCTTCCTTCCTTATCTCCAGTCATTGATTCCCTCTCTTTCTTCAAAATACAGGTCAAGCACCATCTTCTATATGAAGCCTTTATTGATCCCTCCCAACTCTTAGTGCCCTTCCCCTTTACCTATCTTGTACAAACTATCTGGTATTTATTTTTATTTATTCTATATACATTTATTCCATAAATACCTCTATGTGTACATCTCTTCTGATAGAATATAACCTCCTGCAAGTAGGAATTCTTTTCTTCTTTCTATCTCTTCCTTCTTTCCTTCTTTTTCTTTCTCCTTTTTTCTCTTCTTCTTTCCTTTCTTTTCTTCCTTTCTCTCCCTTCATTTCCTTCTTTCTCTCCCTTCTTTCCTTTTCTTTCTTTCTTTCTTTCTTTCTTTCTTTCTCTTCTTTCTTTCTTTCTTTCTTTCTTTCTTTCTTTCTTTTCCTTCCTCCCTTTCTTCCTTCCTTCTTTCCTTTGAATTGATATCATCACACAGCACAATGTCTAGCATACAGCAGGCTCTTAATAAATGCTTGTGGATTAATATGCAGTAGTGGAGCAAGCCTCCATGACCTAGCTGCATACATTAATGAAAATCACAGTTACAAACCCTCTCCTGGAAGTCATAAGTCTGTGGAAGTATCTTTTTACTCTACTTCTTACAATGTGTAAAAAAAGTGATAATTGCTTTATAATGTTATCCCAAAAGTTTTAGTGCAGTTTTAAGCTGTTAGAGCTTTTGGCAGACTTCATAAAATCTGATCAACTTCCTTCTATCTAATTTGCTTGAAAGGTTGCCTCTCCTAGGCACAAAACAAAGAATTGCCAATAATATAGTTTATTTATAGACGGTAATTTTACATCAATTCTGGATGATTGGTAAATCTCAGATATATACTGATGAGGCACAGGTCTAGAATGAGTCAGAGTGAGAATGAACACTTTGAGGTTTGGAATTCAGGAACAGAAGTTTGCCTGTTCTATGAGAATAGTACAGCCCTTAGTATTTTTCTTGACACCTCCTCAATGTGCAATGGGACTTGTCAGGATCAGATGTTTTACGAAGAATAGAATTAGGTGAGTGATTAGTAATACTATTTGTGGGTTAAATCTGTATTCATATGCAGCATTTCATTTATGCCTAAGTAGACACGGCTCGTATATTTTGATAATTTTTATTTTTATATTTACCACCATCCATTCTTTCAAGGCACTGTTAAAGTTATTTGGCAAAAATCAAGTATTAAAATTCATATTTTCAAGTCTATTCTTCTGTACCTCCAAAAATGATTCTGATTTTTAAAAATTCAGATCTAACTCCCTAAGATATTTAAGAGTCAGACTAAAATTGAAATCTCCTCTCATGACTGGGTTAAAGAATGACTCTGACCTTGCAACATGTAGAATTTTTCCCTCTCATGGAGAAAGCTTATAGAATGCTATGATTCTTTCTCTGCCATGTCTTTAAAGCAGCAGTTATATTTCTCCTGAAATACATAGTATTTCTCTTAATTATAAAAGAAAGTAATCAGATTAGACATACACAATAGAACTTCATGGCCAGAAGTGCTTTAAACCCAAAAATGGTTCAGTGAAGGAAGGTTAAACAATTACAAGAGGGATCATGGCATAGGAGACTAGAATTCAAGAGATCTTAAACTCTGTTTCTCACTCTGCTCTAAAAGGTTACATGGACTTTGGCAAATCATTTAACTATCTGGACCTATTCCCTTTTAAGTAAAATGAGTAGGGTTGGATCCTACCAGTGGGTAGGTTTGGTACAGACCTATGATTTTATTGGTGTAGGAAATCTGTGTTATGAAACCTCTCCATCAGTGTAAACTGGCAACTAATTTTAACAGTCTTAGAGAGCTGGTGGCATAGTGGCTAGAAGAGTGGTCCTGAGTCTGAAACACCTGAGTTCAAATCTGACCTCAGAACTGTTACAGATATGTGACCCTGCACAGATCATAATACCTGCCTGCCTTGGTTTCCTCAACTGTAAAATGTGGCTAATAACAGCACCTACATTACAGGGTTGTTATGAGGACAAAATGAAAGTTGTAAAGTGCTTAGCATAGTAAGTGTCATATAAATGTTTGTTCCCTTCCCCCTTAAGGGTTAAATGGCTTATTCATGGCCATATAGCTAGTATGTGTCAGAGACAGGACTTGAACCCAGGTCTTCCTGATTTTAAGACTGACATTCTTGTCATGATACCATGACCCTTCTTAACACAATATTTGTTGTTGTTCAGTCATTTTTCAATCTTATCCAACTCTTTGTGACCCCAATTTGAAGTTTTCTTGGCTAAAATACTGGTTTGCCATTTCCTTCTCCAGCTCCTTTTACAAATGAGGAAGCTGAGGCAAACAGGATTGGTGACTTGCCCAGGGTTACACACCTAGTAAGTTTCTGAAGCCAGAGTTGAACTCAGGAAAATGAGAAGTCTTCCTGACTCCAGGTCTGGCACTTAATCCACTGCGCCTCCTAGCTACATAGTATTAACTTAATTGATAAAAGCATGATATCAAGAAAAAGAGAAGTAATGGCTCTGCTGTGCTCAGGCTGGTCTGACCATATTTAGAATACAGTGTTTGGTTCTACGTGCCACATTTGGTGGTAGAGAAGGATGTCTGGGATGGGCGAAATTTGGAAATCAGGATACACAAACATCAGTTGAAGTGACTGGGGGTGTCTAATATGCAGAAAAGAAGACCTATGGAGATCATGATAGCTGTATTCAAGCATTTGAAAAGCTGACATCTAGAAGACGGATTATATTTGTTCTGATTAGTTCCAGGAGATGGTACTAGGAAAAATGGTGGATGTTACAAAGAAATATATTTTGACTTGAAGGAAAACCTTCCTAACATCAAAAACCCTCCAAAAATGTAAGGACTATCTCAAAAAATAAAGGATTTCTCATCATTCAAAATCTTCAAGGCAGGGTTGGGCAACCACTAGCCAGAAATATTTAGAGGGAATTTCTTTTTAGTTTGGACAAGATGATTTCTAAGGTCCTTTCTAACTTTGATTCCACTCCACAGAGAAAATGACTTCTAAAGTCCCTCTCAACTGAAAAATTCTATAATTCTGCTTTCTTGAGAAATCTTCAAAAATAAGCTAAAAGCTATCAACCCTCCCCTTCCAAAAAAGATTCTTAGTTATGGATTATATTTACTATATGTATATATATAACCTTGCCACAAAATATAGAAAGTTTGAGTCAATGTTGGAGTGGGGAAATTTTTTAAAATGGTAAAATTATCCAGTTCTCTATACTCTTAAAGAGGGTGAAAGTGCTGGGAATATACTATTTCCACATGCTCAGCAAAGTTAGTTTGATGGCCAAAGTCAAACAGATTCAAAGGGAAGCAAAGTAGCGATGTCATCATGGTACCAAAGTCATAGACCTGGCCTTATTGGAGGACAGTGTAGTTATGTGAAGTACAAAGGAGAGACAACCGAGATTAGCTGCAATGGCCCCATTGCCACATATTCAGAAATCTCAAGGATTTCCCACGTTTGGCTTGACAAAGGGTTTGATTTTTGTTAACCATAGTAATAGTTTTATTGTAGTTGATAAAGAAAAGTAGCACAATTCTTGCTATGATCCAGCCTACTTACATCAAGAGTATATAATGTCTAAGTAAAAGATGGGTGAGGGAGGGGGCACCTATTTAGCCCAGACCTTAAAGTGTTATAGCCAATGAGGGTTAGGTAGCATCTATCTTTGCTGTTCAAGACTTCTAGCAGTTCTCATGTCAAAGCTCCTACTGAGACAGAGGGAAGAGGAGAGAAAACAGACATCCAGGGTTCAGCTAACTGCTGGGTTGAGTCTCATGGTTTAAAAAGTCATTTTTCTGTTTCAGATTTTTTCCTTTATTCTCAGTTTTTCTGGCATTCAGCCTGGAAAGCAATCTGGAATTCCAATATGCTGATGACAAGATGGCAAATATAACAATAGATAGTCTATAATGGATTTCTGTTGAAAAATATTGTTATTTATTTGCTTCATTTTCCTGTCTCTGAATTGTCTCAAAATTTTCTCTAATAAATTTGTATATGTTAATCTTACTAGACAGTAAGGGGAGCATGCCTTCCATTTATCTCATTTTTTCCTAATAATAACCTAACATAATCGGGAATACATAGAGGTACATTTATAAATTGTTGTTAAATCAATGAATGGTTTTCTAATAATAAATGGATGACATAATACCAATTGCATCAATCAATAAATATTTATTAAGCATCTATTACCTGCCAGGCACTGTTAAGCACTAGGGATATATAAAGAGGTAAAAGACAATCTCTGCCCACATTGAGCTTATATACTAATGGGGAAGTTAATATGCAAACAAATATATACAAAGCCAGATAAGATATTTAGGGGATAATTAATAGAAGAAAGGTACTGGAATTAAAAGGGAGTGAGGAAATTTCCTGTAAAATATAGGATTTTAGTTGGGACTTAAAGGAAGCCAAGGACTTCCATGGTTGAAGTGAGTATTGAAGGTTGAAGGGTATTCTAGGCATGGGGAACAGCCAGAGAGAATGCCTGGAGCAGAGATATGGAGCATCTTGTTTGTGAAACAGCAAAGAGGCCAGTGTCACTGGATAGAAGAGTATATGGAGGATTGTAAAGTATAAAGAGACCAGAAAGGTAAGAGTGAGGCTAGGTTATGAAGGGCTTCGGATGCCAAACAGAGTATTTTACATATGATGTTAGAGGTAATAAGAAGTCACTAAACTTTATCAAGTAAGAAGATGACAAGATGGAACCCATGCTTTAGGAAAACCACTTCAGTGGCAGAATGAAGGATGGACCAGAGTGAGGAGACACCTGAATTAGGCTGACCTGCTAGCAGGCTATTGCAATAATCCAAGCAAGAGATGATGTGGGCCCGCACTAGAATAGCAGCAGCGTTAGAGGAAAATGGGGGCATATATGAGAGATGTCGCAAGGATGAAATCACTAGGTCTGGCAATAGCTTCAGTATGGTGGACGAAAGACATGGGCAGAAGAAGAATCCAGTTGCAGGCCTAAGAGAATGGGGATGGTGTTGCCCTGTAAAGTAATAGAGAAGGTAGGAGTCAGGGAAAGTTTTAGGAAAAGATAATGAGTTCCATTTTGGATGTATTGAGTTTAAGATGAATAGTGGAACCCAATTTAAGATGTCTGAAAGGCAGCTGGAGATGTAAGTTTGGAGGTCAGAAAGTTTGAGGCGGGATAGGTTGACTTAAGAATCATCAGCATATTTTTTCTTCTGTTTTGTTTTGTTTCTTCTTTCTTGTGGTTCCTCCTACTGGTTCTAATTCTTTTTTACAACATGACTAAAGTGAAAATGTGTTTAATAGGAATGTATATGTAGAGCCTATGTCAGATTGCATGCTGTCTTGGGGAGGGAGTGGGGGGGGGAAGAAAATTTAAAACTCAGAAGCTTATGGAAGTGAATGTTGAAAACTAAAAATAAATTAATTTTTAAAAAAAGAATCATCAGCATCGAAATGGTAATTAAATCAACAAAAGCTGATGAGGTCATCAAGTAAAGTAGTATAGCAGGAGAAGAAAAAAGAGCCCAGGAGAGAACCCTGAGGGACATCTAAGTTTAGAGGGCATGATATCGAAGAGAACCTAGCAAAAGATACAGAGAAGGAGTGGTCAGGTAGGAAGAGAACCAGGAGAAAACATCAAGTCTTCATACATCGTAGGGCCTCCTCAATGAAATCCCTGATTACTCAAAGGAGGCCAGTCTAGCAATTCATACAGGGAAAATTAAATGGATGAAAAATGTCTACTGTATTGTATAGCTAATAGCATGTAGTAAGATTGGCTGCTTCATCAATACATATATCTGGGACAGATACCGCAGATGGACAATGAACCAGGTTATCATTCAGGAAACATATACTTAGGAAAGGCTAATCATGTAGCAAAGATACGCATAACAGATGAACAGCCCAAGTGCTTTACTGTTATCTATTAAATGAAAAAACAAAAGACCTAAGGAAAATCCCTCAACATATTGGCTAGATACCTTTTGGAGAATTTATGAGAGAAAATGAACAATACTTAAACAGGATAAGCAAGCACGGAATGGTTTGCAATCTACACCGATAAAGGGAATACAAACATTAATGAAATGATAGAGCCATTGAAGAATTTAAATATGATAAATAGAAAATTCTAATATCACATGGCTTCTGAGTATCAAGGAGGAGGAGGTGGTGTTGGTTCAAGTTTCACTAATGTACGCAATGAATGTGATCTACAGCATGTAAATCAGGAGATCAGATGCTCTTAAGTCTTGTAAAGGGGTCACTATATCTTAGGTGGACCCAAACTTGGAAAGTTTTAGTCACCTCAGACTACTGCCTGGTTTGGTGTTTCTATTGTGTCAATTTGTAGCTGTAGCTTCTTAAGTGTTTCTATAATAAGGAGAGATGTGTTGTGGTGCAGTGGAAAGAATGTTAGATTTGAAGTCAGAGGACCTGGATTCAAGTGTGACCTTGGATGAGTTAGTCTCCAGGAAAAAAAAAAAGATCAAGCACCATATTTGGGGATGGGAGTTAATAAATAATTTTGCTGTGGGGAAAAATAAATATAAATTGCTTTTGTCATAGCTCTATTCTTGGATTTTTCTGATTTGTTTGGGTTAAAAATGAGTTATCAGAGGCAGTAGCTATCGCCTGAGAGGTGTCAATCTGATTTTCACCAACTGCTGACATCATTACCATCACAAGGCTCATTCTTCAACTCCTGGATGGACTATGATGGCAATATTGGACTAGACGATCTGTAAAATGTCTTTTAGCTCCAAAATTCTATGAACGGGAGCTGAAAGGGAGGGTGTGTGATGGTAGGCAAGAGAGTAGAAGTAACTACCTCAATGTCTTCCCATCTCATACCCTTTCTCACAGAGCTCTACTGAAATGGGTCATTAAAAATAACATTTCCATGTGCTGATCAAGATGCAATCCCTTGAAGAGAAACCTTTAAGCAAAAGGAAGAAAAATATGACCAAGAATGTGCTTATTTACAGGTTATCTATAAGCAGAAACCATAGTAAGACAACTCCCCATTAAAAATGTCTTCCTTCATTTAAAAGGTATGAGAATCTAGGTGAGTTTCCAGTTTGATTAGCCGAGGATACCTTGGAGTTTCTTCAGTTGTCTCAAACACTAGACGCTCTTGAGAGGTGCACAGATGATTACTCACACCAAGATCAATATTGAGACATCAACAGTGCCTGACTTCAGACTAGTAAAAGCTGACTGGAGAAAGTACTGCAGGCAACTCAGAGGGTGTGGTGCACCAGAGTCCTCAGAAATATACTAATACCATGCTTAAATATCTGACCAGAAGCCATCTTCTTTAGCAGCATAGCCTCAGGTACGAATTGATATGCAACAATTCATATTCTGCAAAATGAATCCCATGCAAACACAGTAATACAAAAACACATTTCCTGCTGTCAAGAAAATTTCTGGCAAAATTAATCAACCATTCATCCATTCAGGCTCTTTGCATACCCTTTTGTCAAAGAGGGAATACTAAGAGATTTCTTTCCTCTTGCACGCACTCATTTCAATGAGTTGAAGAATCCATCAAGCTTGCATTGATTTATTGAACTGTCTCAGAGCTCAGCAGTACAACTCCAGCAAATGAACTGGTAACTTCTCCTCAAACCAGCAGTGATTCAACCCTCTCTGGTTTATTTAACTCTTTGCAGCTTGCAGGGAAAGTTAGAGAGCTTTGTTTTATAAATACTTCTCATTAGTAGCTGTATGAGATGATTGTGGGTTGCAAAAAGTGGGTTTCAATCTGTTTCTGAATAGGTTAATTCTGGGTGACACCTTAACTCCTTACATCCACTGTAAAGTATTCTTACATATTACCCATTGATTAGAAGGGTTTCAGAGAGGTGGGGCTCAGAGATGCCACTAACAGTATAAGAAAATTAGGAGTCTGGAAAGAGAATGGTTTCTTATTAAAGAGGTAAATTCTTTCTGGTAGACAGGGCTACATGCGGTGAATACTACTTAGCAGCCCCATTAGATGACCACGTGTAATAATCTTTTAAGCTCCACAGAAATATGCACACGTACTTATTTTTATATTTATTTAAATCATACTGCCAGGTAAGGAAGACCATTAGAAGGAGGTACTTAAGACATAAAGAACAGAGAGCAGCCAAACAGACTGGAACACTATTTAAACATGGATGTTATCACCATACCTCGTCCAGGGAGCCCCGTGAAGCCCATCTATCGCTCCCCAGCTTTGCATTTTTCTTTGTAAAGATAGACGACCTTTGCCTATTAGATTTCATTAGCAGGGCACCATACAAAGCTCCTCTGCACATGACAGGATCGAGAGCTAAACACCCTCGCCTGAAGGATTTGTGGGAACAAGCCCGTCTTCAATCTTTGTCCCTGGGAGGCACTTTTAACACCTGCCAACCGCAGCACTATCATCAGAAAAACATTTAGAGATTTATCTTCGGGCTGGTAATTATAAGAGATAATTTGTTTGGAGTATGGATAAAGTTGGTCTAGCATAAACAAACTAGAGACTTGAATTACATGACGAACATCATTAACTATTGATTTAACCACTGCAGCTCTGCCAAAGAACTGGCATTTTCTCAAAATGACATATTATTCCTAAGCAGCAACTTTGGCCTCAGAATTCATCAGAAAGGATGTTTGGGCATCAATGATCTTTCACTGACACTAGGAATATGTAGACTCTTGGCACTTCTTCCATATTAGGGAATAATTCTAGGTTTATTCTCCCAAGAGTCAACAAACCTATAATCTTGGGATGCTGTTCTTTGGAAATCAAGGTACCTTGGCCAGGAAAGATCCCTTTAATGGGATAAAGCTATATGCTTATTATCATATGTCTTATACATGGTATCCCAAAAGTCTTAGGGCAGTTTTAAGCTTTAATAGCTTACACAGTTTAAATTTTAATAAATTAAATTTTAATAGTATTTTATTTTTTCCAATTACATGTAAAGATAATTTTTAATGTTCTTTTTAATAAAATTTTTAGTTCCAAATTGTCTCCAGCCCTTCCTTCCCTCTCCCCTCCCTAAGGTGGTGAGCAATAAATTAAGTTTCAATAGCTTAAAACTACACTAAGACTGTTGGGTTGTTGTAGTTCAATCATCTTCAGATGTGTAAGACCCTTCATGACCCCATTTGGGGTTTTCTTGGCAAAGATACTGGAGCAGTTTGCCAATTCCTTCTCCAGCTCATTGTCCAGATGATGAAATTGAGGCAAACAGGTTTAAAGTGACTTGCCCAAGATCACATAGCTAATAAGTGTCTCAGGCCAGATCAACTCAGGAAGATTACTTTCCTGACTCCAAGTCTGACACTCTGCCCATTGTGACTTTTGGGACACATTGTATAATGCTTTACATATTTATAGTCCTTTCTATTTTTGCTTCATCTTAACAGGATAAGCATATATTAAGTGGCTACCACATACCACTTGCCCTGCTGGGCACCAACAATGCAAAGTAAAAACACAGCTCCCCCCAAAATGAAACAAAACAAAAATCACCAAACCAACAGTCTCTATCCTTTGCAAACCTTAAAGTGCTATGTAAATGCTAGCTATAATAATAATCATTATTACTATGATTATTACTGGAGGGGTAGAACACAAGATTTAAAGAAATAAACAAATATGTAAGTTAAGGAAGGAGAGAACCCTAAGAACTGAAGGAATCAGGAAAGGATATCTGAAGGAGGCAGTACTTTGAGGTGAGTCTTGAAGGAAACTAAGGATACTAAAAGGTGGGAATGAGGAGGGAAGGAGTGCATGCCAGGCATGTATACAATCTGTACGTCTGGAAACAGAATTTAATGTCTACGGAGCAAGTAGCCAGTCAATAGATCCGTTTGACTTAAATGGAGAGTGCAAGAAGAAGAAATGTGAAATAAGTCTGGAAATATGTTCACACACATTACCTCATTTGATCTTCCTAACAAGTCTGGTAGAGATAAGTATTACTATAATCAATTTACAGATGAAAAATAGGTACAGAACAATTAAATGCCTTGCCTAAAGTCACAGAGCAACTCATAGCACCCATCTCTTTTTGAGAATGTACTGTTTTATTCTGTTCTATTCTTTAGAAAGATGGAAGCTTCCTATTTCTCACTGAAAATCATCCATCTCTGTGTCTTTCAAGAAGATAAAAACACTTGCCAATGAAAGTGGACTTCAGTGTAGAATCCTCATTGTCTTATACAAAACATCATGATGTTACAGGAAAAAAAAATTAGTTATTATGGGTCTAAGATGAGTTCCTGCAAAATGACTATGTGTACCACATGCAAAGAGAGCATGATTAACAACTAACATTTGTACAGCCCATTAATAAAGCACTTTATATACGTAAGGAGATCTATATAGAAGCCACAGCTAATATCTGAAGTGGGTTTTGAATCCAGTTCCTTCTAACTCCGAGTACAGTGTTCTATCGCCTACTCCACTTTGAGTCTCATGAAAAATGAGTGAAAGTTTTGCAATACCAACTCAATGAAATGGGAAGAGACGGAACTTTCCAAGAAACATTGTTCACATTAAAGTAATAGAGATTAATCGTTATACAATTTGTATGTAATCCTAAAGTAGTGCAAAAAAATCTCACTAATTCAGAACCTAATATATACTTTCTAATAATTCATGTGAGAGGGATAAGCTTATACAGGATGTCCCAAAAGTCTTAGTGCAAGTTCAAGTTATTAAATTCTTTTACTTTAAAATAGCTTGGTTAAATATTTAATAGCTAGTGAATGTTGAAAACTAAAAATAAATTAATTAATTTTAAAAAATTAAAATTGCCTTTCTATTATATGTCAGAAAAGACTTGCAGGAAAAATATATAATTTCAAAAGATTGCATTATAAAAATCTTATTATAAGTTTTAACTTATAAAAAAATTATGAACTATTTTAAAGACAAATACATGATACAAACAATAGTTATGCTATTTACAAATTATTTCTATCTATTCATTAATGTGGACATTAGAAAACTTTAACTTCATAATATTCTTTCCTATAATTGAGTAGGAAGAATGTATTTACTATAAAACAACTTACACATCATGATCATTTATTCAAATTGGCCTCCCCAAGAATGTTT
This sequence comes from Phascolarctos cinereus, assembly GCF_003287225.1. NCBI lineage: Eukaryota > Metazoa > Chordata > Mammalia > Diprotodontia > Phascolarctidae > Phascolarctos > Phascolarctos cinereus. The sequence goes on from NW_027555847.1 coordinate 146,208,193, forward strand.
GAATTAGTGAGGTTTTGCTCTATTTTCACATCTCAAATAAACTCCTTTCTTCTCATAGACTTCAGATTTCACAGTTGACTACACAGCTGTGAATGTAAGTTTCTTCAGGGCAGGAACTGTTCCAGGGTTTTCAGGTTTTTTTGTTTTGTTTTGTTCTGCTTTTTGCATTCCCCTTTGGTTAGTACCAAGTCTGGCACGTAACAGGTACTTAAATTAGTGTCTGCTGATTCATTGATGCCTTAGAAAGTTAAACATTAGCTTAGGGCAGTTGGGAAGAAAGGTTATGGCAGACAAATTTTGAAAATCCTATGTATAAGCATAGATTTAGAACTATAAGGACCTCAGAGGTCACTTAATCCAACCCTGCCTCCCTTATTTTAGAGAGGAGAAAACTGAGATCCAAAGAAGTTTAAATGACCTATCTAAGGGTCCACATTTAAAAAGTAGCAGAGCAAAGTGACCAGAGGTAGGACCTGTAGTTTAGAGGCCTTCTCTCTGGCATTTGTTTTTAAAAAGGGCTGTGTGATAGGGTCAGAATCCCCTTTGCTGAACCAGTTCATAGTTTTTTTTTTGTCTTCTGCTGTGTGTGTGCAAATGTCCTTTTTAGGAAATGTTTAAGTTCAGGAAAAAAAATAAAATTTGTATGGAGAAAAAAAAAGTTGCATGGTTCCTTCTTCTAGACTAGCTGGAATTCATTCAAAGGCCCTCTGACTGCAAATCAACAATTCTTTCCATTGTACCATACCCCTCTTGTTTAAGTTTCATGTAGTTTAAGAACTGTCACAGATGGTACATTTAGAGCTGTTGATAGTATTCTTCTTGATTATTTGAGTTTTTAGATCAAATACCTTGGCTTCCTCACCAGTAACATGGCATTACTGTCAATAAATCATTCCAAAGCCAGAGCTAAATATCCCTAGGTCTATTGTGCTATAGCCATATGTTTCTATTGAGAACCAGAGAAAGTAGAAAATGTAGCAAAAGGAGAGACTTAGGTAAAACAAAGAAGAAGAATATCCACACCATATAAATTGTTGAACACTGAAATAAGTTAGTTATGGAGGGACAGTGGTGAATTACTTCTTTGGAAGGGCTTTAAAATAGAATTGGTACTTCTTTAAACTTGTATGCATTATAAATGAGATGAATTAAATGACTTCTCAGAGTCATTTCCAATTTAAAAATTTAATTTAATAGTTACTTCCCATAAAAAAATAAACTTGTTTGCTTCATCTTTACTCTGGTTCTTCCCTCTGCCCTTTCTTCCTTCTTTTCCACCCCTCCATTCATACTTATGCGTTTGACTAAATCAATAGACTTTGAAACTACTAGGTTAGGGAAACCAACAAACAAATATTTATTAAAGTAGTTACTAAGGTATGGGCCAGGTACTCTATTTGGTGCTGGGGATGCAAAGACAAAATGAAATAGAATCCTTCTTTGATACTTTATTTGTATGGTTACTGATGAGATTTCTCTGAATACAGAAATTTGAAAATTGATTCCATTGCACTCAACTGACCCTAATGTGGAAATGTAATGGAAACTAAAGGTGGAAACCAAGGGAGCCTCCTTTTTAAAAAAAAAAACATTTCATATTCTCCACCCACCCACCCAAAACTATTGATTGCATTGTTTTAGGGAAGTCTTGGTGCAGAAATTCCCTCCACCAATGCTTATCATATTCTCACTAGGAGGAAATAATCATTATACAGTCTATTAATGTATGGAGTTGTCTCTCAATGAAAACAAATAATATATTCATATTTAACACATAATAAATATCAATGCATTCAATATATAAATATGTGTGTTCTGTGTTTGTGTACATGTGCATGCGTGTGTATACATGTGTATACTGAATATATTTTATTTGCTTGGTTCTATGACTGGATTCCCCCTTATCACTTACCTAATGTTGTGGCTATGTCTAAATCTGGCCTAGTCAAATAAGTCCAAGGTTTTTCTTGTTTAAAAGACAATAGGTATTTCTGAATCATAAAATCCAGTTTTAAATATTTTAGTATTAAAGGTTTAAAAACACAATATTAGAACAAAAAATTGTAAGACACACTCCCCTTCTGTAGCCAAGAACTGAAGGAAGCTCTCCTAAGGCATTTCAAGTTCCTGAATACATTTCCAAACCTTTCCTGCTTCCAGGTCCATTTTTTAATAATTCAAATTACCCGACCTGCAAAGCCCAAACTCTCCTGCACATTCTTCTGATCATGGAGAAGAATCCAAACAATGTAGCATTTTAATGATAATGGGTTCTTATAGCATATTTACTATGGAATGGGCCAATTGTGAGTCCATCTTTTGTGTTCCTCTTAAAACTCTGATAACAAATTTGTGTCAATGTTTTCCAGCCCCTTGGTTAGAGTTATTCATTTCCATGATGTATAAAAGCATCCTTCCCCATTCCCAAATTGAATTTAAACTAGAAAAAAATATCTCCAGTCTCAATCCTCATAATCTGCTGGTCTTTCGTCATGGCCCTTTATCTCAAACTAATGAATGGGATGTCCCAGTGAAGACTAGTGTAATTACGGTTTGGGACAAGGCTGAGTGGGATGAGGCATCCCGTGAAGACTTCTCAGAAGAATAAAAAGAAATTGCATTGTGACTCAAGGCAGGAGTAGCAGCCTGACAGGCCTGAGTTTCAGTTTACTAGAAATCACCTGAGTTACAGGATTCTAGCCCCAAGTACCCCACCTTTTATGTCATTGCTATATCAGTAGTCAAAGTTTGCCAAGCCTGAAACTCCTGAAGAAGCCCCCCCCCCGTCCGCCCTGTATTTTGTTGTACCTGTTGCTATATTTGGGTTACAGTGGTAACCTTGACACAACAGCACAGCGTCTAGCTTGACTGCACATTTTTAATTGTTTCTTTGGCAACATTTCAATAAACTAAGGGGTAAAATATATATATATATATATATATATATATATATATATATATATATAATTATATTATATATATATATATATATTGTTTCTAGGTTTTCTGTTTCTATGGTAGAGTTTCACGTTGAGATTGTGAGCCAAGCAGTGGACAGTTGGTGGGAGGGGGCTTTACCCACTGGGGTTATTTAATCTTGTTCTTTGCTCCGGTAATCTGTCTCCCCTCATCAGAGTATACTGGTAGAGGGATACCCTATTCTGGAGAATAGCAAATAAATTAACTTTCTGTTCCTTGAGAAACCTCTAAGTGTGTGTTTTTTAAAAATTTGAATGGCATCCCACACACTAATATCACTGGTAACCTCTAATACTAAACCAAGTCCTTTATCCTGGTGAATTTGAATTTGCTGCTTATATTATTCTTCTAAGACAACTGGGTGGTGGAGGATGTGGAGCACCAGGCTTGGAGTCCAGAAGACACCTTCCTGAGTTCAAACCTGGCCTTAGATACTTACTAGTTGTGTGACCCTGGTCAAGTCACTTCCCCCTGTTTGCCTCAATTTCTTCATCTGTAAAATGAGCTGGAGAAGGAATGGCAAACCACTCCAGTATCTTTGCCAAGAAAACCCCAAATGGGGTCACCAAGAATTGGATACGACTGAAAATGACTGAATGATGACAACATTCTATCCTGGGCAGACTTTTAGCTGGGAAAGAGGAGACAGGTGGGAGAAACCAAAGAAGCAACGCTATTAAGATAAAATGTCTACAATAAAATAATAAAAATAAATGGAAAAATGTATAGGTTGGTTGGTTATTACCATTTTGAAAGGCTTTAACAAAATTTAGCTTTAAATTAAACACAATTTTCTTTTTTTGCTACTTGTTTGAACTGAAGTCCAGGGTATAAGAAAAAGGCCTTTTCCTCTAATGTCCCTCCCACAGGAAGGACACAATAGAAACATTACAGGGTTTCTTACCTTCATTCTATTACACATAGATACAGTCAACTCCTAACTATCTCCATATTGATTAGCAACTTAGGGAATCATTCAAAGCAAATTTTAATCCGTGACTGCCTTCACCTTCACTCTCAGCACACTTCTGGGCCACCTCCCTTTAATATTAGAGAGTGTTTGTTCAAGAGAGGCAAACTACTTTTACAAACTTAATTAACAATGACTACAAAGAAGCACAATTATTTTTGCAGAATACCATACTTTGTTAGGCACCTATAGCAACAATGTAACGTGAATCAACTTTACTCTTTACAGCTTAATCCCAGGATCATAGATCTGGAGCTAAAAGAGACGTTATATGTCATCTAGTCCAATCTCTCCGTTTTATAGATGTGGACCTGGAGGCCTAGAAAGGGTTGAGTGAATTGCCCTAGATCACCTAGGTCGTAATGGAGCCAGGATTTGAACTGAAATCCTCTGATTAAATTCAACATTCTTTCCACTCTCCCAAAATGGCTGTCTTCTTCGACGTTTCGTCCCTAGATAATGAAATGTGTACTGTAATCTGGTTTTTAAATATGAAAAACATTAACATTATAGAAAGCTATCACCTCACCACTTCTCGCCTAGACTACTGTAACAGCCTCATGAATGGCCTTCATATTTCTCTTCTAACTTTGTCCTCTCTGATCCATCATTCTCCAAGTATATACTTCCTAATTCAGTGCATTGATCATGACACTCCTCTTTCAAATACCTTCCTCAAAATGAGTGGCTCCTCTTTACCTACCAAATAGAGTTGTAATTCTGAGTCCAGCACTCAGATCCCTGTACAAATCTATCTCCAACCTGTCTTTGTATCATTATTCTTTCAAGTACTTGACTTTCCAAACAAACTGGATGACTCTTATTCCACCATTCTTAACCTGTCTTCTGTTTCTGTGTCTTTGGACAAGCCATCCACATTGTTTAGAATGGTCTCCTTACCTCCTCCCTGAACCTAGCCACAAAATTCACCTATTACAGCCCCATTCTTCCTTGAAGTTCTAACTCAAGGTCACCTCTACATGAAGACTTCCTTCACCTTCTAGTTGAAAGCAATGCCTTCCCCCTCAAATAATTCATATCACTTGAAGCATATTTAATTCTCCTTTAATTATAGTTAATTATATACATATCATTCTCCCTTATTAGACTGATAACTCCTTGAGAACGAATCTGTTTTACACATATTGTTGTATCCTCTGTGCCCAACACTAGGCCTTGCATACAACGGTGTTTAATAAATCCTTGTTGAATAAATGAAAAAAAAAAGCATTATAGTTTATGGATGGGACTTTTCCAGAGGACAAAGTGATCAGGCATGTTGCACAAAGTTTAAGACTAATGTCTTGGTCCTGATATGTCTTCCTCAGGGCTTGGGCCCTAAAGGGCAGACTAAGCTACAAAGTAGTCATGATTTAAAGAGCGTTAGTAGCCTTGAGTCATTGAGACAGGGAACAATGACAGGTTATATACCTAGCATAACCTTCCAAGGAGGAATAGCTCTTTAGACTTGATGGGCTTCTCATTCCCATGAGAGCTATTTTTGTTATAAACTTGGGTATATCCCTGCAAGTAAGGAGCTAGCAGACTGCCTGCACCTAAGCTGTTTGTATTTATTGAAATTGGGGGGGGGGGGTTAAACTACTTGACTTTCATTGACTCCTGCTGTTGTTGTTTGCTTAGCCCATTATAGTGAGGAAAGCTCATTGGAAGCCTCTCAATTTGTCTAAACCACCTTTCATTGTTTACATCCAGTGGTATTCTCTCCTTGGAGGATGCTGAGATTTTCATCCTCATAGAGTCAAGTCAACAAGCATTTATTAATCACCTCCTGGGTTTAAGGTACTGGAATAAGCATTGGGGATACAAAGAAAGGGGGGCAAACCCAGTCACTGTTCTTAGGGAGGTCACAGTCTAAGGTGGGAAAGTGTGTGAACAACTATGTACAAGCAAGATATATACAAGATAAATTGGAGATGACTTATAAGCAAGGGACATAGAGGACATGAAATTTAATAAGGTGGGTAGAGCCCAGAAATATGTTAAGTCCAGAATCAAAAAGTTTCTGATCTCTCAAAAGTGATGTGACTGCTTCTCCCCCATCATTAGTTCTGGTCATTTGGATGCCTCCTCAGGAAAATTGGATACTTCAACTATCCCAGTGCCCAGTTTCCAGAAAGCTCCTGCCACTATAGGTGCAGTGTCCATCTCTGGGTCTCAGTGTTCTTAAACAGGCATCTCAGTTGGGGGAGGGTGGAGAAGAGGGGAGATTCCAGATGATCATTTGGTAGAAAATTATTCGGCCTTTAATTTCTTTGGGGGAAAAAATCCATAATATAATATAACAAAACAAAAATATAACACTAGGCTGATAGCAGAAGATAATAAAAAACTTTCCCCCTGGTGTCAGATGGACAACTAACCAATGGAACAATTTTCAACATTAGTTGGGGTGAGGAGAAGGCAAAAAGGGAAAGATGAATGAGAGCTCTAAGAGAGACCTGATGCTCCTTCATTCCCAAAAGTGCTTGATGTCTCCAAAAACTAGATACAGGAAGCAATGAAAGAGCTTTATTTCATGCCAACATTAGAGAATCACGAAGTGGGAGATAGGAGAGGTAAGGATTAGGATGACTTCTAACATTTATGCAGTGGTTTAAGGTCTGCCAAGCACCTCAGTTTCAAGCGTTTCATTTGTTTCTTACCATAGCCATGTGAAATGGATACCAAAAATATTAATATCCTCATTTTGCAGGTAAGGAAATGAGGCTTTGAGATGCTAAGGAATTTGCCCACGCTCATACAGATTGTAAGTGTCAGAAGTCAGGATTTTAAACCCTGTCTTTCTGATTTTCAATTAAGTACCCTTAACCTTAGGGCAGCTAGATGGTACAGTGAATAGAGCACTGGGCCTAGAGTCAAGAAGACCTGAGTTCAAATCTGGCCTCAGATACTTACTAGCTATGTGATGCTGGACAAGACACTTAACCTTGTTTGCCTCTGTTTCCTCATCTGCAAAATGAGGTGGAGAAGTAAATGGCAAACCATCCTAATATCTTTGTGAAGAATATCCCAAATGGGGTCATGAAAAGTTGGACACGATTGAAACGATTTAATACCCTAACCCTACGCCCTATTGCCTCTCCACTGCCAATGAAAGAGTACAGAAGGGTAAGCAGCTATAAATGGAAATGGTCCCTAGCTATCACTGACTACAGTCTGAGGCTATTGAGAAGAAGCTACTTTGAATTTTTCTTTGGTCTTATAGTAGTTGGAGTGTGGAGGTTAGAGCATGGGGATGCTGAATTTGTGGAGGTGAAATAGGAGGGGGAGGCCTCCAACCAACTATAAGCCACTTGCTAGGAATTGTTTCCTGCCAAGAAGGAGGCAAGGAAGGCATAACAGTAGTCAATTTGGAGACTGGCACAAAAAGTCTTTCCAAAATTAAGCTCTTGAGAAATGTCAGAGGTAGGATTTGAACCCAGACTCTCTTCACTGCTAGTTCTGTAGACTCAGGAAATAGTCTGCGAAGGAAACAAACAACTGAAATTTGTATAACACCTTAAGGTTACAGGGTGCTTTTCTCCCAACAACCCAGTATAGAGAGTGCAAGTGTTGTGCTTCTATCAGAAGAGACTTAGGTTCAGATTTTGTCTCTCTACCACATACCAGCTCCATGTGCAAAGACAGGTCATTCAGACTCTCTGAGCCTGTTTCCCCATTTGTTAAATGAGGATAACACCTACAGTACCTACCATAGGTTAGTAGGCTCATTCTGTAGGTGAGGATTAATCAACTAGCACTTAGTAAATGTTTGCCACTAGTCACTCACTGCAGTAGGATCAAATGTAATAATATATTAAAGTACTTTGCAAATTTAAGGCACTATGCAAGTGTGAGCTATTACCATCTCTATTTTACAGATAAGGAAACTGAGGTTAAATGATTTGTCCATAGTCATTCAGTCACTAAGTGGATGAGCCAGGATTTGAGCTCAGGTCACGCGTGACTCTAAATTCAGAGTTTCTTTCCTTTCTATACCACAATGACAATACAAGTCACCTGTCTTTGGTACTAGGAGCTCCAGGATGTCTCTGGCTGTCAAAAATAATTACCTCCTGAGAACTCAAACTCTACCTCTAGATTCACACAGGTCATCCAAACTTTGTGCTCCACTGATAGAATTTAAGAAAGAAAAGACCTATGAACTTCCTTTTGAGATTACTGTAAATATTCTGGTTAATATGCTCAAGTTTGTATAAGAGCACTAATAAGTAAGCACTCATCACTATGAGAGTTCAATGAGATGCCTTCAGCAACTCATTTGTTAAACAGTCAGTTCCTTCAAATGAAATACAAGTCATTATCTACCCAAACAAGAAAAAAAAAGACCACATTCCCCTGTTTCATATCCTATGCTAAGCTCTAAGTCTGCAGCATTATTATTTTCATTTTTTGTGCAAATAACCTTATGAGATTAAAAAAAACTGGACAAACCAAATGTTTTAAGGTCATAGAAATAAGGAAGTTGCAAGTCAAAGTACCAGCCAAGTCACCAGGGAGAATATAGCCCATTAAAAAAGAAAACAATTTAAGTATTAACCATAAAACACCACCATTATCAACAGAAAATTATGCTGCAGGAATTGCTTTGTAATAGAATTTCTGGGCTGGAAGGGACCTTTATGAGCATCTAGTCCAAGACCCTCATTTTACAGCTGAAGAAACTCATCTATTACTGAACTGAAAGTCTCAACTGAGATGTAAAACCTTAGTTCTGTCGGGCTTCAATTGTTTCAAACTCTCTCAAAGGGAAGCCCCATGACTGGTCAGTCTAGCAGTCAGTCAATAGAACTGATTGGACACTCAGAAGGTGCATGCATCAACTATACACTTGGGGATGCTCTGTAAAGCTAGGGAGCTCATCTTTGACTTCATTTGCAGCCCTGTGCCCCACCTTTCCTAAACCCCACCCCAAGAGTAAATATTCAAAATATGTTGTTAACTACAATGACTTGTGTAGATTAGAGATGACCCACTTCCTCTAAGGAACTTACAGTCTAAGGGAAGAGACAAGACAAATAAGTATCAACATAAATGCATATCAAAATTGAAAAATAACTATTTGAGATACCTGTGGGGGAAGCAAGGAACAACTTGAAACCTATGTATACGAGCAAAGAAAAACTTTCGCTTATACACACAATTCTCAGTCCTTAGTTCCTTTACTCATCTAAAACAAATCTTGATAATGTTACTAAGAGTTAAAGAACATTTTAAAAGCAGCTATTCTTACGCATTGCATACATTATGAGCATCTCACTTTAGGGGGGGAAAAAAGAAAATGTTCCCTGTGACTTTCTTTTTCATAAGAGCAGAGAGTGACTGACAACAGCACAATTCCAAGAGAATATCAACCTTCCAAGAGTAGTCATAATCTAATGTTGAACTATTGGATACAGAGTACTCTGGCTCTTGATGATAGCGTTTTGATATATATGCTAATTGTGTCTAAAATGTAAGAAAAATAATTATCAAATTCATGAATTCAGAATTAGAGTTCTGCTTAAAGTCCTATGTTTAAGTTTAATCATTTTCACTTTAATATCCTATGCCTTGATTAAAAATTTCAGTATATGTTGACCGAGACTAGATCCCTGCTACAGATTCAAGAGATATGACAATTCAAGTAACTTATTTATTGATTGGCACTAATGACACTAGAGAAAACAAAAATATTCAATTCAAACAAAATAATTAGTTGACAATAAAAATAAATGTAAATAGGATTAAGTAATGAATTTGCTAAATGTGCTTTTCTATGATCCATATTAGACTTGGTTAATCTTTAGTCCCAATATGTGTATATAACAATCTGCATAATGAAATACAGGAACATGTTACACTTGCCTTTCTTCTCACAAATAGCCTCCTATCATGAACTCTGCTAACTGGTCTGAATGGATAAACAGCTGTTCTTTGCAAGAGTGCTGGACGTACCTCATGGACAGATGGCAGCCAATTCCCTACGGCCTAAGCACATAAACCCTTAGTTGGATTGGTAACATTTGTATTAATCAATGGATACACAGAAATTTTGAAAATTTGCTTAGGAGCTGATCAGAATTTTTAAAAGACAACTCTTTTGACATTAAAACAGGATGTTTATTTTTCTTAATTTGTGACAAATCAAATAAGTTATCCATCTGCTCCCAGAAGTCCTCAGTCCAAAGAATGGAAAAAGACATGGATTTTTAAAACTGTAATTCTCTGAGAAGAGTATCTTCGGAGGTGCTTACGAATAACTATGTCAGGAAATTTCTGTTTAATTTTTAAGACCACATTTAGAAAAGTTCTTATAGAAGCTAATATTATTTGAAGCATTGACTAATAAGCCTGGTCCTAAAACACAGCCAGCAAAACATCGTTTAGTTGCTAATTTTTCATGATGGAAAGAAAATAGGAATATTCTGCTTATATTTTTGACACAAAAGATCAATGATCATTCAAAAGAATATGAACTAATTATCCAGTTAAGAAATATCAAATGGACAAAGAAATATGTCTAGATTAATATAAGCAGTTGGATGAGCCATCCATAGAGCTTTCAGTAATATGTGTTTGTACATATATATTCATATGTACATATTTGTTTATATCTGTATATTTTACACACATGAACACACACATGTATTATATAGCACACATATAAATCAAGCACCAATTTGTAGTGTTTGCCGATTTCTGAGATGCGAATGCTCACTTGAAATTTAACAATCAATTTTCATGAGCTGGTATGAGCTGGTGCCCGCATATTACTGAATTATACACACATGTGTGCACATATACACATGCATATATATGTACATATATACATACATACATCTAATACATGTGTGTGTGTGTGTGTGTGTGTACGTGCATGTATGTATAACAGATACTTCAAGTAGCCAATAAGCCATTTCCAGAATTGAACAAATCACTCAGTATTGCCTATGGGAAACTGTAAAGGTTTTTTTCTTTTCTTTTTTAATGATCTATACTTTCTCCCTAAAACAAAGATCTGACTTAAATTCTTCTAGTGTGATGCATTGCCACGAGTCATAGAATGCAATGATCTCCAAAGAACTGAAGTTGAGGATCACCCAGAGGGTAATGGAGAAAAGCACGATGGGCTTGAGAAGACTGTCACACAAGCAAGGAATTATGGAACAGAAGTAATATCAAGAATACTGTCAAGGAAATGTATGACTAGAAAAAAACAAAATGATATACCAATCACGTAGCAAAGCATGGATGACTGAGAGCCTATGTGTTCCATTGGTATTCATGTTATGTTCAGATAGTTCAAAGAAGGTCCTTAAGTTGGGTAGATCCCATGTGTCAGAGTTCTAAGACATATATGAGAGCTGCAGAGGAAGGAAGGCATATATAGGTTTGCTTTACTGAAAGCAGTATTAAAATAAATAATAACCAATTCATTGTAATAGGAGCATATTAGAGTATCATATAACTGTAAGTTTCCAAAACTAACTCAATTCAATGCCACTCCCCTTTTCTACTTAACTTCAAGCTTTGGGTACATGAATTTTTGTTTCAAGAAAGCCCAAAACATCTTTTGGGGACATATATTGCAATTTCCTCTTTCTGGGATAGTTAGACTAACTAAATCCATCAAAAACTTTTCAAGCTGGAAGGGACCATGAGAATCAATTCAATCCTTTCATTTTTCAGATGAGGAAATAATGACCAGAAAAGTTGAGTGACTTGCTAAGGTCATATAAGTAAGTCCATGGCAGAGCTGAGTTTACAATTGCAGTATTCTGACGCTACTTTTCATTTACTCTTCTACACTGGTCTTATAGCCAGGCTATTGGCAAAGGTCTCTGTAATGGGAGGACGATGGATAAATAAAGGAACAAGTCGTACAAGTGGCTTCAGGGAGCTTAGCTTATGTTAAGAGGCTCATGATCATTTACAAAAGTGGAAACAATTACAACAGTCTTCAAATATTTGATTTCAATTTTTTTGTCAGTCAGTCAGTAAACATAAAGCACCTACTATCTGCCAAGGCACTGTGCTAAATTCCCAAAATACAAAAGAAGGCATTACAGGCATTTAAATCTTAGAAATCTGCAACACTACAAATCAGGACTTGATTTTTTTTTGTTTGTTTTGTTAATTGTTTAGATTTAAGACGGAGATGGAGAAAATACAAATAATGCAGATTAAACTTAAAAATGTGTTTAGAAAGCTGTTGTTAAACATTTATCAGCATACTACTGGTTGTAATGTGCAGTAATACAAAAGAAGAGGATCATAGAACTTCAAAACAAAGTGCTATATGGAAGAGGAAGATGAAATCAGAGAAGACTTCATGGAAGACAAGGTATTTCAGTTGGCTTTTAAAGATAGCTAGAAATGCAATAGAAAAGGGGCATCTAGGTGGAGCAGTGGATGGAACTCTGGCCTTGGAGTCAGGAGGACCCAAGTTCAAATTCAGCCTCAGACACTTGACATTTACCAGCTGTGTGACCCTGGCAAGTCACTTAACCCTGATTGCCTCACCCCCCCCCAAAAAAAGTGAAATATAAAAGGAAGAGGAGGAAGAAAAATAGCCTAGGTATAGGGAAAAGCATGAGAAAACTCACACAGAATGGTGAAAGCCCATGGAGTGTTTGGAAGACTGAGAAGAATCTAGAAAAACAAAATCCAATCATTAAGCTACAGAAAGTCACTGCAGTTTTTTGAAGTAGTTGAGTGACAAACTTAGACCTTTGTAAATAGCTATGAAGTCTATATCATGCTTGCCTATTACCTACATAACTTTGATTTAATAATTAGTTCCATGAACCTTATTAACACATTCAATTTCACTTCATCATCATCATTACCATCATCTCTCTGTCTCTCTCTGTCTCCCTCCTTCTCTCTGTCCCTGCCTCTCTCTCCCTCCCCCCCCCTTTCTTTTATCCATTTGTTCTGAATGTAAACCAGGAGCCATGAAAACAATAAATCTAAAGTAATGTTATGAATAACGCTCACCAATAAGTTAAAGTTGAAAAGTAACATGAGCTGTTGTTCAGTCCAAAACAAATCAGCAAAAACACCTATCTGGGAAGGAAATACAACTTTTACTGAATGGTTGTATCTTTTTTCTTATTGACCTCACATCTTTTGATATGCACTATTTTTCTTATCATAAAAGTATATTTTTTGGAAATTCATTTTTCATAAAAGTGTCCTGCTATACATTTTACCTATATCTGTATAAGCATATAGAATATTTAGGGGAAAGAATTTTTAACTATGCTGAAATTTGATTTTAAAATCAAAGATCTCTTAGGTTATTCACTTTGTGTGTAGAAATATTTTTTGGGGAAAATTTAACTATCCAAAATTTAACTTAAAGTCTAAATGGCTGGAAGTATCTTGCGGTAGTGAGAGTGGGAGGGTATAGATAGTGGAACTAGGTGATTTACAAAGTATATACATCTTTAGCTAAATAACCTTTTTCCAGTCTTGAGTCACTCCCCTAATTGATAAACTTCCATGGTTCCCCAGACCCTCTAGGACAGAGGTGGGGAACCTGCAGCCTTAAGACCACATGTGGCCCTCTAGGTCCTTGGGTGCAGTCTTTTGACTGAGTCCAAGTTTTACAGAACAAATCCTTTTATTAAAGGGATTTGTTCTGTGAAGTAGGGATTCAGTCAAAGGGCCACACTTGAGGACCTAGAAGGCCTGTAAGTCTAGGATAAACTATAAACTACTCTGTTTGGATTTTAAAATCCTTCACAACTTGATCCCATCCTCTATTTCCAACCTCATTGGACATTATTCCTCCTTCTGCCCTTTGTGATCTAGCCAAACTGGCTTTCTCTCTGGTCCTCAAACATGACACTTTCTCCCATCTCTGTATCTTTACACTAGCCTTCTCTCATGCCTTGAATGTACTCCCTCCTTATCCTCAACTTATCCCACTCTTCCTTTTTTAAAAATTACTTTCTTTTTAATTTATGGAATAAATTCCTGTAAGAGGCTGTTTACAGGAACCCTTTCCTGATCTCTGCTGGCTAGTAAACAGTAAATGGTCTACAAGCATTTATTAAGCTTTTACTGCCAGGCACTATGCTATGTTCTGGGAATATAAAGAAAGATAAAAAACAATTCCCGTCTTCAAGGAGATAATAGTCTAAATGGGGCGAAAAATATGAAAATGATTAGGTAAAAACAAGCTATGGTCAGAGTAGGCGGAAGGTAACCTGAGAGAGGGAAGCACTCACTACCAGCTGGGGGAATTGGGAAAGGTCTCCTGCAGAAGGTGGATTTGAGCTGAGTGTTGAAAGAAGTTAGGAAGCTAAATGGTGAAAAGGGAGGGAGCAGAGCATTCCAGGCAAGTCAGACAGCTGGTGCATAGAGACAGGAGACAGAGAATCTTGTGTGGGGAGCAATAAGTACACTAGTGTGGAAATCAGGCCGACAGAAGAGATGGGACAGAGGGCATCCTGAAATCCAACCTCTGCCGAGTACTAATTGCATCACCTTGGGTAAGTCACTCCCCTTCTCTGGGACTCAGTTATGGCGTTGTAAGGCCATAAATCTAGAGCTAAAAAGTACATCAATGGTCATCTGGCTCAATCCCCTCATTTAAAAAATAATTTTATTTCTATCTTTTTTTACATCTTCTACATTTCTAGCTGCGTACTTAATGCAATTTGGTTTCTTATTTTAACTACTTAGCAAAGATTGTAAAATGTGTCAAGAATGTTTCTTTTAGTGGCAAAAAATGTAATTTACACATGCATCCAAAAGTTGAACATTTTCCACAATGTTTCTAATGAAGCCTCCTGACTTGCTTGGAAAGAACTAAAAAAAAAAATTAATTAACTTATAATACAACAAATTACTTCCTGGAACTCTGCTTCTCCAGCTTGAACTTCAGCTTGAACCAGAAGACAACTAAAGTTAATTACCCATCTGGTCTCTGGTTTGGGGAGTTAGAGCTCAAATGAGATGGGTTTTTTTGATGAAAAAAAAAGCATACATAAAACTTTTTAAAATATACAGAAGAAAAAAATGCAGAAGGGTACACAAATATAGCAATGTTGTTACTATCTTGTTAAATGTAACAAATGTAAACAAACTGTATGGAACAAAAGCTTACAGTTTCAAATGCAATCTTCTTGTTCTTTTTAGACTGAAATATTTGTGATCGTTAATGACTGTTAAGTTCAAAATGAAAGTTTATTGAATTTTTTAAACAAAAGAAAACACCAGGTTTGAGAGTTTAAACTGAAAAAAAACAATCATATACACTCAGTTGAGTATAGAAATCTGTCTTACGCTATAGGACAGTAGGAAGGGATAGAGATAAGAGAAAATGGGAGGGCTGATAGAAGGGAGGGCAGATTTGGGAAGACAGTAGTCAGAAATAAAAACTGAAAAAAGTAGTAACTAGTAGTAATAGTAGTAGTAGTAGTAGCAGTAGTAGTAGTAGTAGTATAGTAGTAGTAGTAGTAGTAGTAGTAGTAGTAATAAGAGCCAGTATTCGATCCTTACAACTGTCCTGAAAGGGAGGTGCTATTATTATCCCCATTTTACAGCTGAGGAAATTGAGGCCTAGAGAGGTTAAGTGATTTGCCCAATTTCACACAGATATTAAGTGCCTGATGTAGTGTTTGATTTCAGATCTTCCTAATTTCAAGACCAGAGCTCTATCTACTACACCAGATGTATAGCAATATATAATATATATTATATATGTATATATTACAGATGTGTGTAAGTATATACATATACATACAAATATGTGTGTATGTATGTATGTATATGTGTATAGATATAATATATATGTGTATATCTGTACCCACGCACACACGTGTGTGTGTATATCACATGGCCATGTGGCCCTCAACCCTCCCAAGTGTGGCCAGAACTAGATTAAAAAGTGATTAGAAAATATTTAACAAAATAAATAAAACATACAACAAAATATAGATAACATTACATTTTAAAACCAAGCCAAAATGTGACCCAGGGATCCTTAGGTATAGGTTAGTCACTCCTATTTCTATTTAAGTTTGATATCACTGCATTATACCATCTAGCTGCCTATATTAATACTGAATATTAATTAAATGATTAGATGTAAATATTAAATAATAAGTATAAACAAAATTTTAAAAGAAATGGCATAGATAATAGAAAATATCAGGCAACCCAAATCTATGGTATTTGGTTGGGGGATGAAATTTGGTAATAACACAACAATAGCTCATATTTCTATAGCTCTTTGGGGTTTATAGAGGACTTTTCTCGTTAAGTCTTTGAGAAAGGCAATACATCTATTCAAATATAATTACTCCCATTTTACAGATGAGAAACTGACGCTTAGAGAGATATTAAATAACTTGCACAAGGTCATAGAGCTAGTTACTCAAACCCAGACCCTCTGGATGCCAGATCCAACATTCTGTTCACTCTACTACAGTACCTCCCACAGTGAACAGATTTGTATGTAAGAAGATAAATGTGCCCCCAGAAATTATGGGACACATATAATATATGGAACTGGTGGGGTTGGAAATTGGAGATAGAAGATCTATATAACCCCAAATGAGGCAAATGTACCCATGTTTGTTGGAGAAATAAGAAAGATCTTTAAGACCCTGTTCTCAAGAGGTTTGCAGTCTAACTGGAGGAGAAAAAGCATGTAATGCAGGTCAATGTATTTCTAATTGCAATGTGAAAAGTGCATAAGAATACAAAGTGCTATAGTATCAAATAAGGAGAAAAATAAAAAACCACTTCCAGCTGGAGGAAAATAGGGAAAGCTCCATTCAGTAGGTAGCATTTGAACTGGGTCTTAAAGTATGGAGGAGCATGGATTTTAGACACAAAGAACAATGTAAGAAAAGATTATTGACAGTTGACTATGCAAATCGTCCTGGCATCAAGAATTGCATGCATCTTGTTACTAGCAAAGTACTTTTCTATATGGTTTAATTTATATCATGTTTATAGGATGTGCACCCATTTATCTATTTACTACCGAAAAAAATCCGTATGTATATGGTACATAGGAAATATAGCCTAAGTGACAGAGATGATGGGCAGCTAAGTGGCACAGTGGATAGAATGCCAGGCCTGGAGTCAGGAAGACTCATCTTCCTGAGTTTGAATCCAGTCTTAGACACTTACTAGCTGTGTGACCCTGGGCAAATCACTTAATCCTGTTTGTCTCAGTTTCCTTATCTGTAAAATGAGCTGGAGAAGGAAATGACAAACCACTCCAGTATCTTCGCCAAGAAAAGCCCAGATGGGGTCATGGAGAGTTGGACACAATTGAAAAGACTGAACAACAAACAGAAATGATCATGAAACTCCCCGACCTATAAGAACAGCAGGAGTGATTGAGGACCTCTCTGATATGCTGGACGGGAGCACTGTCCAAGAAACTGAACATTTGAGTTCTGGCTTTGAGGGGCAGGGAAGGGACACTTGCTGTGCCCTCTCCCCAAATGTCCATGGAAGTCAGGAGAACCAGATTCTAGCTTCAGTTGTGTCAACACATTAGTTCCCTGTGTAGCCTTGGACAAGCCTCAATTTCCTCCTCTGTAAGATAAAGGAGCTTAGATTACTAAGACCTCTTCTGGTTCCAATGTTTTAGGAGTCTGTGATTCCAACTCAAGAAAACACGTACACAACCGCTTGCGACGCCCATGCTCCTCAAGCAGATGGCGCTCTTCCCACACTGTCAGATACCCAAGAACCCACATGCCCATCTAAAAACAATAACTGCCTTTTAATTCTCACATCTGAATTATTCCTCTAAGACCAGAACAGCTGCATTCTATTTGCCAGCACATGCGTTTTTCAAAATCTCATTAGACGTCTAATGTTTTCAGCCTAAGCATATGCCCTGAGGGGCGTTTGTCTTCTGGGGGCTCTTCTGAGTCTGTGGAAAAGGTGCTATTAAGGGGAAAGGCACTGATTTTTTAAAAGTAAGAAAAGAGAAAATCTAACCAAGGGCCAGATTTTAATCTGTGAGCTTATATCATCCAAATAAAACTAGTGCTTTGTACTCTTTCTGCTGGGGAGGGGTGTCTAAGTTGCTACAAATTCTCCCCTAGTGATATTTAAGCTGCAATACAGCCAGCGTCCATCAACATTTGATTAGCAGGTGCAAATAAAGTGTGTAATCGGTATTAATCTGCTAGTCTGTCGCTGCTGCCGTTTACAAATCTGCATAAATTTTTACTAAAAAACTTTACGAAGAAATGCTATTCAGAGCAAATGATGCATCAAATTCAAACAGGCCATCAAGATTGCTAATGGATTTTAATAGCAGCTATTATAGCATAATAGTATTTTCCCAACAGCTGTTTGTTTATACAATGTTCCGTTTACAGGACCTTTATGTCCAATCCCAGGAGAAGGCCCTCAATTCATTTATAATCATTTGGTTCCACCTACAAACAAATGCTATTTTATGCACATTCGGAGACAGTATGAGTGGTCTGTAGATCTGACTGACTCCCACCTCATTCGGTGAAACCAGCAGTGAATATTATAAGCTAGATTAATTAGTTAATTTTTACTTCTACCAAGTACTACTAAAATAAATATTATCAGTTGGTGAACCAAAAGAAAGAGCTTACCGATTGGTTTGAGTCCCTTCTCAGGAGCACTGGTAGGCTTACATTACGTTTAACTATCTGAATATTTCGATATGCTGGTACTACAATAAGTCTCTTCTCTCTAGCAATTCAGATTGCAACTTATCCTGCCTGCCATCTCGTGGGACCCTTGTCTATGTCATTCTACAAATGGGTCATAGGGCTCACCTTGACTTCCCTTGTTTGAGATCTTCCTTTTTGTTCTCTTGACATCTTGTAGATACCAAGGAACACTCAGGCAGTCCCTCACTCTTGTGCGCAATGGACTTATAAACCTAAAATTTTGAAAATCAGGTATTCGTTCTCTCACACCATGCCATTCTACTGTAGATGTCCAATATTGGTGAAGATCAAATTTTTGGTCCAGTACTGTGATTTCATTAGCGCAGAAAACTCTCTGATAGAGATTCCTCTTTACCAATGTAGATAAGCAATTTGTCAGCACTCTTCCCCTCTCTCTCCCTCTAGTTATAGAGCCATAATAAACTCAAAACTACCATTGATACTGTTACAAGGTATGTGAATATATTCTCTTATGATTCTAATTGCTATCCCAGTAAATTTCCTAATCAAAATACCCCCCAAGCCACTTTTATGTGTTGTCTCTCCTATTAGAATTAAGTTCCTTTGGGGGCAGGAACTATTTTCAACTTTTGTATTTGTATCCTCAACAGAGGATTTGGCACATAATATGCTTAATAATTACTTTTTTATTCATTAATTGAGAGTCACATGGGGGCACTGAAAAGTTAAGTGATTAGTCTATGTATATGTCAAAAGCAGGATTCAAACCTAGGTCTTCCTGACTTCTGCTAATCCTCTGTCTATTATACATATCACCAAGGTAAGATAAGATAAACCATACTACCAATACAAGGCACTCATAGATTATAAATCTAGTTCTCTTACTGATCATGGAGCTGGTAGACTAGTTGCCAGAGGTGGCCACAAAAATAAACACTATTAAAAAACGTAAGAACTAATGGGACTCAAAAAATAGGCTTAATAAAAACCAGGAAATGGAACCAAACACTGTATAACATGGCTACCTCTCCTGTCTCACTTTCTTTGTTTTTCTGGTGCACATGTACATGTCTTGTATATACATATATTCAGGAACAGACACTCGTGTTTTTTGACTTAGTGGTATGAGGAAGTAATCAAACGAAGTGAGAACTGTTGGGAGAGAAATGGAGAGATAGTGAAAAATTAATTCAGAGCAAGTGCTCTGAATTGCCTCTCCAAGGCAAATATGTTTTCTAGTCTGATGCTTTTCAAAAAGCATTTGCAAGGCTGATTAGGTCATAATATCAAACAGCAATTCCAGTAATATAACATAACTACAAACTTCAAGTTCACAACATAGAAGTATAGAACACTTTGGGAAATCATCCATCAGTGAATGCATCATAGTCTGGTTTACCTATGGCGATACTTGGATTTAGGCTTCATTGGGAAAATTGATTCCATGATGGAACATGGTCCTTATCATTTCGGTATACAAAGCAGTAAATTTTGTTCCTAATCATAATCTATAAATGCAGATCCAAATCATGGATGTAATTATGATTATGTTTGTGATAAAAGATTAACTGTATTTAGTGGTTTCAATGAAGCATTTGACAAAGTCTCTTATGCTATCCTGGTGGACAAAATTGGGGAGATTTAGGCTAGATCATGTGTCAAGCATGTAGCTAACAGGCTGCATTAAGGCAGCAATACTCCCTAGTGGGTCGATGTGACTGGGAAATATTTAACAAAATAAACAAAAATACAATAGAACACAGATAATATTAGTATGTAGTTTTCCCTTCAATATGTGGCCCACAGAGATCCTTATGTTAGTGGCTCCATTTCTATTTGAGTTCTATTCTATTTCTATCCCTGGGCTAGATGATATTACAAGTCAGGTGGATTTGGAAATAGTTGAACCCAAAATGGAATCATTAATGGACTGATGCCACATCAATTCAGTTCAATTCAACAAACACTTTTAGATTCCTGCTACCTACAAGGTACTGTGTTATTTGGGAATACAAAGGCCAAAACAGAACAATTCTTTCTGGATCAAAAGGAATAGACATTTAGTTGCTTTATAAGTATAATTCTAAACTGCTTTCCAAAATAGTTGTACTGATTCACAGATCCACCAACAATGCTCTAGTGTACCTATCTTCCCACAACCCCTCTAGTATTGGCAATTCCCTTCTTTTGGGATGGGAAAAGATTACAATCTTTGCTAACTTACAGGATATAAAATGAAATTTCGGGTTGTTTTGATGTGCATTAGTGAATTCATAATTCTTTGAGAACTGTTTGTTAATATCCTCTGACCACTTCTTTATTGGGGAATGACTTGGTATAAATGTAGATATAGATATAGATACAGATGTACATATAGATATAGAGATGTGTGGGTGTGGGTGTGGATATGTGTGGGGGTGTGCATGTACACACATATATAAATTACATATTTCATTTTATTGTGTTAATACATTATTATTGTTTATTATTTCTATAATTTGTTAATTATGTTTATGTCTTGGATATCCAATTCACATCGAGAAATTCAAAACAAAGATTTTTTTCAGTTTGACTGATTCTCTTCTTATCCTTATCAATTCCTATTGAATTTTGTGTAGCTTTTAAATTTCATGTCATTAAAGTTATCTCTGTAATCTTTTGTAATTGCTTTCATCCTTTGTTTGGTTAAGAACGTATCTCTTGCCCATAGCTGTAAAAAGTATATGATTTGCTTCTCTTGTCATTTTTTTTATGATATGATCTTTAGTACTAAGGTTATATATCACTTCAGAATATATTGTTATTGGTCCAGCCATTCTAGGAAGCAATTTGGAGCTATGCCACCAAACTTATTAATTTATACATAACCTTTGACCAAGAAATACTGTTATTAGTTCCATACCCCAAAGAAAACATTGAAAGAGGAAAAGCACCCATATGTACAAAAATATTTTAAGCAGCTCTTTTTATGGTGGCCAAGAATTGAAAATGGAGAGGGTACTAATCAAATGATTAGTGGGAAATAACTGAACAAATTATGGCATATGAATGTAATGTAATACTCCTGTGATAACAGAAATGACAAGAAAAACCTGAGAAGACATGTATGGACTGATGCAAAGTGAAGTGAATAGAACCAGAAGAACAATTTATATGATAACAACAATATTGTAAAGACAAACAACTTTGAAAGACCAGAGGACGCATGAGGAAACATGCTATCTAGCCCTAGAACTGATTAATTCTAAGTGCAGATTGAAGCAGATTTTTTTTTCTTTTGGATATGGTTAATGTGGCAATTTGTCTTGCTTGACATATCTGTAAAAGATTTTGTTTATCTTGCCTTCTCAGTGGGTAATAGTGGAGGTAGGAGGAAAAAGAATTCTGAACATAAAATAGAATAAAATCAAATGAACAAAAATAGGATATATGGTTGCCACATTCCTTGACCTCACAGCACATATAAGCATATCTGAGAATTAGACACTCAAAAACACTGAGCAGAAACTTTATCTGGTGTCTTGAATTTGATAAGAATGTTGTTTAGATCAGAGGACTGTAACAAATGTCAGGCCACTGCTTTGCCTGCTAGAGGAATCTAACCATGGAAAGTGACCAAGAGGACTTAGGCATGAATTAATATTAATCTTGATACACAATTCTAAGAGAAGGACTACTTGATCATGTTAGACTCCTCAAAACTGCTCAGTAGTGTGCGCTGTATCTGAGATCTTTGATACTGCAGCTATAACTTTGCACCAATTATTTGAAATTTGTGGCTTTCCAGGCATTTTATCCTTCTGATGCCGAAATTTGTAAATATTTCAATTCAGTGTAAGGAATTTTTGGAAAGGAACATTATCCAGACTATCATGGTAATATTTTATCACCCTCAATCAAATGGTCAAGATTATACTAAGAAAAGATTACACTAAAATGGACATTCTAATTAGATTATTAGAGGAGACTGGCTACAAAGAACTGTTAAGTTTCTCCATATTCACTCCATATTCAGCAACAGGAGTTAGTCCTACTAAATTATTAGTGAAGTGGAACCTCAAAATTTGTCTCAACCATCCCTTCTAACCTATGCCACGGTTCTAATCTTGGAGTCTATAAAGTGTTTTTTTTAAAAATGTTTTGATAATTGTATTTTAATATTTAAATTATTTGATTAATATTTAATATTTCAATTATTCAAAATAATATTCAATGTTTCAATAATTATTTTAGGCATTTAAAATCATTATTCTAAGAAGGGTACATAGACTTCACTACACCACACAAGGGATTCATGACACAAAAAGGGTTGAGAACTCCTGATCTAAATTTATATGGGGGCAAATAAAAATACATATTGCACTACTCTGGACTTTGTTCTCAACATATTTACCATTTATTCATTTTTTGCCACAAAAGCAATAAAAATTTTCATCCCTGATATAGAGCTACTTCAGGGTAGGTGACTGCTTCTTTATTGAGAACATGAAACATTGTTTAAACAATGTTCATAATGGATGAGTGTGGCATCCCCACATCATTGAACTGTAGAAGTGTTTCAACCGCAAAACTATTAGAGGCATATCCTCTAGAACCCAGAGGACTCAACAGAGACACTGAAATAATGTTAATAATTTTTATTCCTGATCAGTTCCTCCTAGGTCTTTCATTCCTTTTGAATTTCCATATTGTAATATTCAGTGTTTTCTATAATATTTGCCCATAGTAGGTTTTTACAGCACTAATGTATTCCCTTGTTGAAGGTCAGTATGCCATTCCAGTGCCATAGGCATGTTGCTTGTACGGCTTAGTGAAAAGCAAGATGGAAAAAGAAAATGGAACTAACTGAAATGTCATCAGCCCCACATAGACATAATATGCATTAACTACTTTGAAGTGAAAGGCACCAGGTGAATTTGGAGTCAGAGGTCCCAGGTTCGAATCTCAGCTATTTAATACCTGTGTGTCCATGGGTAAGTTATTTAACCTCTCTAAGGCTTTAACTTTTGCATGTGTAAAATGAGAAAATTGGGCTTAATGACCTCCAAGGATCCCTTCTAGTACTAATTACATTATCCTAATTATGAAAATATAAAGAATGGAAACACAATTCTATAAAACAAATTTCATATTTATAATTCCCTAAGAATTATTAAAAGTACAACATTTCTCATTAGCTAATTAACTTAGCACCTCCACTATAATTTCTTAAATAGTATTTGTTAAATACTTTGGAGAAACCCCTTTTCCCCATAATCTCTTTCTCTCTCTCTTTCTCTATCTCTCTATCTCTCTATCTATCTGTGTGTGTGTCTTTCTCTACAGTCTGCATAATTTTGTAAATATATTAAAAAAAACAAATAGAAACAATTATATACAATAATTACCAGCCAGAGCCACCTCTAACTTCCTCTGTTTCTTTCTCCTCTATTCTGGAAACACAGTCTCACCATTTAGCTCTCTCAGAGTAGCAGCCAAACTTTCTCAAGAATTCTCTTTAAAATATTTCTTCAGAACATAAGAGTTTTATTAAGAAATGCCTCTACAGATTTTCTCCCTGTTAGTTAAGTCAGTCTCCAAGCAAAGAAGTTCTCACAGTCCTTTATTTCCATACCTCATTCATTCTCCATCCAGCCATGACATCTAAATGTCTAAAATGACAGTTAAAACTCTCGTCTCCTCATAAACTCAAAGATAACAGTAAAAATGAAATGGGCCCAATATTCCATTCCTACTTAAATATACAATAATGGTTTGGCTTTCATAGTCTCTGTGGGAGAGGCTATTGAAGCTAGCATTACATATGTTGTTATTTTAGGGCCTTCAATCTCAGCATAACAATGATAAACCAATGTAGGGTTTTTTTGGTTGGGGTGGAGCTGGGGTGTGTGTGTGTGTGTGTGTGTGTGTGTGTGTGTGTGTTTGGTTGGAATCTTACTCTGTAAATCTGAATGTGAAAATCACCAAACATTATGTATTCATGGTTGGTATGAGTGAATTATCTTTAGCTGCTATATCTCTTCTATTTGTTACCATTTACCATGTAAATTATTTTATTTTTGGTCACTAGGTGGCTCTGACTTTCCACAGGATATGGGGGAAAAAACCTTTAGGAAGAAATCAACATAATGCTATTTTTTCCCAAATAACAAGATTTTACAAGAACACAACACTGATGAAATTATAATAGAATATTTAGCAAATGAAGTAATTTTAAAAATCTGTTAGAAATTATTAGTTATCTTGATAGTAAAACCATCAACTGAGATTTCAGAAATAGACTATGATATTTAAAAATATTGTACCTTATGTCTTAATCTTGGCCAAGTGTGAACAACATGGCATCAGGTAGTTATAATGCCTCATTTCCTGGATGTCTTAGGAAGCTCAAATGCTTATAAAGTGATTCACAATTTGAGGGTGACAATATTTTAGGTAAAAATATTGCATTGATTATGCAAAGCTTCACAAATCTGAATAATATACTATTGAAAGAAGAAATAATATTTACCAGTCAAAGGCAAAGAGCCAACTGAGAAATATTGGATATGCAATATTTAAGAAATGTTATTTTAAAAGCAAAGAGTTTGGAATGACCAAATGTTAATCTGACCTCCCTACCTGGCTTAACTATGACATATGAATATTGGCATTTTAACTTATATTTCCTTTAAAAGGGCAACATGAGAAAGTGGTCCAACTACTGGATTTGGAATCAGACAACTTGAGTTCTAATCTTGTTTCTGTTATTTTATATTTATGTGACTGTGGCCAAGTCCCTCAACCTGCCTAGGCCTCAGTTTCCTCATCTGTAAAATTAGGAGGCTGTTCTAGGTGCTCTCTAAATTCCCTAAGTCTGTGTCAGAATGAGATATTTTTGGGAAAAAAATGACCATTTCCCTAGTATTTCTACCTATAGGTCATACACACACTGATTTAATAATAGCTAACATTTTACAAAGTGCTTCATATACATTTCCTCATTTGTCCTCATAAAAACTTCATAAAATAGTTACTATCATTGTGTTTAATTGCCAGTTTACAGATGAAGAAACAGGCACATGCCCAGCATTGCACAGTTAGCAAGTTTTTGGAGGCTGGACTTCAATCCAAATCTCATTTGACAAGGACAGCACAACTCTCCATAGTCTTGGAGTTTAGAAGTCAAGGGCTCTGGATTCTAGGCTTCTATCTATTTCTAGTAGTTGGGGGAATCATGAAAGGCTTCATATAGAAGACAGTACTTGAATCACATCTTAAAAGAAGAGAAGGACTCTGGGAGGCAGAGGGAAAGAAGGGCTGAAGTCTAAGCATCTAGGACAGCCACTGCAGACATGAAAATGGGAGATGGGAGATACAAGTAACAGAGAGAAGGTCAGTTTAGCTGGATCACAGAGTGTGGTGGTGGTAGTGGGGTAATACTGATGAGGCTGTACAGTTAAGTTGGGGAGGCTGTGAAGGGCTTTAAAAGCTAAACAGAGGAGTTCATATTTTATCCTAGAGACAAAAAGAAGCAGCGGGAGTTGATTGAATAGGAAATCCACATGGTCATATCTGTATTTAGGGGGATCATAGCTTTAGAACCAAAAAGGAAAGGAATTTGGGATTTGTGGTAGAACCACTACATAGTATCACATATTTATAGCTGGAAGGGACCAGAAAGGCAATCTAATCCAATCACTCTCATTTTACAGAAGGAGAAACGGAGGCCTAGAGAGGTTAAATGACTTGCCCAACATCATACAAGAAACAAGTGTCTGAGCTGATATTTGAACCCATATTCTCCCACTCCAAATTCAGGGCCCCCCTTTTATTTCCTACACCACAATGTCTCCCAAATCCTGTTTGTTATATATATTAGATCTAGTAATTCCTAAAGGAGGAAGTAACAAAGGACTAGAGTCATTAGATATTCATCTTCTGATCTCCATAGCTAATCAAATAGGTTTGATGTCTTATAAAGAACTCAGAGCTTAACCAGACTTATCCTTCCTTTAGTAGTCTGAGAAGGCCTAAAGGTAAATAGATATGTGAACAAAGAGTCACTGTAACTTGGTTGTTTTTCAAACTAACCACAAATAGAGGAAGTGAAAATTTTTACTCAAATGTTATAGGGCTCTTCTCCTTAGGCATAGATTATCACTTCTTAAAATTAGTATTGGAATTAAATATCTGTGTGTGTTTTGAGGAAAGAAAGGTATATTTAGATTATTGATAGGGGCTCTCTGTTCTTGATCACTTCTTCCATTGCCTAAGGATCTTGATCTTACATTCATCACTTTCATTTTCAACATCTCCAGTTTCTCTCAGTTGGTTCCTTGCCTTTGGCCTTTATTTATAAACATGTTCAAATATCTCCTATTAAAAAAAATACAAGAGCACATGCATGAAACCATCACTTGTTCTTCCTACCCTGATAGACTCACCATTCCATTTTCCTCATACCCTTTATTTATCCTTGCCTTTTGAACAAATGATCTCTGGTCATGACAACTATCTACTCGCTTCTGAATCACTCAAACTCTAGCCTTCTAAGACTAAGAAAATGTTAACCCTCAGAGATCTAAGAGACCATCTGGTCCAACTCTTTCTACAGTTAATGAAACTGAGGTCCAGAAAAGTTACATGATTTATGAAAGCTGTATGTGCATCTCAGCTGGGTCTACAACCCAGATCTCCTAATTTTCAATATACTACTCTCTCAAAAGTCATCAATGACTTATAGCTAAACAAATCTAATGTCATAAGATCATAAATTTAGAGGTGAAAGAGACCTTAGAGTTCATCTATTCCAACATATTTTCCTACTGATGAAGATGAGGCCAAGAAAGGTTAAGTGACATGTTATTTTCCTAAGGTGCAGGTCTGACCACATCACCCCTCACTACTCAGCAAATTCCAGTGGTTCACTAGTGCCTTCAGGATCAAATATGAAATCTTCTGTTTGGCTTGCAAAGCCCTTCATAACCTCTCCTTCTCCCTAGAAATCCCCTCTCCACAAACTTTCCAGTCTTCTTATACTTTACACGTGCCTCCCACACACATACTTTCCATTGCAGTGACACTGGCCTCCTTGCTGTTGCTCAAATAAGACAGTCCATCTCCCAGCTCCAGACTACTGTTGTTCATGTATATAATGCTCTCCTTCCTCCTCTTCACCCCCTTGGCTTCCCAGTTAATTCCCTTCAAGACTTAACTAAAATCCCACCTTCTTCTGGAAGCTTTTCCTACTCCCTCTTAATTCTAGCATTTCTTTTCTGTCAATTATTTCCTATTTTTCTTATTTATAGCTTGTTGGTACAGAGTTGTTTGAATGTTGATCTTATTCCACAGTGAACTCCTCTTAGGTAGGAATTTTTGCCTTTCTTTGTAACCCCAGCACTTAGCACAATGCCTGGCACCTCTTTGCTTTCTGATCTCCCTTTCATATCTTACTCCCTCCAAGTACTCAGCTACATTTCTGTCTTCTAGTAACTACATCAACAAGAACTCCCAGATCTCTATTTCATCCCTGACATCTCTAACTCATCATCCCTCTAGCTCCACTGAATGTGCCATTGACACCCAACATTTAACACATCAAAAATATCTATCCCATAAAATATATATGTATATATATATATATCCCCACCTCTCTATTCTGACTTATGCTGACTGCCACCAGCCTAAGACCAACATTGATCCATACTACGCATCAGAACTATTAATATAGCTGCCCAATGGGAGCTTGGCTCTTCCTAGCTGTCTCCACACTCCCCTTTCACTCTAATCCTTCCTTATTACTATTGCCGGAATAAGATTTCTTATACATAGATCTAATCATATGATTGTAGGCTCATAGTTTTGGAGCTAGAATGAAATTTAAAGGTCATTTAGTTCAAATTCCTCATTTTACAGGTGAAGAAACTTGGGCCCAGAGATGTTAAGTTACTTGCCCAGGGTCACATAGAAAACAAGTGGCAAGAGGCAACTAGGTGGTGCAATGGACAGAGCTCCGGCCCTGGAGTCAGGAGGACCTGAGTTCAAATGCGGCCACAGACACTTGACACTTACTAGCTGTGTGACCCTAAGCAAGTCACTTAACCCTAATTGCCTCACCAAAAAGAAAAAGAAAACAAGTGGCAGAGCCAGGATTCAAACCCAAATTCATTATTCTTTGCACTACACCATGTGACATGTCTGTGTCATGCTATTCCTGTTGTCGAAATTCTTCAGTGGCTTCTTATTAGACTCCCTATTGTCTCCTATGTTGAGTTCAAACACCACTGGTTGGCATTCAAGATTCTCTACAATCTCAGACCTTGTCTTTGGCTGAAAGAAGGATTGGACCAAATTCTTTCAGCCAGGACCCATGTGTTGTGATTTTTTGGGGTCCCAGGACCCATGAACCCCTAAACTGCATCATTTTGGTGGCCTCACCCTGAGTTCTTCAGCCAAGACTGGAAGGTATGTAATCCTCCCTTCCCTCCTTTCTTGCTCTGCAGTTGGAGTCGCTCTCCAAGCACCAAGGCTTGGAGGTGCTTTTCTGGCTGTCTAGCACTTGGCCTGATGCTCTCAGGCTCTTGGTCCAATGGGTTGGTTCAAGGCCATGGACTTGGGTACACCTTCCACAGATACAGGACAAGGACGGACACCCTAACTGGATGTGTATGCCCAATTCTGTCAGTTCTCTCGGCACTAGAGAATTGGGGAAAAACTGCAGTTGCTTTTTGGTTCCCTAAGGCTGTACTCCCTTCCCTCTACTCTCCTGAATTCTCCTTTATGGAGGTTACAGGGGAAAGTTAAAACAGCTAAAAATATCTTGGCAGATTCTGGAGGTTTTGTGATTGATCATTAAGGAGTTTAGAACTCCTTCTTACAACCCTGGTCACTCTTTTCTTCCACTCCCTTCCCTTGAGTCAAGAGGGTATCTGTTAACCCCTCTCATATGAGAAGAGAGTTTCACCCTTTACCCCTCACTTTTGATTTCATCCCACCCCACCTGGGGAAAAGGGAGGGTGGGGAGGGGCAGAAGTTACAGCTTGGGCCCCACTGGCAATGGCCTTGGGCTCTGGGGCAACCTTTGCCTGGAAGCATCACCCAGGTTCAGCACATCATGCTCAAGATAAAGAAACTATCCTCTGAACTTGGATGTGAAGAAAAAGAATCTCAGAGATAAATTGATTTGCTCGTGCATCTAATGGAATCAAAGAACTGACCTTATGGAGCCATCTATTTGGTGATCTCTACACAAGCAAACCATGCTTGCCTAAGTCACATTTATATTGAGATTGACAGTTGAAAAAGTGTTTTTACTAAAGCTAAGGAAGATGGTGTAGCATAATGGAAATATTTCTATATTTGAAGTTGGTGGTTTTCTTCTTCATGAATGACACTAACACTGGAGGGACACAAGCAAATGTGATTTTTAATGTACCAGACAAGGCAGGGGAAGACAGTTGGCAGAAACTTGGTGGTTGCCAACCTTTGTGTCCTGGAAACCACCACAACTACCAGGATGCTATTGGCCAAATGTTCAGGACTTATCACTCAGGAGATCTTAGATTCATGTAATAATACTGCCTTTTTTAAAAAATAAACTTCTCCAAGATGTGGGAAAATTGGAACATTAACGCATTGTTGGTGGAGTTGTGAAATCATTCAACCATTTTGGAGAACAATTTGGAACTATGCCCAAAGGGCTATAAAAATGTGCATACCCTTTGACCCAGCAATAGCTCTTCTAGGGCTACATCCCAAAGAGATCATACAAATGGGAAAAGGACCCACATGTACAAAAATTTTCATAGCAGCTCTTTTTGTGGTGGCAAAGAATCGGAAATTGAGAGGATGCCCATCAATTGGGAATGGCTGAGCAAGTTGTGGTATATGAATGTAATGGAATACTATTGCGCTATAAGAAATGATGAACAGCCTGACTTCAGAAAAACCTGGAAAGACTTGTATGGTTTCATGGTGAGTGAGATGAACAAAACCAAGAGCAGCCATGTTGCATGATGACTAATATTGATAAACTTAACCCTTCCCAGCAATACAAAGATCTAAGACATCTCCAGAGGCCTTATGATGGAAAATGCTATCCACATCCAAAGAAAGAACTATGAAAGTTGAATTGCTATTTTTTTCTCTTCTGTTGAGTTTTGTTTCCTCTTTCTGATGGTTCCTCTTATTGGTTTTAATTTTTACTTACACCACTAATGTGAAAATGGGCTTAATAGGAATGTAAATGTATAGCCTATATCAGATTGTGTATCATCTTGGGGAAGGTGGTGGGGAGGAAGGGGGAGAAAAATTTTAAACTCAAAAGCATATGGAAGTGATTATTGATAAATCAAAATAAATTAATAAAATAAAAAAAGTTTATCCAATTGATTGATTCATTTTGTTTTACTTAACTGCTTTTCTTTGTTACTAGGGAGGGTACCACTGGGACCAACAAAGGTGCATGAAACAAGAACCATCAGTAGAAATTCAGGTCATATATATACTGTATATATGTATATATACATATATATATGTGTGTGTATGTATGTATACATATATATATACTGTAAGACAGGCAGTGGTATGGTTTAGTAAAAAGAGAACAGGACCGAAAGTCATGGGATCTTGTTAGAGTCCCAGCTTAGTCCTTTTTTGTTTATCCTTGGAAGAGAACCACCCAGCTGGGTCATTGATTAGCTGTTTGACTTTAGGCAAGTCACTTAACGTCTGAGCTTTAGGCTCCTTTGCCATAAAATAGGAATAATGATAAAAACACAACCTACTTCCCTGAGTTGTTTTGAGGAAACTACTTTGTAAATTGTAAAGTGCCATGTAAATAAATGTGATCCATTGTTACCTAGTGTTGCTTTTAGAAGAAAAAAAATTAAAGCTAGAAAACAAATGTGTGTGTTTTCAACACAATTGTTTTGGACCTGTGCAGCCAGAGCAATAAGTAGTCCTATGTGGGGCTACACCATAACCTTTTGTCAGGAGCTGTTTTCTTCTCACCTAAGGTCAAATTATAAGGGAAGGGAAACCAAGGACAGCTCTCAGTAATTTTGCAACAGTCCCTGATCATTGAAGAAAAAAAAAATACCATTTCCCAGTTTGAGGCATTTTTGTTTTGTTACAAATGTGTTCATTTCTAGAAACAAGCACGCTTAACAATAAGTGTGTGATAGATCAGAGAAAGTCTTCATTTTTATTTTCCCCTCCCTTGAGGTTCTTGTTCAGTCATGTTTGACTCTTCCTAACCCCATTTGGGGCTTTCTTGGCAAATACACTGGAGTGGTTTGCCATTTCCTTTTCCAGTTCATTTTACACCTGTGGAAACTGAGGCAAACCAGGCTAAATGACTTGTCTAGGCTCACACAGCTAGTAAGTGTCTGAGGTCAGATTTGAACTCATAAAGATGATTCTTCCTGACTCAGGGCCTGGTATTCTATCTCCTGAGCCATCCAGATGCACCTCCTTTGAGGAGGGTCTCTCTAATTACTATATAGGCTATAAGTAAACTGCTTCAAAATTTTCACATATGGAAAGAGATCATGTAACTTAGCTGGATCACCCTGGACAAACTCTCTGAACCTCAGTTTCCTGCCCTATAAAATGATAATTATAGCACCTATCTCACAAGATTGTTGTAATGAGATACTATTTGTATGAGATGCAATGTGTGTAAAGTGTTTTGCAAGCTTTAAAGCACTATCTAAATATCAACAATAATAATGTTATTAATAACTAAATATTGTTAACAATAATAACAATTATTCAAATAAAAGGTAAAGATTTTCTAGAATTGCCATAAGATCATAAATCTAAAGTTGAAAGGAACTTGAGGGGGCATCTGGTGTAATTTCCTCATTTTTACAGATGAAGAAACAAAGGCACAGGAAATCAAATAAGTTGCCCAAAGTCACACAAGTAAGTAGTGAGTAAGCATCAGAGATGGGATTTGATCTAATTTCAGGACCAGCATTCTTTTTCTCTGCTGTACCATTACCAGGGGTGGGGAACCTGTGGCCTTGAGGCCACATGTGGCCCTCTAGGTTCTCAAGCTACACCCTAATTAGTTTCAGTTTACTGAAGGGGTCAGTTTTGATCTCAGCTAACCAAGTCTTGTCACACTCAAAGAAAAATTGTATTAGCACATGACAGCATAAAAATAAAGTTAAGTGAAACTCAGCTTCTAGGACTTACATCTCCAATCTGCTAGAGTTCCTGAAATTCCTTAAAAAGTAGACAAATCCTTTTATTTCACAGAGATCTGGGCCAGTTAACACTTTGATCTGAATTAATTTCACTCAAAGCAAAAATGTGGATATCAGCTTCTTTCCAGTTTTAACGGAGAAAGCAGCATAACAATGGTCCCTCAAAAGGAAGGAAAGAGAAGAACTGAAAAAGGGTTCAGCACAAGGAAGTAAGGGATGCTAAAAACAAGCTTTCCAAGCTTCCCAATTTTACTTCTGGGTGGACCCTGTTTACTTTTGGAAGAATCTCAGTTGTGTCATTCAGCCTTTAAAAGTGGAAAGAACAATGAATTTGGAATCAAAGGACCTAGGTTCAAATCCTAGGTGCTATTACAGTATAACTTCTCAAGTTTAGACCTCTCTGGGCCTTGGCTTTCTCATTAGTAAAATGATGGAGTAGATAATCTCTGAGGTTTCTGTTAGTTCTAATTCTAAGATCCCATTTCTCTAGTGACTAGAAACAAGGATATATTATCAAGAAATTCTTCTAAGTTCCCATCCCATCCACTCCTCCCTTGCACATGGCACAATGCTCTGTGGGTAGGCAGGTGTCGCAGTGGTAGAAAGGCTCATCTTCCTGAGTTCAAATCCAGCCTCAGACATTTACTAGCTGAGTGACCCTGAGCAAGTCACATAACCCTGTTTGCCTCAGTTTCTTCATATGTACGAGCTGGAGAAGGAAATGGTGAAGCTCTCCAGTAACTTTTCCAAGAAAACCCCAAATGGAGGCACAGAGTCAGAAATGGCTGAAAAACAACACCACTCTAAAGGGCTAGTTCATGGGACCATAGATTTAAAGCTATAAGGGACCTTAAAAGTCATTGAGTCTGATCCCCTCATTTTACAGATGAAGTAATTGAGGCTAAGATGAGGTTATTGCAACCACCCTCATCAGGCCCTCATTACCTCAAGCCTGATCAACAGTCTGCTGGCTGGTTTCCCTGGCCCAAATCTCTCCCTCCAGTCCATTCCACACTCAGCCATCAAGCTGACCTTCCTAAAACTGTATCATCTGCCCCATTCAATAGACTCCATTGACCCCCTATGATCTCCAGAATCAAGTATAAAATCCTCTTTTTGGCTTTTAAACTCCTTAATATCTTAGTCCTTTCTCCTACCATACAGTCTTCTTACATATTAACCCTTCCTCCATGCAATCCAGTGACACTTGGCCTCCTTGCTGTTCTTCATAAATGACATCCCATCTCCCAATTCCTGGGATTTTCCCTGATTGTCCTCCATGTCTGGAACTCCCCCTCCTCACGATACCTTGTTTGTACATAGTCGTTAGCATGCTGTCTCCCCCACTAGACTGAGCTCCTTGAGAACAGGCACTGTGTTTTGTCTTTCTTTGTATCCCCAGCACTTATCACAGTGCTTGGCACATAGTAGGTGCTTAGTAAATACTAGTTGATTGACTAAGAAAAGTCAAGTAACTTGTACAGGGTCACTTACTAATAAATGTCCAAGGCAGTATTTGAACTCAGTTCTTCCTAATTCCAATCACAGTACTCTATCCACTACACCACCTTCTCTAAAGTAAATATTTTTCCCCTTAAACTTTCAGATCTTTTTTTGGTGACACATCAAAGATAATTTTTGGCAAAACCTCAATAATATTGTGTCACGTCATTGAAATGTCAATAGTTGAGAAAGCTGTATCCCTTAAAAATAAACCAGTATCCACCAGATTCTCACCATGTACAACATTCAGGGTCAAGGAATGTGGTACACGATGCAAAGGTTGTTCTAAAAGATCTAAGCAGAAGCAAGAGTACTAAAGAGTCCTTTGATATTTCTAATTTTTTTTTCACTTGGTAGAGGAAAAAGAGATATCAACTACTGTCCTATAAACCAGCCTCAAGATAGATAGATGTACATACACTTTAGAAGAAGCAGTCCAACTTTCTTTCTGGACATGAGATCTTTAATTTCTTGCAGGTATCTTTTGAAGACAAGCCTACTTACCATAAACCATTCCATAAAACAAGATTTCTTGATTAATATCAATATATCCACTTACTTTTTTGCTCCTCAGCATTTTAAAAGAGTGAGCATTTAAATCTCACATTTATTTCCCTAGTAATTTAACAATGGGGCTTGGAACTTGGTGACTTAATCCTAAAGTATCATTCAACATAAATAGGTAAAGAAAGATTCCATACAACTGAGAGATTTCATCAAGGATTCTGAAACACTGTCCATGGTGCTCATAAATACTGTATTGTCTGAAATGACTTATCTCAGTAGTGACTGTGGGCTCAGATTTATTGTACAGTTCATCAACTTCTCAGCATGTTGGATAATGAATGTTTCATTTACATCGCTAATTGCCAAGCCATGGTTCCTTCAACCTTTAACCCGAATGCTTTATCACATTATCACCATATGTCAATATAATTGCATTTAACATTCCAAACGATAAACTTAGTTTTGTACAAAGAAAGATTTTTCACAAAGAAATCATGAGTTCTGGCTACAAAGCTCAAGACTATAATAGGTAAGCCTAGGACTATGTCAGGTGTACTACAGGGAACTTAACCATTAGTTAGATTTCCTCTATCTTGGTCTTTTGTTAAAACAATGGGATCATCCCTCAGGATTCATCTATAAAATAATAATAATTTCAAGGTTGTTATTTGGTTGGTGTGCTACTTCCTCTTCTGTTGCAGATTGAAAATAACAGCTGTATGAGGTAGATAGTACATTACTATCCCAGTATTTTACAGATTAAGAAACCAAGGCTTGGAAAAAAAATAAGTAATTTCTCAAGGGCAGAGTGATGAGGCTCAGACTTGAAACTAAGTTTTCTGACTCCCAGAGAGCTCCCCAATTTACTGGTGGCCTTCATCTAAGTCAGAGGATCTTGAACTTTTTTGTATCAGGGATTCTTTTAGCATTTTGGTGAAGTCTACAGACCCTTTCTCAGAATGATGTTTTTAAATAAGTGGAATAAAATACATAAGATTACAAAGGAAAGCACTTATAATTGGAACAGTTATAAAATTATTTAAAATTTCAAGTTCACAGGTCTCCTAAAATCTATCTGTGGATTGCAGTTTAAAACCCCTGTCCTCATTCTACATTCTGTGGGTACCTATGCAATATCCAGGCTATTCATATGTTATCCTTTGTTCTTTCTACATGGCTAGACCATCTCCTTTTCCTGATCATACACTTCTCTGATTATGTCTTTATTAATAACATACCATAGTCTATTTATATTTCTCACACTGGTCTCCAAATCTAGAGAAAATCTGATTAATCAATCTGTTAGAATTCTTTAAAGGGGTACATAGGTATGTGAATAAAAGGAACCAGTGTATAAAACTGGAATGGTTCAGAAAATTTTTCATGGCCCTTCTGAATGGCATGAAAATTCAGGAAATTTCCAAGTTGTCTGGTTTTTTTTTTGGGGGGTAGATGGGACTGGTTTCTACCTCTCTTATGTACTTAGGTGCTTTGTACATGATAAATGCCTAAGCAGTGCTGACTGAATGAAATGAATGAATGTTTTACCACACATATTTTTTCCAGACAGATGATTGTTAATCATTTACCAGCACACAACTGATTGAACAAGAACACATCATACAAGATTCTCCAATGTGGCAAAAGATGAAACTTGGGGAGAATTACCAACAAAGTCTCATTAATAATCCTTGTTCACCAAACCCCAGAATATTACAAGAGTGGGAAGGGAAGGGGTATTCCCTTGAAACTTGAGTAGGTAAATTTTGGATAAATTGAAAGTTTTATTTCATTAAGAGAATAGTAAACTGGAACTCATGAATACAAGTTAACATGAGGTGAAAATACTAGTAGTTTCTTTAAAAGTTCTAAATACATTAACAGATGCTAGTGTCACAGTAAATTTTGTTATAATTGTTGGTTTGGGGGTTTGGGAGATCGGAAGTAGGTGGGTGGGCAGAGACTAGTCTTGTGACTACATTGGTACGGGAAAAGCCCAGTAAGTAAACTCTCTACCATGACAGGTTGGCACCTCTTATGCAATTTGCTTGGGTCATTGAGAAATTAAATGACTTACCCAGGGTCACAAAGCCAGTATGTGTCAGAGAAGAGACACATAGTAAGATATTGAGGTTATAATTTTGTGTCATCCTTTGAATACAATACCAATAATAACATTAATAGCTGACATATCTATGAGATACTTTAATATTTATATCCCCCTGTTGAGGGTGGGGTGTGGATCAAGGAAATCTCTGTCTATTTGATGAGTTCCCTAGTCAACTTGATGAGATTATAACATGAGATTTGAACAGTGGTTTCCAAACTTTTTTGATGACAAACCATCAGTAAAACATCTGAGGGTACATCCCCCAAGTTGTGTATTTTTTATTTATAAATTAGACATAAATATAATTGTACTGATTATTATTTACATTATACAACTTACACAAAGATAACTTTTTAAAATGAGATTAAAATGCAATAATATTTGATCCTATGGCAAACAAGAAATCAGTAAGATTTAAGGAATAGAGGAATGACATGGTCAGACCTGTACTTTAGGAAAATAACTTGGCAGTCTTGTGGAGTATAGCTTGGAACAGGGAAAGACTTGAGGCAAGCAGACAAAACAAGAGAGTACAGGAAAGGTGTTAAGAATCTGAGTTACAGTGGTGGCTGTTGGAATAGAAGGAAGGGGACAGATACAAGAGAGATATCATGGAGGCAAAAATGACAGTATTTGGTGACTGGTTAGTTACATAGGGTAAAGGAACTCTTCAGTTGAATTTGACAACCACAGTTGCTTTCTGGATGGCTGGAAGGACATTCAGAAGAAAGGTTGATTTGAAGGTTGGGTGGGAGAGAATATAATAAGATTTGCAATGCACGTTGTAACATATGCATACCTGTGCAAACTATGCAACTCACCTTCTCTCACCCAAAAAAGAAAAGTAGAAAGGTTGGGTGGAGGTAAAGATGGGTCTCTTACTCAATGGTGACTACCTTGGAGTCAGAGCCCACCCTTCCTAGTACTGTAGCCACAAGGGGAGATAGATGTGTGGGCATGTTGAGGGGGGGAGGGGAGAAGTGGACTAAGGAAGGTACAAAGTGATGTAGAAAATGAGGGTTAGTATGCTGGGGGATTAAAGGGCTGTGTGTGAAAATTTTCCCAATGGTAGCTACTCAGCCACTGCTATGGATGACCAGTAGGAGCTAGGTTGTAACCAAGGTATAACTGCCCTGAAGGGCCAACCACTGATGCTGAAGGGGCAGAAGTTGGGAATTTACACACCAAAGGGAAGAGTTGTAGTGGAAGAGTATTAAGGGTACAACAGGTCTGACTATGTTGAGCACAAAATCCAGTCCTGACTATCACTAAGTTGGTATTATATGACCCCTCTCCACTTCCCACTCTCTGATTAGTGGCTCACACACAGGCTTGATTTAGGAATAGGGTCCCATTGAGGTCGGGCTATCTCACTCCCCACCCCTGCCCAAACCTCCCCATGGAACTCTGGCTCTCACTATACAGACTACTGGTTTACAGGTATCTGAGAGGCCAGTGAAGGGTGGGAAAGTCTGCTGTTACCCTAATGATAGAATAAAGGGAACTCCAAGACAGTTGGCCCATGAAGAAAGTACCAAATTGACCAAGGATTCCCTAGATCAACATCTCCCTGCCCACACCCATGCACTTTAAGTGGGTATAAAAAAGAGAGATTAGACCTTCAATTTCAATTACGTATGGAATTCCTAAGTGACTAGACTGTGTTTACCCAAGGTAAATTGGCGCTTTCTTTGAAACTTATTGTCCTAGGAAGTCATCTAGAGCATTTTGAGGTTAAATAACTTGCCCAGGGTCATACAATCAGCTTGTCTGAAGTCAGCATGTTCTTGACTCTAAGCCCAGCTCTTTCTCCTGCCTTCTTTCCCTACCCACCACACTTTTAAGATTTGGATCTAGATTTTCTTGACTCCACGACAGGCTCACTACTCACTTCACGCTTCCACAAGGACAGGAGTTCTTCAACTTATTTTGTTGTGGATCCCTTTAGTAATCTGGTGACATCTATGGACACCCTCGAAGAATAACTTTGCAAAAAATTTTAAAATGCTCAATTTCAATTAGAGCTTAATAAATATAAAGAAGTGAAATTTTCCCATTCAAGTTCATGGATCCTCTAAAACCTGCAGACCATAGATTCCAGCTTAAGAATCCTTGCTTTAGTGGTAGCTAGGTGGTGCAGCGGATAGAGCTCCAGTCTTGGAGTCAGGAGTTCAAATCTAGCCTCAGACGCATAATACTTACTAGCTGTGTGACCCTAGGCAGATCATTTAACCCCAGTTGCCTCACCAAAAAAAAAAAAGAATGGAACACAAATAATAGAAAATTAAACATTTATTTTCACAACTTCAAGCTTTTCCCCAAAATTTAAGTCAATAGGAAAATCCAAAATAATAATAGTGATGATGATGATAGTGATGATAAAAATAAAATCAATCTTTCCCTGACACACCTCTTGCAAGCTTCCATAATGCTCCTCAGAACTTTGGTGAATCCCCTATAGTCAATTCTTCCAACTTCCAGAAGTCTACTTTTCTATTTTTGTTGTCTTGGGAAACGAGGCCCTCGTGGCCCACTGCAGAGCCTCACCCACTGCAATAATGCATTCTAAACCAGCAAGGGAAGAGCAGGTGCTAAAAGCAGCACATTCTTTTGTGCCTTTCTGTCTCTCTTTTTCTCTTTGACCCATTGTTACAGACTTAAAAACAAGCATGTTTTCAAATGGCGCTATGAGCTGCCAATGATGTATCACTGCTAGATCTCATTATTCTTCTCTAAATGCGATAATAATGTGATCTGTTAACATAAAAAAAAGTTTGGCTCCACAAAAGCAGCTGGAAATGGACAACGACAATATGCATAAATCTAACTCCTACCATCAGCTACACACTGCTTGACACATATTGTTAGAAGCACCTCGCATTGACGAGTTCTCTTAAGCAAAATACTTGCATTAGGACTCAGCTGGGGCTGTACATCAGGCAGTTTGGGGAATATTCAATTCTCAGTGGAAGCCAGAATTTATATGCTCTCATCATTTAGGAAACATTTGCCAGGTCCTGAGAAAACACAGGCCGTAGGTGAGAAAAAAAAAACAAAACAATCATTTCAGGTGTTCAGTGAGTCTCTCTGAATGATCTTTTACATAGTGTTCAGCTTCTCATCCTTTATTGATGATATGGCAACAGGAAATCTCTCAGCTTTGAGCTAATGCTTATGGGAAGAGGAAATTAAAACACAGAAGCAAAACAGGAATCCTGTCTTAAAGCTTGGAGTCAGGAGAAAACAAAAAAAATGACCAGAAAGAGAGCTAAATGTTCAATGGGCACATGAGCATAGAAAAGACAGGAAACAAGCAATTAACCATAGGACCATAGATTTGGAACAAGAAGGGTACCAGGTTCTGTTAGGGGCTGGGGATAGACACACAACAATGAAACGGTGCCAGCCCCTTATATTCTATTGAGGGAGGGGGAGAAATATATATACACATATAAGTAAATTCAAAATAAATACAAGTTGTAGGAAAATAATTCTTAAGGGTTTGTGGAAAGTTCTGACTATTGTTCTATATGATGCTGTTGACTGAACTGTTATTTAAACTCTGGACCCAGCTCCTTGGATGGGAAATAGTCTTCATTCAAGAACTCTGTAAATTGTGATTTCAAAATGATTTGTGTTAGAGAAAAGTCCAAGAGTATGGGTGAACTCTGTCAATTTGGACACTTCTCTCTCTAAGAATAAAAATGCAAAGAGTAGAAAAATAATAAATTAATAAAAATTCTTTCTGGCAAAATAGACAGATGAGAAAAAAAGAAAGAAAGAAAGAAAGAAAGAAAGAAAGAAAGAAAGAAAGAAAGAAAGAAAGAAAGAAAGAAAGAAAGAAAGAAAGAAAGAGGAAGGAAGGAAGGAAGGAAGGAAGGAAGGAAGGAAGGAAGGAAGGAAGGAAGGGAGGAAGAAAAATTTTGGATGTGAGGGAATTAACAGCAGAAGAAGTCCAGAAAGGTCTCATGTAGGAAGTGGCACTTGGGCTGAGCTTTGATAAACACTAGGGATTCTCCAAGTAGGAGGTGAGAAGGAGTGCATTCCAGGCCCAGAGGACAGCCAGTGAAAAGTCATGGAGGCAGATGATGGAACATTGTGTATAAGAAAGAGCAAATAGACTGATTTGGCTGAATCTACAAATTCCCCTTCCATCCCTCAGGAACAAAAGGCCCTAAATGATTAGCTGTATCCCTGTTCTTACCAACCAGAATCATAGTTGGAGCTACTTAACTCACTTAAGATCATAGATTTCAGAAGCCATTTAGTCCAAGACCCTTATATATCACAGATGATGAATTATGGCCCAAAAGTCACATAAAGAGTAAAAGGTAGATCCAGGATATAAGCTCAAGACCTCTGATTATTAATCTACCTCTTTTTCCATTGTACATCAAAGGCAAGGTCTTGTATAAGCCAGTTAAGTTCCACAGAGACAAAAATTCTATTTCATGGCCCCAGACAGCTATTATAAATTTCTCAGAAACACACACCAGTCATCATAAGGAGAACCAGTCACTAAAAGTGTAGGTGGTCTGACACAAATTTCTTCCTAATAGGAAAAAAGATCTAGAGACATATCTACTGAAATGTATCAACCGATGCATAAGTTTGCACTCCTACTCCTCTTCCGTGGCTTTTGAACATTTGCTTCTATTTCTCAAAACATCTTAATTTCCAAGTTTTGTTGATTGCTTTTTTCCATTTTCCAAGATCACAGAATCTCAGAACTGGAAGGACTCTTGGCAGCCATCTGATCCAACCCAGACCTGAAAAAGAATGCCCTCTACAGCATATCCAACAAGTGGTCATCTAGCGTTTTCTCAAAGAACCTCCAATGAGGAGAAACCCAATATTTACAGCTTCCCTTTCCTTTCCTACAGTACTGAAATTTTACTATCCCACAATTTGTTATGGCAAGGAATTTGGTATTGAGTGAGTCCATTTTTTACCTCAGCAAGGGGTGTGTGTGTGTGTGTGTGTGTGTGTGTGTGTGTGTGTGTTGTGTGTGTGTGTGTGTATGTGTATGTGTATAAGGTGGCAGAGGATTACTTACCAGAATAACTAATATGGTTAATAATTAAGCATCATCTATTATATTAATTGTAATATATTAATTAATAATTAGTAATATTAGTTATTATTAATAATGGGGTAACTGTGGTTATGGTAACATAATATTTACCAAAGTGACTAATACAGCTTTACCTAAATGGATATAGACGTAGACCCTGAGGATAGCGATGCAGTAAGGTTTCAGTATATTTCCACTGTGGTCTATTGTTCTCTTCTAGATTTCTGGCAGACCAACAACAGGAATGTTTCCAACATGGAAGCACAGCACACTGAAGAGAGAGGAAGAGACAGAGACAGAAAGAGACAGAGACAGAAAGAGATGAGAGAGAGAGACAGAAAGAGAGAGACACACACAGAAAGAGACACAGAGAGAGACACAGAGAGACACAGAGAGAGAGAGACAGAGAGAGACTAGAATCTTAGCTATGTCCCTCCTTACAGCCAGCTCTTCGCAACAAAGCTGAGTTGATTAAGATGCTACTAAGTTTCCTTTCTCCCTCTATGTGTATGAAAATGCTTTAGGAAAAACATTATTAAGTATGGTCTCTGATAGCTACCTTGGCACCCTATGTGGCTGCTTCTGTCTAGCTCTGGTTGTGAACTTCTTTAATTAGAAATGGGGAACTCTTAAAGACATGAGCTACTTGAGTTCATGCCAAGTTGACCAATGCCCTCATTCAAAATTTTGTCTTTTCCTCTAGGGAACTCACTCATAAAAAAAAAAATAGCAACATCCAGCCCCTTTTGGCTTGCAGTTTCTTCAACTAGCAATAAAGGTGGTTGTCAAGAACCATGAACTTGAATTTAATTAGCATTTAGTATGCAATTACTATGTTCAAGGCATCGTGTTAGGCACCGGGTACATAAAGACAAAACCCAAAATATTTGCCCTTGAGGAGCTTACATTCTCCTGGCAGATGGAATGTGTAAATAGATAATTTAAGGTATGATAAGTTGGGGAAGAGAAGAGTTCTAACAAGTAGGAGCATTGGGCAAGGCTTCTTGTAGATGGCACTAGAGCTGAGCATTAACAGTAGCTAAGGATTCTGAGGGGATGAAGAAGAAGAAATGCCCCCTAGGCATGGTGACTTCTTTGCCAAATCTGTTTTTCATGGTATATGTCAAAATGTTGTTTTAATCAAGATTAAGGGGGAGCAGAGCCAAGATGGCGGAGTGAAAGCAGTGACTTGCTTGAGCTGTCCTCCAAACCCCTCCAAATACTCATAAAAAATAGCTCTAAACAAATTCTGAAGCAGCAGAACCCACAAAAAGACAGAGTGAAACAAATTTCCAGCCCAAGACAACCTGGATGATTGATCAGAAAGGTGTATCATGCCAGGCTGGGAGTTCAGCACAGCACAGCATGGGCACACAGGCCGCAGCAAACCTGGAGCAGGCCTCAGAGGACTGAATCTCAGGCAGCTGTGGAGGTTTCCAGACTCCTCAATCCACAAATGCCAAAGACAACTTAGAAGGTCAGTGGGAAAAGTCTGTTTCTGTCGGTGGTCAGAGAGGAAGGTGGGGTCTCAGCTCCATTCCCCAAGAGCCTGGCCGGGGGAGCAGGGGCAGCTGCTTCTGGCCCACAGACTGAGGGGGAATCCAGTGGCTGATCAGAGAGGGATTGCAGGGATCTCTTTGCCAGTGCTGAGGCAGGAATCTCTTGCTTTGCCCATGTGTGGATCTGGGTCACAGTTCTGGGCGGCAGTGCTGGGGTGAGGAGGAGCACTGGCATGGTGGAGCTTATAGTGGCTGTAGAGAGAACCCTCCTCACAGTTACGGACAGAAAGGAATACTTGTGGTCACAGG
This sequence comes from Phascolarctos cinereus, assembly GCF_003287225.1. Taxonomy (NCBI): domain Eukaryota; kingdom Metazoa; phylum Chordata; class Mammalia; order Diprotodontia; family Phascolarctidae; genus Phascolarctos; species Phascolarctos cinereus. The sequence continues at coordinate 146,251,999 of NW_027555847.1, forward strand.
CCAGGAAAGGAGTAAACACCTTGCCCCTTATCATACCACCTTGGAAGAACTGAAAATTTACAGGTCCCTACAAGTATCTCTGAAAACAGCTACAAAACCCCTGAAGCTTGGGACAGTACACTCTCCACATTGGAAGCAGACTCTTACCTTAACAAGAGTTTAAAACTCAAGTAATTGGCTGGGATCATGAGCAAGCAGCGCAAAAAGAGTCAGACTATATTATCTTACTTTGGTGAAAAAGAAGATCAAAATATACAACCAGAAGAAGACAACAAAATCAAAGCTCCTACATCCAAAGCCTCCAAGAAAAATATGAATCAGTCCCAGGCCTTGGAAGAGCTCAAAAGGGATTTTGAGAAGCAAGTAAGGGAAGTAGAGGAAAAACTGGGAAGAGAAATGAGAGTGATGCAAGAAAATCATGAAAAACAAGTCAACAGCTTGCTAAAGGAGACCCAAAAACTGAAGAAAATAACACCTTAAAAAACAGCCTAACCCAAATGGCAAAAGAGATCCAAAAAGCCAAAGAGGAGAAAAATGCCCTGAAAAGAAAAATTGGCCAAACGGAAAAGGAAGTCCAAAAGATTACTGAAGAAAATACTTCCTTGAAAATTAGAATAGAGCAATTGGAAGACAGTGACTTTATGAGAAATCAAGACACTGTAAAACAAATCCAAAAGAATGAAAAATTAGAAAACAATGTGAAATATCTCATTGGAAAAACAACTGACCTGGAAAATAGATCCAGGAGAGAGAATTTAAAAATTATTGGACTATCTGAAAGCCATGATCAAAAAAAGAACCTAGACATCATCTTTCAAGAAATTGTCAAGGAAAACTGCCCTGATATTTTAGAACCAGAGGGCAAAATAGAAATTGAAAGAGTCCACAGATCTCCTCCTGAAAGAGATCCCCTAGGAATATTGTAGCCAAATTCCAGAGTTCCCAGGTCAAGGAGAAAATATTACAAGCTGCCAGAAGGAAACAATTCAAGTACTGTGGAAACACAATCAGGATAACACAAGATTTAGCAGCTTCTACATTAAAGGACCAGGGCATGGAATATAATATTCTGGAGGGCAAAGGAGATAGGATTACAACCAAGAATCACCTACCCAGCAAAACTGAGTATAATCCTTCAGGGGAAAAAATGGTCATTCAGTGAAATAGAGGACTTTCAAGCATTCCTGATGAAAAGACCAGAGCTAAACAGAAAATTTGACTTTCAAATACAGGACTCAGTGGAACATGAAGAGGTAAACAGGAAAGAGAAATCATAAGAGACTTATTAAGATTGAACTGTTTACATTCCTGCATGGAAAGATGATATTTTAACTCATGAGAACTTTGTCAGTATTAGGGTAGTTGAAGGAAAAAAATTGTATGTATGTATATATAGATAGATAGAGGGCACAGGGTGAGTTGAAGATTAAGGGGTCATATCTGGAGAATAAAATTAAGGGATGAGAGAGGATGATACTCGGAGAAGAAAGGGAGAGGTAGAATGGGGTAAATTATCTCACAAAAAAAAACAGAAAAGAAAAGTCTCTCACAGTGGAGGGGAAACAGGGGAAGGTGAGAGGGAATGAGGGAATCTTATTCTCATAGGATTTGGCTTAAGGAGAGAATAACATACACATTCAATTGGGTATGGAAATCTGTCTTACCCTACAGGAAAATAGGGGGAGAAGGGGACAAGAGAGCAGGGGGTGATAGAGAGGAGGGCAGATTGGGAAAGAGGGTAATCAGAAGCAAATACTTCTGAGGAGGGACAGGGTCAAAAGAAAGAATAGAATAGGGAGGGCAGGATAGGATTAAGGGAAATAGAGTTAGTTTTTCACAACATGTCTACTAAGGAAGTGTTTTGTATAACTGCACATGTACAACCTATATTGAGTTGCTTGCCTTTTCAATGACAGTGGGTGGGGAGGGAGGAAGGGAGAAAATTTGGAACTCAAAGGTTTAAAAACACATGTTTTAAAAAAAAGTTTTCACATGCAACTGGGAAATAAGAAATTCAGGAAATGGGGTACAGAAGTCTAACCTGCTCTACAGGAAAATAGAAGGGGAAGGGGATAAGAGAAGGGAGGGGGGAGAGATAGAAGAGAAGGCAGACCAGGGGAAGGGGTATTCAGAATGCATGCCATCTTGGGGTGGGGGGAGGGGTGAGAAATTTGGAACTCAAAAACTTGTGGAAGTGAATATTGATTGCTAAAAATAAATAAATTTATATTTTAAAAAAATCAAGATTAAAAAGGGAGCTCCCAAATACTTCACCTTCATATCTCAACTTTTCTAGAATTCCCCTTTTAACATCCTAGAACCCCCAGTGCTTCCCATTTAAATCTCAGCATCCTCTATGGAGTATACTCTCGTAACATTTCAAGTTTCTAAAATGGCTTCTTTTCAGTGAAGCAAAACCTTCCACTTTAGAAGGCCAAAACAGGGACTACTATGATTTCATTGGTATATTAAATTCCCAGGCAAGGAAGCACCCTCAACCAATGCAGGTGGGCACTTTTTTGTCTCAGAGACTTGCCTAGAGCAGTGAGAGTCCGTTACCTGCCCAGAATCATACAGGCAGTGTGTGCTGGAGGTGAGATTTAGACCTAGATCTTGCTGGCTTCAAGACTAGCTCTCTATCCACCATGCCATGGCACTTCTTCTTAGAAAAAAGCAAAAGAAAAGAAGAGAAAGTACACTCATCAGATCTAGGCGAGTGGAAGTGTCACAGAAGAACTTCCGGTTTCAGAAGGCTTACCAGAAGATAAACTTGGACTCTTAAATCTACTTTATGCCATAAGTGAAAAAAGATGGTAACCAGCAATACATTACAAAATTTGCAACAGGCTTATCTGTTACTATATAGTACCTGCTCCTCATTTTTACATCTTAGCGATAGCATGTGATAAAATGGTCATGAATATGTTTCCAAATTGTCATGAGCACATTTAAAGGAATACAGGTGCAAATAAATAAGAAATTATGTTGTACTTTTAAGATCTGCAAAGTTTCTTGATATATTACTTCACTTGGTCTTGGACAATTTCCTTCATCCTCTGAACCATAGTCCCTCATCTGAAAAATTCGAGGGATAGACTAAATAATCTCTATGGTATCTTCCACATATACTCCTCTATGTTCTACTTCAGAGTAGCAAGAATGAAAGAGTGAATGAAAAGCATTTATTAAGTGCTTACAATGTGCAACGGTCTCTGATAGTCTGGTTTGGAAAGTGGGCCTGAGGCTCCTGATGAATCTGAATCAATAAATCTACAAGCATTTAATAAGTGCCTGCCATGTTTCAGACACTATACTAGGTGCTGAGGATACAAAAACAACAAAAAACATTGTCCAAGATTGCAGTCAGGAGACAGCAGAAATCCCAAAACTTTCTAACTAAATAATTAAACTAATAATCTAGTTGGCCATTAGAGAGTCCCCCAGCTTCCTCTGCCTTTCCCCATATAGCTTGGAGATCTTGACCCACATTCCCCAAATTCCACTGCAATGATACACATACACCTTCATTTTCCTTCCTGTCTAGTACCTCAACATAACACATAGCACACAACACACAATACAACACACACACACATAAGCCTACCCAATACAGGTATACCTTAATGATATTGCAGGTTCAGTTCCAGACCACCACAATAAAGTAAATATAACAATAAAGCGAGTCACATGAATACAGTACATGTAAAGGTTATGTTTATATTACTTTATATTATAGTCTATTAAGTATTAGTATTGCTATTAAGCAATAGCATTATGTCTAAAAATGAAATCATTTTTTATCAAAAAATACTTTATTGCTAAAAAATGTTAACCATCATCTAAGCCTTCACTAAGTCATGATATTTTTGCTGGTGGAATGTCTTGCTACCGGGTTGATGGCTGCTGACTGATCAGACTGGTAGTTGATGAAGGTTGGGGTGGCTGTGTCAATTTCTTAAAATAAGACAACAATAACATTTGCCACATCAATTGACTCTTCCTTTCACTTGAACACACAGAGGCCATTATAGGGTTATCAACTGGCCTAATTTCAATATTGTTGTGTCTCAGGAAATAGGGAGGCCCAAGGAGAAGGAGAGTGAGCGAGACTGGCCAATTGGTGGAGCAGTCAAAACTCACATAACATTTATCAAATAAGTTTGTCATCTTATATAGGTGTAGTTCATGGCACCCCAAATCATTACAATAGTGCCATCAAAGGTCGTGGATCAGAGATCACTATAACATATGATAATAATGGAAAAAGTTTGAAATATTGCAAGAATTACAAAAATGTCACAGAGACATGATGTGAGCCCATGCTGTTGGAAAAATGGTACTGTAGACTTCCTTGATGCAGGGTTACCACAAACCTTCAATTTCTAAAAAACACAATATCTGTGAAATGCAAGAAAATGAGATATATCTGTAGGCATCTGCCAAATATTAATCAGAATCTTGGGTATGGTTTCTGTTCTTGAGGAATTCACAGTCTAATTGATTGGTGAGCAAGATTATTTTAATAAAGATAATAAAAATAATGCAATAAGAAATACCTATCATTTCATAGTGCTTTCAGGTTTGCAAATCATCTTACATGTTTTATCTTATTATATCCGGTAAGGTAGGTGTCATTATTATTCCAGTTTTGCAGATGAGGAATTTGAGGTGGATAAGTGACTAGCCCAGGGACACACAAAGCTAGGAAATGTCAAAGGTAGGATTTGAATTCTTGCCTTCCTGATTGCAAGTCCACTATTCTATCCATTATACCACCTAGAGGCCTCTAAAATAAGTAAATTTAACCCATTATTCAAACGGGAGAATGTGGCTATAATAAAGAAATTCGTAAACAAGGGGGTGAAATAGGGTTTTAGGAGTTTCTCAAATATTAGGAAACCAAAGTAGGGAAGGAGGTGTCCTTGAAAACGTGGACAGGATTTGAGGTGTGGAAGACAGAGAGCTAACATGGATTAGTGCCCCACAGCCGGACTACAGCTGCTGCTATCTGCTGTTATTATAGTAATCCTCAGTTGGCTGGTGCTAAAGGGACATCACACCTCTCCCAAAAGGCTAACCCATTGAAACAGTTACCTCTAACTCCTCTGTACCCCAATGAAAAGATGAAAATTCTGCAAGATGTCATCATCTTCTCTTTTTGGAATACTTACAAAGTCCATATTCTTCTTACAAAGTCCATATGCATCCCAACAACTCTACCTCTCCCCTAAATACTCCCCCCCCAAAAAAAAAAGCCAACCAGGCACCATGGGAATAATCAGATAAGTATCAGTATAGTTAAAGCCTAGATAGATAGATAGATAGATGGATAGATAATAGATAGATAGATAGATATAGATAGATAGATAGATAGATAGATAAATAGATAGATAGATAAAGTGCTGGATTTTATAAAGCCAACGAATTGGAGGAGGCACAGGGAGGAAGGCCATGTTTTTTGCATATCCACTGGATGTGTGTTTGCTATAAATTAGGCCTGCTGAGAGAGTAATGCTGAGCCTTCCATATGGCAAATATCAGATTGAGACACACTGAAAGAGAAATGACTTTTTTATTCTTGAATTAATTCTGTTCCGTTTATTTGGAATGTCATCTTATCCAGCAAGCATACAGAAACAACACTGTTAGAAATTCAATGATGCTTCTAAATACAAGGGAAGCAAACTAATGAAATGACTTTCCAAAGACGAAAAGAAGTACATTTTGGTATTATTATTATTATTATTATTATTATTATTATTATTATTATTAGGAACTTTAGTTTAAAGAGTGATTGATTAATGCCTTATAAATATATAAGGGGGGAGAAAAAGAAAACTACTAAAATCCATTGCCCCAAATATTTGTAGATACTGTTCATGTTTTTGCTAAGAATCTTGGGATTTTTACCTTTGACTCATTTTATATAATGCATGTGTGTGGAGATAGGTATCCCAGTTATTAGATGATTATCTAGAGTGAGGGTTCTTAACCTGGAATACATGAACTTTTTAAAAATCATAGTGCCTTTATTTCAAAATAATTGTTTCCTTTGTAATCCTGTGGATTTTATTTTATGCATTTAAAAGAATTATTCTGAGAAGGGAAACATAGGCTCTGTCAGACTTCTCAAGGAGTCCATCACACAACAAAGGTTAAACACCTTTGGTTAATGTTTAACCACTGGCTGGGAGGGAGTGGGTAACATATACAGAGCATACTTTTTTTCGGTTTTGTTTTGGTTTGGTTTTTTGAGGGCAATCAGGTTTAAGTGACTCACCCAAAGTCACAGAGCTAGTAAGTGTCTCAGGCTGAATTTGAACTCAGGTCCTCCTGATTCCAAGGTGAGTGTTCTGTCCGCAGCACCACCTAGCTGCCCCGAGAACATACTTTTAAATTGAGTCTGCATTATTAACATTTTCTCCATCACTTTTTAAATCTGAGCAATCGACAAAACAATAAATGAATCCCTGATTTGTAGTATTTGTTGATTTTTGAGTTATATATGCTCCCACTGAAATTTTAATTATCAGCTCTTCAGGAACCTTGGTCTAGAAGAAGCATAAAGTAAAGACTGGGTGCTTCTCAGGTAGTGTCCTCTTCCACCATCAGGTAGAGTCCGATCACTGCTGCTATGATGGGGCTATGGGTCAAGTGCTGTACATGACATCAGGAAAGTCAGAGCTTGGAGTCAGCTCCTGATGTACTGCCTCTAACCCTTCCTAGCTGGATAATCCTGGGCAAGCCACTTCACTCTTCTGATTCTCAGTATCATCATTTCTAAAATGGGAATAATGAGAGCGCTGACCTCACAGGGGTGTTGTGACTCAAAGATGAGAAGCATTTTATATGCTTTAAAGTGCTATATCAATGTCAATTATTATTATATGTGAATAACTCAGGTCCTGGAACAAACCATCTCAAGGGCATGCTACCCAAGAGGAAAGAGAAATGACACCACTTGACATTTTCTTCCAGGATCAATTTTATGCATATGCCTTCTACTACTCAAGGCTCATTTCTTTTTTTAATCTCTTCTGAAAAGATTCATACTGTGCTAGCATTTATGTAGATTTGCAAAGTATTTTATGAATGTTATATAATTTAATCTTCCCAGCAAACCTGGGAGGTAGGTGCTATTTATTCCATTAGTATGCCCCAAACCGAGGCAAACAAAGAGAAAGTGACTTGCCCAGGGTCACATTGCCAGTGAGTATCTGAGGCTAGATTTGAACTGAGGTCTTCCTGACTCTAGGTCCAGTGCTCTCATGCCCTGTGCCACCTAGCTGCCTCTTGTTTTTCCTCTTTATTGATTACTGTGCCTTGCACATCGAATTAGTTATTTTTCTTGGATCAGGTTGTCTCATCTTGTCTTTGCTCCCCGTACTCCCATCTTAAGTTCTATTCTTTGTGGTTCTGTAATTAATAGTGTTGATCTGCTGCTGCCGTTTAGTCATTTGTTATGTCCATCTCATCATGACCCCATTTGGGGTTTTCCTTGCAAAGATGCCAGAGTAGTTTGCCTTTCCTTCACCAGATCATTTTACAGGTGAGGAATTGGGGCAAATGGTTAAGGGACTTGCCCAGGGTCACACAGCTAGTAAGTATTCTTGAACTCAAGAAGATGAGTCTTCCTGACTCCAGGCTCAGTGCTCTATCCACTGCGCCATTAGCCGACCCTACTGTTGATCTAATATCTTACAAGCATTCTTTTCTCCCTTAAACTCTACTCCTTCCTCTGACTCTGAACATTCCTACTTAACCTGTTTTAGGAAATACTAGGCTGAAAAATTAACTGGGAATCACGAATTCCCAACATGGCTCTTAACTTGATAATCAGTCACAGGGAAGTTACAAAATACAAGTTTTACCATCTACAAAATAGGAATTCATACACAATAGGACTTGTTACCTCCTTTGCTGGAATGTGACCTAGATTTTTCAAAATAGTCAGGATTATTTGGAAAGGACCTTAGAGACCATCCAGGCTAACCCCTTCATTTTACAGATAAAGAAACTGGGGGTGAGAAAGATTAAATGATTTGCCCATCACAGTTAGTAAATGTTGGATGTAGATACTGAATTATTAAAGACAAGTTATGTTATTATAACCTATTACTCCACTTTAGATCCCAATGTGACATTGGGCAAATTATTTAACCTCTCTGGGGCCTAGTTCCAATGGTATGTTACAGCTCTAATTGGATGATATGGTTATCCCCTTCAGTGCAATTCTTCCTGCCAGATACTTTCACTGATTTAAAAGAAGGAGATAAATTAGATCATGAGCAAATATCAAGAGTATCAAGGTGTTTCATAAAGAAGGAAGAAAAGATAAAAAATTGTTTTCAGAAAGTCTGAGTCACATACAATCATATGTGATTGCAGTTTAATATGTTATTCTGATATTAGATGAATCCATGATTTCATCTGCAATATGCTCTCCACTCAGGTTCAGCTCATAAGCCCTTCCCTTATCATCCTGGGTAGCTCTCATCCATATCTTTCCATAAATCCTCCAAAGAAGCCATCATAAAGAGTCACTGTCATTACTGATTGTTTCCATATCTTGGAAATACCAATAGGTTACTTAGACTATCCCTCTAGGATCACATTCTTACTAAAAAACCTGCCCACTTCCTTTTATGGTCCTATATGCCTTGGCACATACTGTTTGCTACTTGGTTAATATCAGTTTCAATGTCATCATGACTTCTAGTAGGGCAAAAGTGGGAAAAAGTGTCCACAAATTGTCACACTGGATAAAGGGTCTGAACACCTTCCACTTTACAAGTGAGGAAACTTGGACAATGATGTTGTGATTTTCTAAAGGTCACTCCATTAGCTACAGCAATGGGAACAGAATGTAAGTCTCCTAGCTCTAAGATACAGGTCTTATTCCAGTTCTTTATAATGAAGTAATGGTTCTGTCTCCTACAGCATTTCAACCATTCTGATTTTCTTGCTTGCTTGATAAAATTGGGATCCTTTGGCAAATATAAGGTAATCTTCCTAAAGCACAAGTGTCTGACTAAATCACTTCTCTCAATCTCTCTGTGTGTACATAATTATTTACATGTCTCCTCTGTTAGAATGTAAGCTCCTTGAGAGCAGGAGCCATTTTTTTGCATTTTTTGTCTCCCCAACACTTAGCCCAATGTCTGCCATGTAACAAGGCCTTTTGTTGTTGTTGTTCAGTCTTTTCAGTCTGACCTTATTTGGGGTTTTCTTGGCAAAGAGACTAGAGTGGTTTGCTATTTTCTTTGACTCATTTTGTAGATGAGGAAACTGAGGCAAACAGGGTTAAGTGACTTGGCCAGGATCACACAACTAAGTAAGTGTTTGAGGTTGGATTTGAACTCAGGTTTTCTCGACTGCAGGCCCAATGCTCTATCCACTGAACCACCTAACTCACCCTATTTAAGTAAGTCCTTAATAAATCCTTTTTGGTTTACTGACCTACTTCCTAAGAGTTTAATCATATAAAAGACCTCTTCCGTTTCTCAACAACAAATCATTTGGTGCAATTTCAAGGTACTGCAAAGCAGTAAGTTGTAACATTGTCAGAGAATATGGTAGGTGGCATTGTACTGAGGAGGGAGAGTCCAGAGCCCCACATAGATATCCTGAGTGTCTAGTTCTAAGCATAAGAGATGGAATCAGCATGCCACTCTGATGCTCTTCTGCCTGCCTATTAAAGGCATGAGGGGATCATAGACTTCTGCTGTTCTAACACATGGTCAGTGCTCAATCAACAGATAAGACTTACCTGAGACACAGAGTGTAATTGAACAGCACTGGCCCAGGTGGCTGCGTTCCCGCTGTCTGACACAGCTCTGGAGAGCAGCCAGAGCAGCCTGAATCTGCATAAAATAGCATTTGATGAGAGTAAGGGCTGTGATGAGTACAGCCACACAGGTGTTATTAGATAAGGGTGATCACTACCCTAGATCAGGGGTTCTTGACCTGGGGTTCACAAATCCCCAAGGGGTCTCTAGAAGGATCTCAGGGGGTCTCAAAGATTATAGCTTGCTTTCAATATAGTCGATTTCCTTTGTAATGTAATGTATTTTGTTTGACACATTTAGAAATGTTAGTCTGAGAAGGGTCCATAGGCTTTAGCAGACTGCCCAAGGGGTCCAAAAAGGCAAAGAATCCCACAACAAGGTAATGCTATGCTCTACAGTACTATCCCTTGAAGATTTCCTGCAGCCTGCTAATCCCACCCAAAAAGGACTTCAAACCTTCACTACTAACCACAATGAGAAGTTTGGAGAAATGGCAGGAAATAGTACAGCCCTGGGAGCTAGAAACCTACTCATTAAGAGGAGTGCATACATTTTTTTTTCTGGCCACACCAGTGACATTTAAAAAACTACTTACTGAGCATTAAAAGGCCTCAGAGGGGCTCAAAAGGCATGCCTGTCTCCAGAGTGAGGCAATCACTCAACCTGTTTCATACTGCAACACAGCCTGGCTGGGAGCTCTCAGGCAACCTCTGTGGCATGCCTTCCCATGATGGATGTCCACTCCATAAAATCATGTAACAGTTTTCTAAGCCTGTGTTATGCTATTTCTGTCTAACACAAGGAAGAAAGATAAGGAGGAAGGGAGGGAAAAAAGGAGTGAGGAGAGGAAAGAGAAGAAGGAAAGCAAGAGGGAAGGAAGGAAGGAAGGAAGGAAGGAAGGAAGGAAGGAAGGAAGGAAGGAAGGAAGGAAGGAAGGAAGGAAGGAAGGAAGGAAGGAAGGAAGGGAGGGAGGAAGGAAGGGAGGAAGGAAGGGAGGGAGGGAGAAAGGAGGGGAAAGAGGAAGAAGGGAAGGAAGGAAGGAGAGAAGGAAGGGAGGAAGAAGGGGTTAAGAACAGACTTTTGGGGAATGCTCACATTTAATTTCTAGGAAAAAGATGAAAAGTCGGTGAAGAAGAGAGTTAAGGAGAATTTAGAAAAAAGAGAAGGGAGTGAGTATGTTGTCTCTAAAGAAATGGGAGAGTGGGCACTCAACAATCCCAAGTCTTTGGAGATGATAACAAGGACTAAAAAAAGAAAGGAATCATTGAATTTGGTGAAACGGATGGCACTGGTGAATGTAATAAGTCAGTCAGAGTAGCTAGGTGGAGTAGAGGATAGAGCTCTGGGCTTGAAATCAGGAAGATCTGAGTTCAAATATGGCCTCAGACACTTAATAGCTCTGTGACTCTGGGTAAGGCACTTACCTTGTTTGCCTCAGATTCTCATCTGTAAAATGAGCTGGAGGGGAAAAAATGCCAAATCACTACAGTATCTTTGCCAAGAAAACCCCAAACTGGGTCACAAAGAATTGTACATGACTGAAAATTACTGTACAAAAATAAGTCAGTCTCATACCTCAAGCTCAGTTGTGGAATGAGATGATACACTTGTGGAATATTTGGCAGTTAGCAAAAGGAGGTTTACTTAACCATAGCTGAGGAAGGAAAATCTGAGGAGAGAAAGAACATTTGGTGAGATACAGTCCTGATTCAATTGACTGCAGCTCACCCGCCTTCATGTTACTCATAATGGTTTGCTGGTCTGAAACTTGAGGGAAGAGCTGGAGCAACATGTTTTGTAATTCATGTATTCGTATTTCATTGACCAGGAAGTGACATCAAATGCCTGAGTCTTTAATCCACTAAGCAAATTAATCCTCAAGAATAATTTCAAGGAAAAACTATCTTAACCTCCATGGGACAGGGCCTTAGGATATTGCTGCCACCACAGTGAACTTTAAGAGACCAGTTACAGTACAGTGGTAGGGACAAAATGCAACAGGTAAAGAAGGAAATAGCAAACCACTCCAGTATCTTTGTCCCCAAAAATAGAGTAATAAAGAGTAGGACATGACTGAAATGACTAAATAACAACAGTAAGGAAGTAGAGGCATCTGGTGCAGGTAATTTTTTAAGGAGTTTAGTATTAAAAACAGGAGACAGATTTGAAACAGTGATTGGATGGTGTAAAGGGTCAGTAAAGAGCTTTTTTCTTTCTTCCTTCATTTCTTCTTCCTTCCTTCCTGTCTTTCTTTCTTTCTTTCTTTCTTTCTTTCTTTCTTTCTTTCTTTCTTTCTTTCTTTCTTTCTTTCTTTCTTTCTTTTTTCTTTCAAGATTGGGGAGGATTATAGACCCATCAGAAGGAGCAAATGAAAATGCATAAGAAAGGGTATATGAATGAGAAATTACTCAGAGGACACAGGAGGGACAAGGATACAGTAGGCTGTGTTATTTTTTCTTTTGTGACCCCAGGGAAGGAGGAGAGGGCAAGAAGTGTCCAGATCCTATTGATTCTATATCTGAAATGACTCTTGAATATATCCCCTCCTTTCTATTTTCTCTGCTTTTACGTAGACCTTTCTCACCTATTTCTTGGACCTTTGAAATATCCTCCCACCTAATGGAGTCTCCCTACCTACAGTATCTGCATGGCCCCCTCCAATTCATTTGCTACCCAGTTGTCAGATTAATATTTCTAAAATTACAGCTCTTATCATGTCACTCCATTTCTCAAAAATATTTATTGGCTTCTTGTCCACCAAATTAAGTCCAAATTTCTTAGCCTGATATTCAAGGACCTCTACCTACATGTCCAGTTTCTTCTCCCATATACATTCTCTATATTTCCACAAGCTGGACTACTAAAACATGCCCTACACCTTCTGGTCTCTAGCCCTTTACTCACACTGCTTTTGTCACCTGCTATCCCCGTTCCTCTCATCATCCTAACCATTTTTCTTTATTTTTTATTTTAAAAATTTGTATTATTAAATATTTCCCAATTACATTTTAAGTTTTTTTAACGTTCATTTTTTAAAAAATTTTGAGTTCCAAATTCTGTCTCCTGCCTCTCCCTTCTCCATCCCTCAAGAAGGCAGCAATATAACAATTCATTTTTTTTAGTTAGTTAAACATTTCTCAAATTACATGTCCTAACCACTTTCCAATGCTCAGCTGAAATGCCAACACCTTAATGAAGTCTTCCCTGAAAAGTAACAAGCAGTTAACAGTTTTTAAGGTTTACAAAGAGCATTCTCATAACAACTATTCAAAGCAGGAAGTACAATTATTGTTCCCTTCAATTTACTTACAAGAAATCTGAACCTCTGAAAAAGGACATCATTGCTCCTGGCCCCACAACTAAGAGGTGAGCAGGAACTTAAATCCAAGGCCAGTAACTCTAAACCAAACACACGTTCTACTGTACCACGGAGAGCAAATAGAAGGCAGGATTTACATGGTGTGAAGACAAGTCCTTTCAGTTTGGCAAAGAGTAGTGGTTTGGGGGTTGGGAATAAATCAGGAATCAGTCAATTCAGTAAAACAATCAAAAAGTCCATTATGTGTCACTGTATTAACAAAACTATTTCTTGGCAGCATACTTCATTTTTCAACCAATGGTTATGGTGTCATGTTGCTAAAGCTCAAATCAAATGTATCCTCTTTCTGTAAGTCTATCGATTGTGTCACAAGCTATAAAAAAAGTATCTGTTTCACTTTGTCCTGTGCCCACACTCCCTTTATTTAGAACTCAGAAAATAATAGTTCACCAACATTATAGCTTATGCACATTTCCAAAGATTTATGAAGGTGTTAAGTGTCTGGAAAAATGCAAATTAGCAATTTTGTTCTCCAAACTGATTTGTCTCCTTTGAAAAACTAGAATTCCACAATCTATCATGGTGGGTGATGGATGTAATTTTGTATAGATAGGTCACCTATGCTATACTTCATTGACCCCTAAGATCTCAATACTCCCTTATTTTTAACACTGTGAATCATTGTTAGGGGCCAACCTACAGTTGACTAGGAAGTAGTAGTAATTTGTTTTCAGCACTCAAAGCTGTGTCCTAAGGGATGATTGTCCAGAGCTCCATGTTGTTTTGGGAAATAGATGGTTTACAGGAAGTAGTGGGCATAAAAGGTGGTAACACCACAAACTGCTGCAGAGGAGTAGATAGAGGAGAGGAAAAGAGGGAAAGGCAGAACCTCCTACCCCCACCCCAGGCATTCCTATACATAATACAAGAAAATGAAGGCTGTACAGCCTGAGACTAGTTTCCTGATAACACCAGTCCTTTATCTACAAACATCTTTCAGATTGCAATGTTTTTCTTTGATATTACTTTGCATATATTTTGTACTAAGATAATGTGTACAGGATTTTCCTCCTAGCCTTTAGGCTCCTTGAGGGCAGGGACTGATTCATTTCATAGTGTGATTAACTAGTAGAGTGCCTAAAACCTAATCAACATTTAATATTTTTTTTATTATTTGATATCCTCCCCCGCTTAAGACATAGATTATAGTTGAACTGGATTGTCCTAAATATATTTTTAACCAGATTTCACCTGTGTAACTATGATCATTAACTCCTTTTAAACCTGGGGCAATATAATGGTCCCCCAGGTGAATGCAGTGCCATTCTCTGGTGTTTTAGGAAATTTATATTAAACGTAATGTCAGGAATACCCCAACAATCACTCTAAGCCACCATTTAGGAAAAGTCCATTTATCTCTTGTCCTGGTGCCTTTTGCAGCTGAGGCAAAAGTCAGAACACTGAAAATATTTAGATAAAGAAGCAGCTAAGTATATTACAGTATCTTAAAAAACAGGTATAGGAGGGGAAGTTTGGGGAAGAGCAGACCTGAACACAACTGGTGGTGTAAGCCCAAGTCTTCTGCTCTGAGATGTGCGTCGTGTGAATGTCTCTCCTCATTCTTTCCTCCTTCTCTACTACATCTTAGTGCTAGTCAGCTTTTGACATTCCTTCCTCTTCTAATGCCAGACTCTTGAAATTACTTCTTTGTTTCAAACCCAATCCCTCACCCAATAAAAAGAGCCTTCTTGTTGCAGTGAAATGTCTAATTTGATTCAAGTAGAAGTCCAAGCCTTTTATTCCTACCAAGTAAATAATTGAATGTTCTCACCCCACAAGGCAGCTAGGTGGCACAGTGGATAGTGTTGGGCCTGAAGTCAGGAAGACTCATCTTCTTGACTTTAAATCAGACTTCTGATACTTACTAGCTGTGTGACCCTGAGCAAGTCACTTAACCCCATTTTCTTTAGTTTCCTCACCTGTAAAACGAGCTGGAGAAGGAAAAGACAAACCGTTCTAGTATCTCTGCCAAGAAAATCCTAAATGGGGTCATGAAAAGTAAGACCTGACTGAAACAACTGAACAACAATTCTCACTCAATAAATGTGTCAAGACATGCCATCTTATGCTTCCTGGCTTCCCTGGTTTTCCTTCAAACCCCAGCTAAAATCCCAATTCTACAGGAAGCCTTTCCTCTGTTGATTATTTTCAATTTATCCTGCATATTTCTTTTTTGCACACACTTGTTTGCATGTTGCTCCCCACGCTAGACTGTGAGGTTCTTGAAAGTACCACTTCCCTTTTGCCTTTGTGTCATGGGTGATTAGCATAGTGCCTAGAACACATTGGGTATATAATGTTTATTAACTGACTGATACTTTCTCTAAATGAAGTGAGGGATTTGACCGATTTACTTAAAGACTACCAACTGTACATACAAAAAAATAGTGGTTGGGCAGGGGGGTTAAGGAAGGGCAGGTAGCACATGGTGTAATCTGCCTCACCAATACCTTGGAAAACCCTGGTAATACCTCTGTTTCTTGGAGTCTCATAAAACTGAATTTATATAACCTTTAAAATAGGACTATACCAGCAAAGAGTTCATAGGTCCAGAGAGAAAAGGAACTTTAGAGGTCATCTAGGCTAAGTCCATCATTTTTCAGATAAGGAAACTGAAGTTCAGAGTGATTAAGTGATTTTCCCAAGGCAAAAAGATAGTAAGTATCAAAGGCAGAATTTGAACAAAGGTCTGACCAAAGAACTTTTTCAGGAAGCAAATCAAAGATCATGCAGCTGAAAAAAAAATACCTTTGCTCAAGGTCTAAGATTCAGTCTCATCACTGTATAAATATTATTTGCAGATAGAAAACATTCTTCTTATTTGTTTTTATTTTTTACATGTAAAGACAATTTTTTTAGGCAGTTGGGGTTAAGTGACTTGTCCAGGGTCACACAGCTAGTAAGTATCAAGTGTTCGGTCTGAGGCCGGATTTGAACTCAGTTCCTCCTGACTTTAGGGCTGGTGTTCTTTCTACTGCACCACCTAGCTGGTCCCAAGACAGTTTTTAACGTTCTTTTTTTCATATAAAATTTTGAGTTCCAAATTTCCTCCCTTCCTCCCTCCCCATTCCCCTTTGTTAGACTGGTAAACAATTTGATACGGGTTATGTATGTGCAACCAAGTAAAACAAATTAGAAAACGTTTTCAAAATACATAACATTAAAGCACACAGGACAACATTTCGAAGACCTCCTTTCACTCAGGTAGCCATTTAAAAAGGCTAATTCCCTACTGAGCAATTCTCTCTAGAAACAACCATTGACCTGGGTGAGGTGAAGTAATGCTTGCATGGGTTAGCGTAGTGAAAAAGTACCATATGAAGCAGCTAGGTGGCATAGTAGAGAACTGGGCTTAGAGTGAAGAAGATCTGAGTTCAAATCCAGCCTCAGACACTCACTAGCTGTGTGATCTTGGGAAAATCACTTCACCTGTGCCAATTTCCTCAACTGTAAAATGGGGTCATTATGGCACCTATCTCCCAGAACTGTTATAAGAATGAAATTAGATAATTCTTTGTAGTATGCTTAGCACAGTGCCTCTCATACAATTTTTCCATCTCTACTCTAAATGTCAAGTACCTTAGGCTCAGTAAATTTGTAATTCCCCTCATGTGAGCAGACCTTGAATGAACAGGGAATTGTTTGTTCACCTGATCATTTGAGAATCAATCCATCCTCCTGTATTGAAGATCACTCATGTGTGCTACATGACTGTGTACAGAGATTCAGCTAGCTTTGGAAACAAACACAGTATAATGTGTGGACAAATTGCAAGATATATGTTTATGCGAAACATTTTTCAAAATAATACCTCCCGCTGTCAGTGCCTGTGCCCCACGAATAGCTGAGCTAAAGCTGTGATAACAGCAGAAGAGGAAACACAAATGATAAATTAGTGAAATTTAGAGGAGCCGTTTCTGTACCACTCAGATTTAAGTATTAGACACACATGTGACTTACCACATTTTACACTTGTATGAGATTGTTATGACAATGATTTTGTACTCAGGAAAAAAAAAAACACCCTTGAAAGCTATTAGTCAAGAGAGGCAGTGTGATATGATGGGAAAGATTTCTAAGAAGCCAGAGACTTGAGTCTTTTAGTCCCAAATCTATTCCTTATTAGTGTGTGACCTTGAACCAATGATTTTCTCTCTGTAGAGGGGCCTTGGTTTCCTCATCTGAAAATGGAGTTGAACGAATAACTATTTTGGGTTTATATTTATATCATGATTTAAAAATTACATATAACTTTACATCAATTACTTCACTTGATACTCTTAACCTTGTAAGATAGATAGTTCAAGTATTATTATCCCTATTTCAGAGATGAAGAAAATGGGTTGCTGAAAGTTGAAGTGATTTGCCCAAGGTCACAGAGCCAGGCAAAGCCAGAACTCAAATTCAAACCTTCAGAATTCAGATGTGGTGCTAATTCCCCTGTACCATGTTGGCACTCTCAATCACACTGAAGGTCCTTCTAACTCAAAAATTCTATAATTATGGGTCTCTTTTACTTTTTTTAAATCAAAAAATACTTGTAGGTATAAGGGTATTGCATACCTGCCACTTAAAATTTTGATCCTATCAAATCCTTGTTCTTGTCCACAATGTAGACAGAATTGCTTTTGCCTCTCTTAGGAGACTTTGCTCATAATGAGAACTTATCAGGAGAAATAAGGATTTCAACTATGTCCTACTATATTTAAAACAGACTTTGAGGCAGAAAAAAAATGTAGCACATATGCAAAAACAATATATATAATTTCATTAAGCAGACAATTAAAAGGAATACAAAAACACACAGAAACATCTCATTGTTACATGTATTAAGAATGAGCTTTCTACAATTTAAACATTTAAAATTATATAGACAATACAAGTCTCGTAATATGAGTAATTATATTTTTAAAACATATGGCATCAAAACCACTTTATGATCATTTGTGATCCAATTTTGCCTAATGAATAATACATACTATATATATATATATATATATATATATATGTACATATATATATATACACATATATAAAATCTCTTTAAATTCTATGAAGAAAGGAAGCAAGTGTTTATTAAGCCTCTGCTGTGTGCCAGGCCTCATGCTAAGCACTACAAACATGATCTCATTTGATTCTCACAACAACTCTAGGAGGTAGGTACTTTTATTATGCCCATTTTATATTTGAAGAAACTGAGGCAGACAGAGGTTAAGTGATTTTCCCAGGATCACACAGCTAGTGAATGTTTGAATCTGGATTAAAACAATGAAATAAAAATTTAATTACATTGATTCTACCCTTACAATATGTCTCATCTGTTTCCCTCTTCCCTCACATTTCCATTGTCCACTTCTTACTGGCCTTTCACCTACACTATTGCAATAGCATTCTAATTAATCTCCCTACCTTTGGGTTCTTTCCAATCCATCCTATATGAGTATCCTATATTATATCTCCTATATGTTATGTTAAGCTTAAAAAACTTAAATTATTTCCCCATAGTCTATCAAATAATATTTCAAATACTTACTTAGCTCTTCCCAATCTGACTTCGGTCTTCTAAGATTTATGCCATATGATGCATTTTTGAAGAGTATAGCCAAACTGTTCCAACAGCATAGCCTGAATCTAGTTGCCTTCCTGTATTTGCTTAAACTGCTCTTGAGTGCTTTTCCCACCCATTTTCATTCCTACTGCTGAAATAATACCATGAGACCCTCCTCAAGTATCACCTCAATGAAGTCCTTTCTCATCTTCCCATTGAGAAATTCTCTCTACCTCTCTGAATTCTCACAGTGCCTAGTCACATGTCTCATCAATTATCAGTCTGAGGCCCTACTTTTATGTTCTGTTTTATCAAAGAAGAGAGCATTTGTATCTAGACAAAATCAAATAAAAATGATCAACAAGAGCTCACTTGGAAGAAAAAGGATACCTCAAGAAAGGACTGATCATATTTGTATGCATGTATTATCCTCCTAAAAAAGCAGTAAGTTTCCTCAATCCAAGGACAAAATCTTGTATTAGGATTTATAATCTTGTACCTGGATACACATTGTATCACCCCAATTGGATATATACCCTTCTTGATAGCAGGATCTTTTTTCAGATTCTGTTTTCATATCCCCAGCACCTAAGTGACTTGCATACAACAGGCACTTAATAAATGTGTGGTACTGTGAAATGAGAACTGGCTCAAAATCAGAGAAGCTATATCTGACACATCACGGGCGTCACCTTCAGCAAGTCACTTAACCATGGACCTCAGTCTCTTTATATGTAAAATAGAGGTATTGGAGTAGATGGCCTATGAAGTTCTTTCTAGCTCCAAATTTATGACCCTATAATCCTGTGACTGATTGAACCAATGAAAATATTTATTAAATTTTCAATATGTACTCCAAAAGTCTCATGATGGAAAATGCTATCCACATCCAAAGAAAACACTATGAAGTTTGAATGCAAATCAAAGAATACTATTTGACATTTTTTTCTTCTGTTTTGTTTTGTTTCTTCTTTCTTGTGGTCCTCCCTATTGGTTCTAATTCTTCTTTACAATATGACTAATGTGAAAATATGTTTAATAGGAATGTATATGCAAAGCCTATATCAGATTGTGCACCACCTTGGGGAAGGAGGTAGACAAGGAGGGGGAGAAAAATTTTAAACTCGAAAGCTTGTGAAAGTGATTGTTGATAAATCAAAATGAATTAATAAAAAAAAAAGTAAATGGTAAAGGGATGATCAAACCACTTTCCTTAATGGTACTTTGTGGGAACAAAATTAAATTTATGTGTGTGTGTGTGTGTGTGTGTGTGTGTGTATCCAAGTGTTTTCTCATTTGATTTTGACAGGTTAGAATACTAAGCTGAACCTCTAATAAAATGAAATCGAATAGGAGTAAAACATTTTTTTGATGTATACTAAGCACTAGGGCTGAACAGCTAGGTGGTGCAGTGGATAGAGTGCCAGCCTTGGAGTCAGGAAGACTCATCTTCCTTTGAGTCAGGAAGACATATCTTCCTAAGTTCAAATCTGACCTCAGACACTTACTAGCTATGTGATCCTGGGCAAGTCACTTCACCCCTTTTCCCTCAGTTTCCTCATCTGCAAAATGAGCTGGAGAAGGAAATGACAAACTACTCAAGTATCTTTGCCAAGAAAACCCCAAATGGGGTCACAAAGAGTCAGACATAACTGAAAAATGACTCAATGACAAGGAGCAATAGGGATACAAATAACCAAAGCGGACAGTGCCTGCCCTCAAGGAGCTTATTTTATAATGGGGGAGATAATACATATATAGGTTGGGTAGCTAGAGAAGAAGCTTAAGTGGAACAATAGAGACATTTTTTCCAGAGGTAATGCAGTGTTGTTTTGATGATACTGCTTAGAAGAAAAGCAGAGGAGCTAGAATAGGAGGGGTAGAAGAGAGGGGAACCCAAGGAGGGATAAAGGATAAGGACATACAGTAGCAGGGGTCTCACACAGCAAAACTGAACTAGATGTTAAATAACTTCCCACACTTGTAAATAGTTTTGTTATCTCCCTCAGTGTCTAACATAATGCTTTGTTCACCTTAACATGTTTAATAAATGCTCAGCAAAGGAAAGACTAGATGATTTACTGAACTTTGACCAAAATGCCATTGAACAGGATAAAAGTCACAAAGGTGAACACTGACCTTACCATCCAGTGGCCACTACCAAATTAATTTTTTTAAAAAGATGATTACTACGCAATTTCAAATGAATAACCCATTCAAATTCCTACCAAGGTTCTTTCTATATCTATAGAAATGGAAGGACCACCTCAAGAAGAAAGCAAAGAAACTTGTTTAGCTGCTCTAGGGCCATCACTATTTATAACAACATTCAAAGTCTGACCTAGGGCCTCAATAAAGAAGCTAAACATTAGATCCTTTCTGTGGCTCATCAATGCTTTTTTTTTCCCCTTTCACTGCTTTATCTTGGATTGCAATATCCCATTCTTATAAGGTAACAAATTAACCATAAGGATACCTCTGAGTTCTCAGAGCTGAAGTATTACTATATTAAACTCTGTGGGATAAATTCACCCACAGGCAAATTGCATACATTGCCATTTTCGATACTTAATTGAAGCTGATTGATTTACGTACTGCACGTTTTCAACACACCAAAATGATGTATTTAATGCTTTATTTTTAAACACAATTAAAAAATAATATATAAATATATACATACTGCAAATGTAATACAGATAACAAATTCATTTAAGCCCATTTATGCACATTAGTAACACACCATGTGGCAGAAAGACTAGGACTACAAGAAGACCCCTTGGCGATTTATTTTATATTAAATCCCTAATGGCCTCTCCTTATCTTTGCAAAAATATGCACAAAAGTCCAGACTACGCAGCCATTGAAATGAATGGTTATTTATTTGCTAAACGAGAACCCTATGTTTAATGTTCCTTAGACATAAGGTAGTCTGGAAAAGTCGCATTCCTACAGCTCCATACATCATTTATTTTACATACCCTAACTTCTCACAACAGGCATCAGAAAAATATCTCTCAACAGCATTGGAAGTTGCTGAGAATTTTGTTCGCAATTCCGGTGCTAGAAAATTAAATGTTAACATGTTTGCTTGATTCTTTTGCAACAAAAAAAAATCCATAGACCAACTTGGTTCATTTCAAAATATGGCTATAAAAGAGGGAAGTTTGCTAGGATCAAAAGTAAAATCTAAAAATAAAAAACAGGTGACAAAAGTTTATTTAGCCTTTCAAATCAGCCACACTGAACCTTAACTAAATAACAAAATGAAAACTTGGTGAATTCTAAATGTCTTTGAAAAAAATGTGCCTATGGCTGGAAATTAGATGGAGTGTATTCTTTAACCTTCTGAAAATAAAAAGCCAATTACCTTTCATTCTTCGACCTAAGTCTATACAAAAACGTCAAAATGAGAGATAATTTGTGCTACTTATACTGATTGATATTTTAATATTCATGATGATATCTGCACACATTCTTAATAAATTTGTATGATAGTTTAACCTCACTTAATTTCAAGTTCACATAACCAGGGTTATCCTTGTGGGATGCAGGGGCCAGAGCCCTCATGGGAGAAGAGGGTGTCAGAGTCCCTGGTAAATCACACTAAGTGATTCTTCCCTCATCCTCCTCCCTCTGAGGACATTTTTACTTAAGTGAGATGGGATTAAAAATGATGATCAAGGTTTGAAGGGGAAAATGAAGTTAAGAAAAAACAGCCTTGGAGGAGGGGGATGGTGTGGAAGAGGTAACTGGTGATCCCATTTTCCTCACCATAGTGATGGTGGCAAGTTTATGGGCTGATCCAATGTATTCAAGCCTCTTGTCTCTTAGCATCATCTGTCAAAGCCCAGTGTGATGAATGGATAAAAAACTAGCCTTGGAGTCAGGAAAACTTGAACTCAAATTCTATCTCTGGCATATGCCATCTGTGTGACACCAGGAAAGTTACTTAATCTTAATGCTCTAGGCAAATGAGCTATAAATTGTAGAATAGTCTCCTTTCTACAGAGATAGTGGGTGTTCACCTACACCAGTGAAATCATAATTTTTTTCTTGAGACCACAGCCTTCATTTCCACTGGGTATCTCCCTAAATTAGAGGGACCACCACGGTGGTCATAATGTTTTAAAGGAATCTGGGTTTTACAGTGTCAGCACAATCTAGTGTCCATTTAAAATAAAAAGCTCCCCAAAGGCAAGGGCTTGGATTTTGCTATTACCATACGGCACTTACAGCAACACTAGGCACACAACACACTTAGAATAAAAAAAGATGAATAAGAGTAATTTCATTATTATTTTAATAATTATAATTATTTTAATAGTTTACTTATTAAGTAGGACCAGACACCTTGACCCTACACCATGCTTTGCTATTGACTGGCCATGGTATCTTTGAGAAGTTATTTCATTTCTCTGATTCCCAGTTTTCTCATCTGTTAAATGAGAAAGTGGGGCTTAATAGATTTCCAAGACCAAACCTTTCTTTCTTTCTTTCTTTCTTTCTTTCTTTCTTTCTTCTTTCTTCTTCTTTTTTTATATTATTCCTTCTTTCTTTTTTGGTTAATAGTATTTTATTTTTTCCAATTACATGTAAAGATATTTTTTAACATTCATTTTTTATAAGATTTTGAGTTACAAATTTTTCCTCTCTCCTTCCCCCCCATCCCCCTTCTCCAAGAGAGCAAACAATCTGATATAGGTTATACATGTGTAATCATGTAAACATATTTCCATATTAGTCATGTTGTGAAAGAAGAAACAGAACAAAAGGGAAAAGCCACACCAAAAAAAGAAAAATACACACACACACATAGTGAAAATAGTATGCTTCGATCTACATTCAGACTCCATAGTTCTTTCTCTGGATGTGGATAGCATTTTCCATCATGAGTCTTTTGGACTTCTCTTGGATGATTGCATTGCTGAGAAGAGTTAAGTCAGTCATAGTGGATCATCGCACAAGGTTGTTGTTACTGTGTACGATGTTATCTTGGTTCTGCTCACTTCATTCAGCATCAGTTCATGTAAGTCTTTCCAGGTTTTTCTGAAATCCGCCTGCCCATCATTTCTCATAGCACAATAGTATTCCATTACATTCATATACCACAACCTGTTCAGCCATTTCTCAGTTGATTGGCACCCTCTCAATTTCCAATTCTTTGCAACCACAAAAAAAACCTGCTATGAATATTTTTGAACATGTAGATCCTTCTCCCTTTTTTATTATCTCTTTGGGATACAGACCTAGTAGTGGTATTGCTGGATCAAAGGGCATACACAGTTTGCAAATCAATGTTTCTTAAAAGACACCAGGGAGTCAGTATTTAATCAAGTGATCATCCTTTTTGTTCTTTAAGAGAAGTTGAAAAGGGAAAGGGATGAGGGAGAATGCTCTATTTTCTCTAAGCAGTGTAAGAACTTGGGAAACAAAAGGTCTTCATTTTTCCAGATAAATAATTTCAATCTGAGTTTACAAAAATTTCTTGTGTTCTACCACTCAACTGCTTTTTAAACCAAGATTTCTGATTCAATTCTGTACCTGTTATTTTAATAATTTATTATTAGGCAACTTCTCCCAAATGTCCTCAATAACCATAAATTACATCTGTAAATAAATTATAAATTATGCCTGTAAGTCATGTTTCCATCTTCTGTATTATCTTTCTTTTCATAATTCTAATGAACTTATCAACAAATGTGAACATTTACGTATACAAAGAACAACAAAATAGATTTTGCATGAAACCATAATCTCTTGTAAGGTACATTTTCAAATGGATATTAGATTTAACATGCTAGTTAAAAATATTATATGATGATCAACTATGAATTACTCAGTTATTCTCAGCAATACAATGATCCAAGACAATCCCAAATGACACATGATGAAAAATGCTATCTAGCTCCAGAGAAAAAACTGATGGAGTCTGAATGCTAATCAAATCACACCATTTTTCACTTTTTTTACATTTTTCCTGGGTTTTTTTGGTCTGTTTCTCCTTTCATAAAATGACTAATATGAAAATGTTTTACATGCTTGCATATATATAGCCTATATCAAATTACTTACCATCGTAGAGAAGGGAGGTGATGAAGGAAAGGAGAAAATTTGAAACTCAAATTTTATTTAAAATAATGTTAAAAATTGTCTTTACATGTAATTGGGGGAAATAAAATGCTACAAAAAATAAACAAAATGTTTTTTTCTACCAGAAAAAATGCAAATTTGACTACAGCTTACCAGAAAGGAAACATCTGCTTACCACTATGAAAATCAATTCAAAATCATCTGTTTAGAGGAAGTCAGAACATCAACTGGTTATTAAACAAGCCAAAATCAACATCAAATTAGAATAAGGATTGAGATGAAAAGATGTTATCACCTGTGATAATCACAGTTCTAACAAAATGTACTTTAAAAAAATTACCAGCAGTGAATGGATATGTATCAGATAAAATAATATCTAAATGTTATCTAATAATGTTTTTTTTAGAGAAATCCAAACAATGTAAAACAATCATCATAACAAGGAAGCAAAGAAACCCCAGAAACAGCTTCAGGAGGAAAATCTATATCTCCTTGCCAAGTTCAGAGACAACAGAGCAACAACAGGGTAGAGTATGAATTCATTTGCAAAACAATATGAAACAACATGAGGCAAAATTAGGAATAATACTGCCTCATTAAACAGGAAAAGGCAATTGAGAAAATAAATTTAAGGGTGTTTATACTGAGATACAGCTAAGCCAGATTACCCCAAGATAAACTGTAAATGGATCTGGAAGGAGGAAAAAATACATATGAATGGAATAGATGCAGGAGTATTTCTACAGTGACCTATTCTCACGCATGATAATGGTAAAATCACTTCATTTTTACTCCAAGACCCCAGAATCTAGTGTACTGTGTATGTAATACAACTTTAAAAGCTGAAGCAGGAGCAGCTAGGTGGTACAGTGGAAAGAGCACCAGCCCTGAAGTCAGGAGGACCTGAGTTCAAATCTGGCCTCAGACCAAACACTTGACACTTACTAGCTGTGTGACCCTGGGCAAGTCACTTAACCCCAATTGCCTAAAAATTAATTAATTAAATTAAACTTGAAAAATAAAATAAAATGGGTTAAATAAAATATTTTTTTAAAAAGTTGAAGCTAGGAAGGGAGGTTGGATTTGACCAAATACATGCAGGAAAAAAAATGCTATAGGTAATCCAGGTTTAAAGACGTTTGGGCATCAGATTTGTGAGTTATCTTCACAGAAATGATAATAAAATCCATTGGAACTGATGAGGTCACCCAGAAAAAATGTAGAGGGAGAAGTAAAGAGGGCTCAGGCCCAGGACAGGACTTTCAGTATCTACAGAGTCAAGCGAAATATACAACACGGAAGTGTGTTCACCTAAGATGTTCCCCAGGGCCGTCAAGGACACTCTGTGCAGAGTTCAAAGAAAAGGACATTAGGCACTTCAAATGTTCCTATTCTCAGTCAACATTATTATAGCTGGATCAAGGCCCATACTAATATCAGTACTGTTCGATGAAATCCAGGCACAGAATCTCAGAGTTGGAAGGGGCCTCACAGCCATTGAGTTCACCTAGTACCTTAACCAAGAATTACTGGTACACCACCACTAACAGGTGGACATATAGACTTGGCTTAAAAACCTCCTCTATAAGAAACTCCACTAACTCCTGAATCAGGCCATGCTACTTTTTGACAGCACTAATTACTAAGAAAAATTTTCTTTATATGGAACTCTTTTGTTTGTCAGTTATCCATAGCATTCCAATGAGCTGAGTTCTGTTGAACTAGACTTCTTGGTTTACCATATAATTTTTTTTAGGACCAGAGATACAGGCAGGATCAAATGGATCTTCCACTTATTCTTAGGACAAGGGGTAACCTAGAACTGCTGAGGTTATCCTCATCAGGTCCCATGGGTTTAATCATCATCTCTACTCATATGATTCATGGGTCTATAGCCATAGTCTCTCCTCTGAACTTCAGCCCTACGTCACTAACTACCTAATGGGTATTTCAAACAGGATATCCTTGGAGACACTGCAAGCTTGATATGTCAAAAACTAAATTCATTACCTTCCTCCTCTCTTTCATACTCCATCCCTGTACTCCAACTATACCTCTACCAAACTTCCTATTTCTATCTAAGGCACTACCGTTCTTATGGTTTCCTAGGTTCATAAAGTCAGCATTATCATCAATAATTTATTCTCTCTCCCCTAACACACCCAGTCAGTTGCTCAGTCTTGGTATTTCCGCCTTCACACCATCTCTTGCATTCATCCACTCCACTCTACTAATGCAGCCACCAATTTAGTTCAATCCCTCATCACCTCTTGCTGAGCCAATTGCAATGGTTTCCTAATTGGTTTCCTTCCTTAAATCTTCCTCCAATTCAGTTCATCCTCTCTACAATCACTAAAGGAATTTTCCTTGCACATCCATCTAACAATGACTAGGGTTCCCTCTAACCTCTAGCATAAAATAAAGACCCTATTCCCAGTTCTGCACCTGAGGTTGACCTGTCTAACCCTAAACCACAGTGTTTGAAGGTAGCTGAATCAAATACAGACATGTCAGGTGAATGTCTGTTTGCTTTTCTACATTTAGGTCTTCCTCACTTTTCCCATTTCCTCTGTTTCAGAAGTCCTGGCTCCTCCCTTCCCTGGAGGCTGTACAGTAAGAGCCTGCCCTGAGTTAGTAAACATAACATAATAAATAGTGCAATGACCAGGAGCCCTCACTGTCTAACAGCTATTTGGCTAGAAGTGGAGTATCTGTTTTTAATTCCTCTGGTTTAAGGGCACAAAGGCACCTACCTTAAGCATGTGGCCAGCTGGGAAAGCTGAAGTCATGAGGAATGTATGGCTTTAGATTTCATGTGTATCTGTAGTTAACTGCTCCAAAAAGAGTAGTATGTTAAGATTTAGGAAGTGTTGGCAAAGACACACTGGATTTGGAGTCAAAGGACCTGGGTTTAAATCTTGGTTCTGTTCCTTACTATCTGTGGCCATAAGGAATTCACTTTATCTCTGTTTCCTCACCTATAAAATGAAGAGGTTGGATGAAGTCCCTTCTTTAAGGTCACTTACACTATGATCACCATAGGTGGTACAGTGAATAGAACTTGAGACTTGTAGTCAGGTTGGCCTGAGTTCAAGTCCAGACTCAGATTAGTTGGGTGACCCTGGATGAGTCACTTAACATTTTGTCTGCCTCAAAACTCCTTGTCTATAAAATGGAGATAATAAAAGCACCTATTTCCCAAGGTAGTTGGGAGGATAAAATGGGATAATATTTGTAAGGCACTTTACAAACAAAAGCTATTATTATCACACAAAGGAAAAAATGTCCACGTGCTGAAAGACTGTGAACTGCCCATACTATAAGAGACTAGTCTTATATTTTTTTCAAGAATCAAAAAGTTTCCTCTCTTAACAGAAGCATAAGTTTTTACAAATTCTACAAAATAGGGTCTAACAAAAATGCTATACACCTAGCAAACAATCAATACTTACAAATGAATAAAGACAATATATTACACCAAATCCAGTTTCATCAATTTCTAAATGGAAAGAATTTTCTTTACTAAAATATTCCTAGACCACTTTACCTGGATCTCATCTTTGCCCCCACCCCTCCTTATGTTATATATTATGCTTATTTCTGCCATGCTATCAGAGTGTAAGCTTCTTCAGGCAGTCTCATTTTTTGAAAACCTCTGCATACTTAACCCCATCATAATGTCCTGCATACAACAGGCATTTAATGAAAGTTTACTGAATGAATGCAATGAATTTGGACTCAAATGAGTATATTGAAGCAGTTAGCCAGATAGTCTCAATGGAATGTCCAATTCTTTGTTTCAATCTTTCCACCACTAGTCTGCACCACTGACATAGCAATCTCTCAGTATCTCGAAAGAGCCAGTAATGTTGTTTCTTCCAAACACGGTTGCTTTTTAGCCCAAAACAATAAATTTAATCTGTAAATTATACCCACTCACCCCCATGATTCCCTTGTTTCATTTTTTCCCCTAAATTGTCCCTAGCTACTGGGTTCAATTTATTATTTCATCTATTTGACTGGGAAAACTACTCACTGGTGCTTCATCAGGCCCTCCCACCTTGGCAGGTGTAGCTAAGTGAGTGAGCAAGCACCTCTGGAATGAAACGGGGCTTTCTCATCCAGCCCCTCTTTCACAGAGAGGGCTCTTTTGTCACAAAGAAAGCAGACCAGTTCTCCCCACTATTTCTGACAAGTTGTTACAATGTAGTAATTAACCATTAAAATATTGCATATGACTCACAGGAATGCTGCAGACAAACTAAATTAACCAGGGTCAGGTCCCCAAATCAGCAGGATAGGGACAGAAAGAAAAACAAAGAAGAGGGAAGGTAAGAGACAGCTGCTATTAAAAGTAACGCCAGGCAGCGGAGAACGGTCTGCGCACATCCCTGAAAAAGTAATTAGCCCAATCCTTCCAGAAATTAAACCATCAAAATGACATTACACTACGCTTTTTAAAAATTATTTACAGAGTGCTTACAGCAGTCATGCTAGTAGAGGATTCTGGCCCGAGGGCTTCCCTTCACAGACAGGAAGGATGTGGAACAGAACGAGAGACTGTTAGAAAGAAAGTTCAAATTGTCACCGCCGTACTCTGGGAAGAGTAGTGTGCTGAGTTTCCTTGCCAGTGCCGAACTTGAGAGAGAATTACCATAATAAGCTAGCTTCCCGTTCCATGTAATCCTGTGGGATGGTTGAAATGAGAGAACAGAAATCTAGCGCTTCGCCTTCCAAGAGCCGACATTTGCCGAAGGGCAGCAACAAGAGAGGTGGCGAATTTTAGCAGGGGAGCCCAGTTCATTACCTCTCACAAGGGTGGAGCCTTGTGACTTCATTTTCTTTCATCAGGGGCAGCAAGCTTATAAATATACCCACTGGTAACAAGTGACTGAGAAGATGGGCTTACGGATTTATTATTTTCAAGAGTCCAGAAATTTATGCTTTTCCTTAGCATAAGCTGCAGCAAAATAAATAAATAAAATTTAATATAGTTTTAAAATAAATTTTTAAAACGTTTTTCCAATATATTCCTTGAGGGTGGGATGGAATCCTCCCTCCCCCCCAAAAAAAAGGTTATTTTGAATTTATAGGGCTAGATTTGGATTCCTAACCTATTTTATGTCATGGACCCCTCTGGCAGACTGCTAAAGCTTATGAGACTCTTCAAAATAATATTTTTTTAATTCATAAAATATGTAGGATTACAAAGGAAACCAATTACATTAAAATGTATTTACCCAGATTTTTTTTTTAAACAGGTTAATGGACTCCAAGCTAAGAACTCCTGGACTAGAAGTATCCACATTCAAATCAACCACACAATCAGAATTTATTAAGGATTGTGTCTGAAGCATAGTAAGTATTTCATAAATTCTTGCTGACTAACTTACTGACAAACCTTCTATGTGCCAAGTATGGTGGTAGGCACTGGGGATATGAAGACAGAAATGAGTCCTTGCCCTCAAGGAATTTATATTCTATTAGGGGATACAATATGTATGCATACCGGTCTATACCAGATACATACAAAGTAAATAGAAGGTAATTGGGAAATGAGAAGGCACTAGGGGGAGACAGGGGGTAGAGTAGTAGATGGAATTATTCAGCTGCTACATAAAACATACTCATGCAGTGTTAACTATTTTTTCTAAATAGAGAACACATTTTGAGAAGTCACTTTTTAAAATGAAAATATAATTTAAATGTTAAATGCAAATGTATATTATGAAGCTGTAAAACAAATAAGGAGTTATGGTGGCCAAGCTAGAGGAATAGCTTGGAATAATTGCTTGGGTCAGATGCAGTTGGGTGATATCCAAGGGACAGAGTCATACACTGCCTTCCAAAAGGAAATAAGAGGGGCATGGTGTTGTGAAACAAAATGTACTTTAATGGATATATTGGAGATGATGTAACAGGCTAAATAGATGGAAGATAAGAAGAAAATGGATGTTCTAGGCAGGCCATAGCTAGGGACACCTTCTGGCTTCAACTCTAATGCAAATGTAGTTTTGACCACAATTTTGTTGTTGTTGAGTTGTTTCCAGTTCTCCGTGATTCCAGTTGGGGTTTTCTTGGTAAAGATACTGGAGTGGTTTGCTATTTCCTTCTCCAGCTCATTTTACAGATGAGGAATTTAAGCAAACAGGATTAAATGAGCTGTCCAAGGTCACACAGCTAGTAAGTGTCTGAGGCTGGATTTGAACTCAAGTCTTCCTGTCTTTTGGATCAGTGCTCTAGCCACAGCACCGTCTAGCTGCCCTTTGACCAAAATAAAAAGGGATGAATGTTGAGTTCAAATAGAAGAAAAAAACCCATAATAATTTATGAAGAATAATGGCATGCTAAACCCAGAAGGTCAATCTAAGCCATCATCCAAAGCAATCAACCTGTATCAAGCTGACTGAACAAATGAAAAACTGTATTGGTGATATTTCTCAACGCATCCTAAAAGTCCCTAGCAAAGAGCAAAAGATGTGCCTAAAGTGCCTTTGTATGCAGGACCACAATAGACCTGAAGGGAGTTAAAAGGTGAAAGTGAACAGAACGCAGTGGCACAGCATTGGATGGGAGAAATTTCTTCCCAATCTTTATCCCTATAAGAAAACAGTGAGAGCATCCCTGGGTTACAAATGCTGTAGTTACATTGATGTCACACACACCTTTGGGGAAAAAATATATGGATGGCAGACTAGGGAAGGGATAGAAAGAAGGGATATATGTGTATATTTAGGATATATGTGTGTACTCTTAAGTCATGCAAAACGAAACTCACCAAAATGCACAAATTAGGATATTATAAAGCAACACACTCGGTCTCTTGGTTTCTAACTTGCATTTCTGAGGCACATGGGACTCCTACAAAAAGCATAATGCCCTTCCCAGGATTTTCTTTTCTGCAATAAGGCAAATCACCATTGCTGGTTTTATTCTGACTGAACTATCCTCAGTTCCTTGAGAAGCTTGCCTCTGGGTTTTCTTTCATTCCCACTTGGTGGCATTTGCATATGGTAGCAATTGGGAATATCTGAGTTCTAGAATCAAACTCTTCTAAAGTCAGTTTATGCCTGGGGCAGGCACCATGTTTTATGTGCTGTCCGCTCTCCCGTCTGCTCCACACACTCAACATGAAAGGAAAGATAAATATTTCTCCACAGTATCTGCCTATACCAAAATATCTACAAGTGGATAACTTTTTGTTTTTAAGTTCAGATGTGTAATTTCACCTAGGGAGTTCTCAGATGAAGAAACTTCTGCCCATTCAGATCGGCTGCAAATTATAATCTTCAAGAGTAGAATGGGGTACGCAGGAAGATTAGGTGACTTGTCCAGAGTCACCATGTCCAACATGTCCAAAGGCAGAACTTGAAACCAGGTTTTCCTGATTCCAAAGCCAGCACTCTATCCACTACACCAACTTGCCTCCTAAAATCTGTAGCTCACTGTCCTTTATGTCTCCCTTGCCCAATCAACTGCCCATTAAAAAAACCAGTATATTATTTATATTTGAAATGTAGTACTTCAAGGTTTGCAAAGTACTTTATACACATTATCTTATTTGATCCTTACAATAACCTAGTGAAATAGGTGCAGTTATTATCCTCATTTAACTGATGAAGAAACTGAAGCTCAAAGGGGTTAAATATGACTTGTACAGGGTTGTTATTAAGTATCTGAGGGAAAATTTGAACCTATGTTTTCCTGACTTGTCTGATGTTCTCTCTACTATATCACACTGCCTCCTCTGATCTCTAGTTCACTGATTTTTGTTCCCTGCCTCCAATCAAATGGCTATAAATGTCTTTTAAAAGTATCTCAATGAGATCCTTTGGAATTTTCAAATATTGTCTAGGTAAGAACAAAAAACATGCTCCCTTGGGGATATCACAACACATTCTCGCACGGTCTAAGCTTAAGAAATTACTTGAGTCCTAACTTAGAGAAACTTTCTTGCCAAAGTAATGAGAAAATTTGCTTGGGACCCAAATGAGTACTCTCTTTTCCTAGTATTATATACTGGCTACAAGAGGCTCAGCTACCACCCAATGAGGCCAGGGTAATTTTCTGTTTTGGCTTCTGTGAGGTTTTTAACCAGCAAGCTTGCGGCTAAATTCATTTTTGTGACTCCTCAAAGGCTTTTTTTCCCCCTTGGTAACCACATGGTGTTGAATCCAGTTGCAAGGTACAGTGGCAAATCAGTAGTGCTAGTGATTATACCAAACATGTCTTGAAACCATGTCTAAACTACCAAACAGTGTAGTCGTGGGGACAACCAGGACTGAATGCATGGTGGAAGCCTAAGACAGTCATGATCTTTGGCCATTTGCCTCTGACTCCAGTTCTAAATCAAAAAGATGGAATTTCAAGAGGAGGAAATCCCAGGCATTTCTCAGCTCAAGGGAGGGCTTTTTGTAATATAAAAATTCTGAACTAAAGCTTAAATATGGTTAAGAGGAAATTAATGGAAGTAGGATCTTTAGAACAAGCTCTATTATAATAGAAAGAGCCATACATAGACCTAACACCAAAAAAAAACTGCATTCAAGAATGGTTTCTGACACATACTGACTGAGTGTTTCTGGCCAACTCCCTTAACCCCCATGCCCCAGGGAAATCTCTTAAGACTCCAAATTGTAGAACAGTTACAGATATGCACCAGCAGAGGGCATTTCCTCACCAAGAGCTCCTCATGCCAATGGAATTACAAGTCTAGTAAAAAAAAAAAAGTACATCAAGAAAGGGAAGGGTTGTAGGGAACCAATAGCAATAGCCAGCAATGGACTCAATTTGTCTTAGGTCTCTGTTCTATTCTACTCTGCAGGTATAATCAGAGTGAGAATGGGGCAGAAGATAATGCCTAAGGAACAGATAGTAATGGCTCAGAACTTTTGACAAGAGATGCTGTCTCTCTGGCTAGGTTTCTTCTGAGGACTCTTCTACTCCAACTTCTTTCCTCCCCCAATCTCAATGTGAGCCCGTATGTCCCCTGTCATTATCAGGTCTTGTGTCTTTGACTCATTATTGTTATGTAAGTCATTGTTTGCTGGTCTGTTAGGAAATCCTATATTTTTCCTTGTTAATTTCCTGCCCATATTACTTGAAGCATCTGCTAATATAAACACACAGCAATGCACAAGGCAAAAAACTCAAGTAACTTCCTGCTTGATTACCAGAGAGTCAATCAGAAACCAAACAGTAGATGCACAGCTTTTGTCTACCAATTCAAAACTTCCTAGAAAGACCATGTTGTTGATATTATGGAACCCAAACTTCCTAGTTCTCAAAATTTCTACCACTAAAGAGAAATGATGGAATTTTTAGGCAAATGAAGCCATGAAAAATAGCACCCAGAAAAGACAGAACCTCAGAATCACAAATGATCTCAAAGGCTAACCCATACCCAATCAGGAAGCCTCTCTACAATATTCTCTACCACACGGCCATCCATCTTTCATACATAGACCTGCAGTGAGGGGGAACCCACCAAGCCGCCCATTCCACTCTTGGGTAGCTCTTAATCATCAGAGGCTGTTTTCTTTCATCAAGCCAGAATTTACCTCTGCAATTTCTGCCCATTCATTGTTCTGCCCTTTGCAGCCATGAAGAATAAGTCTAGTTGTCTTTCACATTATAGCCCTTTCAAATGCTTTTTAAGACAATACTTGACCATCCCCCTAAATCTCCTCTTCTTCAAGTTAAAAATCCAACTGATTCTTGTCTGGCCTGATGTCAGGCCCTTGGCCATGCTGGACTCGAGAGGGTCAACCTCCCTCCCAGGGCTGAAATCTCTTCTACAATAGCCCTAACAAGTGGTCAGAACTTCTTTATTTGAACACATTGTCATTGGCAGTAATATACTGAAAGCTTATTAATTAACATCAATAACTACAATCAGAAGCAGCCTGGCAAAGTAGGCAGACAGACAATTTCAGAATCAAAAACCAAGAAGACCTGGATTCAGATCCTACCTCTGACACACACTGGCTCTGTGACCCTGGACAAGTCACTTAACTTCTTCAAACTATAAGCAAATTTCTAAGATTATAAATTGGAGAGCAGGTGCAGATCTGCACTGTTTGAAATGGTTTCTCACTCAGAGTTCCCCTACACTGATGAAATCTTGGCCTGTCAAAGCCAAAAAAAAGACCCATCAATAACCATACATTAATGATTCAGAAGATCTAAGACCTCATTAATGTGGGCACTTCATTTTTGGTGCAAATGGCAACTCATCAATGTCTTCTCATCCTGTGCAATTGTTGTCTTCATTCTACCAGACTGATGAGCACCTTGCTCATCCATAAATAGGTATGCTATTCCTTATCTACCTAATGTCACTTTTCAGGCAGAAATAGCCCTTCAGAGAGAAAGTGACTAAAATATACTAATCACCAAGAATGGGGCATTTACTTAATACCTTGTTCAAATATCACCAAAAAGTCAGTTTTTCTTCCCAATTTATTAAGAAGGAAAGGAAGGAAGGAACAAAGGAAGGAGGGAGGGAGGAAGGAATGAAGAAGGAAGGGAGGAAGGAAGGAAGGAAGGAAGGAAGGAAGGAAGGAAGGAAGGAAGGAAGGAAGGAAGGGGAGGGAGGGAGGAGGAAGAAGGAAGGAAGGAAGGAAGGAAGGAAGGAAGGAAGGAAGGAAGGAAGGAAGGAAGGAAGGAAGGAAGGAAGGAAGGAAGGAAGGAAGGAAGGAGAGAGGAAGGAGTGGAGGAAGAAAGGAAAAATAAAATACAAATCAGAGTTAAAGGGGGAAAATTATTAACTAGTCTGACACAGACTCTGCTTATACAATATCATCTATCAATCAGCAAGTATTTGCTGAGTCCCTGCTATGTTCTCTCAGCTCTGAAGAAGTGGATATTGCTACATTCATGCCCTCAAGGAACTTACAATCTGGTTTGGGAGATAAGTTTAACATACATGAAACAACTGGAAAAAATATATATTGCAGTATATAATTAGGTCTTCATTTGAATAATTCAAGTTATAATTACTATGACAATTTAAAGGAAAGGGAAATAAATGAGAATTTGAGTAGTAGAGGAGGCTTCCTGGTGAAGGTTAAGTCCTGTACTTGGCTTTGAATGATGGGTAGGATTTAAATAGTTTGGGGGAGGACATGTAAGGCAGTATCTGAATTCTTTTTTAAATGCAAGGAATCGAGTAGGCAAAAGATTTCTCATTCACTGTATTTTCCATATTTCTTCTGAATAGTAATTGCTGTTCAGATACAGCACTGAACAACTCTGTTCAGAAGAAAGAAACAGAAAGCTTCTCTCTGACAAGAAGGGAACATCCCAGAAATCGAAAACCCCTTTTGCCACTATTGGATTTTGGAACTTTCACCATCATGTCAAGCAATAACTAATACCTCTATTTTAGCAGGTAGCTTGAGAGCATCTGCTGCCCACAAGGGCCCTGAGTGAATCAGGGCTCTGACAAGACACATCTATTATATTTTATGCATGTGTTTGGATCCAAATATGCATTATTCCCTATGCTGGAAATCATAGATTTGAGGTTTCATCAGCACAAAACTACTGCCTTAATGAAAAACAAGACAATCCTAAATTGCATGGCATTCAATCCCACAGAATACAAATATCGTTAATATATGAGGCAAGGGTTCTAAGGATTCATCTATAAGGGGACAGTCAATAACTGTATCTGCTCTGCCATCATTATATGTAGAATATAACCAATTCCAGATTGATAATAGACAAGATAGCACCATCAGTAAGAAGTCAACATCTAGCCGGACTCTATACACACAGGCTCCATTCCATCAACTTCAAGATTTTCACGTCCAAAGATAGGACTGAGCCTTCAGTTGGGATCTCATCTCTGTACTGGCCAGTTTTCACACTCTGCCACCATAGAAGTGGCTAGATGCCATTAACCACCCTCCACACACAGACATAAACCTTCATCTCATCGTGGAACCCAGGCCACTTGTTAATGGGAACACCTGAGGCTGGGATGTGGGTTTAGCTAGGTCCAAACTGAAGAGCAGCATCAAGAACAGAGTAAAACCATATTCCACAAGTAAATGTTGAGAGCTAAGAAATCATGTAGTGTAGCATATTTTGTATAGCATGTGTCCATGGGATATGAAGGAGAGTGAGGGATGTTGCATGACTGACCAAGGACAAATGATAAAGAGAAAAGTGGGGAAAGGAATGAGATGAATGGTGAGGAAAAAAGAATCAAAAATGTATTATGATGACAACAGTCAAATAGGAAATGGGAAAGGGAAAGACTAAGCTTGTGACCATAAACAGCTGTGGTAGTTTAAGAAATCTCGTACTTGTAAGTTTCTCTGAGACTCATAATGCCCTTTTGAGGAAGTCTGTCTCTGCTCTGGACATTAGGTATGCCCTTTCTTCTTAATGTCTTTGCTCTGCCATTTTTAGGAAACTTTCAACCCTACCCCATGAATGCACTCTCTGTTTAATTGAATGAATGAGTGAAAAATATATATTAAAGACCTATTGGATGCCAGGTACTCTCTTATGTGCTGGGCATGCAAATACAAAAGTGAGACAGCCCTTGGCAACAAGAAGCTTACATTCCAATGGGAGAGACAGAACATACAGGAGAACCATGGACAAGAAAGGGAGTTCAGGTCTGGGGAGTTACAGGAAGGATAAACGAATGGCTTGACTAATACCCTGCATCCCCATAGGTATGACATTGGAGATAGGATAGCAACTAGATTCACCTGAGTGAGAATCCACCCCCTCCATATAAAATCCATGACCTTCAGCTGCTCATCCTTGTGTAAAGACTATATATGCAGGCATTGAGTAAGAGAAGCAACGGAAAATTTGGAAATGCTGCAGATACCTGGTCTAAGGACCTCTACTGACTCTCTTATTCTTCCTGTTGACCATCCTACACAATAGTCTAGCAACCAACACTTCCAGTGACTGAGACCTAGTTATTCCCTTTGTCCTATAGCCTTCCTTCCTTCTCTCACTCTTTCTTTTGTCTCTTCCTCTATGTCCCTACTCTTGTTTGTTTTGTTTTAAGTCTTAGTCAGCACTCTAAACAAATGTTTCTGATGAGAAGACTGTTGAGAAAGAGCAAAACTTGTGTATTCAGAACCAGTTCACACCTTTGCATTGTCATTCCTGCAGAATGGAAAGTGAGGACATGTGTCTCCTACAGGAGTATTGGTGTCTGCCTCTCAAGGACTACAAGAAGGACAAATCAACTTAGTGTTAATTATGTCTGTTCTTCTGAGTCCTGCCACAGGATAAGCCATCTCTCTTGATCCCATTGGGTGACTCATCCACTACCCAAAGTCTCTGAATAGATTCACTGCAATACTCTCTTTAATCAGAGCACAGGTCAGTGGTGAAGGGAAAGTATTTGATGTGATATAATAGGACAAAAGAGTTTGATAACAGTAGTCAACCAAAGTTCAACCTCTACTCATTTAGAGTGAAAACAGAAGCATAATCCCAAAAGGTAATCTCCATAATTAACCCAAATTTCCTTCCACTGTGCTAAAATTATGCTTAGCAATGTTGAAAGACAGTAGCTTTTAAATGGAAGATCCATTAGTGGAAACAAGGTAAGGGAGCCTTTAGCTGGAGAGGCAGGGAACTATGGCTACCGAATGTTTCATAAACTGTTGAGAAACACTCAGTATATTGGTTAGTTTTGTCAAACTTTTCCTTGTCATAAAAAAGGCTCATTGTGGATGGAAAGAAAGGCAAGAAAAGGATTACCAGAAAAGATTGGCGCAAAAACCAAAGGCATCTGAGAAGATCCCATTACTTCCCTTTCCAAAATTAATTATTTTAAACATCAAGGGGCACTTTCCAGGTCTAATGGTTCATAATTTGATGAAAAAAATTGTTTCCTTTCATCACAGTCTTCCATGATTGTACAGGCTTCCATCAGATTTTCTCCTGAGTCTTCATATTTCTAGACTGAATAGAGTACCTTTTTTTGCCTACCATACTTTCATCTATATCTATTCTACAACTTTGTCCTCCAAACAATTGGATCTTATCTGACTATTATTTATACCACTGATAGAAGTATTCCAGACTCAGGGTCATACCTTAAGGATCAAATCCCTGGAGGGATGATCCTTTATCACTATACCCTACTTACTTTAAAATTGAATATCAACAAAATCCTTGAAGGAAAAGGGAGTCAATGGAGAAATTGGAAATGGCCATTTTTCTCAATACTTTCAACATCCTCCCTAAATCTTTTTTTTTCTTGCTTTTAGGCAATTGGGGTTAAGTGACTTGCCCAGGGTCACACAACTCAGGTCCTCCTGACTTTAGGGCTGGTGCTCTATCCACTGCACCACCTAGCTGCCCCCCCCCAAAATCTTTTACTAGAGGTAGTAAACAGCTAAGATAGAAGATTATGTCACTTACTAACTATGTAACATTGAGTAATTCACTTGATCACTCTGAGCCTTAAATTTCTTATCTATAAAATGAGATTCAACGAAATGATTTCTAGGATTCCTTCCAGTTCTGATATTCTGTGATTTTATGCTACAATTGACTTAAGTTTTACCTCCTTTCTCCTTTATGCTTATCCTTTGGAGGTGAGTAGTGGGTAACAATTATCAGTAAACTTGTCAAAAATCAAGTCAACAAGCTTTTGTTGTATTTACTATGTGCCCAGCACTGTTCTGAGAGCCAGCAATCCAAATATAAGCAAAAAGAAAGTCAGTCTCTGATCTCAAAGAACATACCTTCTACTGGAAGAAGACAGCACACAAAAGGGAGCTGAAAGGGGTTTGGGAGAGAAGATACCTACCCTCAGGAATGAGGGACATGGTGGCAAAGTCCAAAGAATGAAGTATGTATCCTTTGGTCCCTTCTTCAAAATAAGTAGGGAGTGGAAGGGAAGGAAATGTAGCAATGGAAATCTGCCCACATCATGGAAATTCAACAGAAAAGAAGCAAGGTTGGCCATGATTTAAAGGGAATAGAGAGATCATGAGGTCTCTAGAGAGTTAAGAAACAATGCTAATGAGGTCAATAAACAAGCATTTTAAAGCACCTACTATATACTATACCAAAGAATTACTAATAATATCCATATAGATCCAAGAAGAATTAGCATTTTGTCAATCAAATGTGCAGGAAGAACACTGTACAGGATGCTGGGGATTCAAATATGAAGAATGAAACAATCCCTGCTCTCAAGGAGTGTAGAGAAAGGGAACTTGGAAACACAAGGAAAAAAAGAAATCCTGAAACAGATATCAAAAGGGGTTTTAATAGAAATAATCAGGAACCTTTCCTCTTCCCCTCCCCCTGCTCAATTACTATACTGCCTAGAGATAAAACCAGATCGCCATCTCTAGTCCTTTCCCTCTTAAACATCTGTACCAGAAGAAAGTGACTAGCTTCTACACAGCTGGTAATAGTTTAAAATGACATGCATGTTTGATTTATCCATTGGTCTTCCACTTTCAAGAAATCAGATTGCATTGCCAGACATGTAATTAACCAACTGATTAATTAATAGACCAAAATGTAAATTTTTGTTGAGCTAGGGTTATCATTGCATCACTTGTTCAGCACGCTAAATATTTGCTATTGAGCATACCTTGACACAGTAGCCACTGATATACGCTGCATAATATAAATGAAGGTACACCATGGCTAGAGTAATTCAGTGATATTGAGTCTTTAAATAAAGACAAAAATTTTGCTACAAATGACAGTTCCATAAGCTGTTCTGTGTGAATTTAGAAAGGGTTTCAAAAAAGGCACTTAAAACTTAGTAAGATGCCATTAACTAGTGTGATATTGGGAAAGGTTAGCAATCCCTGAGGCACATTGTACAAGCATAAACAGGCCCTGTTCCCACTGACCCGTGTATAGAATAGATCTATTTGAGCCCTGGAGGTTAATGTCATAGTTTTCTCTCTCTACCATACTACAAAACGTTTAAGGCACATTTGCTGGCTCTACCCACCTTGAAGATCAGCTATGGTAATTATCAATCCTCAACTCTCCAGAGATAGCAGAGTCACTCTACTAACAAGGTTAGTATTGGAAGTCAGCATCTTGGTACTACTGTTGACCTAGCATCTCCAGTTCAAATCAGTAAGCATTTTTATTAAGCATTATTTATATGCAAAGCATTGTGCCAAGCCCTGGGAGGACTCACCCTCATAGAGTAAATCATCAGTGGAATGAGAAACAAGTTTTACAAAGGGCATAGAACAACATTCAGTTTATTGGTGTGTGGATATAGGCCAGGTGTCCCAAAAGTCTTAATGCAGTTTTAAGGCTTAATAGTTTATATTATCAATAATATCAACTTGGGACCACTAGGTGGCACACTGATAAAGAGCCAGATCTGGAGTCAGGCGATTCATCTTGGTGAGTTCAAATCCAGCCTCAGTCATTGGCTAGCTGTATGACCCAGGGCAAAGTCACTTAACCCTGTTTACCCTCAGTTTCCTCATCTGCAAAATGAACGGGAGAAGGAAATGGCAAACCACTCCGGTATCTTTGCCAAGAAGACCTGAAATGGGGTCATGGAGAGTCATATACAATGGATACAACTGGAACAACTCAACAACAACAAAT
Source organism: Phascolarctos cinereus (assembly GCF_003287225.1). Classification (NCBI taxonomy): domain Eukaryota; kingdom Metazoa; phylum Chordata; class Mammalia; order Diprotodontia; family Phascolarctidae; genus Phascolarctos; species Phascolarctos cinereus. The sequence goes on from NW_027555847.1 coordinate 146,293,394, forward strand.
GTATGAACAGGACAGCTAGGGCAAAGTGGATTAGAGCACCAGGCCTGGAGTCAGGAAGACTCATCTTCCCAAGTTCAAACCCAGCCTCAGCCACTTACTAGCAGTGTGACTCTGGGCAAGTCACTTAACTCTGTTTGTCTCAGTTTCTTCATCTGTAAAATGAGCTGGAGGAGGAAATGGCAAACCACTCCAGTGTCTTTGTCAAGAAAACCCCAAATAGGGTCATGAAAACGACTGAACAAACAAACAAAGAAACAAGATGGAAATGTTCACGTTGTTTAACAATGCTCTCACTTGGTTCAAGGAAGCTCTTGGATACCCCTGGGTGAAAGGACATTGAAAATCCATATAGTCACTAAATTACAGATTAGAATTTAAAGAGGCTTCATCTAATCCAAGGGTTCTTAATCTGGAGCACGTAAGCTTGATATTAAAATATTTCTATAATTATTTCAATACGATTGGTTCCCTTTATAATCCTACATATTTTATTCTATGCATTTAAAAATACTATTCAAAGATAGAGTCCACAGGCTTCACCAGATCAAACAAAAAAGTTAAGAAAATATCTTTTAAATATAACCTACTATCTCTGGTATCAGGGATTTACTGTTGATAAATCCAATTTGTTCATTTTATACAGAAGGAAAAGAAGGAACAGGGAAGTAAAGTGATCCACCACAAGAGATAAACAACAAGGCCAGAGCCTTGAACTCAAGTCATCTGACCCTAAATCCATTTATCTTCCCTTAAAACTGTCACGTGTGAGCATAACAAGTTACATGTATCCAGGCATAGATATAAGATACTCAAGTAGAGATCATAATGGGAATATACAACTCCAAAAACCCAAGAGATAAACTCACAGGTACTCATCACACTGATGACCCAGCATCCAACCTAGTGTCACACATCTGAGGTACTTAAAAATGTTTGTTGAATATGAATAATGTTGACAAAAGAGTAGGAGACAACTACCAAGGAACACAGGCCCAAACAAAGCAAGAGAGTTGTAAAGAATAGGCAAAATTCTGGACAGCTACAAATGTACTTAGATAAAATATAGTTCTGATTAGGAAAAATTAATTAAGATTAACATACAAGTTGCTGAAAACTCCCAAAGTAGACAAAAAGATAATTTACTAAAGAACCATACAAAGACAAGAATGACATTAAGCATGAGTCACCCCTGTAATAAAAATGGAAAGATTTACTTATTATTAGTGCTACAGTCTTCATGATTTATTACCAAAATGACAAGTTTTCTCAGGCTCTGGAGCTTACAAAAGCCAGTGTAGAGGTTATTTTTTTAAGAAATGACATTCAATTCTAGTAAGCAGTGTCAAGCAGCACATACAATATGTGGGACAGAAGCAGACAATTTTTTTTGTCAACTTTCTGTTGAGATATGATATGGTAGCCCATACCCTAGGAATTGAAGTGGATATTTTTCATTGTTTATATTTTTAAATCTCATAACAATGGGTACTCCATGGGTATTCACAACAGAGAATATAGGGAAGGCCCCATGATGTTGAGTGTAGCTATTATGGCGGATTTTTAGGAAGGCAAAAATCATACAGAATATGCAGGCATGAATGGATTTGAAGCATTGCCATTAGAGGGAATAGTGGCAGTAGTGGTGGTGATGGTGGTGGTGGTAGTAGTAGTAGTGGCAGGAACAGATAGCATGTATATAGCATTTAAAGGTTCACAAAGTGCTTTACATGTACTATCTTATTTGATCCTTACAACTTCCCTGGGAGGTAGATGATATTATTATCCCCATTTTACATTGAGGAAACTGGGGCAGAAGGAGGTTAAGTGATTTGTCCACTTATCACACAACTAGCTAGTGTCTGAGGGAGGATCTGAAATTGGGTCTACTGACTCCAGGTTCAACATTCTGTACCACCTAGCAGCCTACAATATGGGGATGCCCATATTAATGAAATCATAGATCATTAGAATATTGGAGCATGTTAATATGCATTCCTATATTATTTATAATACCACAAACAGGTATTCGTAGCAAACAAGTTAGACTTTAAAAGATTGAATGCAAAGATTTCTGGGGGGAAAAGCTCAAGTATCGCATACTGACTCATATTGAACATTATATCATTTCAAGCCTTACCTCAAGGGTCATGTACACAGTACTAATTGCTACTTTTATTTCTCCATCTGACAGTTCCTTCAGATCCTTCAGCATTGTCTGTTCAATACTTAAGCCTGTTAAAAGAAGAAAAACATGGCATGCTTTTACTGTAGAGAAAATTTACAGTATAACAATATTATGTTAAAATGTTAACACTATTAATTTCAATTCCTTTCCTCAATCAATCAAATACTGTAGAAACTTAATATCTCTCAAATACATATTTATTTTTAGGGAATCATTAGTACCCTAATGCCATAGTAAAGGAAGCCAATGAAATGAACAAGTTTAGAGATCACTATTGTTAAGACACAAATCTGAAGGCACAAATTATATAAATCATCGATGATACCACGGCAAAATTACATTCTCTGATATATTTCCAGGACGCTTTTGAGTGAACCAACATTTCTAACTTCTAAAAATCTTTTTCATGTCAATTTTTTCAATGTGCAGTTTGTCTGGTGAGTAAATATAATACACGATGGAATTATCCTAATTCAGTTATTCATTCTTTCCTAGAGGATTTATGGTAGTAATTATTAACAACAGCAAACACTATATTCCCCAGTTCTAAATTCTCAGCATTGCTTAGAGTTTTAGTCTGGCGGGTTTGAATGAAATCCATAACAAAAGAAGCAGTTACTTTCCTGGCAGCAAATTCTCATCCTATGCATATGTTGTGGCTTTTCTTCACCTTTTTTCAAAAAACAGAAAATCCATAGAAACGTATGGACGAAAGTGTCTCCATTATGTGCCTCCCCATCTACAACCTCACTAACTTGGACAGAATTCAATGTCGGTAAAGACTGGTAGATTGCAAGCTTACTATGACTTGAAGGTTGAAAAATCATGGGAAACTACATACCTGTCCTGTATCCCAAATAGATGATCTGTAATGTACTGATATCAACGGCAACAAAAACACCAGTTAGGCACCAAATGGATGCCATTTCATCATTCTGCATATTTTGCCTATGTTCTCCCATTGAGCTATTTAGTGTCAAGATGTCTTCCTCTAAGTCAAAGGTTCTTAACCTGGTTGGGGGGGGGAGAGTGGGTAATCAATGGACCCCTAAGGAGTCTGTGGAAAGATTTCAGAAGGGTCTTTAAATATTTATATATAGGTATATATAGATATCTATATTTCAATATATTTTATTTCCTTGCCATCTCAAGTATTTTATTTTATACATTTAAAAACACAATTTGGCAAAGGGGTACCTAGGCTTCACTATTTGCCAAAGGAGTCCATGGAACAAAAAAAGTCTAAAAATCCCTGCCCTAGGTAATTTTACATTTGGGGGTTACAGCCCTTAGGCTGCCCATCTGTTATCCCCTTCTCCAGCCCACCTTTTCTCATCACTCATTTCCTAAATAGACACACTCAAGCAAATAGGGACAGGGTTAGCAACAGGACCAGTGATTGCCTTGATGTAGGGAGGTCTCAGTGAGAAACTTTCTCCAAAAATACAGGTCAGCCCCTTCTCTGCAACTTATAGTCTTATTGGGCTTCTTAAAGCACTGAAAGGTTCAAGAATTTGCCCAGGATCTCATAAGCTAGTATATGTCAGAAAACACTATGCAACCTATCCATGTGTATATTATAGATATTTGCTTTATTCTTCTTCATTAAAATCCAAGTCCAATATCTCATCACAGCATGAAGGTGACCCTGGATTCTCAAATTCTATGCCAGTAGAACACAAGCTCTGATGACTCCACACAAACCAGAAGGGTTTCTAACAAGGGACAGGAGACATGATGTGTCTACTGTCTGAGGATCAGTCTAGCCAAGCTCATCACCAGCTTATGAATTTTTCAGCTATAGCATATCCCTAAACCACACTCAGTAGTAGAGGGGTTGGGGTCTATGGCAATGGAGGATGTAACCATACTGACCACTGAACCCTGAAGGTTATTTTTGCTGAATGAATGATGATCCCCATCCTGATCAGGAAATTTTGTTTATTTAAGAACCCTTGTAAAGTGAGCCTTATAGCTTCTAATCAACAGAACATTTTCATCGACTTGGTCTTTCTCTTTCACTTCTTCATATCCTTCTAAAATATAATTTATTTATAAAATGCTCTCCAGTTGGTAGTCATCCCTATCCTGTTCTTAAAATAGAACCCTCTCTACAAATCAATACTGTACAATGTTGTGTCAGGGGTACACATTAGCCAAATTGATACCCGAAACATTTCCAGACATAAGTACCTCAGAGTATTGGCGGTAAGAGCTAACTGTACCCAGGCAGGTTGCAATTATTTAAATGAAAATCATCTACAAGCACAAAAAAATCAGAGGAAACACAACTTCTGAAGTGATGCAATACACTATCCTCTATACTCAGAAAGGAGTTGTGATGTCCCTCAATGATGTTAACACTTACCCTGAGCATTGCATTGGGTCTCTTGCAGAACACTGATAATGTCTTCTCTTGGAGGCAAATCTGGAAATTTCTCTTCTAGAATGGAAAGAATTTCTTCTTGTTTCTCTGACATCTTCTCAGATTCCATGGACATCCAGTTGAAAATAATACTCCCTGAAATGAAAGAGACACTGGCTTTTAAATACTGATGTGTGATGTGAAAGCCTAAGTCTTTTTGAGTCATATCAGCAGTGGTCCTACCCATGTCTTCTCAAATTCTGCTTCAAGTAATTAAAAAGGTCCTTTTCAAGGTAGCATTGAAGCCCATCTCCTGCGTGAATCCTTTAAGAGCAATCTGCCAAAGTTCATTTCACACCAGTAACAATCACCATGACTTAAAATTAAGGCTTACAATTAAGAAGTTATGAACCCAAACTCAACAGACCCAGCTAAATAATGTGCATTAATTTAAAACCCTTAAAAATAAGGAGAGACAGATAGCCAGTGGAAAGAGTGCTGAATATGGAGTCAAATGACCCAGCTTTGCCATTTACTACCTGTGTGGTCTACTAATCTCTCCTAGATGTATATAAAATGGGAGATTAAACTAGATGACCCCTTAGGGTCATTTCCAGCTTTATTGATGAATGAATACATGTTTGAATGAATGAATGAAGCACTTACTACATACAAAACACTTGCTAAACACTAGAGATTTTAAGAGAAAAAGATGACAAGCCTTGCTCTCAATCTAATGGAAGAGACTATATGTGTGTGTATGTATATGTATATGTATATGTATATGTATATGTATATGTATATGTATATGTATATGTATATGTATATGTATATGTATATGTATATGTATATGTATATGTATATGTATATGTATATGTATATGTATATGTATATGTATATGTATGTATGTATAGAAAGTTTCAGCTACCAGTCACATGGAAAGGTCCCTTGGATCTTAGGGGCAGCAGCAAAGCAGAATGGTAATGCCTGTCCTTTAATGTCATTTCTACGGATAAATTCCTATCAGTTTCTGATGCTGAACCATTTGACAGCTACAAGGACTTTGGCATCAAGAACTTTCATTCAAAGGTCTTCGATAGATACAGCTGTAACACCCCCAAGAGCAGCCATTAGGATGTTTCTCTGCAGGGCTTGCCTCTCAGAATAATAGTACTGGGCTTCAAGCATTCTTGTTCCAAAAGCTCTTGGGTTTAGGGTCATAGGCTGCCTCCATTAGGGTCTAAGGGTAGAAGGTGATAAAGTGGTGGGAATCATCTGGCTGGCCTGGCATACGTTGTGTGTATATGGACCTGGTAGAATGCATAGAGCACAGGGAAGAACTGGATTAAGTCCTGACTCTGACACATACTGGTGACCCTGGAAAAGTCACTTAACCTCTCAGTACTCCAGCTAATTTTCTAAGATGATAAATCACAGAGCCAGGTACTCATTTGCACTAATCAATCAGATTTCCTCATGTGAAGTGAAATGAAATCACATGCCTGGTCCAATATAATAAAAATAAGATTCCATTAAATTAATTGCAATACAAACAGTGAACTAGTCAAAGGTATTTCCTTGAAAGGACATAATAAAGCATAACTACCACCAGATTACAGAATTCTAAAATTAATTTCTTCCATTTCTTAGCAAAGCACCCATTTAGGTGACATTCAGAATCTATGACTATGAGCCCCTTGCCTTGTTCTAGAGACTGGCTAAGAGAGCAGTTTATGTATCCTTTGTTTCATAATTTCTTAAATTAGAGTCTTATATTACAAGGTTATTTGCTCAGAGGAAATGCACCCTCAAAGCATTTTCTTAATCCAACCAAACACAATCCCCAGTGGGGAGGGGACCTGTTAAATCACTTTATAGCCTCCATACAGGCTCCCCTCTGGCAAAGAGAGCCAGACTAGTAGAGCGGGAGAAAGTTCCCATTTAGTTAAGTCTACAGAGGGAAAAACAGATCCATGATGTGATTTTTTTAAATGTGTAAATCATAAATCCATCATTTAATCCAGGTGTCAGGCACATTGCTAAGGATGGGTTCCATGACCATATCTAAGTCAATCAACTAACATTTATTAAGTGTCTACTACATACTAAGCAAGGGGTATACAAAAAGAAGCTAAAGATAGTCCCTGCCCTCAAGGAGCTCACAATCTAATGGGGGAAACAACAAGCAAACAACTTTGTACAAACAAGCTATATACAGGATAAACAGGAAATAATTAAAAGAGGGAAGGCACTAGCACTATTAAGAGGAGTTGGGAAAGGCTTCCAGAGATTTTAATTGGTACTTGATGGAAGCCAGGAAAGCTATTGGGCAGAGCTGAGGAGGGAGAATATGGGAGACAGCCAAAGAAAATACCTGGAGTTGAGAGATGGAGTGTCTAGTTTGAGATCAGCAAGGAGGCTATTGTCACTGGATCAAGGGTAGTAAGGGATAAGAAAATTTGAAAGATGGAGGCAGGCAGGACTGGGGTGGGGAGAGAGGAGAGTGGGTTATAAATAACATCGAATGCCAGAGTTTTCTGTTTGATCCTAGAGGTGAAAGGAACCACTGGAGTTTAACATGAACGGACCTGTGCCATAATTACTTTGGTGGCTGAATGAAGGAAGGGCTGGAATGGGAAAAGAATGGTGGCAGGCACCCCTACCAGCAGCCGATTGCAATAATCCAGGCATTTGGCAATGAGGGCCTGCACCAGAATGGTGGCAGTGTCAGAGGAGAGAAGAGGGGGTATCCAACAGATGTTGCAAAGGTGAAGGAAAGAAAGGCAAAAGACAGCACCTGTTGGGAAAGACGCAGAGGAAGTAAAGGACAAAAAGGAATAAGGGAAAGAATGGAAGGATGGGGAGAAAGAAGATGAATTGTGATGAAACAGAAAGAGCCCCTACCAGGAGGCACGAGATTCCTCTGACTTCTTTGTGCCTATTTCTCCACTGATCTTGGGAATCATACCTAATCTACCTACTTTGCAAATGCTGTTGCTTCTACCTCCAGTCACATCTGTCCAATCAGGCCCCTTCTCTCCACTCACACAGCCCTATTCCAATTTAGTTCCCCATCATCACTCCCCTGCTCTATTTTAACAGTCTCCAATTTGTTCTCCCTGCCTCAAGTCCCTCCCCGTTAAACTCCTCACTGCATGCACACTGCAGCCAAAATAATTTTCCTAAAGTGCCAGTCTAACATGTCATGTTAGACATATCTCACACACACACACACACACACACACACACACACGCACACACGCACACACACACACACACACACACAAACACACATCCTCCACTCAAGAAACTCCAGTGGCTTCCTATCACCTCTAGAATCAAATATAAAATCTTCTGTCATATAAAATCCTTCACAATCTGGCTCCAAGCTATCTTTCCAGCTTTATCACACATTACTCCCTTCCCAACCTCTTGTTGTTGAGTCATTTCAGTTGTGTCTGACTCTCCATGACCCTATTTGGGGTTTTCTTGGCAGAGATACTGGAGTGGTTTGCCATTTACTTCTCCAGCTTATTTTACAGATAAGGAACTGAGGTATACAGGGTTAAATTACTTGCCCAGGGTCACACATCTAGTAAGTATCTGAGGCCAGATTTGAACTCGGGAAGATGAGCCTTCCTGACTCCAAGTCAAAGCTCCTACATTCAAAGCTTGCAAGTAAAATATGAATTGGTCTCAGGCCAGGGAATGGCTCAAAAGGATTTTGAAAATCAAGCAAGAGAAGTAGAGGAAAAATTGGGAGTAGAAATGAGAGTGATGCAAGAAAATCATGAAAAAAGAGTCAACAGCTTGGTAAAGGAGGCACAAAAAAATACTGAAGAAAATGACATCTTAAAAAAAAGAATAGGATCACACAAATGGGAAAAGGACTCACATGTACAAAAATATTTATAGCAGCTCTTTTTGTGGTGGTAAAGAATTGGAAATTGAGGGACTGTCCATCATTTGGGGAATGGCTGAACAAGTTGTGGTATATGAATGTAATAGAATACTGTTGTGCTGTAAGAGATGATGAGCAGGCAGACTTCAGAAAAACCTGAAAAGACTTGTATGGACTGATGCTGAGTGAAATGAGCAGAACCAGGAGAACGTTGTACAGAGCAACAGCCATGTTGTGCAATGACTAAGGTTGATAGACTCAGCCTTTCTCAGCAATGCAAGGATCTAAGACATCTCCAAAGGTCTCATGTTAGAAAATGCTATCCATATCCAAAGAAAGAACTATGGAGTTTGAATGCAGATCGAAGCATACTGTTTGCTATCTTTTTCTTGTTTTGTTTTGTTTCCTCTTTCTGGTGTTTCCTCCTATTGGTTCTAATTCTTCCTTATAGCATCACTAATTTGAAAATATGTTTAATAGGAATGTATATGTATAGCCTATATCAGATTGCACTCCATCTTTAGGAGAGAGGGGGAGAGGGAGAGGGAGAAAAATTTAAAACTCAAAAGCTTATGAAAGTGATTGTGGATAAATCAAAATAAATTAATAAAAAAAAAAGAATAGGCCAAATGGTAAAAGAAGCACAAAAATCTAATGATGAGAAGAATGCCTTGAAAAGCAGAATTGGCCAAATGGAAAAAGATATACAAAAACTCACTGAAGAGAAGAACTCCTTAAAAAGGAGAATTGGCCAAATGGAAAAGGAGGTACAAAAAAAAAACTCCCTGAAGAAAATCATTCCTTAAAAGTTAGAATTGGGCAAGTGCAAGCTAATGATTTTATGAGATACCAAGAAATGATCAAAATCAAAAGAATGAAATAATAGAAGAAAATGTGAAATATCTCATTGAAAAAACAACTAACCTGGAAAGTAGATTCAGGAGAGAGAACTTAAGAATTATTGGACTACCTAAAAGTCATGATCAAAAAGTGCCTAGACATCACATCTTTCAAAAAAGTGTCAAGGAAAACTGCCCTGATATAGAACCAGAGGGTAAAATAGAAATTGAAAGAATCCACCAATCACCTCCTGAAAGAGATCTCAAAATGAAAACTCCCAGGAATATTATAGCCAAATTCCAGACCTCCCAGATCAAGTTAAAAATAGTGCAAGCAGTCAAAAAGAAACAATTCAAATATCACGGAGTAATAGGAAGACACAAGATTTAGCAGCTTCTATATTAAAGGATCAGAGGGCTTGGAATATGGTATTCTGAAGGACAAAGGACCTAGGATTGCAACCAAGAATCATCTACCAGGGGAAAAGTGGATATTTAATGAAATAGAGGACTTTCAAGCATTCTTGATGAAAAGACCAGAGCTGAATAGAAAATTTGACTTTCAAATACAAGATGCAAAAGAAGCATAAAAAGGTAAACAGGAAAGAGACATCATAAGGGATTCAATAAAGTTAAACTGTTCATATTCCTACATGGGAAAATGGTATTTATACCTCCTAAAAACATTCTTATTATTAGGGCAGTTAGAAGGAGTATACATAGACAGAAAGCAGAGATGAGTTGAATGTGATGGTATGCTTATCTAAAAAAAATAAAATTAAGGGATGAGAAAGAAGAATACACTGGGAAAGAGGGAAAGGGAGAGGTAGAATAGGATAAATTATCTGACCAAAGAGATTTTACAGTGGAGGGGAAATTAGGAAAGCAAGGAAAGGAGCACATGAATCGTACTCTCATCAGAATTGGCTCAAAGAGGGAATAATATGCACACTCAGTTGGGCACAGAAATCTATCTCATCATATTGGAAAGTAGGAAGGGAAGGGGGTAAGAGAAGTGGGGAGGGAGCTGATAGAAGGGAAGACAGCTTGGGGGAGGTAAAAGTCAGAAGCAAAACATTTTTGAGAATTGACAGAGCAAAAGGAAAGAGAGAGAGAGAGTAGGATGAATGGGGAAAATAGGATGGAGACAAATACATAGTTGATAATCATTACTGCGGAAAAAAAGCTTACAGTGAGTTTTTCTGATAAATACTTCATTTTTCAAATATATATATAGGAAACTGAGTCAAATTTATAGAAACAAGAACCATTCCTCAATTGATAAATGTCAAAGTATATGAACAGGCAGTTTTCAGAGAAAGTAATCAAAGCTATTTATAGTCATATAAAAATGCTCTAAATAGCTATTGATGAGAGAAATGCAAATTAAAACAGCTCTGAACTACTACCTCACACCTGTCTGATTGGCTAATATGACAGAAAAGGAAAATGACAAATGTTGGAGGGGACCTGAGAAAATTAAAACACTAATATATTACTGATGAAATTGTACACGGATTCAACCATTCTGTAGAGTAATTTGGAACTATGCCCGAAGGGTTATAAAACCATGCATGCCCTTTGACCAAGCAATAGCACCACTAGATCTGTATCCCAAAGAGACAAAAAACAAAAAGGGAAAGGACTTATGTGTACAAAAATATTTATAGCAGCTCTTTTAAGTGGCAGCAAAGAATTGGATACTGAGGAGTTTCCATTAATTGGGGAATGGCTGAACAAATTGTTCTATATGATTGTGATGAAAACTATTATGCTTCAAGAAATAATGAGTAGGATGCTCTCAGAAAAACATGGAAGACTTACATGAAATGGTGCAAAGTGAAACGAGCAGAACCAGGAGAACATTGTATACAGTAACAAATATGTGATGATATACCATGAATAACTTAGCTATTCTCAGCAATATAATGATCCAAGACAATTCTTTAGGACTTATGATGAAAGGTGCTGTCCATCTCCAGAGAAAGAACTGGTAGAGCTTGAAAAATACAGATAAATACTTTTTCTTTACTTTCTTTCTTGTTTTTGTTTGTTTGCTTTTTCAGGCGATTGGGGTTAAGTGACTTGCCCAGGGTCACACAGCTAGTGTCAAGTGTTTGGTCTGAGGCTGGATTTGAACTCAGGTTCTCCTGACTTCAGGGCCAGTGCTCTATCCACTGCGCCACCTAGCTGCCCCTACTTTCTTTCTTTCTTTTTCTTATTTTTTGTCTGTGGTTTTTTTTTTTCACAGAAATGTGAAATGTGCTTTGCATGACTACACATGTATAACCTATGTCAAATGGCTTGCCTTTTCAACAAGTAGGGGAGGGAAGGAGAGAATTTGAAACTCAAAAATTTCAGGGAGGGAGAGTGTTAAAATTGTTTTTACATGTAATTGGGGAAAATAAAATATTAAATAAGATTTTTAAAAAAGAAAAAAAGAAGGCCCTCATTTGGAATGAGAGATGTCCCTAATTAGGTGGCAAAGTGATATAGACAACTAATCTACCCACAAAATATTCCTCTGGAGCCTTATTCTCCTTTTTCTTTTTATCATTTCCGTATGCAATAAATCACTCCCACAACTTGAACTATTACCTCCACAGAACTCTCAAATCATCTCCAGCTGTGACCTATTCCCAAGGCTCCAGAAATAAATCTCCAGTTGTCTACCAGAACTCTCAACTTGTACATCCTCTCACTACCACAAACTCAAAATGTCCAAAACTTGTTTCTCATTTGAACTTCCACAGTTTTGTCAGTGGCATCACTATTCATCTTTTCTGCCATGGTCAAAGCCTTGATGTTGTCTTTAATTCATCTCTCTCTAAAATATAAAATCCTCATCACCGATATCAGTCAGTTAACAGGTCCAGCGTGTTTCATCTCCATCTTTTCATGTCTAATCCCACTGCTAGCATCCAATAGAGATCTTTATTACCATCCATCTGGACTGAGAGACCATGGTATAATAAGATGTTCAGGGGTAGTGGGAATCAGAGGATCTGAGTTCAAATCCAGCTCTGTACTTATACCTATGTGACCTTGGGCAAGTGACAATCTATTTGGACCTTAACAGCACTATTTGAAGGGAAGCTATCATTTTTATATTTAGACTGATTCACCTATGAGGTTCATTACGAATCTGAGTTTTTATATTACTAACACAAGGGAAAGGAATGGGATCTGTGCTTTCTTTGATATAAGGAACTCCCAGATGAAGAAACTCCCTTTATCAATACAAATGGTTGAGTTCTCTGCAACTTATAGTCAAAGAGTTTCCCCCAGAGCACTGAGGAGTTGTGTGACTTGCCCAGGGTAACACAGCCAAGAACCTGTTAAGCTGAGAATTGCCTACATTCATTGCCAGAATCTTCTCAGTGAATGACACAGACAGCTGACAATGTTACCAGCTGTTGGTTGTTGCTACCAGCTGTCAATGACTAAAAAAGTAAAAATCTTCAGTCCACAGAGGTTGTGTGCTTCATTTATATTTTGTTAATTGTATAGTAAAGATGCTTCCAAAGACCTTGGAAAAATTATATCCGTTTTACCTTTTCACCAATAATAAAATTAAGAAAACAACTTCATCTTTATCATTTATTTTTTTAAAAAGTCACATAATTAAAACCTCATATTTTAATGAGCCTAAAGCCAAAGACAGATTTTAAGCTCCTCATGAACAGGGATACCATCTTATTTTTTTTCCTTTGTCTCTCCCTCAGCACCAAGCAGAGTGGACAGCCATGTGGCATAATAGATAGAGCACTGAGCCTGGAGTCAAGAAGATTCTTGAGTTCAAATCATGCCTCAGAGACTTACTAGCTGTGTGATCCTGACCAAGTCAACCAATCCTGTTTGCCTCAGTTTCTTCATCTGTAAAATGAGCTGGAGAAGGAAATATCAAACTACTCCAGTATCTTTGATGAGAAAACCCCAAAATGGTGTCATGAAGAGTTGAACACAACTGAACAATAACTCAATGACAACAGCAGCAAGCAAAGTTCTTTGCATATTATATTTACTGAATGCTTGACAGACAAACACTGCTTTGTGTTCCTAGACTCCAACAAGAAATCATGTTCACTCAAAATTTGGGTTATAGGATCAAAGGCCTCGAAATAAAAGAAAACTTGGAGGTCATTGAGTCCTATCCTACCATATTATAGATGAGAAAACCAAGGCCTAGGAAGGTTAAATAGTTGGTCCACATTAACATAGGTAGTAAATGGTAAAATACTAGGTTTTCTGACTCCAAATTCAGCCTCTTTTTCTTTTCTCTTTTTTAGGAGGAAACAAGTATTTTACTTTATGAAATAGATGTTCAATATCTAACTTCACATCAGACATAAAACTCAAACCATTTCCTTGGTTTGAGATCCTATTCTAAATTAATATCCAACAATGACTCGAGGAGTCATCATATATTCAATAAGATTAACAGCACAAGGACTTGGGCTCCAGGCTATCAGGCTAAAAGTTAACTAAATTGAAGACAAGATGAATTTTTTTTTCCCCCAGACCCAACCTATGGTTTCATTTGCATAAGGTACTCCCAGTAAGGAAAATCCCTCTACCAATGCAGATTAGCAACTATTGTACAACTTAGAGCCTCCTTGAGGTGCCTAGGATACCTTGTCCAGAATCAACGGTTCATGACTTGAACTCTGGTGTTCTTGATTCTGAGGCTGATTTCTATACTGCATACTACCTCTGAGAAAGGAGATGATTTTCTGAATTAAAAATACGTATGATAATATAGTAAATCATGTGCTAGTTTTGATACTGGTGGAGGGTTTTAAGCATCTACTGTATAAATAACTGGAATACTTTCAGGCTTTTTTTCTGAAGGGAAAAACAAAATGATATCCCAAGTTATACTTTATCTAGTTTCCTTCCATACCACTTTCTTCAATGTTTTCCATTCAGCAATAGACTTAGTTAAGCAACAAAATTAGTAAATCTGTCAGCCAAAGATACCCCTTAGCATCAACAATCTGGTTTTGTACAGCAAGCAGGCTCCACTCCCAGGGGATTCTTGACATTCCGAAATGCTTATGTCTACACAGATGTACCCTCAAAATGTACCATAACTATTCACCTTCCACTTGTCATATGCAGGTTGTGGATACTAATGATAATAATAGAGATTTTAATAGCATGAGTAACACTCATCATGCTAAGTTTTCCAAATCAGCCCTTCCATTTCTTGTTCAAAAGAATGGAGAAGTGAAACACCACTTTTGCCAAAAGCAAAAGCAGCACATTAATATTAAACGTGATCTAATGAAGGCAAAAATTGTTTGGGGGAAATATCAAGCACAGCAAAGGCATCTTCTGCATGATAAAAACTTGGGGGGGGGAGTGGAGAGAGGTATTCAGATATCTATCCCTAGTTCATCTGGGATTGGGCTTTCATACTTCAGTGGGGAGAGGGGTGAGTATAGAAAAGAGAGGTGAAGAGGAAAAAAAGGGAAAGGGGAAAAGGGAAAGGGGGAAGGAAGAAAAAGGAAAGAGAGATCACAAGAAAGAAAATTTAGCTCAATTCAGATTTCTAGGAAACAAAAAGAGGCATTCTCCCTTCCCCCATTTATTCAAGTTCTTAGTCATAAAAAATCTAACTTTTTGAAAAGAGGATGTAGGGAGAGAGTAAAAATTTAACTCAGTTTATTCTTTCAGAACATAAAAGAAGATCCTCCTCTTATTCAAAGCCTTAACAATCTTGAAAAGCTAAAATATCTAACTTTAATAAAAGAGGAGAGAGAGAGACAGAGAGACAGAGAGACAGAGAGAGAGAGAGAGACAGAGACAGAGACAGAGAGAGAGAGAGAGAGAGAGAGAGAGAGAGAGAGAGAGAGAGAGAGAGAGAAATTTTAATCAGTACAGCCTTACAGGGCATAATACAAGACTCCCTTATTCAAGGCCTTAACAAGCTTGAAAAACTGAAACTCCTAACTCTTAGAAAAGGAGGTAATGGGAAAAGAATAGGGAAGGAGAGAAAGGGAGAAAGAAAAAGGGGAGAGAAGGAGAAAATGGGATAAAAAAAGGAAGACAGAAAGAGAATGAAAATCTAGGTCATTTCAGGCTTCCAGAGCAAAAAAGAAAAGAAAAAAAGAGAAACCCCTTACTCAAAGGCTTAAAACTCTCAAAAAGTCAAAATAAGTAACTTTTAGGAAAGCTTTGACTCTAATTTAGAGAAACAAACAAACAAATTTAATTCTTCTAAAGGTGACAAAACTGTTTAGTTTTATTTAAAGACCACAGAAAATTATCCCTACCCCTCACACCTAAAACCCCACACAGAAAACCAACAACTGAAAACACAATTCTTTTGGATTTTTTGACCATTTTAGAATAAGAATGATTCACTCTTTTGGCAAAAGAGAGATGAAAAAACTTGGCACTGCTCCTGGCTGAGCTGACCTCCTTAAAAGGATGTTTTTGATGTTGCTAATTCAAGCTACTAAAACAATAAAATCACTTCTCTTTATTAAATGTGTCATCACACTAACAGAAGAAGGAACTAGACCTCTACCAGAAGGTCTAAGATTTTTAACAACAATAATGTAAATGTCAGGTACTGTCATTGTCTCTGCCCCACTTCTACAGAGCACTGCCACATGTATCATATGCTGGCTTCCCTTTTGGCATCCTCTAAGGCCTTACACAAATCTATGTGAGGGGCAGTTTATGGGAATGTCTTGACCCAAGGTACCTCACAATCAGTGACCTGAACCTCACCATTGCCAGTTGGTGCCTACTAAAAAAAAAAATCAATTTAAAAAGGCATTTGTAATGATTCAGCAGTTTAATAGATCTTGCATTTGGCAACAATCCTCCCACGAATATCTCTTGGGAAATAAAATAGTACAGGCCCAGGACTCTGGCAGGTTTTCTAATTGTTTGCTTTTGGCACAAACCCAGGACAAAAAATAGGACTGTCGTATGTTTTCTTTCTTTCTTTCTTTCTTTCTTTCTTTCTTTCTTTCTTTCTTTCTTTCTTTCTTTCTTTCTTTCTTTCTCTCTCTCTCTCTCTCCTCTCTCTCTCTCTCTCTCTCTCTCTCTCTCTCTCTCTCTCTCTCTCTCTCTCTCCTGTCTCCTCCTCTTCCTTTTTTCTTCTTCTAATAACAGTGTGGCTTTGCAGAGCAGATTGAATTGAAAGGTCATTGCATAGAGTCATGTTGCTACCCATTTAAAGGGGATGAAAGTATCACAAAGGAAATTTTTAAAATAAAAAAATTAGTAAAAAAAAAAATAACTGACATAAAAGGCCATAAAATTAATGTCTGGGCTGAATTAATTTGAACTTTCAGACCGTATGTTATGGTAATAGCTAACAATAATGACTAACATTTATATAGGGTTTTAAGGTTTTCAAGATACTAGAATATTATTTCCTTTCATCCTCACAATTCTATGAGGTAGGTGCAATTATGATCCCCATTTTACAGATGGGAAAACTGAGTTTGAGAGACATTAAGTGGCAGATCCAAGGTCACACAACTGCTGATAGTCTGAGGCAAACACCTTTTCCAACATCTATTGTTTTTGCCGAAGTTGATTCAATTCAATATTATTAAGTGCCTTCTATGTGCAAGTCACAATGCTGACCTCTGTCAACACCAAACTTTTTAAATGAATGTGTCATTTATGTGATGCAGTGGATAGAGTGCTGAGCCTGGCAGTCAGGAGAAACCTGAATTCAAATCCTACCCCAGACCCTTACCAGCTATGTGATCTGGGCAAGTTACTTTACTTCTCTCTGCCTCAGTTTCCTCAACTATAAAATGGGGATAATAATAGCATCTACCTCCCAGAGTTGTTGTGAGGATCAAATGAAATAACATTTGTAAAAGGGCTTCACACATAGTAGGTGCTTAATAATTTTTTTTCCTTCTTCCTTCCAGAACAGTGACAAACAATCAAAGTTTGAAGTTTTGGGGGTTTTTTAAGTTACATTGCAATCATATCTACAGCTAGCCCTCCCACAGTAATATCTGCAGTTGAAAGGAATTAACCAGGAAGCCTACTATAATGGGAAGTGTTATAAGTGTTAATGTTTTGAGTGTGAATGAAAGTGTGTTGATGTGGGTAAAATTGTGGTTGATGGATGAGCCTAGGAATAGGATTGTGGTTATAGCGTTTATGGCTATGATATTGGCGTATTCAGCTAGGAAGAATATGGCAAATGGGCCAGCTGCATATTCTACATTGAAGCCGGACACGAGTTCTGATTCTCCTTCAGTTAGGTCAAATGGAGCTCGGTTTGTTTCGGCTAGTGTTGAGATGTATCATATCATGGTTAGGGGTCACGTTGTTACTAGTAGTCATATGTTTTCTTGTGTGGTGGAGAGATTTTTTAGGGTGAATGACCCATTGATTAGTAGAAATAAGGGGGGGAATCCACCTTGTTCTAGTGCTGGCCATATCACTGATGACCAGTGTGATTTTGTGCAAGCTGATAAATTCAGTAAGCATGTGTTAAATACCCATACAAGTCAAAACATTCCATTCTATTGTTCTTCACACACTCTCCATTCAAGGCAAACCAGCCTGCTAGCTGCTCCCCGGACACCAGATGCTATCTCCAGTCTCTATGGTCCTTGGAATGTTCTTCCTTTTCTCCTCAACCTCTTAAAATCCTCACCTTCCTCACTAGGGCCTCTCCTGATTCCCTCAAGTTGTCAATGATCTTTTCTTCAAGAAATTCCTGTTTGCCTGCTGCATCCTCCCACACTTACTTGCACCGCTCCCCATCCCCCCATCCACCCTCAGTAGAAGTTCTTTAAGGTCAGGGACAGTTTTATCTTTGTATCACCTAACATAAAGACCTGCACATAATCGCACTTAAATGCCTTTTCAATTGAATTGAAGGCAGAGTCCAATAATTTCTCTAAGTCTCAAATTATTTTCCGGTAAAATGGGAAAAATAATGCCTATTCTGCCTACCTACAGGGTTTTTTATGATGAAATGAGATAATACATGTTAAAGCATTTTAAAAACTGTAAAATGCTATACAACTGTCAGCTATTATTAAACACAGAGCAATGGGGAAAAAACAATGAAAATTTCACATATAGAAAAAATTCAATTTAGTTTAATTCATGCAAACAGATTATGGTGACAGATGCATAGCAATTTTGACAGTCATTTGTTTTTATGAAATAGCTCAATACATACACAGGAGTCATTGATTTCTACATGACACAGTGGATAGAGTGCCAGACATGGGGTTAGGAAGAGCTATGATCAAATGTGGCCACAGATATTTATTACTTGTGTGACCTTGGGCAAGTCACAGTCTCAGTTTGCCTCAGTTTCCTCATCTGAAAAGAGGGGATCATAAGAGCACCTACCTCCCACTGTTGTTGTGAGGATCAAACGAGATAATATTTGTAAAGCATTTGACATCAACCTAGCATATAGTAAGCACTATGTAAATGTTAGCTGCTATTATTATAATTATTATTATTTCTGTGAAAACTATTAAGGAAGTAATTTAGAGCTGAAACCTTTTGTTGGCAAATAATACATCAATAACTCTGCAAAAAACATAAACAATTCACATTTTGGGTTGAGTCAAAAAAGCAATGGCCTAGAGTCAGAAGACTAGGGTTTGGATCCAGAACTTCACAATTACTCACTGTGTGACCCTAAGCAAATCACCTGACTTCTCAGATCCTCCATGTCTAAAATGTGGCTAATAACATTTGTACTTCCTACCTCCTAGCACTATAGTGAGGAAAGCACTTTGCCAACCTTAAAGCACCTTATAAATGTGAGCCATTAATTATTATTTCTTGTATTTTGTGTTGTTGGTCCTTTGTTCTCCCCACAGAGTTACGGAAAGCCAAAGTTTCCAAGCATATACCTTGTGAAAGGGATTGGAATAGATGGTAAGCCTAGGATTTGCTAGGAATTGGAATAGGTGCTAGGCCTGGAGAAATCCCAAGGAGTTACTGCTTCTATCAGTTCATGTCTGCACCTTCTGGTTTAGAGTTGCCTCAGGCACTGTTAAGTGACTGGTCCAAGGTCACCCAGCATATAGCAGAGAAAAGAGTTGAACTCATGTCTCTCTGGATCCATGGCTAGCTAGCTAACCTCTAGGCTATGAAGCCTTATGGAAAATAGGGTCCAATTTCAGAATTGTAACTCTTGTCCTAATAATTGCGTGGCTTTGAGTGATCCTGGGTTCACAAAGGCTTCACCAGGAGAACACAATTTCTGGCAGGCGATACCAATCTGGAAAGACTATGATTATGTGCAAAGTGGCCCAAGGCCCAGCTTAGTTAAGCGTGGTGACCCATGGCACTCTTGGTATTCCTGAAAATGAAGAGAAAGTTCTGCTTTCTCTTGGTCTGGCTAGAAACAATGTATTTCAGCTAGAAAGCATGTTACTGTCACCTACAAAACAACAACAATAACAAAAACCCTTTATTATGGGTCATCTAGCACCATTTAGAACCATGCTTTATTTGTCTTTGAAATCCCTGGAAGCATATATCAAATTCTAGAGTTAGAATTTCAGAGGCTGTCTAATTCAGCCCCAAGTAGAAATTCCCCCTAAAACACCAGCTGGTATAACTTAGTGACAAGGAATTAGGCTCAAATGAGATAGCATTTCCCTCCCACTAAATAGCTTGTGTGTCTTTGGCAAAACAACCCAAAGTTTTGACTAGCATAGTACATGAGGTAGCTAACTAGGTGGTGCAGTGGGTAAAGCAAGGGACCTAGAGTCAGGAAGACATGATTTTGAAAAATCCAGCCCCAGAAACAAACTGAGTGACCCTGCCAAGTCCATTGTCCACTGTCTGCCTCAGTTTCCCCACCTTCTAAAATAAGAACAGTAACAGCACCTATCTTCCAGAGTTTGTTGTGAGGACAAAATGAGGTAATACATGTAAAGCAGTTTGTAAACCTTAAAGAAACATATAAGTGGTAGCTCTTATTATATTATATACATAATATATACATATATATAATTAATTATAGCATTTTCCCCATATCAGATTTTTAAATTTCATCAAACTACTACCTCTTTGCCTGAAACCCCTAAATGCTTTCTTCCCTGGTTCTGTCACAAAGATTAATGATTATCTTTCCTTGGCTTAGTTAAGGGCACAGTCTTCCCAGCCAGCACTTCTACGGAGATCTGCAGCCAGCAAAATATTTAATAGCAGGTTTACCAGGGCCATTAGATCTAAAACATTTAAAGGGGCACTACACTGTTAGCCACCTTTTCCTACTACAAGCATAGCAGGAATAGTGAAAGGGGGAACAGGAGAGAATTTGTACAACAGTTTACTAAATGTATATGTGAAAGTCCATTCTGTGACTTCCTTTCTTACATCTTCCCTGGTGTTAATCTGCGGCAATTTTACTTGCCTCTATTAATGACTTCTAAAAAAAAAACACACAACAAATACAATTTCAAGCTGTACAGTTTTCAAGAGGCATTACAAGGTGAGAAATAAGCTAAGCAGAAACGTCTTCTTTTTATATCTTGCAAAAAAGTCAAGGAGGGGGGCTAGCAGTTTCAATTACAGTTTTTGCACCCCTGTGATGAAGTAGCAAGCGTATTGATGGCACTAGGCCGATGTCCCTGCTGTTTGAAGCTATCACAGGTAGATAGATAGTCATGAAGTTAATACCTCGTGTTTATATGGCACTTCAAAGCTTACAAAAATTACATTCCTTTAGGGAAAGAATGTCTATGTATATGTATGTATGTGTATATAAGTATATGTGTATCTATACATCCGTATATAAATATATCTGAGCTTAATTGTAGCCTTCAGGGAGGGCAGGGGAGGAGGAAGGGGGAAAAGAACAAAGTAGAAAGTGCACAGTAGAAATCAAAAGAAACTAACAAGGAAGCAAAGAAAAGGCAGACTGCTGTCACTACATGTAGTATTTATTATACAGACTTTCTTGAAATAGAAATTTCTTGCTATGTATTTTAAATACTGTCTTACGTTCTGCTATGCACATGACATGCTTTTTTTTTTTTTTGGTGAGGCAATCAGGGTTAAGTGACTTGCCCAGGGTCGCACAGCTAGTTAGTGTTAAGTGTCTGAAGCTGGATTTGAAGTCAGGTCCTCTTGACTCCAAGGCCAGAGCTCTGTTCACTGTGACACCTAGTTGCCCCGATGTGCTTTTTTCTTTTCTTGTTATGTATTTTAAGTTTCAATATTTAAGTTTTTAATATGGTTCTTTTTCTTTTCTTATTATGTATGTAAGTTTCAGTGATTTTTTAAAAAGCACATTCTTGATACTTTTTGTTGTTCAGTTGTTTTTCAGTCGTATCTGACTCTGATTTCCAATCTGGCCTCAGACACTTAGTAGCTGTGTGATCCTGGGCAAGTCATCTAATCTCGTTTGCCTTAGTTCCTCAGCTGTAAAACGAGCTGGAGAAGTAAATGGCAAACCACTCCAGTATCTCTGTCAAGTAAACCTCAAATGGAGTCAACAAAGAGTTGGACACAACTGAAAAACGATTTAACAAAACAACGTCCTATAGGCCAGGGAGTCTGACTAGGGTCTGTAAATTTTTTTTAAATAATAACTATATTTAATATAATTGGTTTCCTCTGTAATTCTGTACATTGTATTACATTCATTTAAAATCCTCATTCTGAGAAGGGACCCATAGATTTCCCTAGATTGCCAAAGGGGTTGATGATACAAAACAGCTGCATTGATTTAATTTAATAGAATGTAAGTTCCTTGAGGGCAAGGACTGTCTTATTTGCTTGTATTCCTGTCCCTAGCACTAATGTGCCTGGCACATAGTGCTTAATAAATGATTTTTCATTCATTCATTCACAACAAAAGGACAAGAAAAATTACACATTTAATTTTCTGAACAGTATCACAGAAAAAAAAAAACTGCTTAAATATATGAGCATGGACACCCAATACATATTTTTCCACTGCAGTGAATGTGTGTCCTCACACCACTACCAAAAATGTCCTGGAAGGTATGAAAACAGCCAGAAGAGAGCTGTCCCAGCTCCCCAACTGTGGTGCAGTAGCTCCATTTAATATTCTTGTCTAGCAAAACAGCAAAGATCCCTCGTGCCTATTTTTAAATGCACATTTTTAATATTCAATATAATGTTACTCTTTAACAAACTCTTTACTCCCTGCTTCTTTTATGAAGCTTCCCGTGGTCTTTAAAGGGATTGTTAACCAAAGAATGGATCGCACTCTTTCTGCATGAGCAGATTGAGAAACACTCCATTAAACCTTTCAGTATTTAATAGAAAGTGTAATCTCTCACCTCTGAGGAGATGAGCCAGTTGTTCAGTGACTAACTCAGGGGCCTCCCGAAGAATCTCTTTTGCCACAAGGGAGGAAGAAGACTCCTGGAACTCAAAGCCCGTATCACATCGTTCAGCTGGATTAATGACTTTGACAACCGCAGATTCTAAAGTTTTATCCTCACTGCAACACAAATGAAAAAGAAAAAAAAAGGAGCGATGAATACAGATATTTGCTTTTTTTTTTACATTTACTGTATCTTTATCATGTACAAGCAGTCACCTACAAATTAATTTTCTATAATTATTCAGAGCAAAATATTTACCTACTCACACCATAAAGAAGGAGGAGGCTACATTTCACTCACATCTCTGATTCATTAGAGCTAAAAATCTGTCTCAAAAGTTTTAGGAGGACGTTCGTATTAGTAATCTGACCTCTAAATGCAACTGTGCAAGTGGTCACCACTGAGCAGTCTAACTATGAGCTCATTTTCTGTAAGTGACTGACTCATATATACAAAATTCTCTGGCTTGTCCAATTAGTCATCAAAATATTTAACAGAAGTGGCATTAGAAGAAAAAAAAATACAGAATTTGTTTGCTTCCCTCATTGTTCTTTATAACTGAGCTTGAGTTGCCTTGAGGGAAAAAGGCCTTTTTAAAAAGATTTTTTTAAAGGAATAGAGAATTAACATAACCCCTGAAGGCTTATCATAGTGACCATGAAAGAAATTAGGCCTTTCATGTTAATGTCTTTAAATAGTCATATCTCATAATAACATACAAATATAAGGTCATAGAATCATAGACAGAGAGGTGTAAAGGACTTCAGAGGTCATCTGGTCCAATCATTCTACAGATGAAGAAACTGAGGCCAGTAAAGATGATATGACTTGCCCAAGGTTGCAGAGGTTAACAAAATTCTCAATGTATCCTTAATAAAAATGTGATATCCAAGATTTTAGTTGATTTTTATGTTTCAAAACTTGTTCCTTTTATTTCTTAGATTAAGAAGAATTAATAAGCAACTAGTAGAAACAACTAGGTGGAGTTCCTAGAGGGCAGACATTTTTGCGCCCCCCACTTTTTTTGGCATAGTACCTAGCACATAATAGATGCTCCATAAATGCCTGCTGACTGACAGATTCCAACAACCAATTACTGATGGTTTGTTTTCTTTTTTAAAAAGTACTTTTCAAAAAGCTTTTGTGTGAAAATGCACAATTTGACACAATTTTTCTCTAAAAAAGACACATTGAAACAAGTGGTTTCAAATAATGAATACAGTGGGTTGTTTTGTTTTGGTTTGGGTTTTTTTCTACTGCAAACAAGAGTTCTAGACTAGGAATAATGAGAACTGTGTCCTGGCTCTGCCCCCATATCCCTTCCAGCTCAATAGTGTCTATGATTTTAGAAGAAATTTTTTTGGCCCAGAAAATATGCTACCAGAGAATCTGGGTAAAATTTCATCATATTTTATATAAGATCACAAGTAAACTGGAAGATGTTGTTCCCCTAAAACCTCTCAATTTCAAATTTAATTAGTAATAATAATGATAGCTGGAATGTATATAGCACTTGAAGGTTCACAAAGTATTTCGTATGTTATCTTATTTAATCCTCATAACAATTTTATGAGGGAGGTACTATTATTATCCCAAATTTACAGAGGAGAAAATTGAGACTGAGAGAACTTAAGTGACTTGACCAAGGTCACACACATAGAAAGTGTCTGAGGTGGGATTTGAATCCAAGTCATCCCAACTTCAACTCTTATACTGTATCCGCTGCCACCACCCAGCTGCCTCAATTTAGTGGTATTCTTCACTACTCTAAAATCTCTTAGTTCATGATTGATTTAGAGCTGGAAGGGATCTTAGAGGCCATTCTAGTCTAATCTCCTCATTTTATAGAGGATGAAACTGAGGCCAAGAAATGTTAAGTGACTTATCCAAGGTCACACTGGTCAAAACTTGAACTCATGTCTTCTAATTCCAAGCCTAGTTCTCTTTTCACTATATAATGCTATTTGACTATTACACAGTTATCTAACTGCAAATTTTTACCTTAAATGTGGGCACATTTCAACAATGAATTGGACTGTTTGTGTTTTCATACAGAAACATGCAAAGAATTAGTTAATGAAAAATCAGTTGCCTGGATTCACTTTTCTTTTATTTACTCTGGTTAATATTCACCAACAATCAACAAAATTTGCCACAATCAAACAATTTATTTAATTTATAACAACTATCTTCACTACAGCCTGTTAGTACATAAAAATGGTGCTTAGTGAGCTAACAAAGTGCTCCTTTTCTCTTACATCCCTATAGTTAATTGCATTTTTTTTCAATATCCTCTTAATGTGCTAATAGCCCCTAATGAGGGTCATTAAATAAACCAACTAGAAGGTTGAGGACCAGAATTTTGACAGAGGCTTAGTATGTCAATTGGATGATACTGATAGCTATTAGCCTGACATATAAAATCAAATAATCAACAAGCATTTATTAAGTGCCTACTGTGATCTAGGCACTCCGCTTAGTGCTGAAAACACAAACACAAAAATGAAATTGCCTCTATTCTCAAACATTGCATTGGAGAAGGCAACATGTACACATATAAATAATTACATATAAAATGTTTGCAAAACAAATACAAAGTAATTTTTAAGGGAGGCTTTAACATCTGGGGAATCAGAAAAGGCCTTAGGTAAGTCGTGGCCTTTGAGCTATGTTTTAAATGAAGCTAGGGATTCCAACAGGAGATAAGAAAGGAATGTATTCATTATATGATTTAGGTTTACAAAGCTCTTTTAAAGAATACTCTTTGGATAAAACATATTGTAGAATCATAGGACGGAAAGCAGTATGGTGTATGCAATACGACAACGGACTTGGAATCAGGAAGACCTATGCTGAAATTCTAACTCAGCAGCTCAGTTACTCTGAACAAGTCACATAATTTCTTTATGCCTCATTTTTTAAAATTCAATTTTATTTTGTTTTTAGGTCTGAATATTCTTCCTCCCACCTCCACCGTCCCCATCTATTAGGAAGGCAAGAAAAAACCTATTACAAATACATGTAGTTAAGCAAAACAAGTTCCCACATCAGCTGTGTCAAAAAAAATAATAATAATAACAACCATGCTTTGATCTGTCTCTATATTTAGAGGTGGGTAGCATTTTTCATCATGAGTCCTCTGGAATTGTGGTTGGTTCCATTGCGGTGATCCAAGTCCCAAAGTTTGCAAAGTTATTTGTTTTTCATTATTGTTATTATTGTATAAATTGTTCTCTGGGTTCTGTTTGCTACATTTTGTATCAATTCATGCAAGTCTTCCCAGATTTTTTTCTATAACGAGAGCCTTCATCATTTCTTACATCTGTACTTCATTTCTAAAATGAGGTTAGACTCAATAGTGCAAAAGATCCTTTCCAGCTCTAAATCTATGATCTCATGGTCCTCTGATTTTTGAGATCACTGAGGTTTTTTCATACATAGGGTTCCAGAGTCTATTCTGAATATTTGTAAAGGACTTACTAAATCATTTAAGGGCATTCACAATCATAACTAGCACAGTGTGAAAAGAGTTCCTGGGGAAGGAAAGAAGAGAGATGCTTCCTCTTCAGAGAGGCCATAATCCCCCCAATCCTCCAGGGTCCTATGGTACCCCTTTTCCATTATTCTCCTTACCCCTTAACGTCACTGGGTCAAGAGCTACCCCCTACATGGTGTAACTGCATCTACAATGGTAATGTCCTCTGCCAGACAATGTTATAACTACTGACAACTCTGGGGGTACCTGTAAAGAACTAATATTTACCACAGGGAAATATGTCCATGGTCCTCCTTCTTAATAACAAATCCCATTTAGAAGTACAGCAACAATAAATATTCATCAATAACTCTGAGCATGCTATCCCTTTCATGAAACCTTCCTCAATTTTCCATTTACCTACAAAGATTTTCCTACAAGATTTTAACAGCTTATGAACATGATCTATCCTCCCTGAGACCTTTCATGAGTACCATCTACAAATTGTGATTCTTTCCTCCAATATTCTGCAGGATTTTCTTTATGCTATTCTTCTTACATTTACCACATTCTACAATCTAGAACAACTTTGTAGTTCTAACTATCTGAGCATATACATTATCTCTCCCTCTGAATTGTAAAGCCCTTGGGGGCAGGGACTGTGTTTTATCCATTTTTATACCTCCCAGACTATCTAACAGCAAACTATGTAGACATTAAATACATGTTAGTTAAAAGACAATGATTGGGTCAAAAAAGCTGACCTCCAAGGTCCTTCCAGACTGAATATTCTATGACTTTTAGGTCTCATTTCAATGATTACTTTTCATTTCCCAATAAAAGATCTCAGTATTAGAAAGATTTTAGTAGCTTACTGGCTACTTTTAAGAAGTAAAGTAATATAATAGTAAAATTTTAGAGATTAAAAAAAACCTTTGCGTATCACCTAGTGTAACTTCCGTACAGTCACATCATTTTGAAGGTGTATGAAAAGAAATCCAAAGAGATAAAATCAATCAATAAGCATTAGCACCTACAATGGGCCAGGCACTGGAGATAGACATATAAAGAAAAAGAAAAGTTCTCCACTCACGTGGAACTTGCATTCTGTCAAAGGAGACAAAATGTACATATGGAAAGATATTTTTCAAATAACATATAGAATAAATACAAAATAAATAAAAGGTAGTTACTGAGGAAGAACACTAGCAGTTGGGGGTGAGATCAGACCAGGAAGGTCACAAAGTTTGATTCCCAGGCCAATGTGAATGCACTATGCAAGATTACTATCTATTGGTTGTTGTTATTATTTAATTTCAGATCAGTCTAAGAACATCCTACTCAAAAATGTCATTTCTGAAAGAGAAGAATAATTCAGGTTCAACATTTCTTAATACTTGGCCACAAGAGAAGAAAATACATCCACCTTCCCATAGGACTGCTGCATACCTTTACACCTGTCTGGCAGAACCACTGAATCTCAGAGCCCAGAAGAACTTTAGAAGCCACCTGATCCAACACATTCCTGAGCAAGAATCTTCTCTACAGTAGCACCAACACACTGGCATCTAAACTTTGCTTGAATACTTCTAGTGAGGGGGAGATCTCCTGAAATAAGCCATCCCACTTTGGGTTAGATCTAATCATTAATCTATTTTTCTTTACATCAGGCCTAAACCTGCCTCTCCAATTGCCACCTGGGTGCTCCTAGTTCGGTCACCTGGGACAAGTCCAATCACTCTTCCATACTTGAAGATGGTCTTCGTCTCCTCTCCCTCATCCCCAAGTCATTTCCAGGCTAAATATCCCAGGTTCTTCAATTGATCATTGTATGGCCTAACCTCATGGCCCTTCACCATCTTGATTCTCTTCCTCTGGATATTCTCAAAGATTATCGATGTCCTTCCTAAAAACATGGCACCCAGAACTGAATATGCTGCTTCAGATGTGGTCCAAACAGAGCAAAGCACAAGGAGACAATCACTTCCTAAGCCCTACACACTATATCTCCCCTTAATGCAGCCCAAAATTACATTAGCTTTTTAAACTGCCCTGGCTTCCTTCAAGTCCTCCACCTTCCACAGGAAGCTTTTCTTATTACCCCTGATTCTAGTGCATTCCTTTTGTTGATTATTTCAAATTTATCCCACATATAAATTTATATATACGTTTATATACATATATATACATACATATACATACATACATACATATATATACATACATATATATACATACATATACATACATACATACATACATATATATATATATATATATATATATATATATATATATTACAGGTTGTGTCCCCCATTAGACTCTGAGTTCCTTGAGAACAGAGACTGCTTTTGACTTTCTTTACATTCCCAGAACTTAGCACAGTGTCTGGCATAAGTAAGGGCTTAATGGGGATAGCTAGATTATACAGCAGACAAAACACCAGGCCTGGAGTCAGGAGGACCTGAGTTCAAATCCAGCCTCAGATGCTTCCTAGCTGTGTAACCCTAGGCAAGTCATTTAACCCTGTTTGCCTCAGTTTTCTCATTTGTAAAATGATCTGCAGAAGGAGATGGCAAACCACTCCAGGATCTTTGCCAAAAAAAAAAAAGCCCAAAGAGGGTCACAGAGTCAGACATGACTGAAAATGACTAAATAACAACAAAAAAAAAAAGGTGCTTAACAAATATTCACTGACTGACTGAATACCATACAGTTGATTTATACTAGGCTTGTTATCAGTAAAATCCTCACATAATTTTTGGGTCCCTTATATCATATTTGTGAGGGGTTTTTTTTAATCCATATATAAAAATTTAATTTACCTCTACTAAATTACATCTTATTAGATTCCTCCCAACACCCCTTATCAGCTCTTCTTGGCCCTTGATTTGGTTATCTGTTATGCTTGAAATTACCTCTAGTTTTGTGTCTTTGCAAATCAGATAAGCAAGAAGAGACTGGTTTTAGTTTATTTGTTTGTTATTGGCTGGGGCTTTTTTTGTTGTTGTTTTTTGGTTTGTTTTTTTTTTTAGGCAATTGGGGTTAAGTGACTTGCCCAGGGTCACACAGCTAGTAAGTGTCAAGTGTTTGGCCTGAGGCCACATTTGAACTCAGTTCCTCCTGACTTCAGGGCCAGTGGTCTATCCACTGTGCTACCTAGCTGCCCCTGATAGGTTGTTTTTGATCTCTCTTTGAATACCAAGTGCTTAGCTTAGAGCCTAGCCTATGATTTGACTCGACTTGACTTTCACCTTTATCCACATCATTGACAAAGCAGTTAAATATTTTTTAATGAGTATAGACAAAATTTAATGTAGAATTTTACTTCTCTTTAATTACTTCACTAAATTAGTCATAGATAAAGGTAACAAAAAAAATTCTGTTTCAAGAGCTGCTTTTAAGGGAAGAATTTAAAATAAATTAAATTTTTATTTCGTTGAGTGTACCATACCTGGCCAGCACATTGTTGTTAACAAGTGTTAATGACAATTTCCCCTCCTCATTTAGATGATGTAGATTAATCTCATCTCGGAAAATGTGAAATGATTCAGAGATATTTAGCTCTTCTAAAATAAACCTTGTCTCAGTGAAGTAGTTGAATTCTGTTCTTGGTATGTTTAGCACTGGCAAGCACAGAACACCAGGGGGACTGACCTGTCATTAAAAAAAAGAGAGAGAGTTTTGTCAGTCACACAAAACTATAAAAAGGAAAAAAAAAGGAACTGAATTTTCAAAAGCTATAGGCTGAGTGGTGAGGAAATGAGAGCACTCAACCTCAGAACACATTCTTATATTTCTGAATAAACTATATGATATATTTATGCTTTGCTTCCCAGGGCAGCAAATCAGGATGTGTGGAATCAGTAGCTGCTCTCTTCTAAGAAGAAATTATGCTAATCACATATTGACTATAAACTAAAGCAAATATATGACTTTGGGCTAACATTTGGAATCCTGCCATTTTCTTTTTACCTTGTCTAGAAAGTAAGCATAGGTGAAGGCAGAAATAAGTGAATCCAGATCACATGTCTTATGTCCAATAACCACATGGACTTTTTCCAAGCGTTTGCTCCGATTCTGAAACAAATACAAATTAAAGATAGTCATTTTTACTTGTCAACATAAAAGAAAAACATTCCAGCCTTTCCCTCAGTTCCCACCTCCCCCACAAAAAAAAAACCTTTATCTAATTCTGTTGACAGGCCTTTCCGAAATTCTTTGGAAACAAATTAGTCCCTTGATTGTACAATGGAAAGCATGAAAAAGCAAATCTGCAGGAAATATTGATACCATAGAGAAAACAGCAGTCTCTAAATTCTAAAAGAACACCACAGGTTTCAAGTGAGGTTTACCACAATTTTCTGCCAAATAAATGAAATGTGACCCAATTATCATTTTGCCAGAAAATATCACTGAAATGATGGCTGACTTGGACGTCTTCTAGTGAACTGCGTTTACTTATTTTAAAAACATATTCAAGTGATACTTTGCATGTGTTTGACTTTCCAGCCATCTCCTTACCAGCCATCATGATACATGGACCAGAAATCCAATACTTGAGGGCTTAACCCCATTCATCCTCATAACTCCTACTCTGGGGCCCTGCTGCCCTGTTCATTGTAGCTTCGGTAGCCCATCACAACTAGGTTCAGCTCCAGGTGCGTTTTGCTCCTCTGCCATCTCCACAGTTGCACATACCCTTCTCCTCCTATCCCCTTTCCAGTTTTAGAATCATAATCAAATCAACTCTGTCACTGCTCCTGGAAAAAGTGTGAAGATCTATTCTCCCCTATGGCTCCAGTCACACTCCCGGAAGCCAAGCTATCCTTCACATCTTTCCCATTAGAATGTAAGCTCTTTTGGCCGACAAACTGTCTTTGCTTTTGTATCAGTATCCTCAACGCTTAGCATAATGCTTGGCACATAGTAAGGACCTAATAAATTTTTTTTCATTCATTTACTCATTCAGATGCTTCTCAAACGTGCATGCGAATACATGCAGGTAGATAAAGTGCATTGCATTTTTCCACCTTGAAAACTGAAAGGATTTTGGTATTTCTCATCAATTTTCCATGGCTTATCATGGCCTACTTCATCATGGTGCCCAGTAACTCCTGGTTCACCAAAGTTATGCTTCTTTTATGGTGATTCTCACACATCTACCAAGCTGGGTAGGATCAGCGACATATAGATCTGGAAAGGACCATAGAAGCCCTCTAGTCCAACGCTTTATTTTATAGATGAGGAAGTGAAGGTCCAATATCAATTTAAACCCAGGTCCTCTGACTCCATGAACATCCAGCTCTCTTTCTACTGCGCCAGATTGCTTCCCTACAGACTCCAACCCTCTGGCTCACTTCCTCCATCTTTCTAAGGACCAGAAACCTCTATCATACCTCCTTACCACCAAATGGACATGGCTACTCACACCATTTGGATGAGTAGAAAGTTACCAATTATAATGCTTCCTTGTAAGAAGAAGGTCCACTGGGCCTTACCATCTTCCCTTATAGGGTCATTATACCCTCTGGCCCTTTGGTTCTCATCCTCTGCTCTGTCACTTTGCCTTTAGAGAGCCAGGCATTGTGATTTGACTTGTCAATGAATCCTAAAGATCCCTGAGCCTTGTCATCTTATTTGAGGCTGCACTCTGGAACCATGCAACTCCTATGTGTATTCTCTTCTGCAATGAGAAATAAGCTCCTTGGGAGTAGGCTGTCTCAATTTCCTATTTGTATTCCCAGGGCTTAGCACAGTGCTTGGCACATACTAAGCACTTCAAAATGCTATATCTTGCATTCATTTATGCCATTGACTTAGTCATTAATAAATGTGTTAAACAGCACAGGGACAATCACAAATTTCTGTTGCACTCCATTAGAGATTTCATTTCAAGATAATGCTGAAACGTTAGTGACTATTCTTTTGGTCTTATCTTTTAATCAGTTCCAAAAAGATCTAAATACTGTTTTATAAGTCACATCTATTCATCTTGTCCACAAGAGTAAAATAACTGTATCAAATGGTTTGCTAAAATCTAGGTAAACTTTATCTGCAGCATTCTCCAAGTCTAATCCAATAACCCTGTCAAAAAAGGCAATGAGGTTGGGCAGGCATGAGCTGTTCAAAGGCATACTAGTTATTTGTGACCACTATTTCCTTTTGTATAGGTTTGTTACCCTCTCTTTAATAATAAGTTTCAAGAATATTGCCAGGTTATTGATCTAAACTTTGTAGGCTGCACTTTTCTTTTTTTTAATTAAGCCATTTGTCCTTTTCTAATCCTGTCATATTTTTCCTATGTTTCATAATCTTACATTTTTAAAGATTTTATTGGTTTCTTTTGTTTCTATATCACCTTAATTTTCATGTACACACACACACACACACACACACATATCCCTCCTCCCTCTCTGATTCAAGATCTTTCAAAGACCAGTGACAATGTTTCAACAATCATATCTGTCAGTTCTTTCAGTAGCCTAGGATGTAACATGTATGGGTCTGATAACTTGAATTCATCTAGTGCAACTAAGTTCCCTCTTCCTATTTGCATGCTTATTTATCTTTTGTTTCAGCTTCCTATTAGTCATTTTTGTTCTGTATTTACAGTACAAAGGTCATTCTCTTTGCAAAAGAAAAAAAAATGAACATTGAGTAGTTTCATCTTCCCTCCTTCCTCTGGCACCATTATCTCATTTACCCAAGCAGGGAAGTCCTATGCTTTTTTTTATTCTCTCCTCTTTTATCCAGTACAGTAAAAAAATAAAAAAATTAAAAAAAGCTTTTTATCCTATACTGTCAGTTAGTATAGGTGTTTAATAAATGTTTATAAGTGTTGATCTGAATAATTTACAATTATTTTATTATTTTATATATGAAGTTTATTATTTGTAAAATTATTTACAAATCTACAGTCAGGTTGTCCTCCCCATTTTCTAATTAATTATATAGCTCTTGACTTTCTGGACACAATGCTTCAGCCACTGTTTTACCCTGTACTCTCCTTTAGCAGCTGGGTCCTCCTTACCCCGGCACATCCATCTACTCCAGCATCTTTTTCATCCATGCCATGCTGGTCCCCTTCTTCCATTGGTGAGTTCTTCCTAGGACTTCCATTTTGTGGCGGCCTGAGCCTGCCAAATTTCATTCCTCACTAGGTTCCTGCCGCTGACTTTCTGAACTTTAACATCATATTCCAGCTAAGATATCTTCCTTCCCTCCCAACTTTTCAGCTCCCTTTTGTGTGTTGTTTTTTCCTATTAGAAAGCAAGCTCTTGAGGGCAGGGATTACTTTTCTTTTTGCATACACACACTTAAGATATATATGTATGTGTGTATATATGTGTGTATGTATGTATGTGTGTATTCCCAGTGCTTAACACAGTGCTAGACATTACTAAGTGCTTAATAAATGCTTGCTGCCTTGCCATTTAATGGGGCTGCTATGCCACATGGTGGTACCACAATACAGAAACACAATGAAAGAACTTAAAAGCAGTTACCTCTATAAACTTGTCAGTAAATACTGTTGATTTATTTCTAATAACAATAATAGTTGAATGTGTATCATAGGATCATAGATTAGAGCCAGAAGGGACTTAAACTACTCTAGTTAGTTAGGCTAGTCTAACTTTTTCATTTTGCAGATCAGGAAACTGAGGCCCAGAGAGGTGAAAGGTCTTGCTTAGGTAACATAAGTAGTAAATGACAAAGTTAGGATCTGAACCCCTGGCTCCAAATTCAGTGCTGCTTTCTTTGTACAATGATGCCTTAGGCATCTGGGTGCTGCCATAGTACACAGAGCCCTGAGCCTGGAGTCAGAAAGGTCTGAGTTCAAATCCAGCCTCAGATACTTACTAACAGTGTGATCCTAGGCAAGTCATTTATTCTCAGTTTCATCCTCAACTATAAAATAGGGAAAATAAGAGCACCTACTTCTCAGGGCTTTGTGAGAACTAAAGCAGATACTATTTGCAAAGTGCTTAGAACAATGTCTGACACACAGTAGGCACTTAATAAATTGGTACAAGGTTCTACAGGTTAGAGGCAAAGGTCATAGAATTAACATTGGCTACAGAGCCTATACCTAATTTTATAATGTTATTCAATCAAACTTAATATATTGAGAAGGTACTTGATCTGTAGGAAGACAATACAATTCACACCACTGCCAGAAACTCTGTGAAGTATAACCTTATCCCAAAGTTCATTGATATGGGACTGTCTCCTTATTGGTGGAAACGAAGACCCTACCCTGCTTGAGGGGCAGGGAGGAGTTGATGAAAAGCAAAGAACTCAAGCTTTTACCAATCCTCTTCAAGTCATGCTCTTGACCCTCAAGCATTAAGTGGCTTTGGGTACTCCTGGCTTCCAGCTGCAGGAGAGAAGCCACACCCACTTCATGTTGCTGAAGCAAAAGACTCTGGGAAAAAAAAACATGAAAAGAGTGGGCAATCTTCATCACGTCCCTATTTCCAGCTTGCTATTCTAAAGGCTTCAGGAAGTTTCCCCTGGGGTGAGATAGTGGACATATCTCTTTGTTGAGATGAGTTAACTGCTCCCAATAAGAGAACTCCTTCTCTCTGTATTGTCTGGTCTATATTCTCCTATGTATACCTTCTCTGATTTCTGTTTGGTTATAACTTTGATAAATGGATTTCTTTGCTATTTGCTTTGTGTGTTCATTATGAAAGGGTTCAAGTCTTGAATATAGAGTTTGGGGTTTCTCCTTCCCCCCCCAAAGTGGTAAAGCAATAAAAAATTAGATAGAACTTGATCATATCTCTTAGAATAGCAATCTTTAAAGGAATAAAGAAATGATATAATTCTTCCTCGGTACCCCTCTCTTTGAGGAGAGCAGAGTGGTCTCTGGCACCAAATTCCTGCTTCCCCTCCTGGCAGGAATAAAAGTCTCCCTTGGAGAAGGGAGTGGGGAGAAGAGTCTAGCCATACCTGTTCTGCCTCCCTTTGAGCCACACACAATGACCAGCCCACTTTAACCTCCTCCCTGTTGTGAACCTTGACCCTAACTCCAAAAACTGCCATAGCCAGTCCATTTGGTTGAGTCATCTTCAGTGGGCTGTATCCTTTGGCTTTGAGGCTAGGCTTTTTCAATGTTTTCTTCTCCCAGCTATACTACATAGTCAAGTGTTCTGGAAGAACCTAATGGAATTTAGGTAAATGGAATTATACTCGGTTGCATCACAAGCAAATGCATTAGGAAATCATATTACCATAGAATGGCTTTCTTCCAAGAAATATAAAGTCTTAACAGACATTACCTCATTTCTGCTCCCAAAGCTCTATGAGATGGAAAGTAGTAAGATTAACAGGATTAATTTTCAATATCCTGGACTTTTTGCAGCATTGTCATTATTGTGGTTACTTAATCTCCAGTACCTATGTTAACTAACTACCTGCCCATGGTAAACTTTTCCCTGACTACAAAATACAAATGTTTTTACTTCTCATGATAAACTGTTACAGATGGACTTCTCTTCCTTGCATTTTACTCCTTCTTTTTTCCCATCTCCTAGCCCCACTTTGTGCCACTGAGAGTTGCCTTCCTGAGGCAACCCAGAGATCCATGTCATCAGCCCACAGAGCAGCTCACAAGTCATCTTATTGTCTTGTAATATTATTAATTAACAGTTTTGGTTGGGAAGCACTGTCTACACTATACTAACTCCTGCATGATACTATGTTGCCTCCAACATACCATGAAATGGATAGGTACAGGTGAGGAGGTAACACATAGGAAATTGTGTGTGTGTGTGTGTGTGTGTGTGTGTGTGTGTGTATGCAAAACAGAAGAAGGCTTTGAAGTTATCTATAAGATCAAAGATGCAGACCTAGAAAGGACACGAGAGGTCATCTAATCCAACCCATCATTTTATAGATGAAGAAACTGAGGCCCTAGAAATGTAAGTAATTTGCCCAAGGTCATGCAGGTAATTAATACCAAAGGCAGGATTTGAACCCAGGTCCTTTCACTCCTGAGCCAGTGTTCTTTTCAGTGTACCATGTTACTGGGCTGATCCAGAAGCTGGCTCATACTCAAGAATTCCTAGGCTTAGGTCCATGTTCAATCTCTCCCAACAAACATACCCAAAGTAGTTAAAGCATTTGACTATGTGAAAATGGGAAAATTTAATGGTTTCTTTTTTCTTTTTTTTTTTAATAGAGAAGGAATAAAATTAGACAAGAATTGTGCACAACACAGGAATGGCAAATTCCCCTCATTCCAGACCACCAGATTTTCCCTGAATGAAAAGACATTGTTACTCCTTCACCGGCCCCTGAAAAGGTATGAAAGACCAGGACTTTCCCAAGATGAGTCATATTGCCTTTGACACCGTTCATATCACTTCTTCTCATTTCCATCTTCCTTCCCAGGCCTTAAAGCTCTCTGTAGCCAAATCAGGGCTCTCCATTTCACTGCCCCACCCAAGTCAACACTTTCCAGGTGGAGCACTTCATTCTAGAGCTTTCTTTTCATTTATATTGACTTCCCTGTGTCCTATCCTCAGATCTCTCTTCTTTGCTAGCAAATTGAATACATTATTCCAGGATCTTATGTTAATGGATGCTAAACAGTTTATTGCACTACCTCTGGAAGGAAATATACTTTTATTTTAAAAGAGCTTTCTGGAGTTATTCCAAGAGTTACTTTAATGGTGGAAATTTCATGTCCCTAGGAATTGCTTGGGAGAGGTCTAAATTCTCTTTGACAAAAGAAAGAGGTCTATATCTTTAACATTTGCTTTGTTTATCTGAGTTCAAAGGCAAACAGCAATAGCTAGCATTTATATAGCTCTCTAAAGTTTGCAAAGTACTTCGCAAATAGCATGTCTTTTATCCTTACAACAACCAGGTGATGAGCAGCAGACTCCAGGAAGAATAACTGGACTTTGGTGATACTCTTCTAGGGCAAAGCCATTCTCTGGGGCTCCATACTTGTTAGTGGGGGACATTAGACAACCAAATCTCAGGTGGAACACAAAGTGTACTATCAAGTACCTTCCCATACTCTGGAGTGACCCACCCAATCAAAATGATTTCATTGTTTTATACACTGGAAATGACCTCCATATAAGGAGAGAGACAGAACCTGGGATCCCTATTGGCCAGATGCCTTCCAACCCATTTACCATCCCAGATCATTCCAGAACCAGCCTCCATATTACATTGCATACAACAGATAAATCATTCCAAAACAAGCAGGACTGTGTGATATGACAAGGAACAGTAAAAGGGCCAGGTTGGCTGGACCATAGACTGAATCTAAGGGAATAATGTAGAGTTGGCCTGGAAAGGGGCAGATTAAGTGTAGGTTCTGATGTAGATCATAATATGCTAGGAACTGAGGGGAAGAGGAAGGAGGGGGAACAGAAAATATAAATAGCTTATATTTTTCCCTTTATTTAGAAATTGTCCTATTTGAATCTCATAACAATGCTTTGAAGCACACACAAGTTTAATGCCCATTTTCTAAATAAGGAAACTCAATATCAAAGAAGCTGTGATTTGCCCATGGTAGGCCAGCTGCTAATTGTCAGAGGTTTGATTGAAACTTAGGTCTCTCCTGATTCCAAAGTCCAACCCACTTTCTACCATACCATACAGCCTCTTGAAGCACAAAACCTAGTAATAGTGGTCTATGGTAGGCAAAGAAAACTATATCACTGAAAGAATAACTGAATAAATAAGAACAAATAAAAAAGAACAAATACCTGAAAGAAAGTGAATTGAGTATGCCAGAGTCCTATACCAAGATCATAGAATCCAGAATTAGATAAGACCTTAAAGTCCAACCTCCTCATTTTACAGATTAGGAAACTAAGACCCAGATAGGATAAAATGTCACAAGTAGTAGTCGATAGCTGGGTTTCAAAAGCCAAGTCTTATGTCTCCAAATCTGGTGCTCTTTCTATTACACTGGAATTTTTTTAAAAGCTTTTTAAAAATCTGTAATTTTCTATCTTCTAAAATGAGACATCCTCTTAAAGTTTATTTTTTTAATCTCTATTTAAGTACACTATAATGCCAGAATATTTAAATAACTTTTCATTTTTAAAAAAGGCAACTTATCAGCAAAGAGTATATTTGGACACACATGGATACCCCCCCCACACACACACCACACACAAATAGCAACAATGATCAGTAAGAGTGCTCCCTAGGTACCTCCATGAGTCCAGATAGATGCTTTAAGCATTGTATAATTCTATGTTCCCAGGAACAGGGACCTGCCCATACCCAAGTACTTTTCTGTATTTAAAGCCCCAACTCATGTATTTAAATCAGTGATCTCATCTATGGGAGCAATGATATAGATATTTAATTTCTCAATGTATCCCCAACCTGCCTTCTATAAAGACCTATTGGGAACATAGTTGTTTCTGTAAAATTCTGTGCACTAAAAAGGATTGTTCCTTGAGACCATTGTGGCCCACACTGGCATAAATGGAGACAAACACCCCGAGGTGTCCAAACCCCCACCAAAAATATCATAGTTGGGAATCCTAAGTTTAGACTACATTCAATATGAAAACAGAAGCCTTGAAAATGAATAAACCCCCATAAAGAACAATCTTTAGAAATCTTGAACCATATACATTCATGTTGAAGAACATAAAGGAGAAAGTGTCTTTTTTGGCATGATGGCAAGAGAAATGGATTTAGAGTCCAAGAACTTGGGTTCAAATCCCTGCCTTGTCAATTACAACCCATATGACCTTGGGTAAGTCAATCACTTTCCCTCTCTGGGTTTCAGTTTCCTCATCTATAAATTGAAGAATGAAGCCCCCTTCCAGTTCTAAATCTCTAATCCTATTATTATATGCAGAATATTTCCTCTTCTACTTTCAATTTTTTTCAATTGCATGCTATATGCAATCATTGCACCATACTGCCTTCCTTCTTTGAGATGATGAAATTTCCCAGTACAAGATTCTGCTGTAATTGTCAATCCTTCAATCAACAAGAATTTATTAAGCAAATACTATATGCCAGGCACTGATGCAGGAAGCTGGGCATACAACTCCAACGAATAGAAAAAAAAAACAGCTACTACTCAAAAGGAATCTACTAACTAAAGGAGAAGCTGGAAAGGCAACTAATGGCCATTGTCATTCACTTACCAGCATACGCCTATCTATTACACAACCATACTAAAGTGGTTTCAATTTAAGCAGAAATGATGGCAGGGGAAGGTGAGTGGAGAGAGAAGCTACGGGGGTAATAGCAGAATAACAGAAAAGTGAGAGGAGAGGCCCAGCACCTATCCCATTCTCTGAGGTAATGAGAGCTACTGATGCCTTCTGATTTCAGCCCTGCCTTCTATCATGATTGTGCAACCACTGACCCTCAGACCCTTTTCATAATTATCTGGTTCCCTGAGCAAGGTTTTAATCCACAAAGAAAGACTATTGCAAATTAAAGGGAGTTCAGAGGAGTGAGAAGTCATATAATCCGGGAGAGAGACGCAAGTTGCTGCCTCTGAGGAGAAGATCTGGCTTCCTGTTCACGCAGCCCATATTTATTTAATTAATAGTAGTAAGTGGTAAGGAGAAGCTAGACCATTCTGTTCTACAAGCTACTCATTAACTTCTGTGTAAATATTAAACTAAGAATTTACCAGAAATGGGAAATTCACAACTTAAGCTTTTTATATTATTATATTACAGTAATATATAAATATTATCAATTAATGACATTTAAATTCTCATATTGTATTTCAATTTATCATAAATTATCCAGCTTCACCAGCAGTTTGGACTGCCATGCTATGACCCAATATCCTGGGAGAATTCAAAGAAGATGTGGGAGTAAACAGCATCAAAATTAAGGGAATAATTATCAATAATAATAATCAAGAAGTAATCTCATTCATCCCCCTGCTAGATAGTAGCATGACATATGCAAAATGATGATGATGATGATGATGATGATGGCAATGTAATGAAAAGTACACTGGTCTTGGGATCAGGCAATCTGGGTTCAAATACTTCTACTCTATCATTCATTAGCTAAGGGACCTTGGTCAAGTCAGTTACATTCTCTGGGACTTGGTTTTCTCCTCTTACAAAATAAGTGTGATGGATTCGATGACCTCTAGGGTCCTTCCTGCTCTAGCATTTTTATAGAATCCTAGATGAAAGAGCAAGAAGGGATGCTGTAGATAATGCAGTATCCTTCATTTTACAGATATGGAGAGTGAGGCTCAGAAAGGTTGTGACTCCCTAAAGGTCACACAGCTATGGAAATTTCCAACCCAGGCTTTCCTCACTCCAAGGCCAACCTAGCATTCCCTACACCACAGACCAAATCACTTAGCCCTCAAACATCCCTTTGCCAGTTCAATCAGCTTTGGCTTTACCAAGCTAGACAACACCCTTTCTCTCGTTTTTTTTTTAAATAAGCTTTATTGAGGAGTTTAGTTTCTACATCTGAGTCATTTCTGAAAATAACCCCTGCCTGTCCTATTTCCTAGAACTTAACCCTCCTTGTAGCAAAGAAAAACAGTTAAGTAAACACTGCCAATATAGTGACCACATCTAACATATACAACACTGCCCTAAGAATTCCCCACTTCTTTGCCAAGAGAAAGGAGGAGCACTCCATTAACCGCGAAGGAGGAAGTATGGCCAGATGGAAAGAGCACAGCCTGTGGAGCCAGAGAACCTATGTTCTAATCTTACTTTTGCCATTTCTCACCTATAAAATGATAGGACTAAACTAAGTGGCATCTGACATCTCATCCAGCTCTTTATCTGGGCTCCTATTCTGTAGGTCTGCAAGCTATCTTTCAGTTATTCAGCTATTGACTTCCTTCTAGTGATCATTTAATTTACACTCTTGGAGTTATGGATATTGTTCTTCTAGGGGAACCCCTTTTCTTAGGAATTTCTTTTAGGAAAGAATGGACAGGATTTTCCTAAGTCTAGTCCAGTTCATCCATACTGAAATAAATATCTCAGCCTAAGTTCCTCTAGCATCTCTTGCTATGAGATGCAACCATGCCAAAATTTGTTTCGGTAATTCCCTCTATGGTCTCTAAGACTCATTGAAAGTCTTCTAAGTACTTTTATGATATTAAGGGTTATTTATAATAGGAGAATATGCTTTACAGGGGTGGGGAATCTGTGGACTCAGGGCCACATGCAGCCTTCTAGGTCCTCAAGGATGGCCCTTTGACTGAATCCAAACTTCACAGAATGAATCCCCTTAATAAAAGGATTTCTCCTGTTGGATTCAGTCAAAAGGCCACACCCAAGGACCTAGAAAGCCACATGTGGCCTCGAGGCCATAGGTTCCCACCTCTGCAAATTTAATAGAGCATGAATCAATA
Source organism: Phascolarctos cinereus (assembly GCF_003287225.1). Classification (NCBI taxonomy): domain Eukaryota; kingdom Metazoa; phylum Chordata; class Mammalia; order Diprotodontia; family Phascolarctidae; genus Phascolarctos; species Phascolarctos cinereus. The sequence continues at coordinate 146,334,848 of NW_027555847.1, forward strand.
ATTTACAAAGATCTCATTTAAAAAAAAACTAAGCCCAACATCTGTTCATGACAGGATCACTAAGAGAGCACAGAACGTGTGAAGTAGAAAGCCCTTAGAGCTCATCTACTCCACTCTTATGATTTCATAGAAGAGGAAACTGAGGTCCACAGAGGCTAAATTATTGTCTAGTGTTGCACAGCTAGTTGGTGACAGGGTCTAAATTATAATAAACCTGTCCTCCTAAACCTTAATTCAGTGAACTTTCTACTACAACACACCAAGATGTAAGTTTTTGTAAAAGGTCAACTTGCATCCTTAAACATGCTTACATTTTCTTAATAGCCAAAAAAAATCTATCATACTCGAATTCATATGTCTTTCTTGAATATATTTGCTTTTTCAGTCTATCCTGCCTCTTACAGCAATGAACTGCATGTTTACTATCAACTAGATACATTACTTCCTTATATTAGCCTGCCCAGCTCCTTAGTAACAGCTAGCATATTTATATAATGCTTTAAGGTTTCAAAGCACTTTACAGATATATCGTTTAAACTTCATAAAAACCTTGGGAGGTAGGTGCTATTACTACTACCCATTTTATAGATGAGGAAACTGATACTGAGGGAGGGTAAGTGATTTTTGCTCAGGGTCACACTGTTAGTGTCTGAGGCTGGATTTGAATTCAGGGCTTTCAGACTCCAGATCTAATATTCTATCCACTGCACTACCTAGCTACTTCACAGTAAGTACTCCTTGCTTCAAATCCTGCCTCTATTCTAATAACAAAGGATTAGTCGCCCTTGTCAAATCCTTCAGCATTTGACATAACTTCAATCATATCCCCTCAGCGTATCCTCATACAGAAGACTTTCTAATACAAGAAATATGTATTAAGCTCCTGCTATGTGCCAGACTAAGCAGCAAATTATCTCAGTGGACAGCGAGCCAGGCCTAGAGTCAGGAAGACCTGAGTTCAAATCCAGTCTCAAAAACTTACTAGCTGTGTGACCCTGGGTAAGTCACTTAATCTCTATTTGCTTTAATCCTCTGGAGAAGGCAATGGCAAATCACTGCAGTATCTTTGCCAAGAAAGCCCCAAATGCAGTCATGAAAAGCCAGACATGACCATACGGCTGAACAACATGTGCCAGGTACTGTGAAACATGCAGAGCATACAAAGACAAAAACAAAACATTGTCTGCCTGCCCTCCAAGAGCTTACATTCTACTGAGATTAAGCAACATATATGCTAAGTGAAGATAAAATATATACCAAATAAATCCAAAATATTAAAGAAAAATACAGGGAGATCACCCACACTTGGGGGAATCAGAAAAAGCGCCTGTAGGAGAGAGCCCTTGTCCAGTCCCATGAATGAAGAGAGGAATTTCAAGAGGCAGGAAGGAAAGGGGAAATGCCTGTGAGGGGCCTTGCAAAGATAAAGTGGTAGTAAATGAACCATTTGGTTTGGGGAATAGCAAGTAGACCAGCTTCCCTGGAATATAGAGTATGTATTGTTGTTTTTCAGCTGTTTCATTCATGTCTGACTTTTCATGACCCCATTTGGGGTCTTCTTGGCAAAGATACTGGAATAGTTTGCTTTTTCCTTCTCCAGCTCACTTTATAGATGAGGAAACTGAGTCAAACAGGATTAAGTGACTTACCTAGGGCCATGCAGCTAGTGAGTTTCTGAGGCCAAATTTGAACTCAAGGCTTCCTGCCTCCAGGTGCAGTGCTCTATCCACTGCACCACCCACATGCCCATAGAGTGTATAAGGGGGAATAATTATTAGATCGGTCTGGAAAGAGACACTGGAATCAGATTATGAAGGGCTTTAAATGAAAAACATGAGAATTTGTATTTTAACCTAGAGGTAAGAAAAAATTACTGAAGCTTTTTGAATAAAGTGTGAATGAGGTCAGAACTGAACTGAAGAAACATCAAATTGGAATGAGGTTGGAACTGGGGAAGACCCTAAGCAGGAAGAACAATTAGGAGGCTCCTGAAACTGTCTGGCAGGAAGTGGTAAGGGTGGCACCCATCTCCTTAATCATTTTAACTGCCTTTTTCTGCCCTTTCTTACCAGCCATGACTTTTCTTGAGGCTAGAATGTAGGAAGCACTCCATACCTGGGAAGTACCAAAAAAATTTTTTTTAAATGGCTACAAATGATAAAAAGGAATATGGAGAAGAAGCTATCCTTTTCAGTAAGATTCCAGCTCAGAGCTTGAGTATGTTCAAAACCCCCAAGGCAACCTAAAAGTTTTAAATACAAATGAAGTAGCAACTCCTGCTCCAAAAAACCAAAAAACAAAACAAAACATTACCTTTAAATCTCTTAAGGTCTAGATGCAAAGGAAGAAAATTAACACGATTTTAAAAGATGTTCTTCAAATGGCCCAGCCCTAAAATTAAGAACCCTTGTTACTCCAGATGCCTGGGTATAGAAGTAATTTCCCCAATGGCACTGGGCACCTGAAGAACAAATTATTTAAAGGAGTAATTTGTTTTGACACATACATGCATTATTTAACACGACATTATTATTTCATGCACTGCAGAGTAGAGACATTACCTCGTACCAGTCTTCCCTGGGTACACCCACTCTTCCTTCCTGATAATGCTGCACTAACACTAATGGTACCCGGCCAGAGAGAGGAGTCGCTCTCTTGGTTCTTGACTGCTGTGCACTTGCTTATTCCTCCATTTTGTAATTTGCAACCTGCCAAATTGCTACCACTGCCCAGTGAATTGTATAGTCCAACCGCGGTGTGGATAATGTAATTAAGGGAGAGAAAAAGATTTTTCTAAACACTATTACCTTAATCGAAAAGAAAGTTCCCCTTTTAAAAAGAGAAGTGTTTTGAATTTTTCTTTATAGCTTCAATCTAAAAAACTACAGCAGAACCATTCAAAATTTCTGCATATGAAAGGCTTAGTTTTGATAATTCACCCCAGTTCTGTGTAGCCAGTCTCACAGATGTAAGCAAGAAGGCAACAGATTCTCAGGGATGGTCAGTTTCCTGCCTCCAGGACACCAACATCCAAGGGGCATGCTTTTTCACCACGAGAGGCCTTTCCATGTTTAATCACTATGGGGAGAAAGTGCATCAGTGGCCTGCTGGAAAGAAGCCTTCCTCTAAGTCACTTCCTTGGGCAAACTCCTATTTACTAGTGATGACTCTGGAAACAGTTATTCCTTTGCTTTCTTCTCTATAAAAAAAAAAAAATTATATTTATTTGCCTGGGTAGGCATACTACTCTCATTCTCCAATCTCACTCTAAATGCATACCTTGAATAATACCTTCTTGATATAATCTTTGAATCATTCCACACATCATTTCTGATAATGAACAACCCCAAATTTAACTGATCTCTTGCTCAGAAAATAGGACACATAGTCCATCAATGGCCCCTTATTGGAAACCATCCTAGCTTGTTAGGATCTGGCAGGTTATATATGTTCCACTGACATTTCCTTTTTGAGAGTTCACTCACCTCCATGTCACTCTATGGCATAGTAGGGCAGGGAATTTTAACTTCTGATTCCACTACCCCTCTCACTGCCACTTTTCTATTCCTATTGTCAGTAACAGCAGTAACATCTTACTCCGCACCCTCCCAGGCCCTAAAATTCAACAGCCTCATAATAAATAGCCTCTACTTTCTTGACGTGCCAATCCATCCTTCCCATTGCTTCTAACCTTCCTTATACACTGAATTAGTTTTGTAATTCTTCTGCTCATTATATAGCCTTCAATGGCTTTCTATCATCTACTGAATAAAATTCATACTCCTTAACCTACCATCCAAGGCTTTCCACAATCCAGCGCCCCCCTACCTTTTCAGTCTTATCTCTTATGTCTACACTCTCTATATTCTACAATGACTATTTACCATCCCCTATAAATTCCTGCATCTGTCTTTGCTCTCCCTCTACAATTCTTGTTCATCATTCAAAATGTCACCTTCTCTACTAACGCCACCCTTAATATGCTCACCTCATATTGGTAACAATCTTTCCCCTCTTGGACCTCACCAAGCATTTCCTTGCAACCTATTACATATTATTTGTGTTATTCCCCTGTCATGCTCCATAAGGGTAGGAAAGGCTGTTTTGTAGCTAAACTTTGTATGTTTCCCATTGCCTAGCACAGAGTACATGCTTTGTGCATCTGTTAAATTGAGTTGTTTTTCCAATGGTGATAATAGATTTGGGTTCGCCTATGCATGCGCAATTAATCAGTTTTCCTTATAGCCCCATCTAATTGGGTTGGTTTGCCTCTGCATGTGCGTGTGTGTTAAAAGAGCACTGGAATAAGGAATCAGGAGCCTTGAATTTTAGTTCCAGATTTTCCATTAACTAATATTGTAACCTCATCTATTTAATGGAGAGATTGGATTAGATGATCTTTTGTGACTCCTTCCATCTGTAAATTTCTGAAATTCTAAAGATGGCATTATTCAAGATGTGCATTTAGAGGGAGATTGGAGAATGAGAGTAGTATGTCTATCCAGGCAAATAAATGTAAATTTTTCATAGAGAAGAAAGCAAAGGAATAACTGTTTTAGGAGTCATCACTAGTAAATATGAGTTTGTTTTTGTTATTTTTGTTAAGGTTAATTTTATTTATTTATATTGTTTTTATATTATTTATATTTATTTTATAATATATTTGTATTTATTATATTATTATTTATATTTATTTAATTTTATTAATATTAAATAAATTCCCAAGAATATTTTGTAAAGCATTAATGATAATATCCCCCATTTATATAGTGCTTTAAAGTTTGGAAAAATTATGTTATCCTCACAGCAAATCATTGAGTAGGGTGCTATTATTTTCTTCATTTTATATATAAAGAAATTGAGGAAGACAGAAATTAAATGACTTACCCAGGATCACAAGCCAATAAGTGCCTGAGGCCAGATGTGAAAAACAAAATGAATATTAAAATGTAAATTGACAAAGACCAAATATATGGCAACCTAATGAAAGTTAATACTATACAATGTTAAAGGTTTAGGTATCAAATATTCATTCCTTAATGCATTCCTAAAATCTAGTGTTCTAAAATTTAAGTACAATGTAATTACTTGAAATTCCAAATCATAATCATTTTATTGTATGTGTGTGAAGAAGAAATCAATTAATGTGCCATTCTGTGGCACGACGTATAAATAAAGGTGGTTATTGGGTGCCCAAATGGCTATAAAACTGTGCATGTCCATTGATTCAAATACCACTACTAAGTCTATATCCCAAACAGATTTTTAAAAAGTAATAGGACCTATTTGTACAAAAATATTTATAGCAGCTCTTTTGTGGTGGTAAAAAATTGGAACTTGAGGGGATGTCCGTCAACTGGGGAAATGCTAAACAAATTGTGATATATGATTGTAATGGAATACTATTGTGCTATAAGAAATGAGAAGCAGGCTGATTTCAGAAAAACTTGGAGACTTATACTACCTGATAAAAAGTGAAGTGAGCAAAACCAGAAAAACAATGTACACAGTAATAGCAATATTGTATAATGATCGACTGTGCATGATGTAGCTATTCTCAGCAATACAATGATCCAAGACAATTCCAAAGGACTTGTGATGAAAAGTGCTATCTGTGTCCAGAGAGAGAACTGATGGAGTTTAAATGCAGATTGAAGCATAGTATTTTTCACTTAAATTTTTTGTGGGTTTTTTTTTCTTTTGGTCTGTGTCTTCTTTCAAAACATGACTGATACGGAAATGTGTTTTGCATGATTACAAATGGTTAACCTATGTCAAATTGCTTACCATTTCAGGGAGGACAGAGGTAATGGAGGAAGGGAGAAAATCAGAAACTCAAAATTTTTAAAAAATGAATGTTGAAAATAGTCTTTACATGTAATTGGGAAAAATAAAATATTACTTAAAAGAAATAAATAAAGGTACAGTTATTATTTGAAGGATTTTTATTTCTGGTTTCATGATTCTATATGTACAAATGGTCATTGTTTATGTGGTCTGGAGTCTCAATCTGAAAAACTGGTCATAAATAAAAAGTGAAATGATTTGTATTTTCAACCTTAGAAAAACTAAGAGAGATACTAACCACATATTAATGGCTCTTTAACACTTGCAGTAGAGAAAAGAGCTGTCAGGAGAAGATGTGTTCAAATCCTTACCCAGATACTTACTAGCTGTGGGACCCTGGACAAGTCAATTAACTTCTGTGTGCCTCAGTTTCCTTTTCTGTAAAGGGATAAAAATAGCACCTAGCTCACATGGTTGTTCTGAGAATCCAATGAAATAACATATATAAGGCTTTGTAAACCTTATAGTATTATATAAATACTAGCTATTTTAATGCTGGCTATTGTTATATAAATTAACACCAGCTATTATTATTTTCCAAACATTTCTCCTGTCTCCTCCATCCCCTTCCACCCACTGCAGGATACAAAATAGGATCCAGGATGTATACAGTGCTTTAAGACATGCAAAGCACTTTACATATTTTTTTTTGTTCGATCCTCACAACAACTCTGTGAGATAGGTGCTATTATTATCCTCATATTACAGATAAGGAAACTGAGGCTAAGAAAGGTTAAATGATTTGCCCAGGATCACACAGCCAAGCAAGGATATATAAAATTGGCTCCTAGAAAACTATAATGGAAATTATTTTCCTGTTAATTACTTCAAATATGATTTTTAATTGACAAATATTACTCAATATATCATTAACTAAAGTGTATATATGAAGAGAACAAGTAAGTGCTATGAAGTCCAAGCCACCCCACAGCATTCATTCTCCACAAGACTTGCTGAAGGAGTGCTGACTCCTGGGGAACAAGGAGAGACAAAGCACAACCTATTCCTGACTTTACAAGGCTTCTTTTCTCTAGGTCTTGCCTACATCAACCTTCCTCCATGCTTCTCTTCTTGCTTACCCAGACCACACAAAGTACACTTCAATCCAGATTTTTTTTTCACGCTTTCCCTCTCACCCAGACTGGAGGAGTTGGGGCTAATTAGTCAGTTTCTCTCTGCCTGAAAACCAGCTAGTAAAGCCACTCAGGCTTTTTCCCAGAAGTGTTTCCTTTCTATCACCGTCAGCTTTTTTTGTCGTCATAAGGAAGATCTATTGCTTTAATACTCAGGAGTTTAAACGTCTGCACACGGAAAGAACGTCAGGCAGGTGACAACGCACACACCTGGCATGTCTGAACTGTGCATAGTAATGACAGTAATGAACAGATCAACGGCTGCAAACACACAGGAGGAGAAGGTAGGTTTCCAACATGGTACATTTATGCAGGTTCACAGGGAAATGTACAAGGGACAAGCAGAGCAATTATTGTGCTTTGCAAAAATGACAGTTTTTAATGATGCCATTATTTATTACACTGTATGTTTTCCAATGACAAGGGAGCCCTCACCCTCCAGGTGACCTGTGGTATGTATGTGTGTCTCTCTCTCCTCTCCTAATGGATATTTTACAATATGGAATTCTTTGAAGTATAGCAGATGATATTGGGGGGGGCTCAATCTAGTGATGCAGATTTATATTGGGGGTTTTTTCTTGCTACAAAGATTTTTTTTTAATTCATGGAATTTTAGAAATGTGATATTAGGCTTCTCCATTAAAAAGTCTTCAGGGAAAACAAAATCTGTACTAGGGACAGAAAAACTCAGTTCTATTAAAAAGTGTTGAAGCCTTAAATAACCTGATTTTTAAATGGTCTGAAAGTTTCTCTTTTGACTAGCACCTCTTCTGCTGAGTAACTAATCTGTATAGGACCCTATAATCTTTCAATGAACTGATGATTTTTCTATATCAGTTTGCTCCCTTCCAAACAGCAAAGTTAATTAACCTACCTGGTACAAAAGCCTCTAGTATTTTAGGGTTAAGATGTTGAATTTATTTTAGAATCTATGTCTTTCAGTTTAATTCAGCAAACATTTATTAAGCACCTATCATATGCCAGACACTATGTTTCGTACTGTTATATAAAAACAAAAACAGGCTATTCCCTGCCCTTATCGAGGAGCCTATATTCTCCTGCATAGAAACAATACATACACGATTAATTCAATAAAATATAATTACAAAGTAAGTACAGAGAAATTTTGGAGGCCCGGAGAGCCTGATGATTGGAAGAATCAAGAAAGATTTGCTGTGGCAGGTGGCAACTGAGTTGGAGTGAATAAGAGCTTCTCTGAAGCAAAAAGGGCAGAGAGGGAATTCTATTTTTAATGGAATTAACATTTAATGAAATTAAATTAACAGCTGAAAACTCTAAAGAGAAATACCCTGGACAAATTCCATTTACTTAGTGAACATATTTAAAGCTTAAAGGAGGAAAAAACAATATGTTATGAGAGTCTTTTTTTAAAAGGGAGGGGGATGTATTATCCTTAAAATCTTTTGTTTATCCAGCTCCATCTCCAATAATGAGGGTCATTTAGAATAGTGGAAATACCACTGTACCACAAGTTGAAATCCCTGGGTTCAAGGCCTGCCTCTGACATTTACCGGTCAAAATTTGACATTAGGCAACTCACTAAATTTCCCTGAGCCTCCATTTCCACATCCATAAAATGAAAGAGATTGGATTAAATGATCTCTAAAAGTTCCTTCCAGGACTTCTATGATTCTGGTTCTAGCTTGGCCACTAACTAGCTCAGGAGGACCCAAGTTCAAATTTGACCTCAGACACTTAATAGTTGTGTGACCATAGTCAAGTCACTTAATCCTCTTTACTTCAGTTTCCTCATCTGGAAAATGAGCTGGAGAAGGAAATAGCAAGCTACTCCAATATCTTTGCCAAGAAAATTCCAAATGGGGTCAGACAGGACTGGACAACAACCCTGTCATTTCACAAATGAGGAAACTGAGGCCCAGAAACATTTGGTTTACATTATCATATACAAGGTGCTTAATAGTAATAACCAGTAGCAGTATTAATGACAGCTAGCATTATAGAGTGCTTTAAGGTTTGCTAAGTACTCTACAAATACTATCTCACTTAATCATCAGAAAAACCCCGAGGTAGGTGCTATTGTGATATCCATTTTACAGCAGAGGAAACTTAGGCAAGTTGCCCAGGGATACACAAGTAGTAGGCGGTAGTTGTAGGATAAGAACTCAATTCCTCTAACTCCAAAGTTAATGCCCTTTCCACTATGCAATACCACCTGTCATGTATTAACATCAGCATTCTTTTTGCTCTCTGTGCTCATTACTTTTATTCATCTCAAGCAGGTGGCAAGGCTACATTATATAATTTATTTATGAATAACTCTAAATTTCCTTCAAAATATTATTCTACCTTAAGTGCTGCTCGTGGTCTGTTTATGTGAAGACCCTCAGTTCAGAGGGCTATTTGTGAGGAATATGCTTTGCAAACCCCAAAACACTAAAGAAATGTAAGCTACTTTTCAGCTCCTCTCACTAAATTGAATTGAGTGATGAAGAAGGGGCATCTACCCGAACCAGGAGCAAGGGGTCAGCCTGCTGGGCTTCTGCCTGCCTCTTTACCTGATCTTCTACCGGCGACAGCTGCAGAGGCAGCTGGACCAGAAGAGGGAGGAAGAGAAGCTCTTCCTGAAGATCAATGGCACCCCCAATCAGGAGGCCTTCGTGTAGGCCCTCCCACGCTTCACTCCACGGGCTCCTCCCCCACCTGGACCATGGCTGCCTTTGGCCTCCTGGCCTGGCCCGGCACCCAGAGCACACGTCTCCTGTCACCCTGCCTCTGTCCCCATCCACTCTGGCATTCTTGGGATTCTACAACAGAAGCTGTGTTTGCAGCTCAGGCTATAGTGCCCCCCTAGGACCCTCTGGCCCTTACCAGGAGCTGGGATGGGATGGGATGGATGCTGAGGGCCTGAGACAGTGGCACCGGGGACCAGACTGATCACCTTCTCCTGGTTAGGGTAAGCCCACCTGGTCCTTCTGGCCAGAGCTGCTGGGGAGCTGGGTCCCTGATGAGGCTGGTACTGTTCCCTGCCTGCCTTCCAGCTCCCTCCCTGTGCTCCTAGAGGCCCAGTCTGTTGGCTCTCGGCTGTCCGCCACAACAGACTGACCAGGACGATGTTGTGGGCTTGGCACCACCCTCAGATGCCCAGTGGGCCCCTTTCCTGGAGCCAGCTTCAACCACTGGAGAGAGCATCTTTTTGGAGAAGCTAGATGGGTCAGTGGATAGAGTATCAGGTCTGGAGTCAGGAAGACCTGAGTTCAAATCTATCCTCTGATACTTTCTAATTGTGCCACCCTGGCCAACTCACTTAGCCTCAGTTTCCTCACATGTTCAATGGGAATAATAATAGAACCTACCTCACAGGGTTTTTATGGGGATTAAATGAGATAATTATCATAAAGCACTTAGCATAATATCTGGCACTAGAAAGCACTATATAGATGTTAGCTATTACCATTACTATTATGATGATGTTAAATTTCCATTGTGAGCATTTACAATTTGGAAATCCATGAACGCTACAAATCAGGGCTCAATTCATTGTTTTGCTAATTATCTAGATTTAAGAAAGTGATGGAGAAAATGTTAAAAATACAGATTAAACTTAAGTGTCCTGCTAACTTTTTTTTTCCAGAGAACTATTTATTAAACATTTACCACCACACTTCAGGTTGGAAAGATGAGCTAGATGACCTCTAAGTTTCCCTCCAGCTCTACAAGGTAGGATTATCATCTTATTTAGCAATTCTGAATGGTATAAAAAAAGGATTTCTTCCTGACTGTACTGGCAGAAGTCTGCACTTTATTCCTGCCCCTTTTTAAACTTCTCTGTATTTAAAGGGAAGCATGTAGCCACTGTAACTTTTTTTAAGACATGTCTCATGTTTGTAAGCTAAAATGTCTTGCATAATAGAACATGTTAAGACAGGAGCCCTTGGACCTTTTTGTGACAAGTTCATTTTAATGTTCCCAAAGCTTTAAGATCCCCAAAGTAATAGAGTAATGACAGGGAGAAGTGAGGGATGGAGGTAGGGTATGGAAAGAGATAGAGAAGAGGGAAAAGGAGGGCAAGGAACACATGTGAAGGATGTTGACTGTAAAACACCTGAGAGCAAAAAGAGGTGCTGACGGTAACGTCCCTGGCTAGAGTTGGAGTAGAGAGGACGACATAGCTTCCATCTGTATATCTACCAGTATATGCCAATTCACTGGCTCTGGAGCCCTCCTCTGGAGTGTATAACATCTTAAAGCATCTTAACCATAATGCAATGCATCCCAAACCCCCTTTAGTCCCTCTTTCTTTTGAACCTCCACCCCCTACACACACATAGATATAAACACACACCTCAACATTTGTAATACTGGCAAATCTGCTCCCATGCTTTGGGGAACACATTTCTTCAAGAAATTACTGCAGTATCAAAATACCCCAAAACACAAATGGTCTTTTCTTCAATCCCTGGTTCTAATTTCATATCTAATTTCTCTTTTCAAGGAGGCTGGTAGATCTCCAAAATTAGACATCAGAGATATCAGATTTTGCCTTATGGCTTTTTTTGGGTTCCCAACAGTGCATCCCCATCCCTAGCATAATTTCAAGCAGCTTCTGCAGGGTCTCTGAAAACCGCACAGAACTGAGAAAACAAGAAAACATCTTGCGGCACAAACATGACAGAAGGGGGATAAAAGCTTTCATGAGTTGGTCTCTCCTTTCTCTTCCACGGGAAATGAGCACCGTATGCAAACTATTGATGCTGTTTGACATGTTGTGGGTAGGTTAGAAACGTGTACCACAAACTGCATTAAACAAGCTCAGAAATGCATTCAAAGGCAAAGCTGGTTAGTGCCATCACAAGTATGGAAACACCCGATAACAAAAGCAGTCAGCATTTTCCATACCATATGCTTGTAAATGTTATTCTGCAGGGAACCAATTAAAACTATGGAATACTTAGAACACAGACATATGGAACCAAACAGAGCAACTCATCTTGTCACCGCAGTGCTGGCTCAGTACATCTATTAAGAACACGTAACACTGAATTATTAGGACAAATATATATTGTCTTAATTATGAGTACTGAAAACAAACCCAATTTAAAATAAAAATGCCAACTTTGGTGATGCTGTTTGTTGTTTGTGTTTTCAAAGTTGTCTCATAAATTTCAAGGTCTCTTTCAATGAAGTGAAGGCCCCCAAAATGTAATACTGTACAAAACAATAACGCTAAATATCAACTGTCCATTCTCAATGACTGGTGCTAATCGCAAGTCATTTAAACTCCCTGGATCTCAGTTTCCTCATCTATAAAATGGGCTTAGTATATAACAGCCTACCTATCTCACAGAGGACATTGTGATAAAGATGGGAATGTGTATATGAAAGTGCTTTAGAAAATATTAATCACTACCACTTTAATGAAGGCATTTTTATTTTGGGGGGGGGATGAAGGTAGAGATTATATAAAACAAACATAATGCAAAATCATCCCAACAGCCTTAAAGATAAAAATACAGAGATGTTGACAGCATACTCCCAAGGATAAAAAGAAAAGCATCTTAGCTGTATGTTTGACAAAGCATTCATTCAATTTATATATTTAATTCATTTTTTCCTGTTTATTTATGTAGGTACTCAACAATATAAATTTGCCTCTAAGAACTACTCTGGTTGTATCCCATAAATTTTGATATTTAGAATTATTATTGCCATTGTCTTTCCAATATTCTGGTTTTTAAATTTTTGTCTTTAATGTAATTATTGTTTTTATAACTGCAATCATTGTTTTATAAATGCAATTTTATAACTTTTGTTCATGTTACTGTAATTTCTAATTTTATTGAATCATATCCTAAAAATACAGTAAATGACTCCCTCAATTCCTATCTCAGCCTTGGGGCAAATTTGGCAATGATGTTCGGTTTCATTGTCTGCTCAGTCAGTTATATAACATGCTGAAAGAAACCAGAATAAACTCTGTATTAAGATTGGTCTGATTTCACATTTGTTTTAAATGAACTGTGGCTGGTGCTGCAGATTTCCAGTTACTGAATTGTACTTTTAATCCAGAACACAGTGAAAATACCAATTGTTTGGTCATTTTCAAAGATTGGGGTGGCATGTAAAGACAAAAACTACAGCTAGAAGGTGACTAAGAAATACTTTTAGCAAGACACAATGAAAAGGTAAAAACTATATAATATATATATATATATAAACACACATATATTTTTATATATTCCATAGATCTTAAACATCAAGAGATCAAGAAAAATGAAAAGATATGGATGATTAAAACTCAGCATAGGTACCATTGGAAGTCTTTCCTGGTCCTTCTCCCTCAGCTGCTAATGCCTTCCTCCTCAAAAAAAAAAAATATCTTGTATTTATTTTGCACATATTTATATAGGTACATGTTGTCTCCTCTAGTAAAATAGAAGCTATTTCTGAAGAAGGTTGTTTCATTTCTGTCTTTGTATTACCAGTGCCTAGAATAGTACCTGAAATAGACTGGGTCCCTAATAAATGCTCATCAACTAAAAGTTGATTGATTAGCTTACAACATGGAAAGAAAATTATCAGCAAACATTTATTGAGCAATTACTATGTATCAGATACTAGGTATACAAAGAAAGGCAAAGAAAGAAGAAGAAGAAGAAGAAGAAGAAGAAGAAGAAGAAGAAGAAGAAGAAGAAGAAGAAGAAGAAGAAGAAGAAGAAGAAGAAGAAGGAGAAGAAGAAGAAGAAGGGAAAAGAAGAGAAGAGAGAAGAAGAAGAGAAGAAGAAGAAGAAGAAGAAGGAGAAGAAGAAGAAGAAGGTGAAGAAGAAGAAGAAGGAGAAGAAGAAGAAGGAGAAGAAGAAGAAGAGGAAGAAGGAGAAGAAGAAGAAGAAGAAGGAGAAGAAGAAGAAGAAGAAGAAGAAGAAGAAGAGAAGGAGAAGAAGAAGAAGAAGAAGAAGAAGAAGAAGAAGAAGAAGAAGAAGAAGAAGAAAATCCCCCTTCTCAAAAAGCATACATTCTAATGGGGAGATAACATGTGAATATCTAGGTAAATACAAGATATATACAGAATATATGAAACTAAAGGGTATGAGCCATTGGGTGACTGGCAAAGGGCTTCTACAAAAGACTGGATCTGAGCTGAGTCTTGAAGAATTGGAGATAAAGGGGCAGAGTATTCCAAGCCTGAAAAGTATGGAGATAAGGGACAGTTACTCTGTGGAAAAATAATCTCTAAACTAAAATATTTTAAATTATACAGAAACGATAGGGCGTATGTGACCAATATCTAAAGCTATAAGGATCCCAGGCTGACTAATTCAGCCAGAAGTTATATGGGTAGGCGGCACTATCTTGTGCACAATTTAGGAAGGTTCTCACCAAAATGCAACACCTGTTAAAGAATCCTGCTCTTCCCAAAAGCAGTTGGACCAGAATTTTAACAGACTTCTAGGGGAGGGGGGCATTTGTTTTATATTTCCTTGATGGTCTGTTTTAAAGTTTAAAACAATAGTCAGGAGGTTTGTGAATCTGCCTGCTCTGGAGCTCAGCAACACTGGGCTTGATGAATACCAGACAGATGTGGTGCACTAAGGAAACAGAGCTCCTGGAGTGCCTGCCAGTCCTGAGACACTGTACTTCTGAATATGGTAAGGAAAAAAAATCATGATGAAAACAATGTGCCTGCATGTTCAATTAGAGTCCACTTGACTTGCACTCATCCTCTGTTCCTCACACAGGGGACGCTTCATCTTTTATCCCTGTGCTTTTGCATTTGTCCCCACTGCTCTGTCCCCATGCCTGGAACGCACTCCTTTTCCATTTCTACCTCCCAGAATTCCTGCAGGAGAGTAGCCTGGAAAACAAACCTGATTTAGAAAGGCCAAGGTCATCCACTGCATCCTGGGCCATTGCCAGTTGCCCTGACTTCTGTCTTGCCATTGATTTTGATGACTCTGGAAGAGAGAGTGAGGCTGACAACTTTTCACAACTCTCACCTCACTTCACTCCAGCTCAAGAGCAAGTTGAGACATCACCCTCATGATGTCATTGGTCTTCTTCTAAAACAAAGGGCCAATAACAACAGCAATAGAATCCCTCCCTTCCTTCAACGTGTAGCCCAACCTTTTAAACCAAGGGTTCTTAATTTAGGATTCATAGATTCCTTGAGGATTTCAGGGGATCTAAGAATTTGGATGGGAAAAAAATTACAACTTTATTTTCATTAACCCCTAACTGAAATTTGGCATTTCCTTCAATTATTTGATAACATAACTTTGAGAAGGGGTCCATAGGTTTTGCCAGACTGCCAAAGGGGCTCATGACATAAAAAATGGTTAAGAACCCCTGTTCTACATAGTGGGGCAGCTAGGTGATGCTGGGTATGGAAATAAAAACACATGATTTCAAATCTAGTCTCCAACACTAATTGTGTGACCCTGGGCAAGTCACTTAACCTCTTTCTACCTCAGTTTCCTCAACTGTAAAATGGGGTTAGTAATAACACCTACCTCCCAGGATTGCGATGATGATCAAATGAGATAATATTTGTAACCACAGTGCCTGGCATATAATATGAACTTAATAACTGCTTGTTTCCTTCGTTCTACACAAATCCTTTTCCTAATCTGCCCAGTTGCTAGTGCTCTCCTTCCCTAACTGTTTTATATTTATTTATCCTGTATATGATTATATATGTTTGGGTTATTGTCTCCCTCAGAAAAGATAGCTCCTTGAGAGTAGCGGTTACTTCATTTGTTTTTTTATATCTGTATCCCCAGTACCTAGTACAGTGCCTGGTACTGCTTGATGATTGATGGAGTCCTAAATTTCCATTACAAAGGGAGAAAATAGCTTTAGAAGGAAGGGAAAAAATACTGAAACCATTTACTTCCATATTACAATAAATTTTTAATAATTTTAATAAATTTAGTTTAGATTCAAAGGGGGATCAGGAGGAATAATAGAGTTGTTAAACCTAGTTTACCAACTTTTTTTTAACCTGTCTAGCTGGCTTACCTCTAAATCATACTCCAGCTTCATACCAGAAATTGAGGACCTAGCTAGATATGAAATTATTGTTATCACTTTGGAAATGAATACATTTTGGCATTTAAAAAAACCACCTCATACAAAACTAAACTTTATTCCCCTCTTCTTCGGAGCTTAAAAATAGGGACCTTCCCAGCACTCAAGCCACTTCTAGCCCTACCATTCTCTGTCATGGTAGCAGATGAGCCTCTGAAACCCTTAGATATTCGGAACCTCTACTGTTTCCTGTAAGAAAAAGAAACTTGAGGGCCCATAGTCCTTAGGGCAAAGCTTTGTTTTCCTTCCTGGCTCTATTATGTGAAGACAGAGCACTAAAAGATCTCAGTTTCAGTTCAGCCTCTGAATTGTACGACCAAGCCAATCATGAGCAAGCCACTTAATCTCTCTAAATTGTAATTCTATAATATAGGCATAATAATTACTGTAGCACTGACTTTGGGGTGGTTGTTGTGAAGTTCAAATGAGATTCTGTATACAGCACTCAGCATTATATGCAATTCAGTTATCATCATCATCAATATTAATAGTGAAAAAAATAGCTTAAAGAATATTAGTCAAGTAATCTTGGTCTCTTTTCCAAGATAAAAGACAAAAGGGCATAGCCATCAATTTTAGAGGAAATACATTAACGAGTGCGAAAGGAAACAGAATAGACAATTCACCTGTAGAGCTCATTACCTGACTGCGCCAAATTATAAAGAATTATTCTGAAGTCAATCATACCAATAAAGAAAACACCTAGTTCCACTCATTAGCATAGCTTTTGAACTTCATGGGGTTGGTTTTTTTTATTTTTATCCCAGAATTGAGCACAGTGTTTGGCACAGAACAAGCATTCATTTCATTCATTCATTATTCATGTTCAACCACAGCCTAAGGAAACCATAGATATTTTCCTCTTGGTTCTATCACCATTTCCCTCAATATTTCTGGAGAAGTTTCATTTCTCTCTGCGCTTCTAAATCATTGCAAAGCGAGAAAAATGGAGAATGATGTTAATCTACATAGAAAGTTGAAGGCAAAATTGTTACATAGGCTAAATATTATCTCTATGTCCTTTCATATTGCCCCCTCCACAACTTCTCTCAAACACCCCCCCTAATTCTTTGACGTTTTCCTTCAACAGCTTCCTTAAATGCATCCTGTACAGATAAGGGGCAGAATCTTAGAGTCCCTAGGATCTCAGTGTAAATTAACTCTTAGAATCTTCAGAAAGATGAAATCAAAGTAAAGAATCTGTACAATGGAATTTTTGCCTACAAGATAAGCCTTAAATGAAACCACCCAGATGACTTCATATGTAAGCCCAGCCCTAATGATTTTTTTCACATTTGTTCTGAGGTCTGACTAATTATCAATTGTGAAACGCACTTAGAAATTGGAGTGCAGTAATTGGAAACTGGAATATATTCAAGTGAATGGTCTACCATTTAAAGAAGGAAACTTCTCTAAATTATAAATAATACGCAATTAAAGGCAAGAGCCTTTGACTGAAGGTGGATGTCCACCCTTTTTTGTGCATCATAATGAGTCATTATTGTGGAAAGGATACCTGTCTGATCTGTTCAAGATGGAAAAATCTGCACCTAATTATTCTATAGAGACACTATTAATTATACTTAGTGCCCTATTCCACAGATTCCAAACTAACCCCAGGAAAGAAGCAGGGACCTCAGCAATCATATTGCTATTGACACATTCTCTTTCCTCCCCCTTCCCCCCAAAAAAGTTGTTTATCATAGCAGAAACAAGGATTTATTGATAGCGACGTAAGCAAGAAGCACTGCTGGTTTCTGGGTAATAATGATCACCACAGAAAGGCTAGCAGTGTGGTCAATAGGATGGCTTTCTGGATCAATGTAGATGCATGAACTGGTGTTGATGATACTGAGTGCAACAAAATGGATGGGCAAAGATAGCTGTTTATAGAACAAAATGTTCTCTCTAAGGAGTACCAGAGAGAAAGATGCAAAAGAGAAAAAGAAGCAGGTAAGAGAGTTACCCTCCAGCCACACCTGGAAGTAAAAGAGGTTTAGTGGTGGCTAATGGGAGCTCTTTGGAGGGAGAAAATATCTTTCTGAGGGCAAACTTATTCACTGCCTTTATTCAAAAGCACAAAACTTCATTGCTAGGTTTTCCTTATCCACATTGCCTAAGCCTGCTTTTAGTTTTTATGGAATCTCCCCATTCGCATCTGCTGCCCTGCCTGGTTTCAAATCCACAGAGCAAAATGCCCCTCCCAAGATAAACTCTTCACTTCTAAACTCTAATTCACTTGCATGTCATGCCATCACCTCCCTGGTGTCATGTTCCTCTTTGAAAATGAAGGACAAACAACAATGTTGCTAGCTTAAGCAATGATCAACACCACCTCCCTAAATCTCAACCCTCTTCTGAATGGAGTGCCCAAGAGCAAAGAACCAAACCCCTCCCAACTCTTTTCTTTACAGAGGGCAGAAACTAGACTCCTTTCACTCCACTTTGCAACTGCTGCTTTTCTTAGTCTCAACTCCATGGATCAAGA
This sequence comes from Phascolarctos cinereus, assembly GCF_003287225.1. Classification (NCBI taxonomy): domain Eukaryota; kingdom Metazoa; phylum Chordata; class Mammalia; order Diprotodontia; family Phascolarctidae; genus Phascolarctos; species Phascolarctos cinereus. Next base: position 146,353,379 of record NW_027555847.1, read on the forward strand.
TGCCCCCGTGCTAGGTATTGCCTAGTTTCCCCACCCCCACCCCTTCTGCTTTCTTTCCTCCTTTTGTGTGTTGTCTCCTTCTTTAGATTGTAAGCTCCTTGAGGGCAGGGACTTTTTATTAATTGTATCCCCAGCACTTAGCACAATGCCCAGCACATAGTAAGAGCTTAATAAACATTCATTGGATTGGATTAGAATCTTCCTTAAAGGACTAAAAATATCATTCAGTAGTTACAAACGTTTTGGAATATATGTAACTGTTGTCTTTCCCACTCCCCAACACTTCCCCACCTCTGTAAACTGTAATCTGCTTGAGAGCTGTGACAATTTCTGTTGATCTTTTTATCCCCAAGACCTGGCATAATACCTGACACATAGCAAGCACTTGAATGTTTGTTAATTGTTTGATGGAATTCATACACAATTACTTGTAGGCTGTCTTTCAAAGGATTTGTTACCCCTGCCTAAACTTATGAAAAATAGAAAGGAGAATTTCCTGACAAGGAAGAGCTTTCTTAAACACTTGTATAGAAATTTTTAAAAATAGGTGACAATTACTACTTAACTCTTTGAGATGTCTTAAGAAGAGGAAAGAACTAATGGCTTCTTTGCCTTCCTTTCTAACCCAAATTCTCTGACAGTTCTTGGGCTTGGAATCATTTTTTACAATACTACTTATCACACAGCCCCATTCAGTTTAATTCAATATGCACTTTTAAAATGGCAAATGCATTATTTCACAAGTATGCATCCTTCACAAAAGTCTCACTCTGATGTCTCAGCATGGCACCAAAGAGGCAATGAATTCTCAAGAGTCATCCCAGTGGGATACAGAATCCATCAGGTTCTACCAAATTGGAAGGAATTTGATAATGGATCCAGGCTGAAGAGCATCCTAGCCAAATTCAGAGAGGCTCATCACTAGATTGTCTATATGGGATTATAAATTTTCAGCCACAGCAACTCCTGAAGACCATCTACTAAAGTATAACGGGGCATAAGGCAACCTGCACTGGTGGAAGTGAACACCTCAGATTCAGTAAGTATTAATGCTGGATATATATGAGGTTATCAGACCTACTAATTGGGCACTAATGATGGGCCCCTAAAAGGCCCTGGACTTTCCCAAGTGACCCAGGTCCCTGGTGTTTACCTGAGGCTCATCTCAGTGTAATCCTTTCAATTATCCTTGCATTGTGGCTTTGACCCTGCCCCAATCCCAATTCTCTGTTACCTCTAATCTATCCCAGCCCTTCATTATCTGTTACCTAGGATAGCCCTGGCCACTTCCCACCCTTAATTCCATCTAGACCCCTTCTCTGTTACCTCCCAGTCACCCCAGACTACTTGACCACTCCTAGATCACATTGAGATCTTCCCATAGTCTTTCTGTATAAAAGGTCCATCTTGCCTCCATTAAATTGCTCAGATTCTTAAAATCTGGTGCAGACTAATCAGGAATCTTGCCCACACCAACTAGTGTTTTAATAAACTGAAACTGAAAGAAGGCTTGAGTCAAATTCTTTCAAGGCAGGACCCGCATCTTTTGCCCTTGAATTTTGGGGTTCCCAGTGCCCCTAGATCACAAAACTACCATTCTGGAGACATATGATTTTTTGGTTATCTTTTGCTTTTGCATTGTTCATGTGACAAGATCTTTCAGTATCCAGGAACAAAAAACAATTATTTAATTCACTGATTGCAAACTGATTTTCACTTCTATCATAAAAGCTTATCTTTTCATTTGTTTGTTTCAAGTAATAGTTTCTGCCTCCAGAAAAGTCAAGAGACTTTTTATATGTAAAGTATAATACATTTGAATTTCTACTAGTGTGCTGAATTCCATCGTTTTGCATTTCACAGCAAGAATCGAAACCCAGAACCACTACTCTTCTGTGATGATCAATTCCTAACATCTAATCAAACTTGCAAATTAATATCCTTTGAACAAAAGAAACAATGCCAATTCAAAGATGTTCTTATTGTCCTACATTATTCCAGATATTAGATATTCCATAAGCCATAATGTATGAATTGATAAATACAGAATTCTAATTATTTAACCTTAACATAATTCCCATTATTGTACACAAGGGGAAATCTATCAGCAGACATTTATTTATCTAGATAAACTCTGAGTGTATTTTTATATAGTTGTATATAGCACAGCGTACAAGTTAGGTGGCACAGTGGATAGAGGGCTGGGCCTGGAGGCAGCAAAACTCATCTTCCTGAGTTCAAATCCAGCCTCAGTCACTTACTAGCTGTGTGACCCTGGGCAAGTCACTTAACCTTGTTGGCCTCAATTTCCTCATCTGTAAAAGGAACTGGAAAGTAAATGGTAAACCACTCTAGTATCCTTGCCAAGAAAACCCCAAATGAGATCACTTAGAGTCAGATATGACTGAAACATGACTCAACCACACAGTTGACTCGTATATTTCAATAGTAAACAGACTTCTAGTAAGCACAAAATAATCATTATTATTTTATAGTTTTATCTTCAAAAAAGTATAAGTGGCCCCCTCCCTCTTATGCAGGAGAGAGAAGTAGAAAGCCAGTGGCTCTTGGTTTTTCATTTTAACCATTTAATCATTCCATCATGAAGGACAACAACCAAGCATATCATGGAAATCCAAGTGAATTTTAAAAAAGCAAACTGACCTAAATGAAATAATCCTAATAATAAACTGAAACTACAGGCATATTCCCATCTAATGTCATTGTTTCTGTGCAAAAATAGGTGAAATTATGATACAGGGGATTATTTCTTCACAGCATTGCCAAAAATTCAATTTGCATCTCAGGCAATCAGCCAAATGACATTATATTGAAGATTTTGGATGTTATGGAGATGTTTGCTTAGCAAATATTAATGATTCTAATGCAAAACAATGTTGGTTGGACAACATGTTGGGTATGACTGTACTGTGTAAACATTTCGACTTATCTACTTTATATCATAGTCTATATGTAATAGAAGTTTATTTTTTTATAATCTCTTCCTATTCACAGAAGGTTCTCTGAAAGAACATATTCTCTTTTCAATAGGGCAATAGAAAGAACACTATCTGGAGTCAGAGGATTAAAGTTCAAGTCCCAAATCGAATAACTGTTTGACTTTAAAAAAGTCATCTCATTTCCTTCCTGAGATTTATTTGTTGGCATTTTTGTTTTGTTTTGGTTATTTGTTGGCTTTTTTGTTTTCAGGTGTGTGTGTGTGTGTGTATGTGTGTGTGTTTGTATGTTTTATCAGGGGGTCTATTTCACCCAGGTTGGAAATACAGAGGCCAGTCATGGGATCAATCACAATAGTGTTGGCATTGAGGTTTTAACCCATTCTGTTTTTCCAACCTGGGTCACTTCATTATTCCTTGGTCAACCTTATGGCTCTCATCTTCTGGGGACTCACTATATTGGTGCCAGACCTGGTGCAGACACCAGTTTGGTTTTAGCCCTTCTTCGACTCAGAACTCTTGAACTCCAGCAATCCACTAGCTTCACCCTCCTTAGTAACAGGAACTATAGCCATATGTTTCTGTGCCTAGCCCTATCTTAATTCTTATACTAGTGGCTAGCATTTAGATAGTGGTTCTTATCTTTAAAATGAAGCATTTGCACTATATGGCCTGTGGGACCCATTCCAGCGGTATATCTATGAATTTACAAACAATTTATAAGTTGAGAAAGATAACTGTTTTGTAAGAAGCAACAATAATATCTTGTTAAACATTAATAAAAGTCCATCCCAAAATCTCCCTCCAGGAAATTTCATCAACTGCATGACTAAATATGGAGGCAAAAAGTATTTGAACTCAGTGTTTTCCTCCTAGATCATTTCTTCAACAACTTTGTCCCCCCTCCCGAGTTTGCCCTAGTTTTTCCTTCCTTTGGTTATCATAGAACTTAAAATTCTCAAATTTCTCTTCCCCCTGGCAGAAACTGTCAGTAACAGATAGTATTTGAAAATCCTGCTCTCCAAACTGGTAGTCCTACACCACGATTCCATTACTGGGGGAATATGTCTGACCTTGCCAGATCCATTCCCCTAAGGCCTTACAGCCTATATCTATGGCATCCGAAGAGATTCAATCTAGACACTCAAATATAACTTACAGTTGACTATTTAAGATAGACTTCTTATCTCATAATAAAGTAATGCTTCATTGTCTTGATTAACCTAACACATTCCTGAGACATAGCCTCCGAAAGAGATCCAGGGAAAAAAAAGGATACTCTGAAGTACTCATTCACATTAAAAACTCAATTGACCCATCAGTTTTTACCAATGTGGTTTCTCCAGTGCCTCCAAAGTATACCCTCTGTCCCTGCTCTTTGTATTTTCCACTACAATAGAGGTTTTTAACCTTTTTTGCCCCTTTGGGGTTGTGGTGAAGCCTATAGATCCTTTCTCAGAATAATGTTTTTAAATGCATGAAACAAAATACACAAGACTGCAAAAAAAAAAATAAGGGATTGTAAAGGTAGTGAATTATTAGAATAATGAATTATTACCATTTTTTTAAAGAATAAGTTCACAGACCCAAGGTTAAGAAGCCCTGTTTAAAAATGTCTACTTGAAAAGCAAATGGAGATAGTTTTCCCCTAAATTCTAGATTTCAAAATCATAAAGAAGTAGAGCTCATGAAATTTCCCTTAGTTTTAGGTCCATTGTCTGTTTTATAAGTGTCTGAAGACAGGTTTCTATACAAACTTGGAAGAAGATGTAGCTTAATCCCCCAAAAAAAAAACCCAACAAAACCACTCTTCTCCTTCTACTGTTTTTGTCACTTTCTATTCTCTCAGTCTTCAGCAGTCTAAGGAATGCAGATCCCAAGTATCGTAAACCTAAGAGACTCAACATGAAGCTGAAGCAACACTGGGAAGTATATAGAGTTTCACCGACCCCATAGACCCAAAGAACACCAGAGATACCTTGGACATAAAATTTAACAAAGTTTTGATGAAACTACATTCTACATACATACTACACTCAAACTAAATTCAAAGCAATAAAGATCAACTGTTTACTACGTGCAAGGCACTAGACAAGATGCTGGAGATAAAAGACAACAAAAAAACTGCTCCTGCCCTCAAGGAGATTATATTCTACTAGGAAACATAAACAAGTAAATACAAGATATGGTAGGGAGGGAAGGAATGCTAATAATATGAGAGATCAGGAAAAGCTTTGCAAAAGAGATGGCGGCACCTAAGGTGATCTTCTAAGGAATCTACAAGATGGAGATGAGAAACAAAAGCATTCCAGGCATACAGGATAGCTTGCATGAAAATGATATATTGAGTCCATAGAATAGCAAGCTGTCCAATTTGGTTGAAATATAGTTTGTGGAAGAGAGTAACATTAAATAAGTTTAGAAAGGTAAGTTGAAATCATATTGTAAAAGGCTTAAATCCTAGACTGAGGAGTCCAGAAAGCATTGAGGAGCTACTGATGGTAAAGAGGGGTATTCTAAGGATAATAGGCAGAAGGAATTGAGGGATCATCTAGTCCACCTCTCATTTTACAGATGAGAAAAACGAGGCCCATAGAGATTAAGTGACTCACATAGGTTGAGTCAGTGGCAGAGCTAGGATTTGAATGGTCATCTGGTGACTCCAGGTTCAATACACTTTCTATTCAGCACCAGCATGGTGGCTAACACAGAGACAACAAGAGTCACTCACCCTAAGGAGTTCACCATCTGACTGGCAAGGTGGCTTATACATATATGAAATAGTTAAGTATTCACACAATGATGCATGTAAGGGACAAAAGAAGCAAGTTAGTCAGTCACTGCTAGGTAGGCATTTGGAAGACGTGCTCAATGTGGAACTTTACATTATGGGCTCTACAGTAGAGCAGGAAAGCTTCATGAAGGAAGTGGATCTAAGAGGACAGGATGAGATTTCCAAACAGGACAAATCTTAACTTGTAGACTCAAATTGGACTAAGAACGACTTCTACCCTAACTACCACTCCCTCTCCAACCCTCAACATACCCAGAAGCCTGCACTGATTTACTTGGATCTCCTCAGGTTGAGCTATATGTACATAAATGGAAAATAAAGGTAAAGACACAGTTTATATGGCTAAGCACTTCATCTTCACCGTTAAACATCTCAGAGGGCCCAAACTAGTTAACAACTTTACCTATATCTAGCCATAATCAGATCTCTAAGTCACTAATTTCACTGCACAATTTCCTACACTTGTTTTTTTTTGAATTTTCTTTATTTTTAACATTCATTTGTTAAAATTTTAACTTCCAAATTCTCTCCCTACCTCCTGCCCCTCCCTCACTTATTGAGAAGGCAAGCAACATAATGTCAATTACAAATTTGAAGTTATGTAAAACACATTTCCATATTAGCCATGTTGCAAAAAAGAAAAGAAAAAAAGCAAGAAAAATAAATAAAGTGAGAAATTATGCTTCAGTCCGCATTCAGAGTTCATTACCTTATCTCTCAGAAGGCGGATAGCATTTTTCATCATGGGTCCTTTGTAATTGTCTTGGATCACTGTCTTGATCAGAGTAGCTAAGTCTTTCATAGTTGATCATCATTACAATATTATTTTTACTATGGGTTCTTCTGGTTCTACTCACTTCTTTTTGTATCAGTTCATGTAAATCACCCCAGATTTTTCTGACACCATCCTGTTCATCACTTCATATGGCACAATAGTAACCCATCACAATTATATACCACAATTTGTCCAGCCATTCCCCAATTGATGGGCATTACCTCGATTTCTAATTCTTTGCCACCACAAAAGGAGTTGCTATAAATATTTTTGTTACAAATAGGTCCTTTCCCCTTTTCTTTGATCTCTTCCTACATTTCTTTGTTGACTCCTTCCCTCTTTCCCTTCCTTTCATCTTCTAGGCTCAGTCCCAGTCCTCACCAAGCTCAAAAAATACAAATGCATCTTACACCATGTTGAAGCTTCTCTCCCTGCCTCCTGTATTTGCCACAGCACCACAATGATGGAATGAAAAAAGAATGTTCCAAACAAACTTTTCTTTTTTAAGATCACAGTACTACTTTATTTTATTTTTATCATTTTATAAATAAAATTATATTGATAACTTCAGTTTTTACATCACCTTCATTTCCAAATATATGCCTCTCACCTCCTGAGAGAATCATCCTTTGTAACAAAAAATAAAATAGGATAAAAAAAGAAAGGGGGGAAGACAGTTCAGCAAAACCAAGTCTACAAATATATTCAATATTCTACACTTGGTCTTCTACCTATGAAAAGAAGAGATAAAAGCAAAGTTTCTCTTTTCTTTTTCAGATCTAGGATTGATATTTATAATTATACAATGTTCAGTTTCATTTTGTCGTTGTTATTTTTTCCACTTAAATTGTTGCAGTCATCATACATATTGTTTTCCTGGTTTTGCTCCCTTGACTTTGCATCAGTTCATGAAAGTTTGCTTCTCTGTGTTCTTCATATCTGTCATTTTTAATGGTGCACTAATATTCCATTATATCCAGTGACCATAGTCTGTTCAGACAACCATCAATCGATAATCACCTACTTTGTTTCCAGTTCTTTTCTACTACAAAAAGTGCTGCTATAAACATTTTAGTGAACATGGAAACTTTCTACTTTTGACCTCCTTGGGCTACATGCCTCACTGTGAGATGAAAAGATACAATCATTTTAGTCACTTTGTTAGCATCATTTCATATTATTCTCCAGAATGATTGGATCAATACACAGGTTTCTTTCCAGAACCCCTCTAACATTTATGATTCTCATCTTTTGCCATATTTTCAAATTCCCTAGGTATGAAATGAAACCTCTGAATTGTTCTGATTTGCAAAGCCTTTGAAAATACTGATTTAGAGTAATCTTTCATATGGTTGCAATTTTTCTTTTGAAAACTGTTCATATCCTTTGACCACTCAAAGAAACACTTTTAAAATTACTTCAGTGGTACACCCTGACCTGGAGATGGAAAATACACATGACTTGGAAATTAGTTTCTATGAGAGGCAACATGATATAGTGGAGAGAGCACTAACTTTAGAGGCAGAAGACCTTGAAGTGATGTAATCTAACTCCTCATTTCATAGATGAAGAAACAGAAGCTCAGAAATAGAAAATGACCTGCCCAAGGTCACACAGGTAATAAGTGAAAGTGCCAAGATTACAAATCATGCCCTGTGGGGATTTTGTGTTTCATATTAGAAGCAATAAGAAGTCACTGAAGATTTAAAAAAAAAAAAAAGAAGAAGAGGTGGAAAATAACATATTTAGATCTATGTTTTAGGAAAATCAGCTGAGCAGCTTTGTGGGGGATGAATTGGAGAATAAAGACTGGAAGCATGGAAATCAATTAAAAGGTTATTTTATGATCCAGGCAAGAATTGATGAGGACCTGAATTAGGCTGGAGGCTAACTGCATAGACAGGAGGAGACATAATAATTCACTAAATAGGAAACTTGGTATTTCTAACATAATTCACCTTCCTAAAGTGCCAAACTAAGAACTTCGGTATAAATTGAATGAATTCTGCATTTATCGGGAGAGAGGACCCCAATGGAAGATGGAACAAGTACGCTTATCATCAAGCTTTCTAGTTCCTATGAGACAACTGACATTCTAGGCTCAGTATTATAATTTAAAAGATTCATAACATGACAGTCTGGAGATAAGGGGAGAGGGGAGAGTTGTCCTAGCTATTGTCTTTTTGATCTTTTTATCGTTGCTGTTGTTTTTCAGTTGTTTCAGTCATGTCTGACTCTCAGTGACCCCATTTGGGATTTTCTTAGCAAAGATACTGGAGTGGTTTGCCATTTCTTTTTCCAGCTCATTTTACAGATGAGGAAACTGAGGCAAACAGGGTTAAGTGACTCGCCCTGGGTCACACAGCTAGTAAGTGTCTGAGCTCAGATGTGTACTCAGGAAGATCAGTCTTCCAGAATTCAGGCCTGACACTCTATACACTGTACCACCTATCTGCCCACTTTTTGGCAGTAAAGTAAATATATGCAATATATTTTATTTTTATTTTCTATTTTATATACTTTACTCTCTTAAAAATTATTCCAGATTCCAAAGAGCTTTTGTTTATGTGAGTTATTTAGGTAGATAGATACATAGATAAAAATAGATATTTTGATTCTTATCATATTAGAAATTAAAATATGTCTGTATTATTATAAAAGTAATTTTTGCCTCCAGGACCCTCAAGAAGGTCTCAGGGACCACACTTTTGAGAACAACTACCCCAGGCCTTGAGATTCACCATGCAATTTTCCAGGATCCTCAAAATGTTCAGAAAAAAATTAAAAGATGAATTCTCAAGAGGAAAAGGACTGTTAAAGGGGCAAGGCAAACCTGTCAGCCATGTAACATTAACAAAGAGCCAGAGAATGACAATGACTAAGCAGAAAACCAAAGGCCAAAAAAAGAAGATGAAGAAGAGAATGTTATGAATAATAAAAAAGCATCATAAATAAAGTAATATCATGCATAGACACTACAAACAACTTGAAGCAGAGGAAGAACAAAGAAAAGGAACAATAAAGGTCCAGGAAGAAAGGAAATTATATAAAGAAAACTGTGCAAGAAGAAGAAGGAAAACAGAGAGAAATAACCATCTCACTTGAGGGGAGGAAGTAAGGAATTCGCTTCGTCTGCAAAAGGGGCAGCCATTTTGTGTTTTTCCTGAGACAGCTTAAATAAGACATTTCCAACCTCTTTATTTTCTAGATACAAAAGCTATGGTCACTTTGGTCCTCATCTTCCCACCAGCCTCTATTACGTGCACATGTGTTGATGTGTTCTTCATATGACAAGCCCCATGAGGACCAACTTTTTTATGTAATTTTAGCAGACACTGATAGCATTGACAATAGCAATAATCCATAGATATGTATGTTGTTGTTGTTTAATCATTTCAGTCATATCCAACTCTTCATGACTCCGTTTGGGATTTTCTTGGCAAAGATACTGGAGTGGTTTGCCATTTCCTTCTCTAGCTCATTTTACAGATGAGGAAACTGAGACAAACGGTTAAGTGACTTGCCCAGGGTCACACAGCTAGTAAGTGTCTGAGGCCAGATTTGAACTCAGTAAGATGAGCCTTCCTGACTCCAGACCTGGCACTCTATCCACTATGTCATCTAGCTGCCCATAACTACAGAATCAGGTGTTAAATATTCAGGGGTCTGCTAGATAGAACAGGAAGAAAAGGCCACTCAGTACCTAGATAGTGAGAGCTGTGGGGAGGTATGGAAAGGAATATTTACCATCCCCCCCCAAAAAAAAACCTCTATACATACTTGAAATTCCATGATTAAATTTTTTATTCCTTTTGAAGGTAACATGAAGCTCTGGGAAGAATATTCTCTCTGAAGTTAGCAGACCGTGGCTCAAACGCTTACTCTGATGCTTACTCCCTATGTGACTTCTGGCTTACCTGTGTGACCACTTAACTAACCTCCCTTGACTCAATTGTCTCATCTGTAAAATAAGGGGGTTGGACAAGGCCTCTGAGGTCCTTTCCAACTCTCTATCTATGACCTTGTTTCAAACCCCGGCCCTGCGGCTAACTGCGTGAGCCTAAGCAAGTCACCCTCTCTGGGTCTGTTTCATCTGAATGTCAACGTTCTCTATGTTCCCTAGGAGCTTTAAATCACCTTCTTCACATCCAGAAAGATAACCAGACCCACATCTACAGTGGCCTAACTGAGGCAGGGGATTTGCCTCTCCAGCAAATTTTCAAAGTACTTGACAATCCTACTTTGGAAGGGCCAGAGTGCCGAGGCCCCTAAAGGAGGCCACATTTCAACAATCTCTCTGTAAGAGTGCTAAACCTGGGATAAGAGCCCCTGCTCTGCCTAACTCGAGGTCCCTGTCCTCCCTTTTCTATAAAACGAGGTGAGAGGAGGGATTGGACAAAATATTTTTAAATTCCCCTCCATATCTAACAGTCTGTCAGTCTACAACATCTAGGTTCCTTCTGCCTCCACCCCAGTTTAGTTCAAATTTCAGCAAGAAATGAATGAGGTTTCTTCTATGACTTTGCACAAGTCACTTCCTCTCTCTAGGGCCTAGTTTACTCTTCTGTAAAATGAAATTGTTGGGTCAGCTGATCCAGATCTGAAATTATACTTTGAGGGCTTGAGGGAGATTGATTTCAAACCCTCTTTCAGCCCTCTCCCCAAAAGCAACTATTTACTGTCAATTAGACCCACTATGCCCCCAAACCCCAGTCATCAGGCTTCTGAAATGCCAATTATGAAGGAACAACAGATGTAATTCTCAAGGATAAAATAAGAAGCAACCAAATTGTCCAATTCCTTTTGGACAGCCTTCATAGCAATAGTATTCTAGGGTCCTAGGGTCTCTGTATTCCCCAATAAGGTGGTATATACACACACACACACACACACACACACACACACACACACATTCATACACATAAAAACATACACTCACACACATATACACATACTCATACACATAAACACACATGCACACACATGCACACTCACATACATACATATACTCATACACATAAACACACACACTGACACACATACACACACTCATACACATAAACACATACACTCACACACATGCACACTCACATACACACTCATACACATAAAAACATACGCTGACACACATACACACACTCATACACATAAACACACACACACACATGCGCACACACACACACACATACACACACTCATACCATAAACACACACACACACTCTCTCTCTCACACACACACACACACACACACACACACACACACATCAGCCAAGGCTGTGTTTCATGCTACTTGCCCCAAGTGTGGTCAATGGTGCTTGTCCCATGTGCAACAATTCTAGTCACTGCTCTGGTAATAACTTACAATGAAATGAGGTGTACAGGTAGAAGAGGGGCAGCTAGCTGGCACAATGGTGAGAGCCCTGGGCTTAGAATCAGGAAGACTCTTCTTTCTAAGTTCAAATCCAGCTTCAGACACTTATTAACTGTGTGACCCTGGGCAAGTCACTGAACCCCGTTTGCTGTATGAAGAGTCAGATGTGACTGAAACAACCTAACAACAGCAGGTAGAAGAGGTAATGCCAGGCAGGGGGGTGTCAATGAAAAAACAGATTCTTTCATGATGTTTCCTAAGGCCAGCCTGAATATACTCCTTGCTTATTTTCAGTTTCCTTCACTTCTGCTATAACTCTGAAGTAGCAGTAGAACTGTTACGGGCAAGAGTCCAGAAGTAATAATGGAACACAAGGACTTACTTCCACTTTAAAACTTGCCAATCCATTAGTATGCTAATTATTTAGCAGTATCCTTCATACATTACACAGAAAAAATGTAAGACCAGCATTACTTTAAGGCTTCTATCTTCCCCAGTTTTCTGTCCATTTTGTTTCTGTGTGTCTTATTGTCTAGGGTAAATTACTCTTGTTACTTAGATGTGTTTGAGAAATCCTGCTGGTGCAGATCTCTGCTAAACATTTCGCTGCAGCTGATGTATTCTCATCTCTGTGTGCTCTGATTTTGGTGAGTGGTACGGCTTCCATCATGCTGACAGTTATTTTGAAAATGCAGACCCTGGAGTAGGAGTGCTTCTGAAAGCTAAAAAGGAGAGCTATGAAACATAAAATAAATCACCAAAAAGATTGTCAACTTAAGTCACCCCAGTCTAAAGAGGACAGACTGTCAGAAAAATGTAAGATATTTCCATTTATCATTACTAAAGGGGCAGCTAGGTAGCACTAGTGGATAGAGTGCTGAATTTGAACTCAGGAAGACTCATCTTCCTGAGTTCAAATCCAGCCTCAGACACCTCCTAGCTGAATGACCCTGGGCAAGTCACTTAACCCTGTTTACCTCAGTACCTTATCTATAAAAATGAGCTAGAGAAGGAAATGGCAAACCACTCCAGTATCATTGCCAAGAAAACACCAAAATGGGGTCATGAACAGTCAGACATGACTGAAACAACACAACAACAGTTGTAACTAGGAATTTGTTCACCTAGTTGAGGCATCATCAGAGCAAAGGACAATCTAATTGGAGGTAAATGCCAGAAAAGGAGACAGCCCATTCTGCTGGGGATTGCAGGGTTGGGGGATATGTGGAAGGTTTAGAGAGAGGGACATCACCAGGCAGCTAGGTGGCGCAATGGATAGAGCACCAGTCCTGGAGTCAGGAGGACTGAGTTTAAATCCAGCCTCAGACACATAACACTTACTAGTTGTGTGACCCTGGTCAAGTCACTTAACCCCATTGCCTAGCCAAAAAAAAAAGAGAGAGAGAGAGAGAGGGACATCACAACACCAGGACCATGGGAGGTCGCTACCCCAGGCTAGGGGAAGAATCAGCATCAGGATAAGTGGTATAGGAAGATGGAAGAGTGAAAGTTGTTGATTCCAGGGATGGTGGTCCACTGATGTCTCTAGGGAGGAAATACACCCCCTTGACTCCCCTATATTTCATAACCATCCTGGGCCAAAGTCCTGGTGACCCCATCCCATTTATGGCTCTGATTTCCTGTGCTTTATCACACAAACTGTTTTCACTAGCTACATTATTCCTTGTTCTAACTAAAATAGTACTTATGATATTCTTCCAAATGGGCAACAAAATGATTTCTCAGAGAACTTTCAGACAACTAAAGCATTTGGTTAATTGAGTAGTGGTAAATGTTCCCAACTTTGTGACGCTCCATTTCCCAAATCCATACCTTTGCACAGTGGTGTCTAGTATCTGGAATGTATTTCTTCTTCACCTCCATCTTCCTTCAAAGTATAGTTTAAATGCTACCTGTTACCAAGAGATCTTTTCAGAGCAACTGTTAATGCTCTTCTCTGCCTCTCTTTCTCTGCCTCTGTCTCTCTTTCTCTCTGTGTCTCTTTGTCTCTCCCTCTCTGTCTGACAGTCTCTCTCTGTGTCTCTCTCAATTCGTACTATATTCTTATGTGTATACTTGTATTTATTCATCTGTGTTGAAATTGTATTAGTCCAGTAGAATGTATGCTTTTTAAAGGCAGAGAAGATTTTATTTGTCTTTGTATCCTCAGCACCTTTTAAAAAGTCTATTTAATTGAATTGAATACTTCTAAAGCAACCAAGACATGTGTCGAGTATACATCTCTGCTTGAAAGATGATGCTTTCCAGGGGCCAGTGAGAATATTGAATCTGTCCCTCTATGAATTAAATATTTTAAAAGGCAGAAAAAGCCTGGTAGAGCAGGAAAGGTATAACAAGGAAGAATCTCTTTGATCTCCCATTCCTTCTACGCTCCATTTATTTGTGGTATAATTCTGAATTGATACAATGATTTACTCAAGCAGTGAGACCCTGAAAAATTGCCTATACATTGAGTATTTAGAAACTGAAATTTTAGAGCTGAAAGGAACCATCTTATCTGACTACAACATTTTTACACATAAGGAAACTGAGGCCCAGAGGAGTGAAAAAAAAAAACTTGTCCAAGGGAAACAAAAATACTTGGTGGTAGAACCAAGTTTTGAATCCACATATCCTGACTTGAAATCTCGGGCTCTTTCAATCACACCCAAACTGTAAAAGACATTACAAATAAAGCCATGGTATAATGGAGCTTACTGTGGAACAAATACCTGGAGTAACAAATTTTTAAAATGAAGGATTCTGTTTTAAACAAATTATGTCTTCCCCTTGTATACTCCTACTTTTATCTGTTTTGAAAAGTCTAGATTTTTACACATGAGGATATTTTACAAGGTACACATTTATTTCTGCAGACCCAAAGGGCATAACTCCAAATGGTGTAATAGCACAGGTGCCAAGCTATCTGATATTATCCTATATGAACTTCTAACATTACAGGCATTTAAATTTTCTTTTGCTAACCTGGGGTTTTCAGCTGAAGCAGGCTAAAGTGACAGCCAGTCACCTGTTCCCCATCACAGGTGTGAGTGTGTGTTTGTGTTCCATGCAGACACCCCAGGGAAGGTAGCACTCAAGCTTCTCCTTCCTATTACAAGTGACACTCAACCAAATGTGGATGGTTTCTCCAGAGTGCCATGCTCTGCATATTATGGCTAATGACATACCCATTAATCTCAGACTTCAAAACTACACATCAAAGCCTGTCACAGGTAAGACTCCTAAACACAATGGACCTGTTTCCCTTTGGATAAGAAAATATTATGATAACTACCAACATATTTCATTTTAGTTTTCTCTCATGGAAAAAATCTACTTTATTTTTACTTAATAACTGGCATTTATATAGCAACTTATATTTGACAAAGCACTTTCCTTATAGCACCGTATGAGAGATAGCTGGTGCAAATATCATTTCCCCATTTTACAGATAAGAAACTGAGGCTCAGAGGGGTCCAAGGATTTTAAGAGGGAGTTTCCTCTGCCTCCCTGTACAATCCTCAGCAGAAATGAGCTACACTTCCTATCCTAGGATGATAATGCTTCCCATGGACCTCCTGGAAAAATTCCCAGCTACATTTCTGCTAAGCTATAAGTGGAAATAATGCTGGTAAATGCAAACAACTTACATTTTATAGAGAAGACTTATCCTCTTTGGGTGTGGGATAGCTTAAATTAGCAGTCTTTTTGATGATTTATTTTTATGTTGCAGGAACTTTAGCCATCATGTAGCCCAACCTCTTTATGTTACAGAACAAGGAAGCTGGGTCCTAGAAAGGATTAAGTCATTTTCCTATGGCGACTAGAAAGCAGCAAGGCAGGGCTTCTGATCTAAGACTTATGGTTCACGCCGCCTCCATCTGTGACTTGTCTAGCTTTAAAAAAAAACCAACCAACTTATAAAAAGAGGCTATTCCTTGACATGGCATCGATTATCTCCCATGTCTGAATGTGATACAGAAGGTCATGTTTTGAGAATGTTAACATTGTTTTTTTGGCCCAATGGACACTATTGGAGACACTATGACATAATATAGAAAGAGCATATTATACTTAAAATCAATAGTCCTAGCTCCTAATCCTGCCCCAGCCACTCACTAGCTGTGTGAACCTCCAGCAACTCATTTAGCTGATGTATCTTAACAGGTCACTTCTGAACTCAAAAATCTTCAGTGATGCCCATTTGCTGCTAGAACAAAATACAAACTCCTCAGCTTGTTATTTCAAGCTCCTCTTTGCAATCTGGCTCTCACCGATTTTCCAGACTTGTTTCACGTTGCTTCCCTCGTACACTGTCTATTTCAGTCCAACCTGCCTGCTTGCTCTTTCCTGATCCCAGCTCTCCATCTCCCACCTCCATTACTGTATGCAGACTACCGTGCATTCCAGAAAGGCATATTTTTCTCACCAGCACTCCTAGAATCCTTATCTTCCTTCTATGCCCAATCTAGGCATCACTTTCTCCTGGAAAGCTTCCTTGATCTTCCTCCTTGTCAATGCTACCTCCTCCTTCAAATTACCTTGCATTTACTTTTCCCTATTAATGCTATATTCAGTATTATATCCTCTTAGTAAAATGCAAGCTCTTTTGCTCTTTTTATTCTTATTGCCTTACTCTTTGCAGCTACTTAATAAATGCTTGTTAAATTGAATGGAAATGGACCTCAGTTTCCTCATCTGTACAGTGTAGATGATAATACTTGTACTACTTAACTAATGGGGTTGTTGCAGAACTAAATTAAACAAATCATATGAAAGCGATTTGTGACTGAGGTCCAAGATCATTAGAGCACCTATAAAGGTCAAGGAGGTTCGATGGGGTCAGGGCCTGGACCCATGATTTCATTTGTATAGGGAACTCCCACATGAGGAAAATCCTTCTATCAAGGAGTACCTAATCTGGGGTGTGTAAATTAGTTTTATTTTAACAATTGTAATTCAATATAATTGGCTTACTTTGTAATTCTATGTATTTTATTTTAAATCCTATGTATTTTAAATTATTTGAAAACATTATTTTGATGTAATTGCAACTGTAAGCACTTAACTTCCACTTTCCCCAGGCAGCTCCCTAGGACTTACTTATTTAGTCAATGAGATCTAGAGGTTCCCATGCTTTGCTTATTTGCATTCAAAGGTTATATGTCAAATGTATTCTATGTGGTTTACATTAAAGTGAATTAAAGTTAATTTTGTTTTGAGAACTTTTTGCTTCTCATTTGTTATATCTGGGAACATAAAGGATGATTTAGGAATTACTTTTCTAGAGTGTTAAGGGATAGGGATGAATTTGGGGAATTCTTGTATGTTTGAATTGTGAATTCATAGACAAATGAGATACAAAATAAAATGCAAATTGGTATTTATTCTTTAAAAGTCAACTAGTCAGGAGTTTTGATAATATGACTACAATGGCTATTTTACGAATACTGGGGCAGGAGTAAACCAAATGTTGGTCATGAGCTTGACTCTCTTGCAATTCCAATCCATGTGAGTTTAGTTCTGATTTGTAAAAGCGAAGGAACTAATCTCAGAGAATCATAAGATTCCAGCCTGGAATGGATATTGGAAGAGAGTTCACAGTTGCCTCTAGCCCCTGACTTCATAGCTGTAACATCCCAGACTAATGAAAATGTAGTTTATCACGCCTTCCCATCCCATTCCACCCCCGCCCCCAGCTCCAGAGAAGCACAGGATCAAGATTTATAGATGGACAGGACCTCTAAAGCCACATAGTGCAGCATTCTCACTTTACAGATGAGGAACTGAGGCCCATGGAAATTAAATGTCTTGACAAAGGTCACATAGGTGGTAAGTATCATTAGCTCCAATTCCAAATGCAACACTATTACCACTGCATCAAGCTATCTCCAAGATGGCATTGTCCTTGGAAATGTCCCATTTCAATATCATCAACTGGTGGAATATTCATTTTATGACTGACTTAAATTTCACAAGCTACAGTTCAATTCCATTGTTCAAGTTTCAGTGAAGTTAACAAGTGAAGAAACAAAGTATTATTACTATTAATAGTAGCTTCTGACATTCCTTTAAGTTTTTCCACAGAATTTTACATATTAATTATCTCCTTTGAAAAAGACATACTATCCAACCTGCCTTCCACCTTTCAAATAATAGAAGTCATATTGTTATTATTCTCTTGACCAAGTCCAGTTTAGCCTTTCCTGATGGTATACATATATGTGGTTATGTATGTATATGTACACATATATTATGCATATATATTATATACACATATATTAACTGGTATGTGCATTATATGTACATCATAGGTATATGGTATTGTTTTATATATATCTATATAGAGAGAGATGTGTATTGCAAATATGTATGTGCATACACACACATATATATTACATACACACCATATTAATGTGCATATACTATGTTGGAATATGTGTGTGTATACATACCAATAACAAGTCCAGTCTCTATCCGTGTATGTGTATAGAGGTCTCAGTATATAAACATACTTATATACATACGTACGTGCTGTATGTGGATTTAGGAAAACCCATCCAAACTCTTGAGTGACAGCCTGTTCTTTTCCATGCCCTTTGCTGTAGCCCACCTGTGAGTAAAGCAGCTCTCAGTGAGGAGATGAATCCAAAAGGAGGGTGGCCTCCTGCCTCCTCAATGCCACAGGGCTATTTATAACTGCCCGGGATCATGCTCACTTTTTAGACCTGAACCTGCTCTACCGCTGACTCACAGACATTTGTTATTCCCATGACACTTCATTCTTTTCATCAATACAATAAGGATTCATTTGTTCACTATTGTGAGGGAAGGCACCAAATGTGAACTTTCCATAGAACCAAAGCAAACCTTTTATGCACCCAAATGTTCCTATTTTAACCATTTTCTATGGTTTTTTTCTCCCTAAAATATATCACAGACAGGCAGCATTGGCTGGTGAATCAGAGCTGGCCTCTGAAGGTTGGAAGATTTGGGTTCAGATCCCACTTCTGATCCACATTGGCCCTTACCCTGTGCAAGTCACTTAATCTCTGTTATTGTTGCTAAGTCATTTCAGTCATGACCAACTCTCTGTGACCCCATATGGGGTTTTCTTGGCAAAGATCCTGGAGTGGTTTGCCATTTCCTTCTCCAGCTCATTTGACAGATGAGGAAACTGAGGCAAACAGGGTTAAGAGAATTTCCCAGGGTCACGTGGCTAGTGAGTGTCTGAGACTGAATTTGAACTCAGGTCCTCCTAACTCCAGATCAGTGCTCTATCCACTGCTCTACCTAGCTGTCCCCACTTCACCTCTAAGTGCCCCGAAGCAATTCTCAAAGAGAGAGGGAACAAACCTTTATTAATCACCTATTAGTTACCCAGCACTGTATTAAGCACTTTACAAATATCTCAGATCCTTACAACTCTGGGAGGTGGATATTATTATGATCTCCATTTTATAGTTGAATAAACTGAGGCAGTGAAAGGTTGTTACTTGTCCAGGGTCACACAACTAGTGTCTGAGGCTAGATTTGGACTTAGGTCTTCCTGACTTCCTGTGCTCTCTCTAACCACTGAGCCACCAGTTGCTCAAAGCTATAAGTTGTAGAGTAGGTGTGGATCTAAATTGGTGAGGGAAGTTTCCATCATGGAAATTTCATTTACCAATGAAATGCCTTGTCCAGTCCAATAAAATAAAATGTATTCTATGCTTCTGCCATCCTTAACTGGACTATACTGAAAATAATCCCTTTCTTAATAGCAGTATCATAATTATTGAGAATCGTTGTACTGTCTGACCTAAAATTCAATGATGCTCTCCCTCAGAGATCCATTCGCTATATATGAATTTTTGCCTAAACTTTAAATTGCCCTAAATTACTATGTGGTTTTAGTTCCTGTGCTTATGTCTTCCTCTTTCTATGCCATATGTCATTTCGCACTAGTGTTTAATAAACATTTGTTGATTAACTTATCTCTTACTGTTGTTAATAAGTTGATCTATGTCAGCCTCCATCTTATTCCCCTGGCCCCTTCCTAATAGATTATGGAATTTAGAGCTGAAAATTACCTTAAGGGTTATCAGGCATATCCCCTTCATTTTACAGACAAGGAAACTGAGACCCAGAAAATGGAATCTGGCTCCCCTCAAGTGTCACCACCTCCTTAAAGAGGCCTTCCCTGATTCCCCCAGTTGTCTGTGTCCATTCCCAATTGATTGTGTATTTATTCAGTCTGTATCCTCTCTCTGAACATGGTGCACTCCCTCAGTAGGAATATAAGCCCCTTGAGGGCAGGGACTGTTTCATTTTTCTAGCACCTTGATCTGGTACCGATCAACAGGCACTTATTAACATCTATTATGTTCCAAACACTGAGACAAAAATTAAATAGCCCTTGCCCTTGAGGAATTTAGAATCTTTCAGTGAAGTTAGCAGATGCATAATTAGGCATATGCAAAATAAATACGAGATAAATAGAGGAGAGAGGAACTAGCAAATAGGAGGGACACCAGGAAAAGCTTCACATAGAAGGCAGAATCTGAACAGAGACTTAAAAAAATTAAGGGATTCTAAGAGGTGGAGATAAGGAAGAGGTGCTCTCCAGGTATGAGGACAGTCAATGCACTTTACTCTTCCTTTTCTCCACCTCTTAGAAGGAGAAGGAAGATGAGAGTGTCCTGTCTGAGAAACATTTTGCTGAAGAGTACAGTACAGGAAGAAGAAGAGTATATGATATCATTGAAAAGTTAGCTGGGGACAGGTTTGAAAGAACTTTCAAAAACCAAATAAAGGGGCAGCTAGGTGGTGCAATGGATAAAGCACTGGCCCTGAAGTCAGGAGGACCTGAGTTCAAATCCGGCCTCAGACCAAACACTTGACTCTTACTAGCTGTGTGACCCTGGGCAAGTCACTTAACCCCAATTGCCTAAAAAAAAAAATCAAAAAAAAATAGAAGACCTTATATTGATCCTAGAGGCACAAGGGAGCCAATGTAGTTTACTGAGTAGGGGAGTGACATGGTCAAATGTGTCCTTTGTGGAAAAATGCTTTGGCAACTATGGGTAGGATGGATTAGAGAAGAGAAAGACTAGAGGCAGGCAGACCAATTAAAAGTCTATCACAATAATCCAGTCAAGATTTAAGTTAGTAAAAAGTTTGTCAAGCTTAATTGAATTGAAAGCAGGGATCCCCAACCTAGTGATTGTTAGTGGTCTATCTCTTCCTACGACATTTTCTTGTCAGGGTTAGAACTAGCACAAGAAGGCCAGGACTTTGTGTTTGACAGTAACATATAGCGTGGAGCCCCCATTCTCCCCACAATGGGGCAGCTACCTGAATTTAAAATTCTAGAATGCCTGGGGTGCTTAGTATGCCTAGAATTCATTAAATCTATTCTTCAGCCTCAACACAAGTCTCAATTTGAACTATCTCATTCAGAAAGGCATCTCTCTTAAATTTAAAGATTTTTAGGGAAAGAGACTCCACACTCTCCTTTAGCAATCCATTTCCACAAGACAGAATGCCTGGGGTGTTTAGTATGCCTAGAATTCATTAAGTCTATTCTTCAGCCTCAACACAAGTCTCAATTTGAACTATCTCATTCAGAAAGGCATCTCTCTTAAATTTAAAGATTTTTAGGGAAAGAGACTCCACACTCTCCTTTAGCAATCCATTTCCACAAGACAGCATTCATCACCATTGTGAAGTCAGTGGAAATGGAGAGGGGAATCGCTAGAAATGGTATGGAGTTGTAGTTAAGGGAGCTGGCCTCAGAGCCAGGAAAATCTGGGTTCAGTTCTTCCTTTAACACTGACTTATGTGACACTGGGCACTTTCTTCATCTGTATGAGAGGGATGCTAGTAACACCCTCCTCACAGGGCTGTTGTGAGCATCAAATGAAATAACACACATAAAGCATTTTATATTTAAAGTGCTATCTAAATACATGCTATGACGATGACAATGATATCACCTCACATGTCAATACCCCAGGCAACTCTCAAAGACTATAAATTGTAAGAACAAGTCAGTCTGTCCTGGTAGCAGAAGTTCTTAACTGGGAGTTCCCCAAACTAAGGAAATTATGGGCCTGGTTATATGAATTTTTAAAATGTTGGAAAAGGGAAGTCTAGGAATGAAGGAGAAGAGAAATGTGAGACTAAGGGGAAAATGTTGCTGAGTGATTGTCGAGCTCTCTTTGCCTTATCCTTTGCAATGTCATCTATGGATGGTTGGATCATGCTCCCTCCTCCCCCACTAAATTCAGTATCTGGCTCACAACAATGATCCTATCCCCCTCCTCCACCCCCAGTCTGTGCTCTGGCTAAACATTCTGGTGGTGTTCAACATGGAGGTCCCTCAACCTCCTTAACCCCTCATGACTTCTGTCACTATGCATTGGAGTGATCATACCTTGGAGCTGTCCCCAACCACCTCCACCAATCCCCACTCAAATGGATTTATTTAACCAGGATGCCAAACTTCCTGGTAACTGCTGTCATTATTTGCTATAGTTATCTGTATTTGTGATCACGTCTCACCTGGACTATTACAATAATCGTCTCATTGGACTCCCTGCTTCAAGTCTATCCCTGTGCCAGCCCATCCGCCACAGGCAGCCAAAATGATTTTTCATGAAGTGTTGTCATTGTTTAATCACGTCCCACTCTTCATGACTCCATTTTGGGTTTCCTGGCAAAGATCCTGGAGTGGTTTGCCTCTTCCTTCTCCAGCTCATTTGACAGATGAAGAAACTGAGGCAAACAGGATTAAGTGACTTGCCCAGAGTCACTAGTAAGTGTCTGAGGCCTGATCTGAACTCAGAAAGAGGCCAGGCTTGGTGCTCTATCCACTACACCACCTAGCTGCTACCTAGCTACTCCCTCCCAAAGAATAGGTCTGACTCTATCACCCCCCTACTCAATAAACTCCAGTTGCGTATTTCCTCTTAGATCAAAACTCCCCTGAATTCAAATCCAGCTTAGGCCTGGCACATAGCACAAGCTATATATATAAATGCTCATTCCCTCCTCACCCTCCCTGGTTTGTATTTAAAGCTTTTTACAGCCTGATACCTTCATATATTTTCAGTATTTTAAATAAATTACTTCCCTCCATGCACTCTATGGTTCAACTATACTGGCTTACTTGCTCTTCCTCACATAAGATACCCCATCTCCTGTCTATGTGCCTCTGCATTGATTGTCTCCTATGCTACTTTCTCTTCTTTCCTCTATCTTTTAGAAATCGTGGGTTCCTCAAGCACTGCCTCAGGCAGGAGACCTTTCCCAGGTTCTCCTATATCCCACTGTTGCCTTATCCCCTGAGGTGATCTTCTATCCACTCTGTATCTTCTATGTACTCACTGAAGTACATGTTGTCTCTCCAATTAGAATGTAAGCGGCTGAAGGGAAAAAAAGATTATTTTTGCCCTATCTTTGCATCCCCCATGCTTAGCACAGTGCTGGGGAAAGAGAAAGAGCTTGCTTGCTTTGTTCTTATCACCCAACTCAATTTTAAACTGCATGAAGACAGGGACCTTTTCTCATAAAAACTTTTATCTCCTCCCCTGACCCCTAACATCTAGAAGAATGCTTGGCTTATTAAATGAATGGATAAAGTTCAAAGTCTTCTTTGCCACCACATTTCTACACACACACACACACACACACACACACACACACACACACACACACACACACACACATACACACACCCTACATCAGCAATGTATATTACCATCAGTACCAATTCTGCCCAATCTCTTCCTTATGAAAGGCAGTTGGGGCTCCACAGTCACAGAGCTCTCCAATTCATCACGCATCCACTTACCATTACCACCCCATCTCCCTCAATCTCTGGAAGCCAGATTCTAGAACCCAGTAAATTACTTACAGGTTTTAATCACAAATTCAATATTGATTCTAATATTTCTGCCATAAGTTCTATTTAAGTGATATCTCTTTATTCCAGAATGAATCACTTTTCTCAAAGCCTTCTACAGCCACTTCTTATATGTGAAAATAACAATAGCAAGATTTATAAAGCACTTCAAGGTTTGTGAAGCACTTTACGTGTTATCCTACTTGAGCCTCACAACAAGCCTGTGAGGTAAATTCTAATGACCTCCTTATTTTATAGATGAAGAAACTGGGTCTGTGAGGTTAAGTGACTTGTCCAAAGTCATACAGCTAATTTTGTGTCTAAAGGCAGGATTTGAACTAAAGTCTTCCTGACTCTAAAGCCATCATTCTATCTATCCACTGATCACCTAGTGGCTTCTTCATTATATTCCCCTCAAGTACCAAGTACAGCAAACACCCTCTTTGTGAGAGCCTACAGAATTAATCTGAAAGTAACACATAGCAGCTGGAGGATGTGAGCTGTGCCATTCTTAGTTTCTCAGAGCCCTTCTTTGGTCACTTCCTGCTTCTCATCTGTGTTCCAGGGATCTGAAGTTCCCCGAGCAGTGGCCTCCAGAGAATTTAGCTTGCTATTGCCATGTTGGAACCCAGCCAGGCACTGCCCATTTTGAATTGCTAGAGGTTTTTATTCTCCCACCATCCACCATTTTCTCCTGCTCATTTCCACTTTTTTCTTTGTCTCTTCTTTCTCTGATTCTCCTAATCCCTTTGGTTTTTTTCCACTCCCTTCCCACCCCTCCCCTTTCTTTCCTGTCTACGCTTTAAGCCTAACAGTAGCAGTCAGTGGAACCACTTACCCCTTCCTGTAACAACAGCACTTAGAGATCTGGGAATACCGAACCCTGCACAGCACACATAAGAGCCAGTGTACCCTCCCTTAAATAAATAAATGAATGACTCCAGGTACTCTGCACTGGGAGAGCTTGCACGGCAAGGAATAATGAACAAATACGCAAAGTCAGATTGTGCCAACAGTCTTAATGGTAAGTAAGGGACCTTGTCGATCTGCAATGAGAATGCATTCTCACTATTTAACATTCATTAAACACCCACCGTTTGCTAGGGGCCATAATGTATAAAATTATGTTCATGTCTCTGAATATCATGGATTACTTTAAAAGCTACTTACTTACACATCATACCCCTCAAAAATATTTCACCCCTCCTTATAGCTCAGCACACACTTACTCGGTTTAATAAAGAACATATCTTATTCCATTAAAATACAGCCTAACACCATGCTTTACATAAAGTAAAGAAGAGCTTGATAAATATTTGTTGATTGATTAGTTAATAATATCTCAACATCATTATTTTATTTAAAATAAAATAGCCAGATTGGTACATCAATACACTGTTGATGGAGCTGTAAATGGGACCAACCATTCTGGAAAACAATTCAGAATTATATTAATAATCATTAAACCTTTTGATAGGATGATTCAACTAAATTTAATTCAACAAATATTTTTAAGCACCTACTATATGCAAAGCATTGTGCTAGGGGTTATTGATACAAAGACAAAAAAATGAAATAGTCCCTATCTTTAAGAACTTACTTTCTATTGGGGATGAGGGGTAAGATAAAATATGTTAACAAGTGAATAAATACGAAGTATATATAAAATCATGCGAAGTAATACATACATGTGTGTATACATAGCCATATTATATAGACATTTGAGTGTATGCATATATATGTGTGTGTGTGTGTGTGTGTGTATATATATATATATATATATATATATATATATACCACAAAACATTCATAGAAGCACTTTTTTGTGGTGGAAAGAATATAAATGTTATCGATAGAACAATGCCTGCAGAAGCTGTAATATGCGACATTTTTGAACTGTGGGAAACACTGACTATGAGGAATTCAGAGCAAGGTGGGAAGACTTTAGAGGTGGGAGATGATGATCATATAATATTGCATATACTGTCAGACATGGTCTGTGCCAGTTGGTTTTCCTGAACTGTTTTCCTTTATTTTAAGGGAAGTTTTAGTTGAGATGGAATGGTGGTAGGCAAGGAATATTCAGAAATGACTGCTGCATAAGAACAAAAGACATTAAGAAACTCATTGTAAAATAAGTAAATAAAAAACAAATAAAAAGTGAACACTTCTCTATGTCTAAGTGACAATATAGAGTAGATGTATACATATGCTACCCATCCTAAATCTTACTGCTTCAGCATATAAATGTATTATATTTTCACATGATATGAAATAAATGTCACAGAATTAAATGAAGGAAGACATACATTTTGGAGGGATAGGGGACGGGTATGTGATCTCATCTTTAATATAGAGAGGGTTATATACAACTACATAATATTTAAGGCTGCCTCTAGCTCTATTATTCAGTGAGTCTATGAAAATATACCAGCATGTTTTCAGAATAAGTGGCCATCAAAAAATTGCCACTATTTTTGTCTGGGGGATTGAGTACAAAGGAAAGGCATCCTGGGGGAAAAACTGAGCAGTAATTTGCCCCTGTTTAAACTCTGCTCTCACCCAGAACCCTAGTCCTCAGGACTAACCTACAGGTTAAGCCTTTGTTGTAAAACAAGGCATCAATCTGCTTCTGTTTTCAGGATTAACCCAGTGCACAATATCATTATACATTAAAAAGGTGAATTTTCATGTTCTTATAGCAGTACTATTACAAATGTTAATAAAAATTAGTCCCAACATATTTAATGTTATATACACAGAAAATACTAATAATTAACGTTGATATGACTCTTTATATACATTATCTCATTTGATCCTCACAACAAGCCTGTCAAACTGTTACTATAGATGTTATTAGCCCCATTTTACAGATGAGGAAACTGAGTCTCAGAGAGGTTACCTGCCTTGCCAATGGTCACATAGAGGTTCAGTTCACTTCTTTTTGACTTCGAGATCCACACAAACTTTAACCACTTTGCCATACTACCTGTCAAGTATGCCTAGAATCAAGATATAATATTCCTCTAGAGTTATTTCAAAAATATTTTTCTATTACAAGTTGTTAAGAGAAATTAGGGATATGGTGTTTTGTAAACCTCATTGTAGGAGGCAGCTAGGTGGCTCAGTGGATAGAATACTGTGCCTGGAATCAGGAAGATCTGAGTTCAAATCTGGCCTCCGATACTTACTAGCTATAGGACCCTCACAAGTCACTTAACCCTGTTTGCCTCAGTATCCTCATCTGTCAAATGAGCCGGAGAAGGAAATGGCAAACCACTCCAGTATCTTTGCCAAGAAAACCCCAAATGGGCTCATGAAGAGTTGAACACGACTGAACAAGAAAAACCTCATTGTGCTATACAAAGGTGATCTCAGGTTAATTATGATCCTATTTGGGACATCTCAACCTTTTGAGAGTGATATGATGAAGGACAAATAACCTCCTATATTACAATATGCCCTTCAGTGCTACCATCAAGTTTTGAAAAGTCTGTATCAACCAAGCATGGATCTGGCCAAATATACAATACGTTCTAGCTGGAGGAGAATTCCTGATTGCTCTACTTGTTGTGAATACTAATAAGACTAGAAGCTAATAATGAAGAATTGCCTCAATACTCCCCTTCCCCCAAGGAGTCTAAGGAGCTTTACTATCATTATCTTTTATGATGTCACTACTTTTCAAGGCTTGGTGAAAGTACAGGCTACCTACGTAAGGGGGTCAAACTGGTGAAGCAGGGACAGATCATGCCGTACATAAGATCCGCAAGGGTTCCATTCTGTACTGGTGACCTGCTCTAACCTTCTCTGATGTTCAGACTTCTACTACTTCTCCCATTCTATTGCCACCCCATGCACTCATTAATTCAACAAGGCACTTAACAATTCTATAATAATGTCACATACAGAGAGGTATATATACACATTGTACTCAAAACAGTCTCATTATTTTAGTCACACCTCATACTGAGCAAGATTATGGGCAAGCCTCTAGGGCTCTGTGTTCCTTGGCCTCTATGTTATCTTCCTCAGCTCAGACTTAGACTTAATTCTTTCTTGTTGCTTCTGCTTCATTTTCAATTGTTATCTCTGTTTCTCATCCTAGACAACCAATTTTCTGGCCTTTATTTCTGTCTTAAAGCTTCAGCTTTGTGTTGCTGACACTATTGGTGGCTTAGGAATCAGGTGACCTAAGTGTAGTTCCCACCTCAGTGACTTTCTAGTAAGTCCTCTAACTTCTCTGAACCTCAGTTCCTCATCTATAAAATTAAAGTGGTGGACTAAATCGTTTCCCAGATTGCTTCCAGATCTAAATATATGATCCCATAATCTAGTACACTTTAGCTTTTTAACATGTTCGTTGAGTTTGATTGTTTAGCTATACTATGGGCCCCAAATAACCTCATCTTTATCTATCCTGATAGAAGAGTCACTTTCTCTGAAAAAGACCCACCAAAGCCATAGGGTTAGAAAGCCAAAGGATCTCTGACTAGAACCCTTCTCCTCTAGGTTTCCCTTCCATCTATCCTATGTGTATATTGTATGTGCCTGTTTACATGTTGTCCTCACATTAGAATGTAAGCTCCTTGAAGGTAGGGACTGTTGGCACCTTTATTTGTATCCCCAGAGCTTGCACAGTGCCTGCACACATTAGCACCTAATAAATGCTTGTTGGCTGATCGATCTCTTCAATTTGCTCCGAGTACTTTTACTTCAGAGTTGGACTTGGTCTGACGTTTAGTCTTTCCTAGTACAAGCTATAGCCACCCGCCCTGAGAACAAGAAAAAGCCGAAATGGAAAACTTCCCCCTCAAGATGGGGTTGGGATCAGTAGGTTCTTTACCAAAATGCTTCAGATGAGACTAGTTGAGATGAGGGGTCCAAAGGCAAAAGGCAGGGTTGGTATCAGAAGCAGGAATCAGTACTTGGATCAAAACCAAGTCTGAGGAATGAGTAAAGAGTCATGGTCTGGGGTCAGGCTGAAGGGCTAGTTACCAGGAAATGGTCTGAGTTCCATGACATCAATATGATTTACAGTAAAGAGTATATTGTGAATACACTCGGGTTTTTATGCCCCACCACAAGAGGTTGGTCTCACTCTATAATTCCCTCTATGGCTAATAGCATTACTCCTTAAGGAAACAGCCAACTCTAAAGCAGTAAGAGACATTCCAGCATGGGCAGAGAAGTCCAATTCAATCTGGGACCAGTGCACTCCCCCCCTTCCCTATGCCAGATTCACCCAGAGAATACTTGAAACATGATTTTCCCTTAATCTTTATAGTGACAATAGGATTCAAGGGGTCTGGCTGACCCACTCCCAATACCCTGTGACCAAAGAATCTTGAGGCATCAAAGCTTTTGCCCTCCTCCCTAAAGGTTTCCTGCCCATCCCCAGGCTTTCATCAATCTCCTCTGGGGAGACTCTCCCCTTCCCACCTCCATCAAAAAGGCAGGGGAGGATGACTACCCACATGGCCTCTCTGGTTTCCCTTTTGATCCAGGACTCATTCTTTACCATCTTTCTCTGCCCCATTGATCTTCATCATTGATCTATTCATGCAACAGGAACCTGAGGGGTCAGGGGAGGAAGTAAAAAAGAGCAGCTAGGCACTGAGCCACTGCCAAGGTGTACTTATCTTCTTTGTTGTCCTTTAAATTGTAACTAGACCAATAAAAGGTGCCGATATCTGATCTAGAGCAAATGCCATGCACACAAGAAACACAAGCTCTTTTAAAATCAGTCACCCTCTTCCACAACATAAGAGCACTTCAAAATGCACTGTTGCATAGATTCATTCATAAAAATCTTAGCACTGAAAGGCATTCACTCATTCAACAATTATTTTTAAGTACTGTTTCAGGCTTTGAAGGAGATACAAAGATAATCTTTAAATTGTACCTGCACTCAAATCCAGCCTCAGACACATGATACTTCCTAACTGTGTGACCCTGGGCAAGTCACTTAACCCCATTGCCTAGCCAAAAATTAATAATAAGAATAATAATAAATAAATAAACAGACAAATAAATAAATAAATTGTACCTGCACTCATAAAGCTTACATTCTAATGAGATGTGGCAAATACATAAAGATTAGTACTATGTAATAAATATAAAGTAGCCATACTACAGAAGAAAATATAATAAGAATAAAATACATATATGTAATAGTCTATAAGATTGAAGGTAGGAAAAGCATTTCCTATTGAGGAATCAGGGAAGATTTCACAGAGGGTTTGGGTACTTAAGGGCAGATAGTATTTCAATAGGTTAGGTGAAGGACTAGGAAATCATTTCAGTAAAATGAAATGTCTGAGCACAGACACATAGGCAAAAGGGAGAAGGGCACATGCAAAGGGATGGATAGTCAATAGTCTAGAATAGCATTATGCCTTTAAAAGGAAATGTGATAGAAAGGTGGGCACACTAATGAATTTTTGGTAGAGCTATAAATTGGCCCAACCATTCTGGAAAGTAATTTTTATTATGTAAAAAAAAAAAAGTTGACTAAAGTGTCCATGCTCTTTGATGCAGAGATTCCACTGCTAGGCATACTTCTTAAGGAGTTCGTTGACCAAAAACAGCCCCATATACACCTAAATATTTATAGCAGCACTTTTTGAGTATCAAATGCTCATCAGTTGGGGAATGGTTGCACAAGTTGTGGCACATGTGTGCAGTGGAATATTACTGCTCCGTAAGAAATGAATAAGATGAATAAAGAGAAGCATAGGAAAATCAACATGAACTGATGCAAAGTGAAGCAAGACATGGAATGAGACAAGGCAAAATAAGCAAAACCAGGAACAATAGATATAATGAATGTAATAATGTCAATGGTAAGAACAAAAAAAATCAAAACTGAATCCTGCAAAAACCTAATGACCCAGTTTAGCCCCAAAGATGAGATATTAGAAGGCACCTCTTCTCATTGCTTTGCAGAGATGGGGCATCATAAGTGCGGAACACTGTATATAATGCCAAACTTTTTCAATATTTTAGTTTGTTTTGCTAAACTTTTTTTTCTCTCAGCATTCTGGGAGAGAGGAGAATGAAACACTGGGAAATGTAGATAGTGTTAAAAAAAAAAAGAGCAATAATTTTTTAAGTGAAAGATTGATCAGTGAGACATTTCAGTCTAGGTTAAATGATACAGAGAAGTACTCTTATCAGTTTCTTGGAGTTGATTCTAACAATGCAAGAAATTAAGATTGCCAAGATTCCTACTAAAATTGGTTAATATCATGAGCTGGCTCAAGTCAAAAAGCTCAGAAGATCTTATCATTTCCTAAGATAGAGAAGATAGTTTAGTCCTTTGACTCCATTGAGAGAATAAACATTTACATAGTGCCTACCGTATGCCAGGCATTGTGATAATCACTTTACAAATATCTCATTTGATTCTTACAACAACCCTATGAGGTAAGTGCTGTTAGTATCCCCATTTTACAGCAGAGGAAACTGAGGCAAACAGAAGTTACGCATCTTGCCCAGGGTCACACAGCTAATAAGTGTCTGAGGCTGGATGAGAACAAGGGGCTTTCTGTCTCCAGGCCCAACATTCTAACAGCTATGCCATGAGCTGCCTCTGTTTTGCTTATGCAACTTTTTAGTATCAATATTTTCCCTGTCACTGAGGTTCATTTTCCAAGAGTCATTCTTGACTCTTCTCTCTCCAGTATCCACTCCCTACTGCCTCACCCATCAGTTGCCAAGTTCTGCTGATTCAACCTTTTCTACACCTATTTCATTCATCCCCTTCTCTCTACTCACATGGCCACCACCTCAATTCAAGCCCCAGTCATCGCTCCCTTGTACTATTGCAAAAAAGAATCCTAATGGGGTTCTCTGCTTCTTCCCTCTTTAATCCATCTTCCTCACAGCTGCCAAAATAATCTTCTTATCATTTCTCTAATCACAGTCCTTCAGTGATTCCTGTTGTCTCTAGGATGTAATTTAACTCCTTAGTCTAGCATGTAAGATTCCCATGGATCTGGCTCAACCTATCTCATTAGTTTTATTTCATATAATTCCCCATTATGGACTTTTGACCTGATCCATTAAACAACTAGCTATTCCTTGAACTAAGCATTCCATTTCTGGCCTCTTGTGTATTCACACAGGCCAAATTCAGTACCTGGGATTCTTATTTCTGTCTCTCAAAATCCTTCTCCTCCTCCAGTATGCACCTCAAATATCACTTCCTTCAGGAAGCCTTCTTTGTTACCGATTGTTTTAATTCCTCTCTTTTCTATTGTGTGCATGTTGGATTGTGAGTTCCCTGAGAGCACAGACTGTCTTTTACCTTTCTTCATATCTCAGCCATTAGCACAGTGCCTGGAATATAACAGTGGCTCAATAAAAGTTTATTGACTGATTTGTTCAAATACTTTGTGTTTACTTATGTATGTACAAGTAGAATTATATCTTCCAGTGAAAGGTAAATGCTTGGAGGGCAGGGCCTGTTTTATTCCTTTTTGCAACCCCAGGGCCCAGTCAGTACACTGCCTTTTACATAGTAGGAACTTAATAATACTTGTTTGAATTGAACAACAAAGTTGTGCATTTTTAAAGTTTCAAAGAGCCAACTTGCTCCTGTACCATATATTGCAGGATCTGTCCAACACAGATGCCCACATATACAGCCACTCACTGCAATGAAGGCATAAGGAAAGATAACCCAGGATCCAACCATTTGGTCACCACAGCTGCACCATACTACCTCATCTCAGCCAGACTCTCCATCTACATTCATACCATTCATTCTCACTGCATGCTCTTATTACCACTACTATAGGCGCAGTCAAATTTTTTAAAATGCATTAACTCCCAAATACCCTGCTGGAAGAGCCATATCAATCAGCCCTGACTCCATTAAACTATTCCAAGGCAGTTGCCTTGGGAGGCAATGGTTTCTGCTCATTGGAGGTCTTCAAGAAAATTGCAGATGACCACTTCTTTGGTATACTGTGGAAGGGATTTTTGTTGAGGTATGAGTTGAACTAGTTAGCCAATGAGATTCCTTCTAACACCGAAATTCTGTAATTCTAATTCTGAATCTTCTACGTGTTCCAAAAACCATCAACTGTTCTCTCTCACACCCATATTCACCACAGCGCTCCATTCTTTCTGCTCTCCTGGCAATATTTCCCAACTAAAGTCCATCCTCCCCCATCATCCCAAAAGAGGAGAGTGTATACCCCTTGGCATCCCCAGAGGAGGAAGGGAATCCATCTGGTTGGTTTCCCTGCCTCAAGTCTCTCCCCTTTCCAGTTCATCCTCCACTCAACTGCCAAGCTGATCTTCCACAAGCAAATATCTGAAGCCATCCACCAGGGCACCCTCCTACTCAATAAACCCTAGTGGCTCCCTATTAACCTCCAGGATCAAATATAAAGTGCTTCATTTGGCTTCTAAAACCCCTTCACAATCAGGGCCCTTTCTATCTTTTCTAGTCTTATACTTTACTCTCCTCCCTGCGCTACAAGCCAATAACACTGGCATTCTTTCTGCTCCTTCCACACAACACTCCATCTCCTGACTGTTCATTTTCATCAGCTTTCCACATGCCTGGAATGCTCTCCTTCCTCCTCACCTCTACTTCCTGGCATCCCTGACTTCTTTCAGGACTCAGTCAAATCTTACCTTCCACCAGAGGCCTTTTCTGCCCCTCCCTCTTTTAGTGCCTTCCTTTTGAGATTACCTTCCATCTCTATGTACATTATCTGTATGTACGCTGTCTGTATCTCATATACACCTAATTATTTACATGTTTCTGTTTCCATTAGAAGAGACATCTGATCCTTGAGGGCAGAGACTGTGTTTTTGTGTTTCTTTGTATTCCTAGGTGATTAGCACAGTGCCTGGCATTTAGAAAGCCTTTAATAAATGCTTGACTAAGAAGTGTTTTCCTTACACAATAGTCTCTTGCACTGTATTTTTGCTGGACTAGGGGGTCATGGCCTCCTTAATGAGTCTCTGTCCAACATTATCTGTATCCTCTTTTGAATTCCCATTTCCTGAAAGTCTGAGCAATGCTAAAAAACCATTCCAAT
This sequence comes from Phascolarctos cinereus, assembly GCF_003287225.1. Taxonomy (NCBI): domain Eukaryota; kingdom Metazoa; phylum Chordata; class Mammalia; order Diprotodontia; family Phascolarctidae; genus Phascolarctos; species Phascolarctos cinereus. Next base: position 146,387,225 of record NW_027555847.1, read on the forward strand.
CAGTCCTCTGGCTTCTTTGATTCCATTAAGGTTTTGATGACTCCTGCACCTTTTCTTACTGCTTCTCTTTCCTCTGCCTATGACAGAAGCCAAAACACAACAGTCTTGTCCACTGTCCTCACCCTCATACACAAGCCCCCAGGCACCCTCTTCAAAGCAAGAAAGACTTTTCAGCTCCATCTCCCTTTTAGACTTTGTCTGAGCACTTTATAGTTCCTCTTCCTAAATGACCCTGAAACTGAGTTTGTCCTACTGCAGTAAAATCATGAAAGTGATCTTGGACCCACCTCTCTAAACCTCATCCAGGAGAGGTGTATTTTTCTGGTTTTCCATATATGTGAAAATAGTGCTGCCAACCAACCAAGACCGATGACTGGAGTCATTTCGTTGAAAATATAAGATTGAACACGACAGTATAGCCACACCCTGGGAAACCAAGATCTTCTACTTACCTACATAGACCTAGTTCCTGTACTCTCTGGTCTTCTTTCAGGTTTTCATCTCCTGTACCAACCTGGAGACCACCAATAATCTTGAGCCAGATGAACAGAGGCTTTATAACTGAAGCTTAGATCATTTCATGTCCAGTAATGTCATATCTGAAAAGCCTGCCATAGTCAGTTGGCTCCCAGTTGCACAGACTAAGCTCTAACTTGCCTATCCAACAGTATCCTCCATTCCTCTTGGTTCCAGCCTAGACCGTGTATCCAGGGTTCCTGTCTGTTGTACAAACATTAAGTCACAACCTCCCTGGGTCTTTCTTTCCTTAACTGTGAAATAAGGTAATTGGATGGCCTTCTACTTCTAAACCTAGGATCTTCAGATCCCGTATCTCTCCCAAGTTATGTGAGGGAGGGTGTCCTGCCGACAGGTCTTAGAATTCTTCATTTAAGCACTTATTAAAAAATGTCTATACAAACTTCCTTTTCTCATTCCCAAATGGATAACATCTGGGTTTCTGTATCTCCAGCACCTAGTACAATGTCTCATATACATAAGACATTTAAATGGGTTTTTTTGAATTTATTTAATTGAATTGAGGAAATATGTTATAGGAAGCAAAAAAATCATCCCCCTTTTACCTAGAACAGAACTCACAGCATGTCTTTTCCTCTGAAGGGACACAAATATAATCTCAAAGTGCTGGCTTTCTCCCAACAAAGGGCTTCTTCTTCCACCAAGGGTACTTCCTAGCCAAATGCAGCTCTTCCCCGTCTCCCAATGAGAAATGCCACTCATTCCTGAAAGGGTACAAGGTTGAGTCTGAAAGACCAGCTGATACAGTCCAAGGAAATCTATTATCTTTCTGCTTACCCCAGAAAATGGGCGGGGAACATAATCCCCAGACTTCTGATTCAAAAGGCATGGGAAGGATCATCAAAGTAACCTTTTCAAGGCAATCTGGCAGGCTTATGATTTGTCTGGCCACTGTTTGTAATTCCTACAACTCCTTCCTCAGTTAATAGGGGAATCTGTCCACTGTCTATAATTCCTACAACTCCAACCTCTGCTAAACAGCTCAACAAGAAAGGCAGAAGGGGAGCTGACCCCATGATAATTCAATGGTTATATTCTGACGCCCACCATTAGGCATCCTTTCTTTTCTCTCTACCTCTTAATGTTCATCTGAAAGAGAAGCATATTGCACATTGAAGTTGCAAGACTAAACAAAGATACATAGGTCCATTTTCTGCTTTGTACGTCTCTTAAATATCCCATAAAAGTGTTGATGCAATCAACCTCCACTCCATTTAACTGCTTTCTGGAGTCCTGGTGCCACTAAGTGGCACAGTGGATAGAGTGCTGGACTTGGAATCAAAAAAAGACATGAATTCAAATCCTACCTCAGACATTTACTAGCTGGGTGACACTGGGATAGTCAATCTCTTCATCTCAGTTTCTCCATCTTTAAAATTGGGATAATAATAGCACAATGATATTGTGGGGATCAGAGATTAATTGAAGCCTAACTAGAGGCAGGAAGATCAGTTTCCCCACATTTAAGTGACTTCTTCAACCCTAAAGTTGAAAACACAAAAAGTCAGTCAGAAACCCAGAGGCAATGTGACAGATGGAAGGCAACAAAGCCAGCACCAGCACAGACAAACAAGCTGGTAGCCTCTCAGCACAACCAATAAGGCTCAGTAGCTAGAAACAGCAGCAGTGGAAAACTTCTAGTAAAAGCTCCAGACTACTCAGATAACCACAGTGGGAAGTATGAAAGCCATCTGAACCTCGTAGCACTCAGACTGGGTCACCTCAAGGCTCCTAGATCACTGACATCGTCCTAAAATGCAACAGAGAGCTACGAAGGTCCAGTGCTCCAAACCTCAAATATCCAGGGGGAGCCTAACCCTGGGAGAAAGAAGTCAGTAAAGTCACCACAGTAACCCAGGTTGTGACCAAGCAGGACTGACCACACCACTCAAAAATTTACCTGGCACAAAGACCCAGTTAAGGAACTAAGACTGGAGATGGTGAATTGAAGAAAACATCTATCACTATAAAGAATCGTTGTTCCATACATGATCAAAAATCCAACCTAGAAGGCATATTACCATAATAACTACAAGGATCAAATGAGATTTTATATATACATACATATACATACATATTCATACACATATGTATAATTATGCCCTCCTCTACCATGTAACTCCACAGATCTTCATTTCCTTTTCTATACTGGCAGTATGTCTGCACCTCAGAAGAGATGTCAGGGACGGAGATATAGTTTGGGGAGTCATGAGAGTAAGAGAATTGGTTGAAGGAAATGAGAATATTTAACCGGAGTAAAAGTAGACTCAGGGGAAGGGTGGGAGTAGGGGAGGCACACTAGCTATCTTCAAGTATTTGAAGTGTTGTCACATAGAAAAGGGATTAAACTTGGACTCAGAGGATAAAACTAGGTGAAATGAGTGTAAAAGCAAACTTCCTCATGATTAGAGTTGTCCAAAAGTAAAATGGCTACTTTAGGAAGTAAGCAGATTTTCTTCATTGGAAATCTCAAGAAAAGACAGGATAAACACTTGTCAGTATATTTTGGAGTGGATCCTTTTTCAGGTACAGTCTGAATTAGGTGACCACTGAGGCCCCTTCCAACTAGAAATTCCATGATTTGGTAAATAGTGAGAAGGAAAGAGGGCCAAGGAAAAAAATATTAGTCTACCCACCTTGGAAGGGAGGGAGAAGAGAAAACATCCTAATAGAAACATGTTTATATTTTCCTGCAGAAAAACCCCTACAGTCCAAATAAAGAGTAATCTACTGAAACCTATTCCTTGTTTCTCCCAGTAATCTACTAGCCAAATGCCAGCCAGCTCCCTGGGTTAGTTTGACTTCACATTCCTCTTCTGTCACTTAAAGTCTGTGTCAACTGGAGCAAGTTACTTAGCCTCTCTGGGCTCAAGTTTTCTCATCTGTAAAACAGAATTGGGAATACATATACTACTTATTTCAAAGGCTTGTTGTGAGGAAAGTTCTTTAGCAACTTATATATATTATATATAATTCTATAATTCAAGGGTGGAGAACCTGTGGCCTTGAGGCCACATATGGCCCTCTAGGCCCTCAAGTTTGGCCCTTGGCTGTGGCCCTTCACATAAGTGAAGTTTGGATTCAGTCAAAGGGCTGCACTTGAGGACCTAGAGGGCCACATGTGACCTCGAAGCCACAGGTTCTGCAACATGTTATTGCTATTATTATTCCCTTTCTCCCTGGACAGGTAGCAAAGGCTGAGAGTTCATAGCAAGAATGATCTTAGAAATTCAATCAATGTCAAAGGTGGGAATAGCAATATCTATTTGGGTTAGGCTTCCTGTAGTCACATTCGTCATGAAGTCAGTTCATACTTTTATGCACTATCATACATTCTTAAACTTCCACCCATGCAAACCAAAATAAATTGTTGATAATAGATAACTTACACAGAAATAATGTATGAAGCCTAACCAAAAATCCTAACTTACCAACAGCTATCTTAGTAACAAATATTTTATCCACACAGGCATCCCCATTTTAAATTATCTGAGCTATCACTAAGATTTATTTTGCAATTTGAAGATTCATTGTTTCCAATTTGCATTAGCTAACTCAGGTGATGAGGAGTTCACTCTTTGGATGATGTGAGTGCTTGAATGAAGAGCATTAACTATTTCAGGCCATTAGAATCTCATCTGTTTCATAAAGCAGTCATTTAGGACAGTTCCAATATACAATGTAAATATGATTACTTAATTGAATAAAGGCAGAAAAAATCAAACTACTGCTTGGTATTACAGAGGCAGAGACTGTATAAAACCTTTGAATGTAAGAAATAATAAGTGCTAACATTTCTATAGCACTTTATACACATTCTTTCATTGATCTTCATAACCATGAGACATCAAAAATGTGATTATCATCCTCATCTCATAGATAAGGAAAATAAAATTCAGAGAGTTTAAGTGACTCGGCAAATGGACTTACAGCTAATTAAGGGTCAAAGGCAGGATTCAAACACAGGTCTTGGCTGATGCCAAGCCTAGTATGTTATTTACTGTGGCACAATGACTCTGGAGGGGTAGATAGTATAGTATAAACAAACTCTAAACATGCATCTACCCAATTCTCAAAGTGAAAATGTGTATGACATATCACTTTTCCTTGATATCTCTCAAGGCCAGATCAAATGCTTAAGTCCCCAAATTTTAAGAGATATTTATCATTAGCCTAATTTGTCTTCATGACCATAACCAACAAGCTTTCCTACCAAAGCATCTTGGATATTATATATTAATTATAAACTCCTTTACCAGGATAATTTAATTTATCACTGGAAACACTATGCTTTTAAAAAGACCTATTGGCAGAAATATTTTTGCTAGACTCAATGTGAAATCACATGGTTGTGTCTATAGCATAATTACAAGAAATTTATTTTTTTAAATAGAAATGTAAGCAGCAATTTTATTTTGGGTGAGACAACCCAATGGAAAAAGCACTATTATAATATCAAGCCATTGCTCATTTGATAAAAGGATATGTCAAATCAACTTAAACACACTTCTAAATTAATGGTTCTAAATTAATTAATTGAGTTTGTTTTCCATTTCAGTAACTGGCATTCAGAAAAAACTCACAAAATTTGAATTCATGAAAAGATATGTTTCTAATTTACTCCACATCACCTAGTTTATAAACATTTTAATTCCCCCAACATTCCCCAAATTACATCTGAATTGAGTACAGGTACAGAACTAAAGTATTTTTCCTTGCATTTATAACAAAGGACAAATAACAACAGCAACATAAGTGTCTTCTACTATATTATAAAAATAAATTAATTCAGATCAACAAATATTTACTTAGTACCTGCTACATACAAAGAAAACTTGATTACCACTTTCATAAAGATCTTCCTAGTCTTCTCATGAGTTAAAATATAAGAAACTTAAGTACTCATTTATTCTTGTAGATAAAACAGTGATGAAACAGAAAATTTCTAAAATGAGTTAATTTCCAAAACACAATACCTTCCTTGGACACTGCAGGTGACAATGAAGGGATCAGTAACAGCCACAGAAGTGACCGCAGTCTTCTTCTGTTTTAGAATCCCCCACCCCAACCACTCCACTTTAGAGTTATAAAGAATAAATTTTCTAAAAAAAAGAAGATAAAGCCTTTATCTGGAATTAAATAATTTCAACAATCTTTTTTTAAAAAATAAAGATAAAGTACTTACAGTTATGTCATTATAAGAAGCATGTGTCTATTTGCATTGTAAAGCTAGAATGTAAAACATTTCCAGACTCTTACCAGCACTTCCTTTATTGTGTGAGGGTAAATGAGTTACAGTAATAACCAGAAAATTTCCTGCCACGTGATTCAGACGTCACCCTTAATATAGACTTTAGTAGTTCAGCTTCTATGAAGATTTAAAGGTTAAAGGCATCATAAATTATGCATTTCCTCCTGTGCCATGCCCATAAAAAGTGCTTTCACTGTCAAAGACATTGCTTTCAGATAGACATTATCACTCCTGTGTGTGTATCTCTAAACAAAACATTTCCACTGCATTCATTACTGTTCAGTAGGTGGAAGGAGTAGATTCGTCCATATTATATACTGCTTTTTTAGGAATCCAAAACACTGTTGCAAATAGAAATTAGTAAAGTTTGTTACTCCAGAATATGACAGTAACCAAAATGAATAGTAAAATAAACTTGTGTTTGAATCCTGACTTGGCAGAAGTGGGGAATATAGTTTTTTCTTGGTTAGTCTTACATGGAAGAAATGTAGCCAGATACAAACCCCACACCATTAGCAACAGTTGTGATTTTTCCCCTTCAGTTACTGCCCTGGTTTATATAACTGAACACAACAATCAAGCATAAAATCAAATAAGGAATGCTCACATTAAAAACTCTTCAACTTCAACAAAAGCTGTTAGCAATCCTTTGGCTAACATGCCCAGGTCCACATAGCTTACCTCTCTTAATGTGTCTAACTTCCTATTTGATTTTGCCACAAATCTGGATTTATGTTTGTATGGTGTTTTCTCTATTCTCTTACGTAACTGAACATTCTGAATTTGCAGGAATTTTGTAAGTCCTAAAGCCTAATGCTGTTCTGTTTTTCTGGTGAAAACACACAGGACACTCTAAGTGCACTAAGAGCCACTGACTGTATTCTGGGCCTCTGCATACTTCCCTTTTGCCAGGAGAGCAAGCCAGAAACAAACTACCAAAACTTCAATCACGGAATGACTACCTGCTGAGTGATCCCTTGTCTATTTTGGGCAATGAATGTCTTTGGACAGGTTCTCTGGAGTATGGACCAAACTTCCTTGAAGAAATTCCTGTGTCACAATAGACACACACTAGATAACACCCCCATACATCTAGGGTAGGCTTACAATTAAGTTGAAAAGTTACTAGATCTCATTCTGATGCCAACCTCTTTCTACTTCAGCCCCCCTCCCCCACTCCCATCTCTCTCTCTCTCTCTCTCTCTCTCTCTCTCTCTCTCTCTCACACACACACACACACACACACACACACACACACACACACACACACAGCCTACCCTCAACTCACCAGTTTGGATTTGGCTCGTTGCAAAAATTCTTCCATGTTGTTGGGGGAAAAGGGGAATCCTTGGGGGAAGGAGAGAGAGGGGTGGACAGGGATGGAGTGAAGTGAGGTGAATTAAGGAAAAGTTCCACGCACTAAGGGAGGGCAGGAGGAAGGGCGCAGCAGGAGCTGTGCTACCTCCCGCTGCTGCCTCTGCTGCCTCAGCTCTCTCCCCTCTCCTTATTCCCCTATACCCACCCCACAGTCCTGCCTGGTTCGGCTAGGGTCGGCCCGTCTTTCCCTAATAAGGAAAGTGGGTGTGACACCCGGGAGCCCCAGCTAGAGCCTTGCATGCTCTTGGGCACGCGCTTTCCCCGGAGGTTTTGGGGGGGAGTGAAGGGTGGGAGGGCCAAGACTCACCGGCCAATCGTAGGGCCAGGCTCCAGCCGGCTGACGTCGCTCGGCAAAAGATACTGCAACCATGGACAGCGCCCAAAAGTGAGGGCCAAGGGCCGGGGGCGGCTGCGGAAAGCTCTGCAGCAGCTGCAACCCGCCGCTGTCTGGAAGAGGGAGGGGCGGGGTGGAGGTGGAGGTGGAGGTGGGGGTGGGGGTGAGGAGAAGCAGGCACAGAGAGCTCTCACACAGTCCGCGCCTGGCCAGCTGACTGGCAAAGGTACAGAGAGCTACAGCTAAGACTTAGTGAAGGTGTCTCCGCAGGGTGGACAATTAGGTTCGCTCTGCTAGGCTGGACCTCGCCACGGAGCTCACAAAGGAGGCACTGCCTCCATTGAAAATGGAGATAATACCAGCAAAACAGTAACAACAGTACGGCAGAGCCAAGGAAATTGTGTTCTGTCTCTGGATGCTGTGTGACACCCCCAGCACCTCTCTAGCCACCATAGGTTCTGTTTTCCTCAAATCAGTTAGACTCATAATGTTTTATACATGCGCCAGCCCCTGTTACTGTAAACCTTGCATTTAAGGCATCTTTGAATAATAATATTTATATAGTGCTATAAGGTGTCGTTATCCCATTGAAGCCTCATAACAGCCCTGTGAGGTACAACTGGTATTGTCCCCATTTTACAGAAAAGAAAACTGGAACTCTCAGAGATTAAATGTTACTTACCGATGACCACACATTGAGGAAGCGTGTGAGGTAGCATTCAACATCAGGTCTTCCTTATTCCAAGTCCAACATCCTAGCCACTTTGAGAGGAGGAAACTGATGCATAGTGAAGGAACGAATCTACTCTTGAGTTTGATGTGCACACTTCTTTGAAGAGATAAAGTAACTCGCAGCAAAGAAATGGGCAGAGTTTACAGGTGCAATTTAAGCAGCTATTTGAAAACTGAGCTCAAGGGTTACATTCAGCTGATAAGAAGTGCAGAAGCTGCGGATTGTTTGATGATATCACCTTGTCAGTCAGAATGCACTTCCCTTGCTGACTTAAGTAACCTAAAACCATCCTAGCAAAATAAGCAGTTCCTCAGCCCTTAAAACTGTAAAGTTGGTGATAATTCAAGTGACAACAAATCAAGCAGTATTCCAATATTCTTGATGACACTTTGTGCCCTGGCACTGCTTGACAACTTAGAGAAAGGGAGGCACCTATTTTTGGTTTCTCAGGCTTTAGAATTTCACCATTTATGTCAAGTACTATATTAACATGGGCCTCAGTTTCTACATATGAAAAAATAAAAGCTTCCAGAGTACCCTCCCAGTTCTAGATCCATGATTCAGTGAGATTTAGTGATTCCTTCTGCTGAATACAAAGCCCTCCTCAAAAATCTCTGAATTCACCTCAGTTAGCGTGACTGTTCCTGGCATTCTTATTTTATAGACCTTTTATGCTTCTCTGACCAGATAATAGCAATTACATAAATAACAGATCTTTCTTCACATCAATTAACATATCCTTCCATTGCAGATGGACATGATAATGTGAGTTCCAAGTCTTAACTCCTTCACGACTCCAGATATTAAATGACCTGCCTTTCAAAACAAAAAAAAAAAAGCTCTTCTTATTTCGGTCAATGGTATTACCAATATCCTAGACTTTGAGGCTTAAAATCCTAAAGCCAACTTTGACTCTTCCCTCCCTCCCCTCACTGTTTCTCAGAGGTCTCTCAAATATATCTCATATGTCTTTTTGTTTTCAGGTCCTCATAACAATTAAGCCCTTGTAATCTTATTGTTCTCCTAAAATATAGCTTCCTAACTCACATCCCTGCCTTTTGGAGCCCTCCCTATTAATTTGCCCTATCATCATAATTATTTCCTTTCAATATTATTTGGATCATCTCTTTCCTCCCTGCTCCAAAACTTTCAGTAGTTGCTCACTTCTCTCTCTCCTTCATCCCTCTATAGCCACTCAGTCCTCTCCATTCTTTTGCCAAGGCCTCCAGAATGCATATTTTCTTTTCTATTTCTGGTACCACTAACATTGTTTGAATGCCTATCACCTCATCCCCAGATTGTTTACAGCCCTTTAATTGACCTCCCTCCCTTTAGGCTCTCTCATTTCTGATTCATCCAATATGCTGCCACCATGTTAATTTTCTTAATACACTATTTGGATCAGTTCACTCCTCTCTTCAAAGGCTTACTGTGTTTCCCCATAGTGTATAAGTTAGAGGTCAAATCCTTATGCCGTTTTTCAAGACCTTCTGCTACATGACCTCGAACCACCTTTCTAGGCTTAGCTTTTTATTTGCCAGTTTAAACCCTTTGGCCTAAATAAGTTTGCTTACTCACTGTCCACTGACTTGTACAAGGGAGAATGAAGAGACCAGTAGATTCACAAAAGTTCAGGGTTTGATTACTGGTTCAGTTCTGATATCTGTTTGACCTTGGACTTTTTCCTTTTTGCATCTAAGTTCTTTCATCTGTGATCTAGCTTTGTGTAGGATAGAGTGCTATGGAGTCAGAAAGGTATGGATTTGAATACTGCCTCAGTTACTTGCCAGCTATGTGACCATGGGCAAGTTATTTAACATTTCTCAGTCTGTTTCCTCATCTAGAAAAATGGTGATGATAATTCCTGTATCTCCTGGCACATTTAGGACCTGGCACATAATAGGGACTGGATAAAGTTTGTTGATAGATTGGCTAAATGATCTGTGAGGTCCTTCACAGCTCTCCATTTTAAGGATGCTTAACCAGATTCATGTCTTTGCACATGTCATTGCCTTGCCCTGAAAGCGCCCCACCCTATGTCTCCTTTCCACCTGCTCCCCCTCTATCTTTCTCAATTGTATTCATTCTACTTTCTCAATTATACTGATTCTTCAAGGCCAAGCTCAAGTCCCACCTCTTCCCTCTATGTGAAGTCTTCCTCGGCCACTTCCTGCAAGTGCTCTTTTCCTCATCTGAAGACCTAAAATATTTATTTTCCATATCCTTCACTTGTTACTTAAAACTTGTTTGTTTTTCTTGCTAGTAAGCTTTTCATTGAATCACTTATTTTTGAGTGGAAAGGAAACTCAGATGATACTTAGTTTGACCTCTTCATCTTACAGATGAGGAAACAGGTTCAGAATCAGTTTCATAGCAGCAGACTGGGACCAGGTCTTCCAAATCCTGCATCTCACTATGAATCTTCCCTATCTTGTCAGCTCCATGAGGAGAAGAATCTTGCTTTGTATTTCTAAATATCCCCTCTACTTTCTAGCACAGTATCCTGAACTTAGTGTTTGTTTGATTACGAATTCACAAACAGGCATGCTCACTCACATTCAGAACCTCTGAGTCTACCACCATCAGGCCTATTCCATCATACTGACTAGGGTAGCCACAAGCCTACCTCATGCATAGCTAGGCAGATGGGTGGTACAATGGATATAGTGGGAGACCTGAAGCCAGGAAGATCTGAGTTTGAATCCAGTCTCAGACACTTACTACATGTGTAACTCTGGATAAATCACTGAATTTCACAAAGTAGGTTTCTTCACCTGTAAAATAAAGTTAATAATAGAATCTATATCCTAGGACAAACTGAGATATTTAAAAAGTGCTTTATAATCTTTGAAAGCACTAAATAAATGCCAGCTATTATCACTGTTGGATCAAGCCCACTTCATCATAGAATCTCTCAATCCCTATTCCTTCCATCATTTTTATGAAAGAATTCTGCCAAAGGTTTTGGATTATTCATGGAAATATAGATCTAGTGCTCAGTAAGTCAGCTCCCTCATTTTACAAATGAGGAAATTCAGGAACAGAGGCTTAGTGACTTGCACAAGGTCACACAAGTAATAAGGACCAGAGCCAAGATTTGAACCCCAGTTCTAGGACTTTTAATCTAATACTCTTTCCACTACACCAAACTGTTATCCTTATGTCAAAATACGGCACGCTTTTTATTTTGAGAGGGCAGTAAAAACATATACAAGAGGTGAGAATGGTATCTAATGACTCATCATATTGTCCTGTTTCTGTATTGACTATATCTCAGAAAGGTCTGTTGGTTTCATCTTTCTCACTTGCTGCTTTCAAAATGTAGCATTTTTAAATGATCCCATATAATCAGAGGTATACAGAAATGTATATCTCCTACGGGGACTAAATTTGGTAGTCATACAGGGATAGGGCTTGGTTTTTTTCTGGCTTTAAGGTTGAAAGATATTGAAGTAAGATTCACACATGTTTGATTTTTAAACAACAATTTAACTACATGTTTATGTTTTTATCTCCTTAGTGGATAAGTGCTGCCTACATTGGCAGTGTCAAAAGATCCTATTTTTTTCACCATCTTGACAAGCATGTTTCCTGAATCAATTTTTTTTTAAACTAACCTTTACAGGAAAATGGAATTTACAAATTCCCTACTTGTATTGTGTTGGTACATATGAGATGCTGGAAGAAAGACAGATTATTTGAATTGTTAATATGCATATTAGTGGGAAGCAGTGCCTAGGTTCACTTGGAAGAACACATTGGGATTTAAATGTCCAGACTTTGAATAATGGCAATCAGACCTGCTATACTTCAGTCATTTCTGGGAACCAGAGACATCTTGTACAACACTGCGTATAATTTGAAAGGTCAGCAGAGGGGTAGAAAAGGACTGTTAGTTCTCTGAGTCATCTTTCAAATAAGGCAGTGGCCATAATATCCAGCTTTGTTGCTGTGAAAGATGCTGGGAACTAAGCTTTTACTTAGCATTCTGGTGTAGTGGAGAGACTTGGGTTGCAAATTCTGTAAGAAGCGAGTGACGCTCTCAGTTGCAGTCAGTCTCCACTGTCAATGGAAAAGAAGGGAGAAAGTATTTATATAACACATACTATATATCAGGCACTGTGATAAACACTTTACAAATATTATCTCATTTGAGATCCCACAACAACCCTGTGAAGAAGGTGCTGTTATTATTCTCATTTTACAGTTGGGGAAACTGAGGCAAAGAGGTTGAGTGATTTGTCCCGAGTCACACTACTAGTAAGCATCTGAAGCCAGATTTAAACTCTGGTCTTTCTGACTCTGGGCCCAGTGCTATATCCATTGTACCACCTAGTTGGATTATGTTGAGCTGGGTTTCTCTTCCCACCAGTTTACCTCATTCCTAGCTTTAGAATTCAGACTCTACCAGAAGCTAATGTTCAAGCCCTTCTGGATTCTAATGCTTTCACCTTGTACTTTTTGTTTCCTTTTAGTAAATTCCCATTTAGTCAGTGAAAAATGAATGAATTTTCCACCTTGTAGAACCCTCCGATTGTTTCAAAATTGAGCTCAAATGTCACCTCCTACACAAGTTCATACTCCATCCTCCCAGTATTAATGCCCTCCCTACATCTCTGGAAATTATTTTGTGCTTACTTATCAGTGGTCATGTTCTCCACCCAATAGAATGTAAGATTAGCAGAGATTCTTTCATTTTTGTCTTTGTATCCCCAGTGCCAGGCACATTAGAGGCACTTAATAAATACATGCTGAATTGAATTAAAAATAATGCTACATTTGGAGTGAAAGGACTTGGGTTCAAATTTCAGGTATGTCACTTAATACCTGTGTGACCTTGGGCAAGTCATTTAGCCTTGCTGAACCTCAACTTCTTTATCTGTAAAATGAAGGGGTTGAACTAGTTAACTTCTAAGGTCCTTTCCATTTCTAGATGTATGATCTTATGATCCTATTTCTCTTTTTCCCCAGAAAAAAAAAGGGCAGTGACAACTCAAGTTTTCTATACTGTATTTCACCACACATAGGCCACATTCCATGTCCAAAAAAATTACCAGTTTAGACATATAGTATAAATTCTGTACAAAGAATCGTCTGTGCGAAGATTGTCTTGGGAGGGGGCTACTGGAGATAGGAGGGAATATATGGATTGGAGACAGGTGAAGTTAAGCATTAAAAACCATGTGATGAGTAGAGTGAATTGGAAGAGGATAAGAAACTTACTAATTCTTTGCTCTCTGGGTATACTCCACTTCCAACTCACCATCCGCTGCATTTATTCTTCCCCCTAGATATATACTACCCCCACTCCTTTACCTGACACCTATTCCTGAGTACCTTAGCCACAGTCATTGTTTTCAAAAGAAAATCCAGAGTTATTGATGGGAATGGATAAAATGAAAGTCTAAGACTTCATGTGATTTACAAGATTCAACAAAATCATTCTGATGAAGGTCAAATCTACAGAGGATTGTTTGCTCTTTCCCCACAATGAGGAAGGAAGAAAGAAGGAATGAATCCAGGGGATTTCCTTTTGGCAAAGGGAGAAAAGACTTTAACTCCATACCACTTTACAACTACTCTGGCCCCTAAATGAAAACAAAATAGACTGAATTTTCCAATTAATCCTTTCCAATGGAGTTATAAGAAATGTATGCTGATGGCCACCCTAGAGCCCCAGAACAATAATCAAAGTGTGGCACAGTGGATAGAGTGTGAGTCTTGGAGTCTGGAAGACCTCTGTCTCTTTCTGGCTCTGTTAGGAATTCACCTAATCTCTCTGACCCTCAATTTTATGGTCTATAAAATGGGGATAATAATACCTGCCTACCCACTTTACAAGGTTGTTGTGAAGCTCAACTAAGATAATGTATCTTATTTAACATATTTGTAAACCTTAAAGTACTATGTAAAAGTCATTTGTTATTTTTGTTTATTGGAAATGGTCCCTTAATCAACAACCCTGTGCCTTGCCCTTATCCTTACTGGCCAAGAAGTACTGTGAAATCAGTCTTCCTTCACAAAAATATTTGCATGTATGTATGTGTTTTGAAGACCATAGACTTATACACCAGTTAGTATTTGAGATGGTGTGGAAGGGAAGAGACTGGTCGTGAAATGTCCTATAAGTAACAAACCCCACTTGATTAAGTATTCTACTTGATAAGGGCAAGGCACAGGGTTGTTGATTAAGCAACACTTTCCAGTAAATAATTCCATGGTCTTTTGAAATAATAACAATAAGGATAGCTGCCCATGTACATAGTACTTGAAGGTTTGATGAAGCCCTTTACATACACTGACTTATTTGACTCTCATAATAACCTTATGATCTAGGTGCTATTCTTATCTCCATTTTAAAGCGTCAGTGCTGGTATGGTAGAAAAAGCATTGGATTTAAAGTGAGAGGAACTGTGTTCAAATTATAGTTTTCCCATTTGTCACTTGGGTTAGTTGATTCACCTCTGTGGGCTTCAGTTTCCTCATCTGTAAAATTAGGAAGTTGGATCAGCATCTAGTCACTAGATTATATCTAAACTCTCTTCCAGCTCTAAATCTATGATACTAAGAAACTGCAGTTCAGAAAGGTTGTGACACAGCTAGTGTTAGAAACAGGAAATGGACCAATATATGGGTTCTATGGATTATAGAAAGGGGAAACAATATTTTCTTCATCATTCAAAAGGTGACAACCCTGGGAGCAATTCCTTTTAGCATCTCTTGACTCAGGCAGGGGATGGGCAATCTATTAAATAAAACAATTTGCAATCTATACAGGATCAAAACTATTATTGGTTGGTTGAAAGAAATGATGAAAAAGGTATTTTAAAATAATCTGCTAAATATATATCTGCTGAAATTGCATTTTTCCATTATTTAAATATTTACTTATGTAAATGTGCTGATTCAGCACTGAATAATTAAAACAGATCAGATTATACTCTTTGTAGTACAGAATTTTAAATTACAAAGTAAAGAAATATGAGAGGAATAACTGGAGGGTCTAATGCCCCAAAAGGGGTTCCTTGCCTAGATGCCACCTAGACCTAACATCCTATTATTATAATTTCATGTCTTTGGGTTAATCATTGCCTTTCCTGAGGTGTCCTTTTGTTGTAAAGTAGCTAAAGTGATGGACTTGAAGCCAGGAAAACCTGAGTTGAAATCTTACCTCTAGCATTTATTATCTGTGTGACTCTGGGAAAATCCATTAAATACTGGAAATAATAATCCTTGCAATACTTTTCATAGGGTTGTTGTGAGATTCAGATGTGAAGATGTATGTGTAATGAGAGACTAGCCAATGAAAGCCCAGTCCTAGAAGTGTGTACGATAAGTTCTGCTTGAGGCCAGCCCACGTTAGGGGTTTGGTGAGACTGTTTTTGGAAGTGCATGATGCCATGGAATGCAAGGGTCAGTTCAGAGAATGGGAAGATTTTCCGTGACTTCCTGTCTACTTCCTGAGTGGTGAAGAATAGACTTTCACCTGACTGCTGAGCTACAATGGGGTATACATACAAAAGACAATAACTAATGACAAGCAAGACATGAATCTTCGGTGAGATTCTGGTGGGGG
The DNA here is from genome assembly GCF_003287225.1 of Phascolarctos cinereus. Taxonomy (NCBI): domain Eukaryota; kingdom Metazoa; phylum Chordata; class Mammalia; order Diprotodontia; family Phascolarctidae; genus Phascolarctos; species Phascolarctos cinereus. Next base: position 146,403,033 of record NW_027555847.1, read on the forward strand.
CTTCTGACCTTCTGTTACCTGGTCACCATGAAACTTGGGCATTGCGCCCTATTCTGGTACACTTGCACAACCTGGTGTTTGAATTCATTTCTGAGGAAGTGTGCTCCAAATCTCTGAGGGAGAGTTTCACACAATGTTCTGACAATGCCATTTTAATAAATAAATAATCTTTCTAAAAGCTAATTGAAATCTGACTGATATTAATAGGAAACCCACTGGTGGGAGCTCATGAATGACAGTACTACAAAAGCCCATCTACTCAATGATATTTCTAGATTCCTGAGGGGAGAAGTACTCATCCACCTTCTAGAGGCTCCAACCTGTGAATTCAAACACCAGCTTCTGCAAGTGTACCAGAATAGGGTGCTATATTTAGATATTCATATAGATGTTCGACTCATTTGTAACACTAAGTTTTTGTTGAAACTACAGACATTTTCCCACATGAGCTATCTTCTGTAAAATAGAGATACACTTATACTACCTACCTTACAGTGCTGATATGAACATATGTTGTAAGACTGAAAGTGCCATAGCAATATGGCTTATTACCTTATTACTTTGTTAGTCTACTAAGAACCACTATAATCAGAGCTTCAATTCACTTCAACAACAAACATTTATTAGGCATCACCTGCCAGGGGACAAAGACAAAATTAAAAGGTCTCTGCCTCAAAGCACTTGTATTTTACTGGGGAATTTAGGGATAAGGACTGGTCCTATTATTTCATTGGCATAGGGAACTCACAGATGAAGCAACTCCTAGAACAAATGCAAGTCAGCACCTTTTTTACACCTTGTAGTCTCAGAGAGTTGCTAGAGCACTAAGAGTTTAAATAAATTGCCCCAATGTCAAGCAAACCACAGTGTAGCAGAACTAGGGTTTGAATCCAAGTCCTCCTGGCTTTTATTCACCATACCAGAAATGGCAAACACACAGGCTTGCCAGCTGTTCTCCAATATGGCCAGAGCTAGATTAAAATGCAATTGGAAATATTTAACAAAATAAATAAAATTGCAATAGAACATAGATAATGTTAACGTGTGGCTTTCTAAGTCAATGGCTACAAGCATTCTTATGTATGGTTTAGTGACCCTCTTTCTATTTGAGTTTCATACCACTGCTCTATGCCGCACTGCCTTTCTTCAAGGGGATGTTAGGGGTGGGGAAGAAAGGAGAAGGAATATAGACCATGAGAAAATGACCCTTTTCTCTGAGTCTATATTATCTGTATCATTTCTCTATGTTTACAGCAATTATGATATTTTAAAACTATAGGATTCTGAAAGACATCCCAGCTGGCATCTCAATCAATATATCATCAGCATAAAGAGGGAAAAAAATAGATTGAATAGACAGGTCTCTCCCATTAAAAGTTATCACCATTCCAAAGTGTGTCTATCATTTCCTGTCTAGTAATAGGTTGGAGATGTTCAAGATAATAAGCTTTAAAATTTGAAAAGAAACCAACTTGGTCTTGAGCACTTGAAAGAAGAGCCTTGTTCAAAAGGCTGAAGGATTTAATGGGAAAAAAACTTTTTACAGCAGAAAGGATAGAACCCAGGATAAGGCTACATCAGAGGTGGGGGACCCTTTCTTCATTAGAAGGCACGAACTATTATATATTATGCAACACACTGTCATGGACAGTGTAAACTATACATGCAGTACAAAAAATTTGACTACATTTCCCCGTGATCAAGGCGTAGATATGGACCCTCCGAAAGGGTGCATTTCTTCTCTTTTTCTGCCTTGACTGGTCCTGCTATTTTTATTTCTTTTTTGCCATTGACTGGACCCTGTTAATTTGTTCTTTTAACAGATTTTAACATATTTTAATAAACTCAACTGCCAAGCCCCACTCTATCCCCCACCCCAAAAAAAAAATACCACCAGGTGTCTCCTCCGAGCAACGTGGTTTGAGGAAAATGACAAGGCTTTTATCCTGCCTGAAATCAACTTTAATTTAGGATTTTTTTCCCATTCTTTCTCTGTAAGCACAGTACAGGCAATTTCACTATAACAAGACATATGAATTCCCTCCCCCCAAAAAAAAAGTCATGATACTACACAAAATTACACAGAAACCACAGGGCTCATGGGGAAAATGGGGTTGGGGACACAATGCTCAAAAACTTCTTCAATGACACATAAAACAAAGCATAAGAACAAAATAAAACAAGAACAAAATAAGAACAAAAATTAAAATGGTAGCATAGCTTTTTGCATGCTAAATGGTAAGGAAATACATGAATACTGTAATAAACAGGGGCAGCACCCGCAGTTTTGGGGGAAAGGGAAGAGGCAGCGAGGCAGTGAGTTGGGCAGGCCTTAGACTGGGGGCCATGACGGAAGTAAGTGGAGGTGTCAATGGCGCAACCAGCCCTCCTACTCACACAGCTCCTGCTACACCAGAAGATATTCCACATTGGGGGAGGGGCGAGATGGGGTGAGAATTTGAAACTCAAAATCTTGTGGAAGTAAATGTAGAAAACTAAAAATAAATAATTTTTTTTAAAAAACTGTGAAATGGAAAAAAAACCAATTACTTTTGGGCCATCCAACCAATTCTGAAAACTTCTAAATGTATTATTGTCTAATCCTTATTGTTTCATCTGCTACACAAGGATATTATGAGATGCTTTATCAAAAGCTTTGCTAAAATAGAGGCAAATTCTATCCACTTCATCACTCTTATCTGATATAACATTTTAGTAATTCTGTCAATAAGGGAAGTAAGATTAAAAAAAAATTTTAAATAAATAAAAATAAAAAAGAAGATATTCCACAAATACAGCATTTTACCTTGATACAGACCTGAAGTTTGCTTGTGGAAATGGGCACAACAGTTGCACGTTGTGAGGTATTGTGAAGCGAAGCAGTTTTCTGTATTCTCTGTTTCTTGAGGAAGGAGTCTTGAAGAAGCACACTTGAAATTCAGGTTAAGTTCAGAATATTCTCTAATATAGTAATTGCCTTGGAACAAGTTCACCTTTTTCAAAACGTGTTGTAGCATGTATTATTTCTAATATATAGACTGCACTAGGTCTTGATTATTTTAGCTTATTGTATTTTAAGGCACCCCTACTCCTGCCAGTTCTTGAAGCCCCACCCCTCCCCCACTGTTACCCCTTTCCCTTGTTTCTGATTTTTACTTAACTTACTAGTTCCTTTTTCTTGCTTGCTTTTATCTAGTCCTTTAATTCTTTCTCTTTTTTCGTCCCTCAATTAAGTAGCCAAGCCAAATCCCTGTCCTTTTCAATTTGTTTTATTCATTAGTTTTTTTTAAACTTTCATTGTCTGTCTGAAGCATGCTATTTTCCACTTTCTCTCTTTTTATTCAGATCTTCTTATACAAAATACTAACATAGAAATGATTTACACGATTGTACATATACAACCTATGTCAGATTGCTTACCATCTCAGGGAGGGGGGACGGAAGGGAGAGGAGAAGGAGGAACAGAATTTGGAACTCACAACTTTTTTAAAAAAAATTTAACATGTAATTGGGGGAAATATATATATATATATGTATGTATATAAATATAGATATATAAACTTTCATCTGCACATTTTTCTAAAAAGGATTTCTTTCTCTTATTCTCTTCATTATTTATCTTCCCTTTCTTTCTATTCTAGACTTTTATTTTTTGATTTATGGCCTTTATATTTATTTGGTCCTTCTTTAGTCTCCACATTCCTCATGAAATTAAAGCTTTTCTAAGGAACTCTTTTGAGTACCTTCTAAACATATGTGTGTGTGTGTATGTGTGTATATATATATGTATATATATATATATACACACATACACACACACACACACACACACACACACATGCCTTGTAGTTCTTGCCCACTGACTTCCCCCCTTCTTTTTTGTTGTTGCTGTCCTACTTCATTCTTAGAAACGCCAATTCCTGCAGGTGGTGGAGAAGATATTGTCCCATGGAAGGAATTTTTCTATGTCTCTGTGCAATTTGTTAACTAATCTTTGCCTTCCCCATGGTCATTTTTTCCACATACCTTAAAATCTCTTCCCTGGGTCCATGCTGTAAGTCTATATTCATTCATTCAATCAGAAAATCATAGATCCAGACTTTAGAGATTATCTAGTCCCAGTTTTTTCTTTTTTTACCTTTACAAATCAGAAAGCTGAGGTCTAAATTCATGAGGGCAGGATTCAAACCCATCTCCTCTGTCTTCATCAGCAAATATGTCTCAGTGGCATCAAATGTATTGCAGTTTGTGTTAGTTTAGAATAAGAGTTGAGGAAGTTGGACATCAGCTGAGTATTATGTCTCACAAATACCTAAGAAGAATGTTGACAGCTAGGAACCTGGACATGGAAATAATCAACATGAAATTAGAATTTCCAGAGTAGAAGACCCAGGAGATATAGCCAGGAGGGCTACTGAGGCACCTGTCTGTAGAGCAGGGCCCCTTCCTGGACCTAGCAAAGAATATTGAAAGATCTAGAAAGATATTTTCTTCAACCAGGGTTATGACTATAGGGTTGAGGAGAAGAACGAGAAGAGCCACAAGGATACCCCTTTCAACTATGCCTGTCAATTTGTGACTAGATTATAGTCATTTTAAGATCAGGGTTTTGTGTTCATCAATTCCATCCTTATTTTTATATGTTTTACTTTACTTTCCCATAGTTGCCTAATAAAGTTTCCCTTTAAAAAAGCACTTGGTGGGGCAGCTAGGTGGTGTAGTGGCAGAGCACCACTGAAGTCAGGAGTGCCTGAGTTCAAATCCAGCCTCAGACCAAACACTTGACACTTACTAGCTGTGTGACCATGGGCAAGTCACTTAACCCCAATTGCCTTTAAAAAAAAAAAGCACTTGGTTCAGCTAATTAAGGGTGGAAAGATCCATAGTAAGTTCTAGAAAACTCTGGGAGAATACAACCTTCTAGAATTCAGTTTTTGTGACATCAGAAGAGAAAGAGCCAATACCTACACAGAACCAGGGCCTCTTAGTGAGTAAGAAGAGCACAACTCTCCCAATAGTATCCTTGTAGACTTTACTAATATTTTATATTCATCATCTATTACTTGCTCTTGATTCCATCTTATGTACATGTCTCTCCAAGGTTTAAGTTGATTGATGTACATCCCCATCCATCCCTTTACATCTACCTCTGTTTACCCAAAACCCTGTGTTTATCCTTTTTGGAATCACTTCTGTTTGTGTGTTTTTTTAATTTCATTCTTGAAATCTTCCCTTCCTTGGCTGATGCCCAATGTAGAATTTTAGGTAATAGGATCCTAACTATTCTTCTTTATAACTCTTTGAAATCTGTTCTCCCAACATCTAGGATGCATGCCAGGCTGTCTCTGACTTTCCTCTCCTCTATCATGAATTCTAAGATGAAATAATAATTTTCTCCCAAACGGCCTATAATTTCTATTTCAGCAACATATTGCTACTGGTTGGTCAGAATCTGGTCCAGAATAGAATATTTTTTCTCTACCACTTTTTGAGGAAAGAAATGAACATTACATTAAGCCAATAAATTATTAGCTGCTTAGCTTTTGAAAGAAAGAGCTCCAGCAGATAATTGAATTCTCCTATCACTACTGTATCTATTTCCCAAACTCTTCCTTCTGCCTAGGTGGATTGTAGTGTATGCCCACAACAATCTGCTTCTGTTTCCCAGTGATCTACACCCAGGCTAGAATCTATAGTTCCTCTTCCTTGCTACCTGTATTTTGTACTTTTGTGTACAGACATTCAAAACCAGAAGTTTTGACTATTTTCTTAGATTTCTGTTTTCTGTGATTCACTAGGCATCTCTTCCCCAATGGTAGATTAAACTTATTCCATTGGGCCCTAGAGAGCAGAATTAGGAGCCATAGGTAGATGTTACAAAGAGGGTAAATTCAAGATAGATCTTAGGGAAAACTTCCTAACCCAAACTGAATGGACTTACCTCAGGAAGTGGTGGGGCTCCCTCCACTGGAAGTCTTCGTGTAGAGGCTAGATGACCACATATGAGGCATTTTATGGTGGTCTTTTCTTTATATGCATGTGTTAGACTGAATGGATGCCAAGTTCCCTTCTGTCTAAAAAAAAATGTAATTCTGTGCTTCTACTCCCCTCACTACTGGTTCCTGAATTTCTTCAAATCAGTATAATTTCCAAATACTCATGAAAATTCTAATTTGGACCTTTTTATCTATGGTGTCCCTTTTGAATGTGGTATGCCTTTCCAGATCCATAATAGGTCCAATCCCATCAAATCTCAGTCACACTTCTGAAATTTAATCTTCCTCCTTATGCTAAGAGTTTTAGTTCACCTTCCTTGCTGCCATTCTTTTGTGCCCTTGTGTAATAATGTCCAGGCCATGGGGCTTTTTTGAGGGCTCTTTGCTAACAAATTCTCCTTTGAATTGGTGGATATCTCTGTAGCTAGTCTTCCTGCATTCTAGTTGTTCTCTATATTATCTAGCTTAATAGGATGTGTAGAATTCCCCCCACACACCTTTTTATAAAGCCCTTGATTTTTGAGATTCTTCTCTCTTTCTCTCTCTCTCTCTCTCTCTCTCTCTCTCTCTCTCTCTATATATATATATATATATATTATATATATACATATATATATGTATATATATATGTATATATGTGTATATATATGTATATGTGTATATATATACATGTATATGTATATATATATATGTATGCATGTATATCGAGGAACCTCATAAAATTTTATATATATATATTATGTATATATATATATATATATGTATATGTATATATATATATATATAAAATGCCCCCATATGTATGTGTGTATATATACATATAGAATGCATGTATATGCCCTCATAGGCACACTTCATTCCTAAACAAGTACTATTTCTATATTTTAAGCCAGGGTCCCAAAATCAAAATTCTGTTTTTAAATCTTTTCCTCTTTTTTTGACACTTACTCTTTTATTGGCAGTAGTTATATAAACATCAATTATACCCCTACGTTCCTCCATTTCTTGCAAGAACTTCATTATCCTTAATAATTATCTCTAGATTCTTTTTGTCATCATTTGACCCCACAGGAATCACTAGAAAGGGGGAATAGCTATTGGACTGATAAACTTGGGGAGATTCTGCCTCACAGCCTGGATATGTGCCCAAGGAAGACCATAGACCACATTATTGTCCAGCCTCTTATTTTACAGATGATAAGACTTAGGTCCAGAGAGGTGAAGGCCTAACCAAGATCACACAGCAAATTAGTAGCAGCATCCAAGTCTTCTGCTTCCCAGTACTGTCCTTTTTCTACCAATTCCCAATAAAGGATGAATATTTGTAACTGAAGATGAAGGTAACACCTAAGCTGCAATCAATCAGAGCCTGTTATGTAATGGGCACTGTGCTAGTTGCTGAGGATATAAGTACAGAGTAAAACATCCCTACTTTCAATGAGCTTATAAATTAAATATTGTAGACTTCTTGTTGCACTTAATGTGTAGAACCTGCTCTGCTGATGATCACACAGTTTGAACTTCTTTTGAGTTATACTTTTGGCTTGTTAAACTACAAGAAACTTCATGGTATATTAGGCAGCCCTGGTCTAGATCACGGCCATTCTTTATATTCATAGAATTTAATAAAAGATCAATTTTTAAGGAGAGCTTTGTAATATGAGAAATTTACAAATAACTTTATGATAATATTTAATGTTTATGTGGAGATGAATTATAACGATGACAATTACAGAGCACAGATGTTCCTTGACAATATAATCTTATGAACAGCTACTTGCATCAGAGCTAGACTTTTCCAGTAGGGATTCAATTAGGGCATGCATAAAATATGATATTTAGCATTATGCTATCAGATAATACAAACAGTGATTTATGTTTGCTTTTCACCATTTCTGATATCTGAATCCGTCTTTATCTGCTTCTTAATCAAGCAGATCTGAAGTTTCTTGGAATTACAGATTCTTAAAGCCAGAAGGACCTTTGATATCATCAGTGTTTGTCCTAAGGCAATTATTTAAAGGCACTATTCACAATTGAGAAAACATCTAGGGTTTTTATACAGTGCTATACTGTATCTTGTCACGATTCATTTTAGATTCTTCTGAGTACCACACCCTAATCTGATTCCTGCTGCCCAGACTGCAGTCTCTTCTCTCTAAACACACTGATCTGCATGCACCTGTAACACAGAAACATTTTATGATTAGTTTCATCACTTTCAATTCTAAACCAGCTACAGGAAAACAGTCCATTGATAAGAACAGTAACTGTGAAAGTAGGGTGAGTACTCTGGAGCCATCTCTTATGTATTTACATCTCATAAATTATCAAACATTATAAATGAGGGCTTGATTTATTATTTTGTTGATTGTCTAGACTAAAGAAAGTAAAGGAGAAAATGTTAGTAATGTAAATTAAAATTAAAAGTATTTCACAAGCACATTCTTCCCTCCCCCACCATGGAGCCAGCTGTTAAACATTTGCCAGCACACCTGTGCTATTTACTTTCTTATTGTTTTTTTTTTACATAAATTTGTTCAAAGCTGAGATTATTTGATTTTTTTCTTCCCACATACTTAGCACAATGTCAAGTCCAGAGCTGATTCTTAATAAAAACTTGTTCATCTCTATGAGCACTCCCCACCATCATCACTACAGTTTCCCTCCCTGTTAAGTTTTAATAGATGGCTTTATGAGTTATTATGCCCCCCAAAAAAAATAACATCACCTAGTCACAAATCCACTGGAGAAGGAAATGGCAAAACATTCCAGTATCCTTGCCAAGAAAACCCCATAGACAGTATTGGTGTTCTGTGGTTCATGGGGTCACAAAGAGTCAGACATGACTGAACAACTGAACAACAGCAAAAACTCTGATGATGAATTTTCACAAATTTAAGATATACTGGAAAGAGTGCTGAATTTGCAGTCATAAAACCAGAATTCAAATCCCCAATCTTGCAATTTACTACTTGTGTGATTTGTGGGAAAGTCACTTAAACTCTATTGGTCTAAGTGTTACCCATGGCCCAGGAAATTCCCTCCCACAAAAGGTTCCTGCTCTGGACTCACAGAGACTGGATTCATCCTGGAGGCAACCTGACCCCAAAAGGAGGAATAAAGCTTCTGGCATTCTTTCTGACTCATTATCCCCCCTACACCCCAACTCAGCATAGAATTGTAAAATTAATTTAGATAAGATTCATGTTTAAATTTCCCCATAAGGGATTAACAATGTTTATTCTCAAAAAGCTTAACTCAAAATATAAAATGGATAACAAGTGCTAAGCAGTCATGTACTTCCTACCCCATAAAAGAAATGCTTTAAATGAAAAAAAAAGAAAAACCTCACCAATGCACATTTACAAATACTTAAAAGACAATAATAACCCATCACCATCATTATAATCTGCCTGAAAGGTAAAAGCATCTGCAAAATGACTGAACAGACATCTGACTTTCACTTCAATCCTGTACTATTCAAGCCCTTATAAGATCCCAATGTACTAACTAGTCAGGAGTGTTTCCCTAGTCCTTTCAAGTTCAAGGCTCTTAGAGGTCATCTTTTCCTCTGAGATTCCATGCACAGTCAGGAAGAGCCTCACCTCAGGCAATTGGCCCAGATTCAAGAACCCAAGAACTCTTGAATTCATGGAAGCCACCAGGATTACAAGTTACTGGTTACTGATGTGCTCAGAAAAAAAAAAACAGAAAACAGATAGGAAGAAGAAGGCAGCCAGGGACTCAGGCCCACCTAGGCAAGCACATCTTCTTACTGTCAGACACATATAGTCTCCATTGCCTGTAGGGGAGAAAAGAGTGAGATCTGCTTCCCCTTTGTTGCAAGTCCAAGGGCAGCAAATAGCAATATAATCAAAAGAAAGAGGGGGTGAAACTGTTTGATAGCTCTTATAGCCTATTTGGAAGATACTCTTCTTAGGTCAGTCAACAATCATCTTCAACACAACCCTCAGACAGGGAGACCAATAAGATGCTGCTGCACCATTGAAAGGCATAGCTCATATCCCTGGGAAACAGGCCAAATCAATTTGCCATAACTATAGTACCTTCCTCTGAGATTATCTCCAATTTACCCTGTAATTTCTTGCTTGTACATGGCTGTTTGCATATTGTCTCCCCCCTTAGAATGTGAGTTCCTTAGAGAAGGAACTCTTTTTGTACTTTGTATCTCCAGCTCTTGGCATAGTGGATTGCATGTAGTAGGTGCTTAAAAATGCTTGTTGACTTAGCATGCTCTTTAGCTAGATGTCAGACTATATGTCACCTAGAAAGAGGCTAGAGCTTATGTGCCTGCTTCCATGGTAAATGCTCCAACCTACTGCCACTCAATAAGTTTTGTCATAAAAATGTTGGATTCAATGATCTCCAAGGTCTCTTTAAATTCTAAATCCTGCGATCATTGGGTAACAGACATAGAGCCTATTGCACACCTTCACATCTTTGTAGAATTTGCCCCAAGTTATACACCAGCACCACTACCTTTGAGAATTCATAGTCACTCTCATGCTGTGATGAGGCATTACAGGAGGATTTTGGTGGAAGAAATTAACTGTATCAGTCAAGCACCAATTTAAAAATCTCAAACCTCTAATTTGCAATTATTAACATTTTATCATGTGAGTAGGCAAAGAGTGTTTATTTAATCAACAGGGTTGGTGAAAAGCATACTTCCTATTTAAAGGTTTCTATTTCCTTAGGCATTCTTGGGTCAACCTAGTTCAAATAGAGAACGCCCCAGTCACTTTGGGGAAAACAAGATTTCATGTATGGATAGTCTAAAAAAGAATCATAAGAAAATAGGTGCAAGCTATTTAAAGAAATGAGGAATAATAGGTCCTGATTTTAAAACAAGAAAGCAAAGACCATTAGTTATTTGTACAATGTTATTTCCTTCATAAGTAATTAATCCATTTCATGGATCAGCTTGGCCAAAAAAGTAATTAAGTACTGGTCAACCTATTGTTGCTGAAGAGCCTCTCTGTTCTTAGCTATCCTGTCTAATTAATCAATAATCATATGTTAAGTGATTACTGTATGCCAAAAACTATACTAGGTGCTGGAGATGCAAAGTAATTAATTTATAAGTAAAGCATTTATTAAGCATTGCTATGTGCAAAGCACTGTGCTAAATGATACAGATATAGATGCAAAAGTAAGACAATGCCAGCTCTTAAGGAACTCATATTCTAATGGGGAAGAAACACATATAGAAAGTTTCAGCTGAAAGTCCTATAGAAAAGTCCTATAGCCCTTGAGGTTCAGCATAAAGGAGATGTTAATGCCTTTTCTTATCCCTTCATAAAAATCACATCAGTTTCTGATGTTGAATCATTTGATAATGCCAGGGCTTTGGTGCCAAGAACTTTATTTTCTGAGTTGTCACTAATTGTGGCTGTAACACCTGCAGGAACTGTTGCTAGGCTGCATCTCCATGGGGGTCATATCACAGGTTGAAGGCCGAAGGAGCTGGACTGAAAGCATTGTTATTCCCAAGGCTCTTAGGTTCAGTTTAGTTTATGGGCTCTCTCTATAAGGGTCTGAGGGGACATGGTGGTTAAGGTGGTGGTAACTTGATTTGCCTGGTGTATGCCCCCTCCTGCCTCACCCTCAGGGTACCTTGCTGCTTCAGATAGACTGGCTTGCTTGCTCTATGAGTGTCAGTTGGTTGGCAGTTGGGGTTAGTAGCTGGTTCCTTCTTCATAAGAGTTGCTTTTCCAGAAGGTGCTGTGAGTACTACGCTGGAAATAGCCCTTGCCCTCAAGAAAATTACCAAGGGATACAATAGATGTACAAATAAGTCTGCATGAATTTAGTATTACAAAGTATATATTTTTAAATACAAGGAAATTTGGCAGGGGGGGGAGTAGGCAAAAAGTCCTAACAAGTACAGAAAAGACTTCACATAGGGGGTAAGGATCAAAGAATTCAGATGAAGAGTGGAGCATTATGCGTGAGGAATTGCAAGAAACCTTTGGTAATAAGGCAAAGCCTATCATTCAGTTCAGGGTTGAAACTTTCCTAGCCAGAGTTTGTACTCCTTTAGCTTAGTGTTCAAGAATCCCAAGTCACAATCAAGCACTGCAGTAGAACCCGTCTAACTGATAAACAATTAAAAAGGCTTTCATTCTGGTTTGGCTCTTTTATGTTCAGTCAGGCAGTCGACGAGCATTGATTAATCACCTCCTATCCACCAGACACTGTACTGTGTAATCATTGTACTGAGCACTAAGGATACAAAGAAAGGAAAATGGCAGTCCTTCCTCTTAAGGAGCTCACAGTCTAATGTGTAAGAGAAAATGGAAATAACTATGTGAAAAAAAGATATATACAAGATAATATGGAGATAATCAACAGAGGGAAGGCACTAACATAAAGAGGGATCAGTAAAGGCTTCTTCTAGATGGTGGAATTTTATCTGGGACTTGAAGGAATACCAGGAAGCCTGGAGGCAGAGATGAGGAGGGAGAGAATTCCAGGCACAGGGGACAGTCAGTGAAAATGCCCCGAGTCAGAAGATGGAAGGTCTTGTTCAAGGAACAGTAGGGCAGTCAGTGCCTTTGGATCACAGAGTGTATGGTTGGGGAGGGGAAAGGGAGGAAGGAAGCTTATGAAAAATTTTGAACAACAGATGAAGGGTTTTATATGTGATCCTGGAAGAGATAGGGGAGCTAGTGAAGCTTATTGAGTAAAAACCAGAAGTCATAAAGGAGTTACAGCTAAATGGAAGGACAGCTCACAGATAAGTAAATCAGATAGATGAATAAAAGACTCAGCAAAATAGTTTTCGTAATGTCATTAAAAAATGCTATTTTATGGAACAGTTGGTCATCTTGATTTTAAGTAGTTAACAAGCATTTATTAAGCATTGATTATGTTTAACATGCTAAACTAAGAACTAAGGATACAAAGAAAGTTTTTTAAAAAGTCCTTGCCCTCAAGATGGTCACATTCTAATGGAGGAGACAACATGCACACATCTATGTACAAGATATGCACAGTCAATTGGAAGTAATTTCAGAGGGAAGGTATGAGGGAGTGAAGCAGGGAAAGGCATATTGCAGAAGATGAGCTAAGTTCTGAAGGAAGCCAGTAATGGAAAGAAGTGGAGACAAGAGGGAAAACATTCCAGTTATAGAAGATAGTCATTTAAAATTTATACAATAGGGAAATGGAGTGCTATGTGCAAGGAAGAGGAAGAAGTACTCACAATGAACGTAAGTAAAAAGACTAAAATAGAGAAATTATAGCTTCTCTACTCTCTGTAGCAAAGAATCCAATAATAAGACTCCAAAAAGAACTTGAGAAGATCCTCCAAACCAAGTTAACATATATCTTGATAGTTAGTGAATTCAATGTGAAGTTGAGAACAAAGAAGAAGGGGGCGGGGAGATGGGGGGAGAGAGAAGTAGATATTGCTAAATTTGATTTAGAATTAAGAAACGAAACAAATCAAATGTGTATAGATTATGAGGAAGATTTGCAACTGTATATTATGAATATTTTCTTCAAGAATAGAGATAGAATTCACTGGCAATAGTTAGTAATGAGTCAAAAATAAATGTAAATAATTGTCATAATTTTCAGCAAGCCACTGGCTCCTGATAGGAGAGAAATTTCAGAGTCATTTGTAAATACATAGATCACCAGAAGGTTCAAACAAATGTTAAAGCCAACAACAAATTAGAAAAACGAAAAATAAGATGAGAAGACATTCTGAATATTATAATAGATCCAACCTGAATTAGTTAAACAAGGTATTGATTCTTAAAAATAGAAAATGAATAAAAAGTCAACAAGCTGATTATTACCATTTCCTGAAGAAGTTTAACTGATACAGAGCAATTGCCCAGAAACCAATTGACGAGATCACTTGATCTCCTTGCCAAGCAGGGAAACATGACGACCAAAGGCAACACTGGTTACAATATGTTTATTTGCAAAAATTTAGAAGAAAGATGATAGACAATTATGAGCAATATTGCCTCACCAAACAGCAGAAAACCATGACCCTCCAGAAAGCTTGGCAGGGGACTCAGATAAGCCTGATCATTCCAAGAGAATTCATGGCTAATACTGGGAGGACCACTAGTTGACATAAAATCGATCAAGTCTGCTAGCTTTTCCATAGCAATCTGGCCTCATCTCATAGAACCCCAGATTGGGAAAATAATACCCTCAGTCCCAGAGATTTTAGGGGAGGGAGAGGGAGGGAAAGAGGAAGGAATTTATGTATTGCCTGCTATATTCCAGGTTCTCTGCCATGCACTTTTTACAAATACCATCTCATTTGATCTTCACAACAACTTGGCAAGGCAGTTATTATTATTTATATTATTATTATTATTACTATTATCCCCAACTTACTGTTGAGGAAACTGAGGTAAATTGAGGTTAAGTAACTTGTCCAGGGTCACACAGCTAGTAAAGATCTTAGGCTAGATTTTAACTTGGGTCTTCCTGACTCCAGGCCTAGTACTCTATCCACTGCACCACCAGCAGTCTCTATTATGTAAGAAAGTAAAAATGGCACTCAAGGTGAGCAACTAAACCTAACCAAATATATGTGGAAAAAATCCGTTTTGTAATCAACTCAATTTTTAAGGCTCTGAGTATTCCATTTTCAAGATATATCAAAGAGGGGAAGAAATTCCAAAAGAATGCAAGACATTAAAGATAGTATTGTTACCCCAAAAAAAATTAACTACTAAACCACATGATGAATCTCTTCTTTCTATAAAATCCTTATAAATGATATGTGGAAGAAAAAACACTTGGATTTTTCTTAGTGTTTAGCAGTTGCCATGTTTAGCAATTTAGCCATGTCACTGTTAAACTCAGGGGGATGAAAATAGAAAAAATAAGAAAGTCCTGACCTGAAGGCACTTCTAGTATAATAGGAGAAGACAACACGTAAAAGGGAGTAGATGCCAGGGTAGAGTGTTTTGGTCTGGAAAATTAGAGGGATGTTGAATGGAACCATGGAGCAATTGATTGGCATATCCATTCCAAGAAAAGCAAAGTTGATATGATTACCATCCCCAGAGCTAGAGGTGGAAAAGGAAGGAGGGTATGTGCACAATGGCATGGCATGCTTGGTGAGTCTGGGTCAGGCTAGTTATGAAAAAGCCTCACCCATCAGAAGTTTAGGGCCCCAGAAAGAGATCTGGAATAGTGTCCAGTGGAGGCAAGGAGACATGGGGGAAAAAAGAGTGATGTCCACACAGCTAGATGGTATCTCTGATGAAAATTAGAAGAAACAAGTGATTTTCATAGACGATTTTCTATAGTAGACAATATCTTCACTGTCACACAATTGATTCAAAAATTAGTAAATTATGCTATTCCTTTGTCTTTTGTTTGTTGGTTGCCCTACCAAGCATTTACTTTGTAAAGCAAAACATAGTTTTAAAGGAAGATACTTAGCAAAGATGTTTGCTACAAGGATCAAGGACATCCTGTGCAGAGCCCAAATGGAAGAGAAATTCCCTATAGATGAGGAGGTTCTCCAAGCACTCCTCTTTGCAGATTGCATTGTGTTGATTGCATCAATCCCCAGAATGGAGCAGGGCCTCCTTAGTGATATCCATGGCCACTCAATAGAGATCAGTCTAGCAAACCACACAGGAAAATTTCCAAATGTATAAAGAATGAGTATTGACCAGATTATGACAAGTAGCTGGATTGGCAACACTTTTACATATATCAAGCATGGTAGATGGACGGTGAACCAGTGCCAAAACTGAATAAAAAGAAGAAAACAATCTGAGTTGCATTTGAGCAATTGTTTGGTGCTTTCAATGACTACAAGTTGTTGTTCGCCACAAAGCCCACTCTTTCAAATGCAATATTCTCTGGGGGATGGTACATAGCTTCCAAATACTCAGAATTTCAGGTGATCCTAAGGACAATGTAAAGATGCATAATGAGTTTAAGAAGTTTCTAATAAATTGATGAAGATGAAAAAAGATGGAATAGTTAATGTTGAAAGGGAAAGTGAGGCACACTATTGAATTTTGCCAAATCTGTGAATTTGTTCAATCATTCAGGAACACAATTTGGAATTACACTAAGAAAGCCACCTGAATGTCCATGTTCTTTTATACAGAGATCCCACTATTGTATTCCAATAACCTGGGAAGTCACTGAGAAAAAGAAAGTTCCCACATACCCCAAAATATTTATAGCAATGCTTTTGCAATAACAAATAAATAGAAATAAAGTAGATGCCCATCAATTGGGGAACAGCTAAACAAATTGTGGGGCAGCTAGGTGGGACAGTGGATAGAGCACCTGGCCTGGAGTCAGGAAGATATAAGTTTAAATCTGGCCTCAGACACTTAATAGTTGTTTGACCATAGGCAAGTCACTCAACTTCTCTCAAGCCCCAGTTTCCTCATCTGTAAAATGGGGGTAATGATAGCACCTACCTCCCAGGTACATAAATGTTAACTATTATAATAGGTACTACATGAATATAATGGAAAATAGTAGTAAATTGTAAGAAATTAACATGATGAATACAGAGAAACATGAGAAGACATGAAGGATAGAAAGTGAGTTAAGCAGAACTAGGATATATTCAGAAATGTAAGTTTTATAAAAAGTTAAATGTATTAATGATTTCTAAATGTTTACAACATGTTGCTGGTGATGACTCTCCCCTATCCCTCTTACCCAAATGGCACAAAAAACATCAAGTACATAAAGAACTTGAAAATTAAGTTGGCCAGTCATGTAGTGAGAATAGGAGCTAATACATAGCCTGAGTTTTGCACTAATATCCTTGAAATATTAAATAAATAATATTAAAATATTAAATATGAAAGGCCTCTAGGGAACTGGGTAGATCCTCCATAGAGGATTAATGAAAGGAAATAAGGAAGAATTGCACAGGATAAGTAGGAATTGGTTAAGATCTGTGATAGTGGAGAGAACATTCACATTAATGAAATCACAAATCCTTTGATCTGTGTATTGAAATGTAATGAGCACCCTTGTATAATGGCACAAGTCACATAATCATTGCCAGGGCTAAGGATAGACCAAGTGGATTCTAAATTATTAAGACAAATATTGCCAGCTTTTAAAACCACACCCTGGGGGACTCTATGGTTATCCATTCTGAGCTGGCAAGGAGCTTCAGAGGTCATCTATCTACCTCATCTTCCTGCTTTTAGTTATAGCAGAAGGAAGAGACTTCAGATGCTATCTGATCAACCTGTACCTGAACAAGAATTTCATCAGTGCATACCCAATAAATGGCCACTCAACCTCTACTTGAAGATTTTTATTGAAGGAGAACCCATTACTTCTTGGGACAGCCAATTCCACTTTTGGATATGTAATGGGAGAAAGATGTCCTTTCTGGGTTCATATGGCAGGTAACTGATTTCAGAATATATTAACTGCAGCACAGAAATTATAGAGGTAAAAACCTAGATTTTATTATTATTCTCAAGCATAAGTTCAGGACTCAGAGAAAAACTGAACAATCATTAGGATTCAAGCCTTCTTATAGGTAAAATTACATCAGAGTAACAGAGAAATAATTCTTCTACCTATTGCAATCTTGTACCTTCTTCTTAGTCCATAAAAGTTAAAGAAAGGCTAGATCTCAGTGCTTCATTCAATATCATAGAAGTTTAACAAACTTAATTAAACAGTCATAATCTTGTACAACCCCTAAGGAAACAAAATTCATCAAACAAATTCTATAGGTAAACTAAGTCAGAATACAGATTAAACTACATTTAGAGAGTTCACAAATAGACTGGTTGAGGGGGAAGATTTGCATGTTACCAGGGAGTCAGGGACATTTGAGACTGTTCCTCTGGTTTCTAATCTAAGGAATGCTTAAAGCTTTCAGTAAATTTTCACATCTCAAGGGACTAGTTTTGGTCAGGTGAGGTTAATATTAACAGAAGACAGATTTTTAGTTAGCCAAAATTTGCAGGAGGAATGGCTAAGACCCAAATTACAAAAGAAAATAAAAAATAAAAATTTCTCATTATACATATCTCTAGCTGTTAGAGCTAGAATGTGAACTCTTTGAAATCAAGGCCTCTCTTCTTTCTCTTTGTATCCCTAGTATCTGGCACATAGGGGGGCTGTACTGTACTTTAATTGACTCATGAAATACCTAGATGAAGAAGTTCCCTCCACCAATGCAGGTCAACACTTGACCTCTGCATCTTTTAGTTTGAGAGAATTGTCTAGAGCAGGGTAGCGAACCTGTGGCCTCAAGGCCACATGTGCTCCTTGAGGTCCTCAAGTGTAGCCCTTTGATTGAATCCAAAATTCACAGAACAAGTCCCCTTAATAAAAGGACTTGTTCTGTAAAACTTAGACTCAGCCAGAAGGCTGCACCCAAGTACCTAGAAGGCCATATGTGACCTCAAGGGCACAGGTTCCCCACCCCTGGTCTAGAGTACTTTGATTAAGGTTCACACAGCAAACATGCGTCTAAGGCAGGATTCTCATCCATGTCTTTCTGGTTTTGAAGCCAGCCTTCTATCCACTGCAACATACACCCTGGCACAGAGTAGGTTAATAATTAATAATAAATGATTAATAAATACCTGTTGAACAAATGGAATCTGCCTATACAACATGACTTAAGTAGCCTCAGGGACCCACCTACTCAAAAACTCTACTGGCTTTCCATAGTGCCATATCACTAGGGCCATAATCGTATTAGGGCACTGCTCCATTTAAGGGCCCAGAGCTACACTGAAGTAAAAAAAAAAACTCACTGCATTAGGCATCAGGAGATTAGAGCTCAAATCTTGTCTCCATCTCTAGGTAGTTGTGTGACCTTGGGCAAGTCATAACCTCTTTAGGACTAAGTTTCCTCATTTGTAATTCTAGTAATCTATGATTCTAACTCTTCTTTTCCTAGTTATTTATGAGGTGGACATACTAAAAAGAAGTCCAAGCATTCATTTATGACCACTCTTCCTCTAGGACAGCCCAGGTAGCAGCAGTTGTTTTGAATCATTTAGTGCCATCTGGGTTTTTTTGTTGCGATGAATCAAAGTAGAATTAATGACATACACAGCAGCATCCAATGTTCCTGTACTTCCTGTTACTGATCAGCTAAATTGCTCGTCAGTATCAGCCAATGACAATGACTCCTTGTAGATGAGACTGATATCTCTGGATGACCTCTATACCAGTCTATAATTCTGTTTAGGCTAAAGATTTAAGGGTATGCCCTCTGATTCACAATTGTCAATGGTTCCAACTGGTACCTTAGCAAATGCCTCTAAGTAACTCAATTAAATTGAATAAAATATGGTCAATTAGTACTTTTTTCCTGGAGAACCGAAGAAAGATGATCCCACAAGTCACTGAGATCCTGGACAAGGTCATATGCACCACAGATTGCCTGGAAAATGTTCTAGTTCTTATAGTCAGTGGCTCAGTATTGTATTAGGGCCCAAGCTAGGCATCAGTGGGGTACTTGTCATTTCCATCTGCATCCAAAAAACAGCCAGCTATTTCCAAAATGGACCTCAATTACCATAATGTGTAGTGAGTAGACACACTTGGTCACCTAAACACATCCCTGTTTCTCTCCCTGTTCTCTGACATGAAAACTTAGAGTCATCTTTGAAACTTTACCCATTCAGCATGTGAA
Organism: Phascolarctos cinereus; assembly: GCF_003287225.1. Lineage (NCBI taxonomy): Eukaryota > Metazoa > Chordata > Mammalia > Diprotodontia > Phascolarctidae > Phascolarctos > Phascolarctos cinereus. The sequence continues at coordinate 146,422,692 of NW_027555847.1, forward strand.
GCACACAGAGTGCATATAAAAGAAGGATACAACACAATCACCCATACTTCCCTCACCTTGGAGAGCTTGTAGCCTTAGGGGCAAGCCATTATCAGGAAACCTCACCTTATATTTAGACTTCACTAACTCTGTCACAGGAGCTGTCTTTTGCAATTCATATGAAATTTTAAAATCAAACCTTGCATTAAATGACTTTCAGAATGAGTTTGCCTTTGCAGAAACTGTCCTCCATTTGTGGAATACACTTCATTCTCACCTGTGCCACTTAGACTTCCTGGCTTTCCTTCAAAACTGATATAGTGGATAAAGCACTAGACCTGGAGTCAGGAAAACCTGAAATTAAATCTGACCTCAGAAATTTATCAACTGTGTGACCCTGGGCATGTCACTTAACTACTGTCTGCCTCATCAGTAAAATGAAAATAATAACAATTGTAACTATAATAATAATAATCGATAATAATGTCACCTACCTCATAGGTTTGTTGTGAGGATAAAGTGAAACAATATTTGTAAAGCACTTTGCAAACCTTGAAGCACCGTAAAATGCTAGTTATTATTTTTATTATTATTTCCCTAAGGAAGCTTTTCCTGAACCCTTCAGTTCTTCTTAGTGTTTTCTCCCTCCTAAAATTACATTGTGGCTCCTTATCCATGTAAATATTGAATTCTCTACTCAGTAAAATATAAGCTCCTAGAAGGAAGAGATTGTGTTTTCATCTTTGTATTCCCAGCATCTCGCCATTTGTCCTGCCAAGTGTCAGAAGACACTTTGTTGAAGGTACTATGCCAGGCACTAAAGATACATATATAAGAACAAAACAGTTCCTGCCCTCAAGGAACTTACATTCTAATAAGCTCATACAAGTGTCACCAGCAAAATTTCATCAAAATAGATACAGAGCTACGTTTTTATATTACCCTTTATTTGCATATTTTTATAAAACCGAAAGAACCTATACATCTTATTTAGAAGGAATATGTATCCACAAGACTAATACCCTGGTTTTTCCATTAGGTGAGAGGAGAAGGAAGAGTAATTATAGCTCTTAAGCAGAGCATAGAAGAAAAACAGCATCAGTCAACAAAAACTAAGGGCCCACCAGGTGCCAGGATTAAATAGACAACTGAATAAACAGATCCTTTTAAAAGAAATGTATCCAGGTAAAATGAGAGCAAGGTTATAACCACACAAAAAGCAATGATTTAGCATTTCATTAGTCCCCCATGAATTACATTTGCTTGACTTCTTTGTTTGAATAGAAATACAGTCACTTAACCAAAGCCAGGAGTTGCACGTCCTTAATAAAAGAGTTAACTTATAGCTTCTGGGTGCCTTGCAATGTTACTTACATTACCACTGAAATAACTGAGCCTGTGCCTGATTTGATGAGAGTTTTCCCGTCTTGCTTTATTCAAATCACAATGGTAGCCACATGGCCCACATAAACACGTGCTGAGCCTCAGCAGACTCGCTTGACAGGGTTTTTTACGTTATGAATTTCTGAAGATGATTACAGGATAACGAGACAATTGCTGAAAGTTTTGCATTCATTTTCTGCTTCGATAACAATGCATTTTGCACTCATAAGGGTTTTCAGCCAAGAATTTCTGGTGTAAATCTAACAGTTTGGCTATTAATGATCATTAGTGTCACTACAAGGAAACAATTCTGGTTGGCGATATTTATTAAATGCAATCAAAATGTGCCATTATGTTCCTAATTACAATATTTACTCAGATCCCCTTATTTATCCACAGCAAAAATAAATAAATAAATAAAGCCAGGCAGCTGTGAAAGGAACTTCCATACTAGGCACAAGGAAAGCCATAAGGCCCCAATTCAATGGACTTTCTCACAGGGAGAATAAAGGACATACTTGTTGCCATACACTTCTTTTCCCAAATGGGCTTATCTGGGGAAAGTCTTCTTTTAGAAGTAAATTGAGGACACCATTTTGTGTCAAGATAAAGAAATGTGTGTGTGGTGAAAGTAGAAAGGTTAGCTTAGGAAGCTAAATTTTTTTAAGGGAGAAAGGAAAGGGGAAGGAGGGAAGAAGGAAATAAAGTGGAAGTAAGGAAAGAGGAAGGGAAGTTGGGAGGGAAAGGAATAGAAGGAAGTCAGGAGGGATAGAAAGGGGGAAAGAAGGAGGAAAGAAAGGAAAAAGAAAGGGACAGACAAAGGAAAAGATAGAGAGAAGCTGAGAGAGAGGAAGGAGTTGGGAGGAAAAGGAGAGAGGGAGGGGAGAGAAAGAATAAGAAAGGACAGAAGAAGAAATAGGAGGTGAGAAAGGGGGAAGGAAGGGGAGCAAGAAGAGGGAAGGGAAGGAAAGGGCGGGAAGTAAGGAAAGGAAGTAGAGAAAAGGAGGGAAAGAGGAGAAGAAGAAAAGAAAGATGAGAGAGAGGGAGGGAAGTAAGGGCAGAAAGGAGAGAGGGAAAGAGAGAAGGCTTTTCTCAAATTAAGGCTTCCATATTGCAAGAACAAGGAATGTGAATTACAAAGAGATTCTCTTACCTCCTTCTATGAGTTAACTTAAATCTGGACAGGATTTATCAGCAGATTTAATTTTTCAGCTTCATTTCTCTGACTATTTATAGAGTGCAAGACAATATCACAGATTTAAGGGAAGGCTGGTTGTTAATGAAAGGTAAGTTACTGATGCCCTAAACTCTCCTCTCCATAGTTTTATCTCCCTAGTTCACAGAGGTCAGCAACAAGGGCCTTTCCAGGCTCAAAAAACAGAGGCTTGATTCTCTACAGGCTTTTGAGAAAAACACTTCCCTGATGCAGTTTTTTAGTGTGGTTCTTTAGGGGAGGCTAAAGGTATAAACTATATTCCTGTTTATACCTCTGAATAGAGGAAGCAAATGAATTTATCCACCAATTAAAAATTCATGCGAAGCTGAAGTATAGTTAACATGAATGTTATCTGTTCTTCGAGGAATATTTTAGTATCATCTAAAAGGAAAAAAAAAGTTTAAACTAAAACTCATTCAGCATGTGTGTTAGAATGATGAGATACTCAATTGATCTGTGATTTATTGTATACGTAAGGTATGCACCTTTAATGTCTATTTAATGTTCGATGTTTATTACAGGTAAGAATGCAATGCAGAGAGAGTACTAGACTCAGTCACCCAGGTTCACAAGTCCATAGTCAGGAGGCATGAGTTTTATTCCTGGTTTTGATACTTAATGGGTATAGTCACCCTTGACAAGTCAATCAGTCTCACTATGCCTCAGTTTCTTCATCTGAAAAATGGAGATAACAATATGACATTACTTACTTCGTAGGGCTTTTCTTATTAAGAAAGTTCACTAAAACATTATAACATTATATAAATGTAAACTATTGTTATTTTATTATTGATTTCATAAGGATAATACTGAAAAGGAATGGGAGAAAAATTGACAACCTAATTCCTCTTTTCTTACCCACAACTCCAGCCAGTTGCTTTATTGACTTTACCAACCCACCTGAGAGTTCTAAAATATTAGTATATAAGGGCAAACTCCAAATGTAATTTAATATTCGTATAGCTCCCAGAAAAAAAGGAATCTAACTTTTGTGAAAGCCCTCACAAAATGACAGAACAGAAGGCAATGGAGGCATCCCTAAAAGTCAACCTTAGCATGTAGTAGAACCATAATCTTTGACTCGTCCTTCCCCATCATCTTCCATAGTCAATTAGGTATCAACTCTTCAAGCAAGCAAGCAAACAATATTTATTAAGCACCTACTATTTGTCAAGCTCTGACATGGTTGGAGAATGCTGAGGAAACAAAGTCAAAAGTAATACTAACTCTGATCTCTGGGAGCTAACATTCTAGGGGATGGGGAGCCAATATGAATCTATATAAGTATATTCAAAATAAATGCAAGGTAACAGAGTAGAGGCATTAGCAAGTTAAGGGAATCAAGAAACATTTCACGTAGAAGGTAGCATTTGACCTAAGTCTTTGAAGAAAACCAGAGATTCTATGAAATGGAAGTGAAGAGAAATTCCAAGCATGGGAGGAAGCCAAAGCAAAGGTATGGAGCTGGGAGATGGAATAACATGTAGGTGGGACATTAAGAAGACCAGTCTAAATGGATTGTAAAGTGACAGGAGACGGACATAGAATAAGGCTGGAAAGATAGACTGGGAACAGGTTGGGAAAGACTTTAAATGCCAAACAGAAGAATGTGTATTTAATATATAGAAAGAACCACTGGCATTTATTGGGCAGAAGAATGGTATGGTCAGAACTGCATTTGAGAAAATCATTTTGGCAGCTTTATGTAGGACGGTTTGGAGGGAAACTATTACAGTAGCCCAGCTAAGAAGTGATAATGGCCTAGCTTATGAGTAAAGCTGCTGTCCAGCCTTCAAACACTCTCTTCATTAACTTTTCCTTGCCCCTACTTTTAATGTACCAAAAATCATTGGTGACTAATTCCATGGTCTTAGTCATTTTCTATTAACAACAAGGACATGCTAACATGATTGTTGAAATAATCAGGCTACAGGGAGCCAGGAAGCTGTGCATTAAAGTTATCAAAGTCCACGAGGAGCTGGGCTGTTTCTGGAGAACTACAATATCCATCTTGCTTTCTTACTTAATTAAATTACTGGATGTAATTCAGTGAGTTGGGCTATTTCAGGTGGGAACAAAGTGTATCCCAGGCATCAATCTCATCCTGCCTTGCCAAGCAGCTCCATAGTTGCATTTTGAGTGATGGCAACACTCTGTCATTACTTGGGGGTGATGCTTTAGCTGTTATATCAAGATGGGATGGGAAGTTGAGCAGTGCAGTATGAGTTCCTTGCCTGGGACGTCCAAAGAGCTTCGGACCCTCTGCCTGAGAGTCTAGGCTAATGGGTATCTGCATTGTTTCATATTCTACACATTAGCCTAGGAGCTATAAAGTAGATTAAATAAACATGACTCATAGGATTCAAGATTTAAAGCTGGAGAAGACCTCACAGGTCACCTGAATCCAAGCCCCTCATTTTACAGATGAGGAAACTGAGGCCTGGGGAGTTGAAGTAACTAACCTAAAGTTGAACAGGGAATGAGCATTAGGAAAAGGATGTAAACTCAGATTATTTGCCTACAGACTCGGCATTCTTTCCACTGTACCCACTACCTCCAGTAAATCATTATTCTTCCAGCTCATTTCAAATTTCTTTTCCCCTTTTTCTGCTGCAGAAAGGAAAGTAATGGAGCATTATGGATTTCAATAGATCAAGAGATGTTAGGGACTTTAAAGACTGTTTTGTCCAGAGGTTCTTAACTTGTATTGTGTCCATGGACTTCTTTGGCATTCTGGTAATGCCTATGGTCCCCTTCTTAGAATAATCTTTTTAATGAATAAAATAAAATGCGTAAGATTACAAAGGAAACTAATTAGATTATAATACAGTTATCCAAATATTTTAAAAACAAGTTCACAGACCCCAGTTTAAGAACTCCTCATATATGATCCAAGATAATCCCAAAGGTCTCATGATAAAGCATGCTCTCTGCCTCCAGAGAAAGAATTGATATTGACTGGATACAGACTGAAGCATGCTGTTTTCACTTTCTTTCTTCCCTTCTTTTTTTTATTTGAGTCTTCTTGTACAAAATCATAAATATGGAAATGTTTTACATAATTGCACATGTTTAACTTATATCGGATTGCTTACTGTCTCACAGTAAGCAATGAGGGCGGGGGAGGGAGGGATAGAATTTGGAACTCAGAACTTCTTAAAAAATGTTTACAATTTGTTTTAATATATAATTGGGGGAAAATAAAATATTTTTTAAAATAAAAATATTCAAAAAAAAAGAATTCCTGACAGTCTAACTCCCTTATTTTACAAGTGACAAAACTGGAGCCCAAAGGGTAATTATAAAATCTCAGGGTTGGAAATTAACTCAACAGCTTTCTAGTTCAGTCTCATGCCCCGCAAAGAGTCTTTTCTTCAACATCCCTAAGAAGTAGTACTCAAACTTTGGCTTGAAGACCTCTAATGAGAGGGCCCACTCCCTACTAAGACAGTCCATTCTACTTTGGGGTAACTAATAATTAAGAAGTTTTTCCTGACTTCAAGACTAAACTTGTCTCTATATACCTTCTACTCATTGATGCTCAATGGAACCATGCAAGTACTGAATAACAAAAGAACTAAGATATGTGCCCAAGTCTTCTAGATCCTAATTCTGTACTTTTCCTACTACACCAAATTCTTCCCCACTCCACATTATTGGTCTATATGCTTTGTTTCTCCAGGTTAAAATAAGTTTTTAAAAAAAACTACCTCTAACTCAATAATGTCATTGTGTGGTAGATGTCAGCATATAAAGTCTCAGTCGATCTTCTGTCTGACTTATTTATGAGTCAATCTCAGTGGAACCCTATAGGACAGTAGGTAATCACGTAAATCATGTACTAGAGCAGGGGTGGGGAACCTGTGGCCTTGAGGCCACATGTTCTGTGAAGTTTGGATTCAGGCCGCACTTGAGGACCTAGAGGGCCACATGTGGTCTTGAGGCCCCACCCCTGTACTAGAGGCCCCAACCACATCAAGCCTGTGTCTACATGAGACCCAAATCTGGGGCCAATCTTAGAGACAAAATTTAGTATTAAGTACACAAAGTTTGTCATCAATATATCCAGCCTCCCTTTTCTCTTTTCTCCCTTTCTCCCTTGGCTTCTCTTGGTTTTCACCCTTCCTGTCCTTGCAGATGCCATACGCCTTCCTATTATAGCCTCTGCACATACCCACTTAATCCTCTTCTTGGAAAAAAATCAGGAAAAGTTATGGGATAAAGAAATACATACTAAGGCATAAATAGCCTATCTCTCCCAGGAGTATTTACATTCTGAGCCATATAACTAACTGGGAGATCAAATAAAGTCCTTGTTTTATAAAGGAGAGAACTGTAATCATCAGCTAGCAAGTACTGGAGATTTCACAAAATCACAGAATTTTAACACACTTAAGAGGGAGGAGAATGGGAGGTCCAAGTAGGAACTACTTGCTTTGTCATCCCAATAGGCTAATGTTACTTAACTCTTCCCCAAAATTTACTTGGCTCCAAACATATTTTGTGTCTTTTTATACCATTTCCTGTATTAAGCCTTCCCTTTTTGAGTACCTACTACCTCAGTTTCCCTCACCATCCCATAGAATTCCTCTCTTTCTCCAGGACACAGCTCAGGAACCATCTTTTGCATGAAGCTTTTCCTGATCCCCTCAATTGTTTGTGCCCTCCTTCCCTAATTAGCTTGTATTAACTATTTTGTATTTATTTGTATTTTTCTTCTGTATATACTGAATATGTTTGTATGTTTATTTGTTCTTTCCCTCATTAGAATGTAAGCTCCTTCCTAGTAGGGATTTCATTTTTGTCTTTTTATCCCCAGAGTCTAGTACCTAATAGGTACTTAATAAATGCTTGTCAATTGACTGACTGCCTCAGTCCTCCATGCCCTTGGGTTGCCTTCTGGGTGCTCAAGGTTCTTACACTATCAGCCCTGAAGGACTGCTTTTCATTTTGTCTTTGTATCCCCAGGGTCTAACCCGGACCCTTAAAAATACTAGATATTTAATGAATACTAACTGGATTATATTGAATTATTCAATTACAACAATCATTTATTAAGCACCTACTTTGTACAAAACCTTGTAGAGTCTCCTTTAAGAGTGATAAAGGAAATAAAAAAGATAGATAAAATACAGTTTTTGACTATATGAAACTTATATTACAGTGATTTAATTTAAATAGATCATGAGTGGTAAATATAGTGAAATTTGAGAGGCTCAAAATGACAAGGTAGCTAGATAGACAACCTATAAATCCCATCCATTAGGATGTATACATCCACAAATGTTATATATACGTATATGTTTGTATTTGCATGTGTACATATTTATATGTGAGTGAATGTTTGCATGTGCCTTACTACAAATGGACAAGTTGGGACAGAATAAAACAGGAAGAGAGGAATGGGATAAATAGCCTTCCAGAAATGGGAAAACTCTTTTAATGATACCAAACAACTCCCAGAAATAAAGGTTCATCATTTTCATAGTAATATTCTGTTGAGGTTTTTGTATGGCTATGAGTCTTGAAAGAATTAAAGATGAAGAATTAAATCTTTAAATAATGAAAGAAGAATGTAATCTTATCTGAAGAATTAAAAATGACTAAATCAAATTACAAAGGAGAGATGAATATTGGATGTGAATAGGGTACGACATATCATATAAGGAAATGTATCCTCTCTCAGAAGAGAAGTAGAGTATTGCTAGAAAGAAAATTTTTCTATATTGTGAGACAAGGTTTTCTGTACCAGATGTTTTTGCTTAATTGTTTTTTCTTGTCACAAGGGAAGGTTCAGTCTGGGTTGAGGTGGGAAATGGCTGTTATGTAAAGCAAAAAAAAATGGATAATAGCATTTAAAATAAAAAATAAAGAGCTTTGAGGAAGAATCAGAATAAAAGATGTTGTCAAAGAAATGTAAGGCCAAAAAAAGGATGGATTGGTCAAATGACAAGAGTGACAGTGACCAAAGGACAGCCCATGTCCTTCACTGGCCCAAGTTATAAGTTATTCATTCTTGTTTTCTGTCTGAGAGCTAGAGTTAGAGAGAGAGAGAGCGAGAGGGGGGGGGGCATATAAGATTTATGTGTGTCTACACATATATACAAATAAATCTATGAGACAATGATAGATAATATATGGAAAGACAAATAGATAACAGGAAGGAAGGAAGAAAGGAAGGAAGGAAGAAGGAAGCAAGGAAGGAAGGAAGGAAGAAGCTACCTGCAAAGCATATGCTAGACACTGAAGATACAAATACAATTTTAAAAGGCAGCCCCTCCATCAAGGAACTCACATTCTGACGGGAAGGGGTTAACACAAAACTGGGAGCTGAAAAGCTTAGAGAGGGAGGTTGCTAAGGAGAGATGAAGGGTGGTGACATCTCTAGGGTGAGGAGGCTTCTGAGTAATGATGGTAAAATCCAGACTATTAAGAGTAGATCTGAAATTCTTCTATGTTGGAAAAAGTCAAGTGTAGTTCCAGTGACAGATAACATCTCCTCTCTGAGGACCAGGCTCATTAAGTATGCAGGTCTCTACAGTAGGTTGGTCATTAGGTGAAGAATTCCTTAGCTATGGCAGTACATAAAGACAAATAAAAATGGTCCTGAGTTCTGTATAGCTGCAGCTTTTTCTTCAGTGATGGTACAGTAGTGGCGAAGGAAGCCAAGAAACATGATTTTTGGTCTGTCTATAAATATTGATTTACTTTTTGACACTCTGAATGTGAGAGCCTTGTTCAATGGCCAACAAGTTGTCATGCTAGGGGAGGCAACAACTCATTTACCTAGATCATGGCCTCTAGGCACAGATTGTAAGCTACCTATGCAAGATTTGTGGAGAAACTCATGAGCACAAGGGATAAGAAAGCATGAATCTATTGCAACCAGCACCTTTGGAGGGAGAGAATACCCACATCAGTAAGACTGCAGATCCATTTAAGGCTAAGGTATGATATTTTTATGCCATGGAGTTCCTCCCTAAGGATGATGTGCATAGAAAAAAGAACTTGACCTTGGAGTTAAGATGCAGATTCTGGCTCTAGCACTTTGCCAGTTTGGTGAATCACATCATTTTCCTTTTTTTTTTTTTAGGCAGTTGGGGTTAAGTGACTTGCCCAGGCTCACACAGCTAGTAAGTATCAAGTGTTTGGTCTGAGGCCAGATTTGAACTCAGGTCCTCCTGACTTCAGGGCTAGTGCTCTATCTACTGCGCCACCTAGCTGCCCCAATCACATCATCTTCCTAAGCCATCATTTCTTCATTTCATAAAATAATAATATTTATGTTCCCTATTTCAAAAAGTTTTTGTGGGAAAAGCACTTTGTAAACATCAAAGTACTATATAAATGTTAGTCCAGGGGCAGCTAGGTGGTGCAGTGGATAGAGCACCGGCCCTGAAGTCAGGAGGACCTGAGTTCAAATCCAGCCTCAGACCAAACACTTACTAGCTGTGTGACCCTGGACAAGTCACTTAACCCCAATTGCCTAAAAATAAAAAATAAAATAAATGTTAGTCCATAGGATATATGAGCTGAAAAAGACCTCAGGGGCCTTCTAGTCCAACTCCTTCATTTTACAGATAAGGGAAACTGATAACCCAGTTGGTTAAGTTGATGTTAGTTAAGTGACTTACTTGTCCAAGGTTGCAGTAAGCAATAGAGGCAAGATTTAAGCCCAGATCATCTAACTCCTAAACTAGTGCTCTTTCCATTGTCTCAAATTGAATTATTACTTTTTTTTAAACAGCATAACACAGAAATTACAATGAACCAGGCAGCAGAATGTTTAAATCCTGGCTTCTCCACTTAACAGTCATGTAACCTTGGTCAAGGAAACATCTCGATTCTCAGTTTCCTGTTCTGTAAAATAGAGATAATAATACCCAGCACTTCATTCTGTGCCTTTTGTGATGTACTTTACCATGCATCATTGAATATTATGGCTATCTGTGCATGCTTCCTATCCCCCAATTAGAAAGCAAGCTCCATTAAGTCAGTGAATTTCTTCCCTAAATTCAATCTCTCTCCCAACACCTAGCACAATGTTCTGCATTCTGCACATAGAAAATTTTTCATAAACATCGGTGGAATTTAATGCTTATACTCCCTATCTCATAGGATTGTCAAGAAGAAAGTACCTTATAAGCTTTAAATCTTCAAATGCTTTGTAAATATGAGTTATTATTATTGATAAATTATTTTTGCACAATTATAAACACAAAAGGATACTTTTTTTACTTGTTTCACTGAAATCAATGCCTGACCCCAGTATGGGCAGTGACAGTAAATGTATTTTCATTTTAAATCAGCAGCTGCCTTAAACTGGAAGAGCAGGCATGTGCCTGTTAAATTATGAAGACCTTAAGTTGTCTTTCTGCCTTGCCTCAGCTTCCCAAGACAGATGCTGACTGCTCTGTAACTAGAAGTGCCCACTCAGCTGAATGAATATTAAAACCATCAATAGATTGTTTTCTTTTCCATGCTTTTTATTGTGATCTCAGCAGTGGCTGGAGAGAGGAGAGAGTGAAGGAGGAATGGAAGAAGAGAAAGCTAATTTACACAAAGTAGAATCCTTGTATTATGCACACGTTTCCACTCTGATGTTATTAGGAGTGAATGGCTGGCAATTTCCCAGAATAAAGTAACTAGAAAAGGGCAAAGGACCTATCACTTCCCCAGTCCCCAACACTATGTCTCCCAATGAAGCCTAAAGCCAGCTTAGCTCTTGTGGCTGCCATATCACATTGTCACATTGTTGACTTACACCGAGTTCACTAAAACTCCCAGATCTTTGGATGAACCACTGACTAGTCATATCTCCCCCATGTTATATTTTTGAAGATGACTTTTTTAACCCAGGTCAACCTTTATGTTTGTCCTTCTTAAATTCCATTTTGTTAGACCTGACCCATCTCTTTTTTTTTACCTGTTGAAATTTTTTGATCCTAATTTTGTCATCTGATACATTTGCTAGCAATCTTGATAAACATGCAAATTTGATAACAGTGCCATTTATGCCTTTATCAAAGTTATTGGTCAAAATGTTAAACAGTGAAAAACCAAGCACAGTCCCATGGGGCACCCCACTGAACACTTCCTTCCAAACACATCAAACTATTATGGATCATTCTTTGGGTCCAGCCATTCAGTTCATGATGTATCTATCTAGCCATTCAATCATCTAGTCTACTTCTCTCCACCTAATTTCATCATCAAAATTAGATTTCTTCATCCTAGCTCATCCTGTAGCTGAAGACAGTTGCAATATGGAAACTTCTGTCCATGTATTGTATGTGTGGCCTTTTTTCTTCAGACAAGATTTATTTTGTGCTTGGTGTGAGTTTTGTGTGAACTTTGCCAGTAAAATAGTCAAAGTGCCTACCTTACTTAACTAGAGGTCAAAGAAGAGGTAGAGAAAGGTGAAGACCATGAGCAGAGCTTAAGAGAAAAGAGAGGTAAAGACTGCCTGAAATTAATCAAGAATAGAAGAAGTAGCTAACATCTTGGGCAGCTGCCTAAAGCAAGGGAGCTTTTTAGGCATGGGAACCATGGGGGACAAAGCCTTCAGCTTGGAAATGTCTAGGTATGCATTGAAAGAGGCAGTTTCAGCCTGACTTGGTATTATGCCAAAAAACACATTCTCCAGGGAGTAAGAGGAAAATAGAGTTTACATGACCTGGAAGTGATTCAGGCTGGAACTAAGAGAAGCTTCACTTACCTGCTAAGCCACATTCTATGTTATGTACAAATATGCTGACCTCCCCATAGCTATATTCTGAGATTTTTCATATTGTCATACAGTAGTTGTTCTGATGATTTACCATGCAATGGAAGATCTCTAAATGTAGAGTACCTATCTCAAGCAGACAGTGAGTTGGCATTCAGGTCAAGTCAGCAAGCATTTATTAAGCATATACGATGTGTGAGGCACTTTGTTAAGTACAGAGGGCATAAAGAAAGAGGGGAAATGGTTCCTGTTCTCATGGAGCTTAAAGAAGTGGCAACTTGCAAAGAATTTACATACATGCATACATACATACATACATACATACATACATACATACATACATACATATATACATATGTATATGTAGAATTGGAGACCTCAGAGGGAAGGCACTAAGATTAATGAGGACTGGGAAAGGTTTCTTGTAGAAGGTGTGACATTAGCTTAGATTTTAAGGAAGCTAGGAAAGTCAGTAGGCTGCTATGAAGAGGGAGACAGTTCCAGGCATAAGGAATAGCCTATGAAAATGCCCAGTCAGAAGATGGCATGTTGTATGAGCTAGTAACAACAGCAGCAGAGACCAGGATCCCTGAATCACAGTGTTCATGGGGAAGAGTAAGGTATAAGCAAACTAGAAAAGAAGGGGCTATTTATGAAGGGCTTCAAAAAGCCAAACAGAAGATTTTGTATTTGATTTTGGAGGCAATAGGGAACCACTAGAGTTTATTGAATGGGGTGAAGGAGGACATAGTCATACTTGAGCTTTAAGAAGATCAGTTTGACAGCTGAGTGGAGGATGGACTGGAGTGGAAAGAGACTTGAGGCAAAGAGGACAGCCAAAGGCTATTGAAATCGTCTGCATGTAAGGTGATGAGTCCCTGTACCAGAGTGGTGGCAGTGTCTATTTTTTTATCTGTTGGTATTTTTTTAAAGTTTAAAAAAAGAAGCACAATGAACTCTATCCAGGGTATCCTTATATTTGCTTGGTTGCCTACTTTGTGGGAGAGGGGAGGACCCTGCCAGTCAGTATCTCCTATCAAACCACTGAGCTAAATTTCAGACTTAGAGCCCAAGAAGATGGGTAATTTAGCCAAACCTTGCCTATAAAACCTACTAAAGGATGATACATGCCAAATGGAGGAACAGCAAAGGAGTCTGACAATGCAAAAATGAGACTGTTGATGAGTGCATACCCTCACCTCCCACACACACACATACAGCTCTGCAACACTGTTACATCATCAGCAGAACTTCCACCCACTCATATATCCATTGTTCCACCCATCTGTCTTTCCATTTTTCAGAACCAGCACCTATAACTTCTAGGTCATTCTGTCATGTATTTTCAAACCTCACACCAGCTTAAATCCACTTTACTGTCAGAATTAGATACCAAGCAGAATATCTAAGTGGAATTCTCCTTCTTCTGCCTCCCTTTTGTGCAGGCTCAGAATAGAACCAAAGGGTTTACAGAAGGACCTGTAGGTGCTGGAAGAAGAAAGAGCATGAATATCCATCAGACACATGGGCTGAACTGCAAAGATGTGGAAATAGAAAACACTCACCTGATTGGCAAGGTGAGCATGCAGGAGTCATGGGGAAGGAGGCTTGACCAAAAAGAACAGTGTATTTTTTCCAGCTTCAAAACTGTCCAGTTCAGTGCTCTAATCCTCAGGGAAGGTGGAAAAAAATCCTACTGAGAGCAAGGCCTGCTAGAGACACAGTGCAAATCCTCAAGAAAGGTCAAAATTTCATGAGGGTACTGGAGAGCTGTTAATGAAAGAAGAAATGAAAGATTTAGCAACTGCTTGGATATGGGGATTAAGACAGACTGAGAAGTCAAAGATGACCCCTAGGTTGCAAGACTAGGTAACTAGCTGGTACAGAGGATGGTGGTACCCTCCACAGGAACAGGCTGGTTAGGAAGAGGATTTTGGGAACAAAGATAATGAATTTAATTTTGCACATCTTGTATTTAAGATGTCTACTGGACAACCACTTCGAGATGTCCAAAATGCAGTTGCAGATGCAAGACTTGCAATCAGGAGACAAGTTAGGGCTTGATAAATACGTCTACATAGAGATAATTGTTGAATCTATGGGAATTAATGAGATCACCAAGCAAAACAGTATACAGGAAAGAAGAGATCTCAGGTCAAAGCCTTGGGGGATTCCCATAGTTAGCAGGCATAAACTAGATAAAGAACCAGCAAAGGAGACGGAGAAGAAATCAAAGTGGTCAAAGGAGAGCCAAAAAAGAGCTCCATCATAGACCTCATCTATGTCCCATCAGAACCTAGGGAGAGGAATACAGAAGAGGGTGATGATCAGTGTCAAAAGCTCCAGAGAGGTCAAGAATGAGGACTGAAAAAAGGCCATTAGAAAAGACTTGGGGGGAGGGAGGCAAGGAGCCAAGATGGCGGAGTGAAAGCAGTGACTTGCTTGAGCTCTCCCCCAAACCCCTCCAAATACCTATAAAAATGGCTTTACACAAATTCTAAGGCAGCAGAACACACAAAAAAACAGAGTGATAGAACTTTCCAGACCAAGACAACCTGGATGATTGATCAGAAAGGTATATCGCGCAGGGCTGGGAGAGAAGCATAGTTCAGCATGGGTGCGCAGGCTTCAGCAAACCTGGAGCAGGCCTCAGAGGACTGAATCATGGGCAGCCATGGCAGTTTCCAGAATGCTCAACCCATGAACGCCGAAGACAACTTAGAAGGTCAGTGGGAAAAGTCTGTTTCTGCAGTGATGAGAGAGGAGTACTCCATTCCCCAAGTGTGGCCCAATGTTGGGGCTGACTCCTGAGCTTCTGGCCCACAGACTGAAGGGGAATCCAGCAGTGGCTGATCAAAGGGGGATTGCAGGGATCTCTTTGCCAGTGCTGAGGCAGGAATCTCTTGCTTTGCCCGTGCTTGGATCTGGGTCACAGTTCTGGGCAGCAGTCCTGGAGTGAGGAGGAGAGCTGGCATGGTAGAGCTTATACTGGCAGTACAGATAAAACCCTCCTCACAGTTACAGGACAGAAAGGAGTTCTTGTGGTCACTCATAGACCAGAGCACAGGGCAGGGAAGAAGTATACACCTCACCCCTTTTCATACCACCTTGGAAGAACTGAAAATTTACAGGTCCCTACAAGTATCTCTGAAAAGAGCTATACAAACCCCTGAAGCTTGGGACAGTACACTCTCCACATTGGAAGCAGACTCTTACCTTAACAAAGAGTTTAAAACTCAAGTAATTGGCCAGGATCATGAGCAAGCAGCGCAAAAAAGAGTCGGACTAATTATCTTACTTTGGTGACAAAGAAGATCAAAACATACAACCAGAAGAAGACAACAAAGTCAAAGCTCCTACATCCAAAGCCTCCAAGAAAAATATGAATCAGTCCCAGGCCTTGGAAGAGCTCAAAAGGGATTTTGAGAAGCAAGTAAGAGAAGTAGAGGAAAAACTGGGAAGAGAAATGAGAGTGATGCAAGAAAATCATGAAAAACAAGTCAACAGCTTGCTAAAGGAGACCCAAAAAAATACTGAAGAAAATAACACCTTAAAAAATAGCCTAACCCAAATGGCAAAAGTGGTCCAAAAAGCCAATGAGGAGAATGCCCTAAAAAGAAAAATTGGCCAAATGGAAAAGGAAGTCCAAAAGATTACTGAAGAAAATACTTCCTTAAAAATTAGAATAGAGCAATTGGAAGCTAGTGACTTTATGAGAAATCAAGACACTGTAAAACAAATCCAAAAGAATGAAAAATTGAAAACAATGTGAAATATCTCATTGGAAAAACAACTGACCTGGAAAATAGATCCAGGAGAGAGAATTTAAAAATTATTGGACTATCTGAAAGCCATGATCAAAAAAGAGCCTAGACACCATCTTTCAAGAAATTGTCAAGGAAAACTGCCCTGATATATTAGAACCATAGGGCAAAATGGAAATTGAAAGAATCCACAGATCTCCTCCTGAAAGAGATCCCCTAGGAATATTGTAGCCAAATTCCAGAGTTCCCAGGTCAACGAGAAAATATTACAAGCTGCCAGAAGTAAACAGTTCAAGTACTGTGGAAACACAATCAGGCTAACACAAGATTTAGCAGCTTCTACATTAAAGGACCACAGGGCATGGAATATATATTCCGGGGCAAAGGAGATAGGATTACAACCAAGAATCACCTACCCAGCAAAACTGAGTATAATCCTTCAGGGGAAAAAAGGTCATTCAGTGAAATAGAGGACTTTCAAGCATTCTTGATGAAAAGACCAGAGCTGAATAGAAAATTTGACTTTCAAATACAAGACTCAAGTGGAACATGAAGAGGTAAACAGGAAAGAGAAATTACAAGAGACTTATTAAGGTTGAACTGTTTACATTGCTGCATGGAAAGATGATATTTATAACTCATGAGACCTTTGTCAGTATTAAGGTAGTTGGAGGAAAAAATTATATATATATATATATATATATAGATAGTAGATAGATAGATAGATAGATGTGTGTGAGATAGATAGAAGAGGGCACAGGGTGAGTTGAAGATTAAGGGGTCATATCTGGAGAATAAAATTAAGGGATGAGAGAGGATTATACTAGGAGAAGAAGAAAGGGAGAGGTAGAACGGGGTAAATTATCTCACAAAAAAAAACAGAAAAGAAAAGGCTCTTACAGTGGCGGGAAATTGGGGGAAGGTGAGACGGAATGAGTGAATCTTATTCTCATAGGATTTGGCTTACAAAGGGAATAACATACACATTCAATTGGGTATGGAAATCTGTCTTACCCTACAGGAAAATAGGAGAAGGGAACAAGAGAGCAGGGTGATGACAGAGGAAGGGAAGATTGAGAGAGGGGATAATCAGAAGCAAACACTTCTGAGGAGGGACAGGATCAAAAGAAAGAATAGAATAAATGGGGGGCAGAATAGGATTAAGGGAAATAGAGTTAGTATTTCACAACATGTCTACTATGGAAGTGTTTTGCATAACTGCACATGTTTAACCTATATTGAGTTGCTTGCCTTTTCAATGAGGGCGGGTGGAGAGGGAGGAAACTGAAACTGTTCTCTCTAAAGTTATCAACGATTTCTTATTATCCAATCTAATATCTCTCTCTCTCTCTCTCTCTCTCTCTCTCATAATGTAAACAATTTGATTTTATTGAGTCCCTTATGATTACTCTTTCGTGTTTCTTTTTTATGCTTCTTTTGAGTCTTGTGTTTGAATGTCAAATTTTCAATTCAGCTCTAGTCTTCTCATTAGGAATACTTGAAACTCCTCTATTTCATTAAATATCCATTTAATGTCTCAGTTGTGTTGAGTAGATTATTCTTGGTTGTGATTCTAGCTCCTTTGCCTTTAGGAATATCATATTCTAAGCCCTCTGATTCTTTAATGTGTAAGCCACTAAATCTTGTGTGATCCTGACTGTGGCTACACAATCTTTGAATTGGTTCTTTCTGGCTACTGGATGTATTTTCTCTTTGACCTGGGAACTCTGGAATTTGGCTATAATATTTCTGAGAGTTTTCATTTTGGGATCTCTTTCAGGAGGTGATTGGTGGATTCTTTCAATTTTTATTTTACCTTCTGGATCTAAGATATTGGTGCAATTTTCCTTGATAATTTCTTGAAATATCATGTCTAGGCTCGCTCTTTGATCATGACTTTCAGATAATCCAGTAATCTTTAAATTATCTCTCTTCTATTTTCCAGATTGGTTGCTTTTCTGATGAGGTATTTTACATTTCCTTTTATTTTTTTCCATTCTTTCGACTTTGTTTTATTGTTTCTTGCTCTCTCGTGGAGTCTTTATCTTCCACCTGCGCAATCCTAATTTTTAAGGAATTCTTTTCTTCAGTGAGTTTTTGTACCTCCTCTTCCATTTGGCCTATTCTGCTTTTTAAGGAGTTCTTTTCTTCAGTAAATTTTTGTGCATCTTTTACCATAAGGCCAATTCTGTTTTTTAAGGTGTTATTTTCTTAAGTTATTTTTTGTGCCTCTTTTACCAAGCTGTGAATTCTCTTTTCATAATTTTCTTGTATCACTCTCATTTCTTTTCTCATTTTTTCCTCTACCACTCTTATCTCTTTCTTTAACTCTTCTAGGAATTCTTTTGAGGCTTGTGTCCAACTAGCATTTTTTTCTTTGAGACTTTGGTTGTAGCTGTTTTCATTTTGTTGCCTTGTTCTGGGTTTGTGTCTTGGTCTTCCCTAGCACCATAGTAGCTTTTTATGGTCAAGTTATTATTTGTGTGTGTGTGTGTGTGTTCATTTTTTCAGTCAGTTTCTTGACTTTGAACTTGATGTTCAAGTTGGGCTCTGCTCATTGTTCCAAGCTTCAGGCTTTTTTGTGCTGCTGTTTGCAAAGCAAAATTTGTTTTCACAAGCAACTTGGAAATAAGATATACAGGAAATGGGGTATAGAAATCTATCCTGCTCTACAGGAAAGTAGAAGGGGAAGGAGATAAGAGAAGGGGGGGGAAAGAAAGAAAAGAGGGCAGACATGGGGAAGGGGTATTCAGAATGCATGCCATCTTGGGAGGGGAAGGGGTGAGATGGGGTGAAAATTTGGAACTCAGAATCTTGTGGAAGTAAATATTGAAAACTAAAAATAAACAAATTTATATTTAAAAAAAATTTTTTTTAAAGTATCAAAAAAAAAAGACAGGGGCAGAGCCAAGATGGCAGATTAACAGCAACTTGGCAGAACTCTCTCAACATAACTTTAAACATTTTTTCTAGCATTTTTTCTTTGAGACTTTGGTTGTAGCTGTTTTCATTTTGTTGTCTTGTTCTGGGTTTGTGTCTTGGTCTTCCTGACACCATAGTAGCTTTTTATAGTCAAGTTATTATTTTTTTTGTTGTGTGTCCATTTTTTTCAGTCAATTTCTTGACTTTGAACTTTATGGTCAAGTTAGGCTCTGCTCATTGTTCCAAGCTTCAGGCTTTTGTGTTCTGCTGTTTGCAAAGCTAGTTCTGGGGATCTATAAGTTTTTGATGCTTCCAAGGTGATGTGAACTGGGTAGAGATATGTTCACTGCTTTTCGGGTCTGCACTTCGGTCTTTACTCAGAACAACTTTAAAATAATGCCTCAAACCAAATTTTGGAGCAACAGAGCCAACGAAAGGTCAGGGTGACATTTTTCTAGCCTAAGAAAACTTAGGTCAGCAGAAGTTTGATGGAAGCCTGTCCAGAACCCACACGCTCAGAAGCAACAACAGCAGCTGCCACAACAGTAGCAGCTTCAGGAGCTCTCACACCAGACACAGTAAGGGGGTGGACAACTAGTCAGAAAGAGATTTCAGGGGACCATTTGGTGGCACTGGGCACAACTGGCACTGATTAGCAATTCTATTGCCCATATGCAGTTCTGGGTCACAATGCCAAGGCCAAAAGGAGTATTGGTGGTCCATCACAATGGAGCAGAGGCCCTAGTTGAAGTTCCATGGCAAACAGAGCACTAGTGCTTGAGCTGCAAGGGACCAGGAGCCCTTCCTGAGTAAAGACCAAAGTGCAGACCTGAAAAGCAGTGAACATATCTCTACTGAGTTCACACCACCTTGGAAGCACCAAAAACTTACAGATCCCCAGAACTAGCAGCACAAAAAAGCCTGAAGCTTGGAACAATGAGCAGAGCCCAACTTGAACATCAAGTTCAAAGTCAAGAAACTGACTGAAAAAATGAACACACACGCACACACACAAATAATAACTTGACCATAAAAAGCTACTATGGTGCTAGGGAAGACCAAGACACAAACCCAGAACAAGGCAACAAAATGAAAACAGCTACAACCAAAGTCTCAAAGAAAAAAATGCTAGTTGGACACAAGCCTCAAAAGAATTCCTAGAAGAGTTAAAGAAAGAGATAAGAGTGGTAGAGGAAAAAATGAGAAAAGAAATGAGAGTGATACAAGAAAATTATGAAAAGAGAATTCACAGCTTGGTAAAAGAGGCACAAAAAATAACTTAAGAAAATAACACCTTA
Organism: Phascolarctos cinereus; assembly: GCF_003287225.1. NCBI lineage: Eukaryota > Metazoa > Chordata > Mammalia > Diprotodontia > Phascolarctidae > Phascolarctos > Phascolarctos cinereus. The sequence continues at coordinate 146,442,981 of NW_027555847.1, forward strand.
AAAAACAGAATTGGCCTTATGATAAAAGATGCACAAAAATTTACTGAAGAAAAGAACTCCTTAAAAAGCAGAATAGGCCAAATGGAAGAGGAGGTACAAAAACTCACTGAAGAAAAGAATTCCTTAAAAATTAGGATTGCGCAGGTGGAAGATAAAGACTCCACGAGAGAGCAAGAAACAATAAAACAAAGTCGAAAGAATGGAAAAAATAAAAGGAAATGTAAAATACCTCATCAGAAAAGCAACCAATCTGGAAAATAGAAGAGAGATAATTTAAAGATTACTGGATTATCTGAAAGTCATGATCAAAGAGCGAGCCTAGACATGATATTTCAAGAAATTATCAAGGAAAATTGCACCAATATCTTAGATCCAGAAGGTAAAATAAAAATTGAAAGAATCCACCAATCACCTCCTGAAAGAGATTCCAAAATGAAAACTCTCAGAAATATTATAGCCAAATTCCAGAGTTCCCAGGTCAAAGAGAAAATACATCCAGTAGCCAGAAAGAACCAATTCAAAGATTGTGTAGCCACAGTCAGGATCACACAAGATTTAGTGGCTTACACATTAAAGAATCAGAGGGCTTAGAATATGATATTCCTAAAGGCAAAGGAGCTAGAATCACAACCAAGAATAATCTACTCAACACAACTGAGACATTAAATGGATATTTAATGAAATAGAGGAGTTTCAAGTATTCCTAATGAGAAGACTAGAGCTGAATTGAAAATTTGACATTCAAACACAAGACTCAAAAGAAGCATAAAAAAGAAACACAAAAGAGTAATCATAAGGGACTCAATAAAATCAAATTGTTTACATTATGAGAGAGAGAGAGAGAGAGAGAGAGAGAGAGAGAGAGAGAGAGAGAGAGATATTAGATTGGATAATAAGAAATCATTGATAACTTTAGAGAGAACAGTTTCAGTCAAAAAATGAAGTCAGAAGCCAGACTATAGAGTTAAGAAAAGAGTAAGAGGAAAGGAAGTGGAGATATACATTTTAGACAGAATTCTCAAGAAGTTAGCCACAAAATAGAGGAGAGATATGATATGATAGCGAGCGGGATGAATGGATCGAATGAGGGGTTTTTATGGGTAGGAGAGACATGGGCATGTCTGTAGGCAACAGGGAAGCACCCAGTAGCTGAACTTATGCCTATGGGGACCATGCTTTCCAGATCTAAAATTAGAACACAAAAAAAAATAAATAAAATAAAATTAGAACACACATTCTTACACAGAACATTCCTTTTGAAAAACCTTGTAAATGCTGTATTTTTTCATTGAAATGGAGACTGTCCCAGAAAATCAAGTCTCAATTATTAACTGGAACTACAGGGTTAATGCCAAGGCATGCCCCCAATATGTGTGTAGCTCACACATGGAGAGTTTGGACAATGTTTGGAGGAAACCCACAAATTCAATAAAGTGGTTGAAAAATGAGACTACAAAGCTATAAATGAAGTGGGACAGGCTAAAAATTACCTATTAATGATCATAAAGTATGTAAAATGGCCAGGATAATGACTGGCTAGTTCTCGTTTCCGGAAGGACAAAATGAGAAAGGAAATAGCTTCCTATGAGCACAAAGGACAGGAAAATTCAGCATAAAGAAATTGTATAATCTTCTCTGATGTGGTAGGGAAACATCAACTAGTAATAAGAAGATAATAAGATGCCAGGGATCTAATTGGAAGATCTCTGACACAAGGGCTAATTTTTCCCTAAAAATAAAACTGTCCCTAACACTTAATTGGTTTAGGGGACTGAATCTCTAACCCTTGACATAATTTCATATCTGCTTAAGAAGGTATTTAAAAAAAAACAGTCTACAAATATTGTGCTCCCCTCAGGCTTGACTGCTATCCCACTTCCCCATGAGTCACCATCCCTTCTGACCTGTAATACCATCCTAGCAAATTCCAGTGCAAGAGGGCTTATGCACAATTGAATTAAAGTTTGCTGAATATCCTTTCCATGTTATTATTGAATAATTCCATTTGTTCAAGGTTATATGGTCTATAAATATCCCATTTCATTCTAATCCCAAGCCTAACCCACTGTACAAGCCTGGGTTAAGCCTGGCCTAAAACATCTGGCTACCTTCAAGGGAAGAATTTCAACCACTGTAATATAGTATGATATATAATGAGCGGCTGCATGAAGTATTGGATTCAAATGTAGGTTCGAGTTTTGCTCTGGTACATGCCAGGCATATTACCCTGGGTAAGTCACTTAACTTCTCAATGTTGCAGAAAATTCTCTAAGATATAAAATGTGGTACAATTGCTTGTCTGAATTAGTGGAGGTAGTTTCAGAAGACCCTGAACCAGTGAAATCACACATCCTAACTTTATAAAAGTGTGCTCACATGTACACCTATACACACACACACACATACACACATACACACACACACTCCCCGCAATGCTATAGTCAAGAGCTCCAGTAGATTCAATTATCATTTCTGTGTAGATGCCTCCCTAAACTATGTATCAATCTTTCATATGTCTTCTGAGCTCCAATCCTTGATCATCAAATTCTTCATAAACATCTCTACCTGGCTATACCATAGGCATCTCAAACTCAACATGTAAAAATCATTAAACTCATCCCTCTTTCTAACTTCCCTATTTCTACTGAGGGTATGACCATTCTTCTAGTCATTCAGATTCACAACCTTGGAGGCATCCTCCACTCATCGTTCACTCTTACCTTCACATCTCACCAGTTGCTAAGTCTTGTTAATTCAACCTCAGCAATGTCTGTCACATCCATCCTCTCATCCATTCACACAATCACCTTTAAGTCGGGCCTTAATCACCTTTCACTCAGACTATTGGAACAGCCTACACATGGGTCTCCCTGACTCCAATCTCTCTCCTCTCTAATCCATCTGCTACATAGCTGCCAAAATAATCTTTTTTTAGGGGGGGGAAGGGTTAGGCAGTGGGGTTAAGTGACTTGCCCAGGGTCATACATCTAGTAAGTGTTATGTGTCTGAAGCCAGATTTGAACTCAGGTCCTCCTGAATCCAGGGCCAGTGCTCTATCTACTGCACCACCTAGCTGCCCCCAAAATAATCTTAAAGCACAGATCTACTACCATGTCATTCCCCAACTCATGAACCTTTGGTGACTTTCTGTTGCCTTTAAAATAAAATACAAATTTCTCTGTCTCACATTTAAAAACTTTCACAGTCCTGTCCCACCTTTCTTTCTAGGTTGATTTCATATTCCCCCATCCCCCTTCTCCACATTCTGTGTTCTAGCCAAACAGACATGCTCGTCCCTTTGTAGAACATATCATCTCCCAAACCCATGCCTTTGCAAAGACTGTCCGATCATGCCCAGAATGTTTCCCTCCTCACTTCTGCCTGTTGACATTCCTTTCAAGGCTCAGTTCAAGTCCCATTTCTTATATGATTGCCCTACCACCTTTACCTCCCCACAACCAGTTGTTAGTGCTGTTCCCACCACCTAAGTTACCCTAAGGGAGAGACAGAGACTGACATGTGCCAAGTGAACCAAAGCCCTGCCCCACCTCCCCTAGACCCAGGTGGAAATAGAGCAAGACCCTGGACCCAAGAGCCTCAGGAATAGTAGCATCCCCAGACTACTGAATCACTGTCCCTGCTTCCAGCCTTAACCCTCAAGTCATCATTGAAGGGAACAACCCTCATAGAGAAACACCACTAAAAACTGCCAACCAACTGACAAAAATGGGCAGGTGATGCCCAAAGCCCTGGGAATAACAGACCAAGCCCAGCCTCTGCAGCAACTGGGAAGGAGAGCAAATCTTGTGGAGATGCAACCTAGTCACTGCTTCCAAAGGTACTTCAGCTCATGGCTCCTCAGCAACCACAGCTATTGAAGACCTAGAACACCTTCACCACTAATATCCTTGCCACTGTCAAATGACTCAACATCAGAAATGGATACAGTTTTACCAATGAAAATGGCACTAAAGAAAAAAGATTACCATCTGTTTTTGCCAAGGTGCCCTAAGGATCATAGCATCTTTCTACATGACTTGTGGCTGAATTCTCCTATATGTATGGTCTCCCGTATTAGAATGGGAACTCCCTGAAGCCAGGAACCATCTTGCTTTCCTTTTTGTATCCCCAGCACTTAGAATAGTGATTTAAACATAATAAGCATTTTTCATTCATCCATTCATTCACCAGAAATTACATTGGATTTATTTGTATATATTGTACTTATTTCTTTGTTCCTATACATTTGTATCTCACCCATTAGAATGTAAGTTCTTTGAAGTCAAGGATTGTTTCATTTTTTTGTCTTCATATTCCCAGCACTTGGCATAATACTTTGCACATAGGTTCTCTTTAAATGTTTGTCGAATTCAATTCAATTGAACAGGAGACAAGAATATGGACTAAATCTCTCAAAGTTATTTTATCTCTTATGAACATAGGTTATTCTGGAGCTGCATAAGCATTATCTCCATTTATCTTAAGTCAATGAAGAACTAGCAGCAGAACCCAGAAATCTGAACACTCTGCTAAGTGATAAAATTTCCCAATCTTGCATTCAAACCCTGCTATAATTTGGCAGATACATTCTTGGAGTACATGGACAACACTAAAGGTGCAGTTAGTATACCCAAAATTAATTTTTGGGAGGCTGACATGGAACCTAGCAAGTCAGTCTCAGGGTCAGTAAGACCTGGGCTCAAGTTCAGCCTTTAATTCATACTGGCTATGTTAACCTAAGAGGTCATTTCATTTCCTAGTGCTTAAGGCAACTCTCCAAGTTGCAGTACAATTGCTAATTTAAATTGAATTTGAATTTCTCACTCTGAGTTCCCAACATCAATAGAATCAAAATAATGACCAAAATTTTTAAAAATAAATAAAGTCAATTGAAACGTGGCAACCCCTAACCCAGATGTTTCCAAACTTATTTGGCCTACTACCCCCCTTTCAAAAACATTACTCAATGCCCCCTGAAAATCTACTTTCTTTAGCCCTTTAATGTTTGTTTTTAAATTTGCATCATTTCAAAAAATATAAAATATTTGTAAATGACACATCTTAAACTTAATAATTTATTGTAAATTTTTGGGGGGGTTCTGCATTGAAATTTTGATGACACAATATTGCATTATGTAACCATACAGTATCTTGTTATAAACTAGTTGTTACGTGCACACATTCCTGCCAATACATGCTGGACTTCCAGACAATGTACAACATGCTCCTCTGCCAACACTTACTTGTTAAGACCTGTCGGTGGATTTGACCACTGATTGGTTATAACTTGCAAGTTGTATAAACTTAGGCATGCTGTTTACCCTCTGCGGAACTCAGTTTTTTCATCTGTAGAATGAGAGGACTGGATTAGATACTTCTAAAATCCTTTCTTCATCTAAATCTGAGCTGAATCTTGAAAGGAACTCCAAAAAGTAGATGTGAGGAGGGAAAACATTCAAGGCATGAGGGGACATCCTTTACAAAGGCATTAATGTGGGAAATAAATACTTCTAAAGTCCTTTCTAGATCTAAATCTATGATCCCACGAACTGATTCACCAAAATTTTGCCACTGGTAATTCTTTCACAGGACAATCACTAACTAGTCTATAGTGAGGGAAACTTTCTGGTTAAGGTGGAAATTCTTCTTCTTTTCTTATTTCTTATTCTTCTTCTTCCTCCCTCCCTCCCTTTCTTTCTTCCTTTTTTCTTTCTTATCTTCTTTCTGCTTTCTTTCCCTTTTTTTGTCTTTCAACTAGGTCTCTGCTCTCTCACCCAGGCTAAAAGTACAATAGCTACTCATTTGGCTAATCCAATACTGATCAGCCAGACGCTTTTAATCTGCTCCACTTTTTCAACATGGAACAGGTCACCCATCCTTAGGCAACCTAATGACCCTTCATACTCAGAGGTTCACCATATTGGTACCTGATTTAGGGCAGACACATATTAGGCTTTAGCCCTACTGTGGCTCAGAACTACCAGATCCAGGCGATCTTAGCTCTCCAGCAACAAGGACTTCAGGCCTGCACCACCACACCCACTAAAGACCATTTTCTAAGTCCCATGGCGGCAACATGCCAAAATCCTCTTTGGTCTGGATAAGTCTGAAAAGTGGTGAGGTTTTGTAAGATAAAAATCTCAGTCCAGTTTCTGCTCTATAAAATGTGTGACTTCTTTCCCACTACTGGCTTTTCTAAGATGTTCTCTTTAGACCTCATATTGTTGCTCTGCTCTTTCCTGGTAATATGATACTTTGCCTTCACTAGTGAATTTCAAGTGTTTCTCTGATGAGTAGAACAGAAACCAAGAGAAACCTTTCAAGGAGAGTTTGCACATTAAATATTAACAAGGTACTTTAAAGTTTAATATTTAAACAAAATACTTAATGTTTGCTGGTGCCTCATTTTTTCCCCAAAGTTACTGAATGTAGGGAATGATATGCTTGGTTGGAGGAGGATCAATAAGAACATTTTAATATTCATTATGTATATTCCTAAAAAGTCAATTCAGGCAATTTTAAGCTTGAGACTATTCCAGAATGGTATCTTTCTTCTACTAATTGAGATAATATTTAAAGCAAGATGAACCCATTGTCCAGATGATGGCTCCTACAACTGCCTGGGGAGTCCCACCTGGCCCAGCGGTAGCCTCTGCTCCATACTTTTCTTGTTTCCCTTCTGCTCTAGTAAAACTAAACTGCGTATGTCGTGGTCCCTCAGTTACCTGTATGGCATTAAGCTAACGAACTCATGCTAATATGATATTACAGTGTGGCTTACCTCCAGTACCTTTCATTTACAGAGAGATTTTAAGACTTCAAAGTTTTTATACCTTCCAAGAGTCTATTACCACTTATCTTTACTGTAATCCTGTGAAGTCTTATCATTGGAGAGGAGAAAAGAGAAAAGAAGTGACTGCAGGCTAGATTTCTACTTAGAGCCATCTCCCAGCAAGCTGAGGAAAACATCTGATTGTATTAAGACTTTGGCAGGAATCTACTAATCTTGTATCAAGAAGCAAGAGAATAAGGGAGACAAAGGGAGTCTTAGTGATAAATGAGGGAAAGCCCCACTAAAAAGCAGGAGACACCGCGACAGATATAAATCCTTAGTCAGGAGGCCCCAGTGACTGACAGCTCACCCAGAGAACATTATCACCAAAGAAGCAGAGAAATGGAGGACTAGGGATGTTGTTTCTAGCAAGGCTAGAGGACAACAGGAATTTTCAGATAATTTTCAGAGAGTGGAGTTGTGTTTGCATTTCTGCCAAGGTGAATACAAATTATGTGTTCACAATACAGTCTTCTCTTCCTATTAAAGGAGAAGATGAAAGAATAAAGAAGCAATGAGCTACAAAGGAAAGAAGGCGGAGTCCTGAGACCTGAGTTCAATTCCCAGTTCTAATCACTTACTACACTTCATCTCTCTGCACCTCACTTTCCTCATTTCTTAAATGAGATGGACTATAGACCTCTAAAATCTCTCTCCATTTCTAGGTCTATGATAACTAAAATTGGAAGAACAACTTTTCTTCTTTTAAGTTTGTCAGGGAGAAAAATGCTACATGTTGCTACATGTTGAGATAAGCATATAAAAGTGAAAACAAAAAGCCACAACTGATAAATGATAAAAGGATTTGAACAGACATTGCTCAAAGGAAGACATCTAAGCTAAAGACAGCTATGTGAAAAAGAAAAAAATACTCCAAATCTTTAATCATCAGATAAGTACAAATTAAAGCAACAGTGATATTCTATTTCATACCCATCATATTAGCAAAGATGACCCTAAAAAGGCACACAGAAGGCATTTAATAAGTGTTTGAAGACTTGTGTTTCTTAAGCACCTATTTTATGCAAGGTACTATGTCAAGTGCTGAGGATACAAATTTAAAAACAAAACAATCCTGTCCTCAAGAAGCTTACATTCTAATGGGCTTATAAAAGTGTCACCAAAAGTATTTCATAAAAATAAATATAGAAACTGGGAACAAATCTCTGCAGTGAGTTTCTCTGATAAAGAAAGATATGTAAGGAACTGATTAAAATTTATAAGACTAAAAGCTATTCTCCAACAGATAAATGGTCAAAGGATATGAATAGGCAGTTAACAAAGGAAGATATCTAAGCTATCACCAACCAACAAAATAATGGTCCAAATTATTAATTAGAGAATGAAAATTAAGGCAACTCTGGGGTTCCAATTCACACCTTTCAGATTGGCAAAGGTGATGAAAGAGCAAAATGACAAATATTGGTGGGACTACACACAAAATGGGCACAGTAATGCACCATTTGTGGAGCAATTTGTAACTGTTTCCCACCCACAATCATAAATTGCACATACTGTTTCATCCAGTAATGCCTTCTACTAGGCTTTTGCACTCAAAGAAATCAAAGAAAGACTAAAAGGACCCATATATACAATAATATTTTGTAGCAGCTCTTTTTATCATGACAGAAAACTGGAAACTAAGGAGGTGCCTCTAAAATGTTACACTAATGTAATGGAATACTACTATGCCATAATAAAAAAGGAATGGCTTCAGAGAACTCTACTGAGATTTGTATGAACTAATGTAGAGTCAAGTGAGCACAACTAGACAACCAATTTATACAAAAACAGCAGTGTAAAAGCGAACAACTTTGTTAGACTTAAGAACTCTGACCAATGCAATAACCAATCATAATTCCAGAGTCAAGTCAAGCCACTGTACTTCCACCGCTGAGTATTGTGGATACAAGGAAAGGCAAAAACAGTCCCTGACTTCAAGGAGCTCACAATCTAATAGGGAGAGAATGTGCAAATAACTATGTTCAAAAAAGTTATATACAGGATAACTAGGAAGTAATCTCAGAGAGAAAGGACTAAGATTAATAAGGTCTAGAAAAGACTTCTTGCAGAAGCTGGGATTTTAGCTGACTTGAAAGAAGCCAGGAGGTGAAGATGAGGAGGGAAAGTATTCCAAGCATAGAAGACTTGATATATTCCTGGATATGGCTAATATGGGAATTTGTTTTTTTGAGTCTATGTATTTATTGAAGGATTTATTTTTTAATTCTAATTTTTTTTTCTTAATAGAGGCATTGGGAGGAAAAGATTAGTAAAATACGTATTACCAAGCATGGAGGACAACCAGTGAAAATTCACAGAGTCAGGAAATGTAATATCTTTTGGCAGGAAGAGCAGGAAAGTTAATATCACTAGATCACAGGATGCATGAAAGGGATTAAAGTGTAAGCAGCCTGGAAAGGTAAGAAGAGATCAGGTTATGAAGGGCTTTAAAAGCCAAATAGAAGATTTTATATTTGATCTTGGAGGTAATAGGGAGCCATACAGAGGCAGCATAAGGTTGAGTAAGGGTGGATAACATGGTCAGACCCACACTTTAGGAGGATCACTTTGATAGTTGAGTGGAGGATGGACTGAAGTGGGGAGGGAGGGAGGCAGGGAGACCAACCAGAAGGCTATTACAATAGTTCAGGCATGAGGCATTGAGGGCCCACACCAGGGTGTCAGAGAAGAGATGTTTCAAACACAGAATCAAAAGGACTTGACCACAGATTGGATATGAGGGGAAAGATAGAGTGAGAAGTGGAAGATGGCACCAAGGTTGTGAGCCTAGGTGATTGGGAGTATTACAGAAGTTAGGGGCAGCTAGGTGGCTCAGTGGATAGAGCACCAGGCCTGGAGTAAAGAATACTTGAGTTCAAATCCAGCCTTAGAAACTTACTAGCTGTGTTACCCTGGGAAAGTCACTTAACCTTGTTTGCCTCAGTTTCCTCATCTGGAAAATGAGCTAGAGAAGGAAATGGCAAATCACTCCAGTATCCTTGACGAGAAAATCCCAAAAGGGGTCCCAAAGAGTCAGACATGACTGAAAAAAAAAAAAAACACCAAACAACAATACAGAAGTTAGAAAGAGGGGAGGATGTAGAGGGCTGATAGTAAATCATAGCTACCCACCTGCAGATAGAGAGTTGCTGGATTCAAGATGCAGAATGAGACATACATTTTTGGATATGGACAATGGTGGGATTAGTTTTGCTTCATTATGTATATTTGCTTCAAGGGGGTTGGGTTTTTTTCCCTTTTAAACTGAAGTTGGTGTGTATGGGAAAGAAAACAAGTTCTTGATAACTGAAAAAATGAAATAAAATATTTTAAAAGAAAAATAGAAACCAAAGAGGCAGAGATGAATCCTAACCTGTGCAAAACTGTTGTGGGAGAATAATAAGAAACAGGAAAGGAAGAGGAGAGGAAATGTGGACCTTTTGGAGCTATGCAGTAGATATGAGGCCCTCATCTGTGAGAGAAGAGCTAGACGCTCTAAGGAACAAGTACCCAATCATATTCCAAGAAATGACCGTTAGATCCCTCAGCTGAAAACAGGAAAGACGCTATCCAGAACTGGTCAGGGGACAAAGAGATGAATCAGGGTGATTGTCACTCCCTGCTGAGGGACATTGAGGCAGCCATATGGTAACCTGAGCTGAGCAACAGAGGAGTAAGCTGATCATATTTGTAAAGCATTTAGCACAGTAAAGCTGGCACATAGCAGGTGCCATATAAACGCTTGTTTCCCTCCTCCACCCTTTTCCCAAAGTATGCTGTATAGCCAATATGAGACAGAATCTCCTACTATATATTAAATCTGACATTTATTATGCACATGGGATCAAATGACACCCCAAACAGAAACCCAGATGAAGTCTGGGCTAAGAAATTGACAGTGGCCATGTGAAGGGCTTCAGAAGAGAAAGCTGGATTTGGAAAGCCAATAGCTAATTTAGAAGATGATGTGAAATTTGGGTTCCTGGACCATGGCTTAAGGCATAGAAATGATGGGTTCTTGACCAAGAATAAAGTGCACCTAATTAAGATAATTTAAAATATATTTATCTTTTGACTTATAATTTGATCAAGAAGGCTAAAAATGGAGGGGAGAGAGAAATCAATCTAAGTTTGTCTGACAATCCAGACAACACAGAGAGTAGATTGTATAACACAGGAAGAATATCAGTGAAGACGATCAGTTATTCTTAGGAAACAGTATCCAGAATGGAGAGAAATAAAAAATCCAAAGTCTCAGATGTATTTACCCAAGTGGACAAAGTATGGGAAATAAGATAAATAGGAAATCTGAATGCAAGGAAGTATATGGACCACATAGATTAACACAAAGATTTGGTCACCAAAACTAGAGTATGGCTGTGGAAGTTTATAATTTTTTTTAAAAGGAATAAATAAATGGTTGTTAGAGGGCCAGGGGATTAGCACTGTACATTAAGAAAAATTGAAGAACTCTATGAATAAGAAGAAAACACCATGGATACCATTTGGGTCGATGACAACAAAAACGAAAGCTGTGTCATCCCCAAAAGAAGGAAATTGGTACTGAGTTGGAAAACAGATCACAAGACATGCATGGGGTTAAAGTAATGAATGAAGACTTTCTGGAATCTGTTGTTGCTTTTTTCTCTGCTTAAAGCTGAGTTGCTGATAAATATTTGCTTTGTGTTAATCATCATTTCATTCTTATTTTGAAAATAACTATTTTCATGCCTTCTGTTTTTACATCATTGTCAATTTTAAAAACATCATACTCTCTCCATCCAAAACTGAACTCTCTTGTAAGAAATAAAAATAGTAGAGCAAAATTACCCAATACAATGATTTTATCTAATTATATATGCAACATCCTTCCCCACTGGTTCCCTGCTTTTCTGCTCATGAGAAGTAGATTTGTTTCATTATCTGTTTAGCAAGTGGAGTTCGGTCCTGCAGTCAGTAAGACCCATGTTCAAATCTGGCCTCAGATACTAATTAGTAGTGTGATCCTGCACAAGTCATTTAACTTCTGTCTGATAGTTTCTTCAACCATAAAATAGGGATGATGAAGATGATAATGATGATGATGATGATGATGATGATAACCTCTTGGGGTTGTTGGGAAAATCAAATGGGATAATATTTGTAAAAAGTACTTAGTACAATGCCTGGCACAAAGTAGGTACTTAAGAAGCTCCTTCCTTCCTTCCTTCCTTCCTTCCTTCCTTCTTTCCTTCCTTCCTTCCTTCCTTCCTTCCTTCCTTTTTTCCTTCCTTCCTTTTTTCCTTCCTTCCTTTCTTCCTTCCTTCCTTTCTTCTTCCTTTCCTTCCTTCCTAGGGACCATTGTTGGTTTTTCAGTTGCCCAGTTCCTTTCTGTGATATTTTTGTTTACACTATTGTAGTCATTGTATATATTGTTCTTTTGGCTCTATTTATTTCATTGTACATCAGTTTATATAAATCTTCCCACGTTTTTCTGAACTCTTAATGTTAGTCATTTTTTCTATCCAATACTATTACATTACATTTGTATTGATGGGTACCTATTTTATTTCCATTCTTTGCTGTCACAAAAGGTGCTGCTGTGAACATTTTTATATATAATGGAATTTTGTTTCTGTCTTTGACCTCCTTGGTATATGGGGTCAATGGCAGGAGTGCTAGGTGAAAGCATATAAACAATGCAGCCACTCTTTCTGTATAAATAGAAATTATATAAGAACTGTTGAAACAATTCACAGTTTCGCCAACAACATTAGTGTGCTTCTCTTCCCACAACCCCTCCAAAATTGAATTTCCATTTTTGTTATCATTGCGGATTATAATTTCATTCTTTGAAAATGGAGAGGAACAATTATTCCAGACCTGATTCTGACCAATGGGAAGCAATTGGTTTTGCAAATAAAATTAAAGGAATATTAGACAGAAGCGACTGCTCCAACTCAGTCTTCACAATAGATAATAAAGTGAAATTTACTCAAAATCTGTGGTACATGTTAGATTTTAACAAAGTAGATATTAAAGTATTTAGAGAAAAGATAGAATCCATGTCCTCCATCTGACAGGGAAAATAGCCCAAAAGAGACATGGGAAAGCTTTCAAAAATGAAATTCTAATGATACAAAAAAACAGTTTCAAAGAAGAGGAAAATGTTAAAGAAATTGACATACAGAAATAGGGAATTCAATAACAAATAGAGTTTTTAGAGGAATATATAGAAATCAGAAGAACAGGTATCTGAGGACAAATACACAAGAGTACACAAGGGGCCCTCTAAGAATCATGTTGGGATCACTAACACTGAGAATGATGTAAGACTTGTGATAAATGCTAAATACAAAAAAAAGAGGAATTTTGGTCAGTCAGTCAATCAACAAGCATTTATTAACTGCTTACTCTTGGTGTTGCCTCAGACAAACTGAAACCTGGGAAAGACCTTATCTTAAAAAGGCCGAGGTCTCCCACTGCATTCTGGGTCATCCCCAGTCATCCTGACCAGTCTTGCCACTGGACTCTATTGACTACAGAGGATAGAGTGAGGGTGATGACTTTGCAAAGCTCTCCTCACTTACATCTAATTGAGTTGTAAGTCAAGACATCACCCTCCTGATGTCATTGGTCCTCTTCAAGAATGAAGGACAAACAACAACAGCAACTCTATGCCAAGCACTGTGTTAATCATTGGGAATACAAAGAAAAGAAAAAACAGCCTGTCCTCAAGGAGCTCACACTCTAAAGGGAAAGACAAGATGCATATAACTGCGTACATACAAGATATTCAGGGTAGGAGGCAGAACCAAGATGGTGGAAAAAAGGCAGCAACTTGCCTGAGCTCTTCCCCAAACCCCTCTGAACACCTTTAAATAATGCCATAAAAAATTCTTGGAGCAGAACAACCCACAAAAGGACAGGGTGAAATAATTTTCTTGCCAAAGACAACTTGGGAGGTCAGCAGGAAAGGTCTGTCGCACCTGGGTATAAGTGGAGCACAGTCCAACTCAGGCTGCACCAGCACAGACTGCACCCCAGCAGACCAGGAGCAGGCCTTGGGAGCCATTGAATCTGCAGTGGTATCAATTCTTCCAGAGCTCTCAGCCCACAGGTTGTGTGGGGCTATGGGAGAAGAGGTAGAGAGAAGGAGATTACAAGGGTCTCTTTGCTGGCACTAGAGGCAGGATTCTATTGCCTTGTCCATACACAGATCTGGGTCACAGTCCTCAGTGGCTTGTGGCCTCAGTAGAGTAGGAACCCTCCTTATAGTTCCAGGGCAGAAAAGAGTACTTGTGGTCACTCACAGACCAAAGCACAGGCCAGAAGAGAAGTAAACACATCTCTCCTTAGATCATACCACCTCGAAAGAACTGAAAACTTACAGGTCCCTAGAAGTATCTCTGAAAACAGCTGCACAAAAACCCTGAAGCTTAGGACAGTGCACCCTCCACCCTGGAAGTAGAGTTCTACTTTAACAAAGAGTTAAAGGTCAAAAAACAGACTGGAAAAATAAACAAACAACAGAAAAATTCTAACCATAGAAAGTTACTATGGTGACAAGGAAGATCAAAACACACACTCAGAAGAAGATAACAAAGTCAAAGCTCCTACATCCAAAGCCTCTAGGCCATGGAAGGGTTCAAAAAGGATTTTGAAAAACAAATAAGAGAGGTAGAGGAAAAATTGGGAAGAGAAATGAGAATGCTGCAAGAAAATCTTGAAAAAGAGTCAACAGATTGGTAAAGGAGACACAAAAAAAATACTAAAGAACATAACATCTTAAAAAACAGACTGGGCCAAATGGTAAAAGAGATACAAAAAAACAATGAGGAGAAGAATGCATTGAAAAACAGAATTGGCCAAATGGAAAAAGGCACAAAAATTCACTGAAGAAAGGAACTCATCAAAAAAGTAGAACTGACCAAATGGAAAAGGAGGTACAAAAATTCACTAAAGAAAATAATTCCTTAAAAATTAGAATGGAGGAAATGAAAACTAATGACTTTATGAGAAATCAAGAAACAATAAGAAAAGAATGAAAATATAGAAGACAATGTGAAATATGTCTTTAAAAATCAACTGACCTGGAAAATAGATCCAGGAGAGTTAATTTAAAAATTATTGGACGACCTGAAAATCATAATGAAAAAAGAGCCTAGACATCATCTTTCAAAAAATTATCAAGGAAAACTGCCCTGATATTCTAGAACCAGAGGATAAAATAGAAATTGAAAGAATCCACCAATGACCTCCTAAAAGAGATTTCAAAATGAAAACTCCCAGGAATATTATGTATAAATTTCAGAGCTCCCAAATCAAAGGGAAAATATTGGGAGCAGCCAGAAAGAAACAATTCAAGTATGGCAGAGCCAAAATCAGGATAACACAAGATTTAGCAGCTTCTACATTAATGGATTGGAGGGCTTGGAATATGATGCACTGGAGGGTAAAGGAGCTAGGATAACAACCACAAATCACCTACCCAGCAAAACTGAGAATAATCCTTCAGGGGAAAAAATGGATATTCAATGAAATAGAGGACTTTCAAGCATTCTTGAGGAAGAGAAAAGAGCTGAATAGAAAATTTGACTTTCAAAAGGGAGAAAAATTTTCAACTCAAAAGCATATGGAAAAAATAAAAAAATTCAAATTTAAAAAAAAGAAAATTTGACTTTCAAATGCAAGACTCAAGAGAAGCATGAAAAGGTAAATAGGAAAGAGAAATCATAAGGAACTTAGTAAGGTTAAACTGTTTACATTCCTACATGGGAAGATGATATTTATAACTCATAAGAACATTCTCATCATTAGGGCAGTTAGAAAGAGTATATATAGACAGAGGGCACAGGTATGAATTGAATATGAAGGGATGATATCTAAAAAAATAAAATTAAGGGGTGAAAGAGGAATGTATTAGGAGAAAGGGAAAGGTAGAGGTAGAATGGGGCAAATTATTTCACATAAAAGAGGCAAGAAAAAGCATTTACACTGGAGGGGAAGGGAGAGAGGCGAGGAGGAGCGAATGATCCTCACTCTCATCAGAATTGACTAAAAGAGGGAATAACATACACACTCAATTGGGTATAGGAATCTATCTCACCCTATAGGAAAGTAGGAGAGAAAAGGAATAAGAGAAGGGAGAGTGATAGAAGGAGAGCAGGTTAGGAGAAGTGGTAGTTAGAAGCAAAACACTTTTGAGGAGGGACAAGATGGAAGGAGAGAGAGAATAGAATAAACAAGGGGAAATAGGATAGAGGGAAATGCAGTTAGCAATAGTAACTGTGAAAAAAATTCTGAAGCAAGTTTCTCTAACAAGGGCCTCATTTCTCAAACATATGGAGAACTGGGTCAAATTTATAAATATAAGAGCCATTCCCCAACTGATAAATGATTTATAAAAATGGACAATTTCCAGATGAAGTAATCAAAGCTATTTATAGCCATAAGAAAAAATACTCTAAATTGCTGTTGATTGGACAAATGCAAATTAAAACAATTCTGAGGTACTACCTCATACCTATTGGATTGGCTAATAGGACACAAAAGGAAAATGACAAATGTTGGAGGGGATGTGGGGAAAATGAGACATTAATGCACTGTTGGTGGAATTGTGAACTGATTCATCCATTCTGTGGAGCAATTTGGAACTACGCTCAAAGGGCTATAAAATCATGCATATCCTTTGACCTAGCAATGTAACTACTAGGTCTCTATCCAGAAACAGATAAAAAACAAAAAGGAAAGGGAGCTATATGTACAAAAATATTTATAACAACTCTTTTCTGGTGGCAAAGAATTGGAAATTGAGGGGATACCCATCGACTGGGGAGTGGCTGAAAAATTGTGATATGTGATTGTGATGGAATATTATTGTGCTATAAAAAAATGATGAGCAGAAGGATTTCAGAAAGACCTGAAAGACATAACTAAACTGATTCTGAGTGAAGTGAGTAGAACCAAGAGAACACTGTATACAATAACAGCAACACTGTACAATGACCAACTTTGATAGACTTGTCTCTTCTCAGCAATGCAATGATCTAAGACAATTCTGAGGGACTTGTGATGGAAAATGCTATTCATATCTAGAGAAAGAACTATGGAGTCTGAATGCAGATTGAAGCACACCGTTTTCTTTTGTTTTCTTTCTCACAGTTTTTCTCTTTTGTTCTGATTCCTCCTTCACAACATGACTAATGTAGAAATATGTCTAAAAGGATTATACATGTATAGCCTATATCAGATTGAACATCATCTTGGGGAAGGGGGAGAGGAGGGAGGGAGAAAAAAATTGGAACTCAAAATCTTATAAAAGTGAATGTTGAAAACATGTAATTGAGAAAAAAATAAAATACTATTAAGTGATGGGGGGAGAAATGATTAGCAGGATGCTCTCAGAAAAATATAGAAAGACTTACATGAGCTGATGCAAAGTGACATGCATTGTATACAAAATAATATCAATATTGATCAGCTATGAGTGTCTTAGCTATTCTCAGCAACACGACAATCTAAGACAACTCTGAATGACTTGTGATGAAAAATGCTATCCATCCCCAGAGAAAGAACCGACGGTGTCTGAATATAGATGGAAGCACACTTTTTAGCTTTATTTTTCTTGAAATTTTTGTCTATTTTTTCTTTCACAATATGACTAATATGGAAATACGTTTTGCATGACTACACATATACAACCTATATCGAATTGCTTGCCTTCTCAATGAGGGGTGGTGGAGAAGGAGGAAGGGAGAGAATTGCAACTCAAAGTTTTTAAAATGAATGTTAAGTTTTTTGCATGTAATTGGGGGAAAGAAAATACTAAACAAACAGAAAAAGTTATTCAGAGTAGCTGAAAGATTATCAAGTATCTGAGGGAATCATGCAGGGTCTCCTAAAGAAGATGGGATTCTTAAAACTATGTTATAGTCAAAAGGAAGATTAAAGAAGAAATAGGACTTTTCAAAATGAATGGGAAAATGATAATATAAGACAGGAAAGATAATACTGCTCAACTCTTATTTTGCTTTGCTTTTCTTAACCAAAGATAACTTGTAACTGAAAAGGATAAAACAAATGTGATTGTAAGAGCAGTGAAACCTTGGAAAAGTGAGGGGACAGAAATCAAACACCTAGCTGCTTGCAACAAGTTAAGGTCACCAGACCTTAACAAGCTATGCTGCAAAGTCCAAAAGAACATATACATATATGATTGTTGAGTCATTGATGAAGACCAGTGAAAAATCTCATAGAGTAGGAGAGACACTATAGGACTGAAGACAGGCCACTGCTTTCCCAGTTTTCAAGTAAGGGAAGAGACAAACTTTGGGCAAATGAACTTGATTCCGATTTCCATAAAAGTTTTACAGTGTGTTATTTAAAATAATGAGCATTTAGAAAAAGCAGTGATAATCACTAAGAAAGAATATAGCTTCGTACAGGAGAATGCCGTCTAAAAAGTATCCCTGCATTTCAGTCAACTGTCTGACAAAGTCTCCTGCTATCCTTTGGACAAGATGGAAAGATGAAGACTAAATGATAGGTAGATTCAGTACAGTTAAATGACTAAACCCAAAGAGTCATTAATGAATTGGTATCAGCCTAGAGCAGACAAAATTGAGTAATGAAGTGCTATTGAGATCTAGCTTTGGTTCTGTGCTGTTTAATATTTTCATCAGTGATTTGGCTGAATGTATAGATGTCATGCCCATCCTGTTTGTGGACAGCATAAAACTGGAGGGATAACAAATATAATGAGAGGACAGAGTCAGGATGGAAAAAACAGTCTTGACTGGCTAGAAGAATGGACCAAGTTTAATGAGATGAAATATAAGAGGAAGAAACATAAAAGCTCACACTTGGGATCAATAAATTAACTTCATGAGTACAGTTTGAAGAAGACAAGGCTAGACAACAATAACAATGGGTTTATATAGCATTTTAAGTTTTGCAAAGTACTTTATATATGTTTTGACCCTCACAATAACCCTGTGAGGTAAATATAATTATCGTTCTCATTTTACATTTGATGAAACCAAGACCTAGAGAGGGTAAATCATCTACCCAGGGTCACACAGCTAGCAGAACTAAAACTCAGGGTTTCCCAATTCCAAGTTTAGTGTTCAATATGAGACAACAGTGAGGCAGGGCAGGGCTATAAAAGCTTTCTTGGAACTGCATTAATGAAGACATAATGTTGAGAATGACACTTTGCTCTCCTACAGACAGACCACATGAAGAGTATTGTGTTCATTTCTCATTGCCACATTTTAGCAAGAACATTGACAGAGGGTCAGATGATATGTAAGGACTACAGATCACGTAATGAAGCAACCAGCGAGGTTTATCCCGGAAAAAAGAAGACTTGAAGGGAGAGGCAATATGATGGCTATCTTCAAGTATTTGGAAGACTGTCATACAGCAAAAGAAGAATTAGGCCTTTTTCATTGGCTTCAGATAGTAGAGTTTAAAAAAAATAGGTAGCTTTCAAAGAAGTCTGCAGCTTGATGAATTGGAAAAACTTACTAATAATTAGGTATCCAAAATTGGCATACTCTATCTCGGGAAATACTGAGTTCCTTGGTATTGTAAGTCTTCAGGGAAAGGCTTAATAGACACCTATCAGGGATGTTGTAGAGTGCATTTCTGTTCAGGTGCAGCTGTGGTTCAGGTAGCAATACCTGTGAGATCTCTTCCAAGTTGGAGTTTCCGCAGCTCTGCAAAAGGAAGTGAGCCACATCATGAAATTGAAGAACAAGAAGATAGATGGCCCAGAGGGAACAGCTGTACTTCCAAGCTACCAGAAGGCAAGAACAAAGTTTCTAGCATGTTGTACAGATGTTCTGTGGAGAAGTTTTAGGAAAATATGGACAAAAATCACATAGAATAGGGTTTACAAGGGCTGCCATGAATCATTGGAGGGAGTATGCACACAAACATCTGCATAAAGTGATGATGATCCTGTCTAAATGGCCTAAAGTAGTAAGCAAAATACCAAAGTGCTGAGCTAAAGAAAACATAAGCCTCAACTCAGGCTGTTTCAGTCTTTATGACCTGGTCATTTCAATATGCCAGAAAGATGATACGGAAGCAATAGTACCGCAGACACCCTATCCACTGAGCCTCCTGACTCCACCAACCAATATCCACTCACCACTAAACACTACTTTCATTTCCCAATGAGAATTCTTCCCATTAATGTATTCCCATATCCAATAATGATGCAGCATAATTCATAACACGCATATAGAGACCCAGGCCAAATGTTTTTTGTAGTTCTGGGAGCACCTACAGGATAAACATAAAAATGGAAAAATTGGACATCATTAAATCCTAATCTAATCACCATGATGACTGGAATGATAATGTCCTTTTCACATGAAAAAATAATCACATCCCACAAACAAATAAAAAACACGACACAGCCAACCTATTTGAAAAGAATTAGTTGATACACCAATACGCAAGGGTTTAAAGGGGAGAACTCTAATTGTTAGTGCCTAATGTATTTTTTTAAAGCTATCACAACAGCTGGTAGCAACATTCACCATATTGGCAGATCTATACCCGATTCATCCACCATAACTTATTTAATATGAGAGTATAATTATTGCTCATGATTACTATCTGGTGCCAGACATCCCAAATGCCCCCACCTTCCTACTAATTAATCTTGAAAACTTTCCAAGTTTTTCGCTACTGAGCTGGCCTCTGCTTTCTTTTATCAGTGAAGAGGAGGTGAAAGTAAGCATATAGTATCAGAGTAAAAATACACAGTACAATAATAATAATTTGAAATTACATACCAACCATAATCATAAGTATAGACAATCTAAGATCCAAGGCTTTCTTTTGGCCAATTTAATTGTTAATTATTTGAAAGAAAATTATTTGAAAGCCTTTGGGCTCAAGTTTTTATTACATACTGTTCTTTGCAGAATCCTAAGAATATGTATCATTGGATATTTGACCTATACCCATACCTGTAAGAGAAAGTTGGCCCTTCTTAGAGAGATGCATTAAGCATCTTGAAGGGAGAGACTTCTTGTGTTTTGTCTTTGTATGGCAAGCTCCTATCATGATGCCTGATTGGTTGATAGGTTGGTTTCTTGGTTGGGTGGTAAAAGTCTGTACCATAAAGTGATCCTAAGTCATGGGTCTAAGTGGAATCATTGGAACACTAACAAATAGAAAGAGGTACTAATGAAAATCAATAGCAAGGCGAAAATATATTAAATAATCTCTAATCATTCATGTGTATATAGTATATTTGGTTTTCATATCACTCTGGGCCAATGGAGTAACTGAATAGCTTTTCTACAAAATGAAGCTTCTTTTCTCTTGGACTCAACTGAGTCAGTGATTCTCCAATTTGTATATTCAACAATCTTTCTGCTCCTTCTCCACACCATACTGTTCTTCTGGAACTT
Source organism: Phascolarctos cinereus (assembly GCF_003287225.1). Classification (NCBI taxonomy): domain Eukaryota; kingdom Metazoa; phylum Chordata; class Mammalia; order Diprotodontia; family Phascolarctidae; genus Phascolarctos; species Phascolarctos cinereus. The sequence goes on from NW_027555847.1 coordinate 146,464,230, forward strand.
TCTAAAACTCTTTAAATCCTACATCACCCAAACAAATTGCGGGGGGGGGGGGGAGAACATAAGAAAGACAGAGCTTGGTTTACAAGATTTGTTGCTACTGCACAGTGAGTTGGACTGAACCATCACTACAACTAACGGCATTACTCGTTTTAATACCTCAGTGGAAATGGGATCTCCTCAATATGGGTAATTCTCTCCAACAGCACAGAATGCAACCCCTCCATGCCTTCTCATCTTGTATGATTGTGTTCCATGTTCTTTCATAAAAGATACAAACAATATGCTTGAGGCCTTCCTCTAGTTTTGGGGTGTTTTCTTTCCTTTTCTTCTCTTCTCATTTCTTTCTCTTTCTCTTTCTTACATTTTGTGAACTCCAGTGGAGCATTTAGGCTGTCTAGCCTCTGCTCTCACCATAAGAGTGGCCCATCTCCTTTTCCAATCATTCATTTTAATGAATGTATAAATGAATGAATGAATAAAGCATTTCTTAAGCACTTGATATATACTAAACAATACTCTGTCACTGTGTTAAACAGTGGAGATACAAATAGAAAAGTAAGATATTTCCTGTTTTCAAGGGGCTCACATTCTAATGGGGGAGACAAGGCATTTGGAATACATCTCATTTCCTGGATGCCATTTCTTGTGCATAGCTTCACCACTGGCAATATGCTATAGCCTATTTGCACTTTGCATGCGTCTTACCATTGCCTTTTGGGTCACTCACAGCTTAAATTGTTTCAAGATTTACAATGACAGAGCATCACTAGGAGAACATTAAAAAGCTGTTGTTGTTGCTGTTTTTTCATTTAACTAGACCTTTCATTTTTGTGAATCACAGGCTCTCAGAGACAGAAGGTACCTCACAAAATCATCTTCCTGGCCACTTTCTGGCTGTTTCCAGTTTATATAATTTGTACTCTGGCCTCCTCCTCACCCTCCTCAAAACAAAATTTGGATTTCCATCTCTGGGACCTTGGGACCTAATTGAGTGGCCCAATATGCCACTGCCCAGACATCTCCAAGACATGTTGTCCTGCATTGCTGCACCTCTACCTTTCCCAACTCTTACTCCTCTATATCTGATGCCTTCTATTGGAATTTAAGCTCTTTAAGAGGGGAGGGAGCTATCTTACTTGCTTGTATTTGCATCCTCAGTGCCAAACATAGTGTCTAGGTGACCTTGCACAGCCCTCCCTCACTCAAATCAAAGTCAATTGCAAGTCGTGTCATCAACTCCCTGATGTCATGATCTTCTTTGAGAACGAAGGACAAACACAACCTGTGAGTAGTCTGAGCTGCCTGAATGAGGACCCAGCTGGCCAGTTCCAGTTGGGTAACTCAGCTCACTCTCCTGTCTTGTCCTGTCCTGTCCTGCCCTCTCCTTCTCCTTTTCCCTTACCTGAGGGTGTTCTGCCCAAAGGAAGGCAAATTTAGATGGCCAAAAGCTGCCTAGTTAACTTGGGGTTTACTGGCTGGTTTTCTTTCTCTAAGACCAATTCACTCTGGAGCTCATAGATTGTACAACAATAGGTCCCTGCCCAAGCACCACTTGATGGTTATTTTTTGGGCCCTCCAGGCTCAGAGTGAATGTAAATACTAACTGTTTCTCTTTTGGCCAGCAATCAGAGGGTCTTACCCTCCCAGTTTTTTTCTTTTTTGATTAAAGGGCCATCCCTTGACTCACTTCTTAAAGATGCCTATGCACTGAATGGGCGTTGCTTCACTCAAAGTGAGAACCTGAAAAGACCTTAAGCTTAAAAGGGCCAGGGTCTCCCACTGCATCCTGGGCCATCTGCAGTGGTCCTGATGAACATCTGGCCACTGGACCCAGATGGCTCTAGAGGAGAAAGTGAGGCTGCTGACCTTGCACAGCCTCCCTTCCTCAAATCAGTCAATTGCAAGTCATGTCATCAACTCCCTTTTGTCATGGTCCTCTTCGAGAAAGGACAAACACGACAACAAGCACATAGTAAGCATTTAATAAATTCTTTTTCATTTATTCCTTTGTCTAATTTAATCTACATCTGATCAAAAATCCCTTCTTTCATATCAAGCCTTTCTTGAAGACTTCTATTTAGAAGAAACTTGCTACCTCTTGAGACGACCTATTCCAAAAACATAAAAACAAAACAAACTAAAAATGTTATGCCAGGGAATGTGGCTTAGACTTGTTTAAAAAAAAAAAAAAGCAATGCATTATTTCCCGAAAGTGATCGAGCTTGTTTTCTTCCTCATATTTAATTCTGGTCCCACCTCATTGTCCCTCTGCAGGAGCCATATATATGTACTGATGTACTAACTCAATAGACTGGCCATCTAACTGCATGTGACTGTCTGGACAATGGGTGTTTTTCATCAATTTAGTTTCCCCTTAATGGAGTTAGGGAAATCTTGTGCTTATGATAACTCACAAAAATCTGGTGCTTAAGATTTCCATTATTTTGAATGTACTAGGTCTCAGTGAGGAGACCCTGTAATGTTCTGAGACTTGAGCAGTCCTAGTTAATCAGTAGCTAGGTGGCATAGTGGATAGAGGGCCAGGCTTGAAATCAAAAAGATTCATCTTCCTGAGTTCAAATCTGGCCTCAAATACTTACTAGCTGTGTGACCCTGGACAAGTCACTTAACCCTATTCACCTCAGTTTCCTCATCTGTCAAAAAATCTGGAGAAGGAAATAGCAAACCAGTATCTCTGCCAAGAAAACCCCAAATGGGGTCATGAGGAGATGGCGCAACTGAAACGACTAAAGAGCAACCAAGTTGATCAGCACAATGTCATTTATAAATAAAAATATCTGAATAACCTTTTTTCTCCATGTAAATTTGGAGCAAGCTATCTTCCATGACAATGGTGAGCATTTTTCTCAAGCATACATCTCCATGTTTTATGCCTTACATGATATTAATAATCAAAGGGTCATTAAACAGAATTAACTCTATGATTGCATTCATTAAGGAATCTTGGACAATGTTAATATAGGTGTAAGAGACCACAAGTTGGAGAAAAGACTTTGGGGATGTATTTTTCTCTCCCAAATCAAGTTTTTTTAGTCAATAATCAATAAACACAATGGGCTCTTATATTCTCTCTACCTCTCAGTGAATTGTGTTAGTCTAAAGTTGTTGCCTACTGTATAGAACTCTCTGTCTCTTTCCTTCTCACATTTTCACCAAGGATACCCTCAATGTATGTGTAGCTCAATCTCAAAGATTTTGTAAAAATGAGAAAGTAAGCACATGGGTGAATAGTTCCTGCTGTCTTTTCAATCACCTTTTTCAGGGCAATAATATCATCTGTGATTTTTTCCATTCTTTTGGTATATTCTCCACTCTGATATAAAATAAACTTTCAGTGCTTTTAAATTTTTCTGGTATGTTTTTGCAAATTTTATAATTGTTCCTAGTGGTAAGCAGGAATTTTTAAAAATAGGAAATGGCCTCAAGATGTAAAAAAATTTTTTTTGGTTTTTTTTTTACTTTCAGGCAATTGGGGTTAAGTGACTTGCCCAGGGTCACACAGCTAGTGTCAAGTGTTTGGTCTGAGGCCGGATTTGAACTCAGGTCCTCCTGACTTCAGGGCTGATGTTCTATCCACTGCACCACCTAGCTGCCCCAAGATGTAAAAATTTTATAACCCACAGTGCATCAACACTGCTATCAGGGGCATAACTAGGATAGAGCAACTAGAGCTTTGTCACAGGATGGGAAATTTAGAGGGTACTTGCAATTCACAAGGGCATTAAAATGATAGAAATTAATATCTAGAAAGCAAGAATAATCAGTTAGCAGGAAGTTACAGCTATCATGTTGAGATAAGTTTCTCATCCAGCCCCACTCTTCCCCTCCCTCAACTGAAAGCACACCTGTACCACCTGCCCCTCATTACAGTTCTAATCACCATAACACATTACTGGAGACTTGTAGCTCCATCTCAGGACTGCCAGTGGAACATCTGCACAACTTCCATGAAGCACTGAACTTCTGCCTAAGAAACACTGTAAATAGTATCCTTATAAAATTTGCATTCAATTAATGTTAGCTGCTCCTGTAACCAAACCTTTTGATTTGCATAAATCATTTAGTGCATCTGAACCTTCTCACATTGAGTCTGTACCACTCTGGACTTTTCTGCCACAATAGGCCACCACAGATACTATTACCAGTGCCACAAAAGTCTCTAAGATACAGCCTCTTCCTGGCTAGTTACATCCCCATCCCATTTCCCCTTATCCACTCTTACCTAGGAATAGAAAGGATACCATCCTTCAAGATGTAGCTCAAATTCTTTTCCACAAAGCCTTCCTTAACATAGAGTCAAAGAAAGCTGAATAGAACACTAAAGATCATCTAGTTCAAGCCCTTTTATACATGGGTAAACTGAGGCCACAAAGTGCTGAAGTGACTTACCCATGGCCACCTATCTAGTGTGTCAGAGCTGGGATTTGAACTGAGGTCTCCTCATTCAAAATCCAGTGTTCTTTCCACTGCTCCATGCTATCTGTTGCAATATCTCTTTCCCCTATACACAAGCATCACTCACCCATTGTCTCTACCAACCATTTTGTACGTCTAAATTTAGACATTTATCCTTTTATTTTTCTTGCATGTGTCTTACCTCCCTTATTAAATTATAAGCTCTTTGAGAATAGACACCATCTCTTCCATTGCCTTGTATCCATCACAGCATCTAGCCCAAAGCTTTGTCTATAGAGCAAGGGAGTGCTCCATAAATATTCATTGGTTGACATTCATACTACAGAATCTGCTACTATAGCTGACATTAACCAGTATGAGCATCCCCTAAGTCCATATGGGCAACTAGGTGGCTCAGTGGATAGAGGGCCAGGACTGAAGTCAGGAAAACTCATCTTCATGAGTTCAAATCCAACCTCGGACACTTACTATCTAAAAAGACCTTTGGGGCAGCTAGATGGTCCATGGGATAGAGTGCTGGGCCTGTTGTCAAGAAGATTCCTCTTCATGAGTTCAAATCCAGCCCCAGATACTCACTAGACCTGGCAAATCACTTAAGCCTGTTTGCCTCAGTTTCCTCATCTGTAAAATGAACTGGAGAAGAAAATGGCAAACTATTCCTATATCTTTACCAAGAAAATCCCAAATCGGGTCATAAAGAATTGGACACAACTGAACAAAGTACGAGTTCTTATACCTTCCATACTAACTAGAGCTTACTGACTTAATTGGAAAGATTTTTGTCTCTCCCACTAAATTATCCATTATGGATGATTTTCTGTGTACTCCCAGGTCCACAAGAAAGGTCTCAGACCCTGAAAGACACTGAGCAATTCAAGTATGGTCCTGGATGGACCCTAACTCTAATTCATGAAGGCTTGCCCCTTGGCATTCCCATATTCTTATCAGAGTATCAAAACCTTTCTTTGGAGGGGGGGAATCCAGTAAGACCATTTCTTTTTATCCCTGTTAGGAGTTTTAAATGAGGAAATCCCTTCTATCAAAGCAGACTACCCACTGTTCATCAATTTAGAGAGTTATCTGAGGGCCCTTACAGGTTAAATGACTTGCCCAGGGTCAAATAGACAGAGGCAGGGCTTGACCTCAGTTCCTCCTGACCCAGAAGCTGCTCTTCTATCCACCTTACCACACTGCCTCTTTCTGACCAAAGCCATTACATTAAAAAGATACTGAGCAGCAAGAATGGACTCTAGATTTTTCTAGCATCGTCAGGAGTTGCCTTGGGATTGAGACATATTGGCAATACAGAAGTCACCAGACCCTACTGTTTAACTTGACTCAGCCCTGCTCTCTCCTGGTCTGGCCTGCCTTCCCATTATTGTCCCTCCTGCTCCCAGGACAGGTATTTGGGACCTATTAAATATTATTTTACTATTCCATAGAACTTGATGTTTCTTAAAGCACTTTTATCGTAACAATTTTCTTGCTTTCCTCCCACCTATTTCTGCTCACTGTCCAAATCTGGTTCACCTTCCGGTCTGCTCCACCTCCCAACTAAGTGCCTGCCCCTCTAGAGATGACTCCACCCTGAGGCTGACTCAGTGATTGCTGAGTCTGTGCCTGGAGCCATCATAAAATTAGAAAGTCTAGCCACCCTGGTGTCCTTTGCTTCTGCTCATTCTCTCTCCTGCTTCACCTCCATATCAGCTACTTTTCCCCCTCCCTTCACTACCTCACCTCTACCTCATTTCTCCCTCCCTCCTCATGCTTTCTATCTGTCCTTCATGTTTTGTCTTCACCCTTGAGAGAAGGGACAGTTTGTGCTCTTGTTTTTCTCCAGCACTTAGCACAGTGTCCAGCATAAATTAAGTGCTTAATAAATGTTTTGTCTATGTATTATCTATCTCTTATGACTTTTCTGGTTCTTTCTTCTCCTGCCTTTTAACTCTTCATTCTTCAAGATGCTCTCTCTCTCCCTCCTCCCCATCTCTCTCCCCCATCTCTCCACCTCCCACCCCCCACCCCTGCTCATTCACACACCCCCCACATACACACACACACACTTTTTTCCCTTGGTAAGGTGACCTTAAAAACACTTTCAGTGATTATACCAATCCACTCTCATGTTTTTATCTCTAACCCCAAGCTCCTACTTCAACTATTTTGCCATATCTCCACCTGACTGACATCTCTATGTGAACATTCTGCTTTAAACTCAAATTGGGTATGCTAAAAATTGACCTCTTCTTTTGCCCAATAAATCCACCAACTAAATCCATCTCTAGACTTCCTTGATTCTACTCATCATATCAATACTCTCCCAAGATAACTCAAAAAGATACCAATCTATGCAAGAAACAGTTTGAGAACAGAAGGTCAGTAAATGAATGAAGTAGAAAGTGTCCAAAGTCTGAGAAGGTAAGGAGGAACAGGTAGACACTATGAGTCTAGGGTGGTTAGTAGAGATAAAAATCAAAAAAAGACATCAAAAACAGAAAGGAACTATGAAGTCGATAATATCCTATAATATTACCTTCAGGGTCTAGGGTTAAGCATCTAATGGTTCAGAGGACTCTGTTTCAGGGGTATCGAGCAGGAAAGACAAATGATGGTAGCTGCTTTCACAGCTGCCTAAGGGCTTCTTCTGCCTTTTAGTCTAGAGAAGTTCTGGTCTACTTACTAAACATTTTTTTTATTTAAAGGATGCTGAATGTTTAATTCAGAGAGTTTAAATATATTGAGGACTAAAAAAATACCCATTGGATTTTGCAGTGAAGAGATAATTGATTAATCCAGTATTGAATAAATCTGAGAATAATAATTACTATAGGAAGAATTCTATAAAAACTGCTGGGAAAGCTCATCAGAAATTAGGCTTAGATCATACACCACATTCTCCTAAAAGCACAAAATGAGTAGCAGACCTAAATATTAAAGTTCATACCATAAAAAAAAATTGGAAAACACCCAGGTGTCTTTCAATGCTATGGCTGAGGGGAACGTTCTTAACAAAACAAGGAATAGAGATGATCACAAAAAAATACCATGAATTAAAAATAAAATAAATAAAATGTTTTTTTAAAGATAATGGCAAAATAGATTGTTTTAGTTACATAGAATTTAAGTTTTTCCCATAAAAAATTCATGAAACTCAAATAAGAGAAGAGATTAATTGAGGAAAATTTTTATATTAAATATCTAAATAAATAAATTTATTTTATATTATTATTATATTATATTATTACATATCTTATGTGTAATAATATATTAATATTATATATTATAGATAACTAAATAATAAAAATGAAAAATAAATAAAAATCTAAATAAATAAATATAAGAGTGTGACATCCAATATGCATAAACAACTAACAGAATTAATTAGGGGGGGAAAGCCATTCCCTAATAGATAAATTATAAAAGGACATAAACAAACAGTTCTCAGGGGAAGAATTGTAAACTAACCATAAGAAAGATTACTCCAAGTCACTAATAAGAAGAAAAATGTGACTCAGAACAGCCTTGGGCTTTCATCTCATACCCAGAATGTTGACAAAGATGATAAAAGACAGGATTAGACAATACTGGAGAGGTTGAAAAGAAGGGCACACTAACGTATTGTTCATGGAGTTGTGAACAGTCAGACCATTCTGGAAAGCAATTTGGAATTCTGTGAAGAAAATTATTAAACTGTCCATACCCTTTGACCCAGAGATTCCTCTGTAAGGTATATGTGCCAATGGATTCAATGACAGGAAGAAATGCCCCACATACACCAAAATATTCGTAACAGTACTTTTCATAATAAAAAACTGGAAGCAAAGTAGATGCAAATCAATTAGGCAATGACCAAACAAATTATGCTAAGTGCATATAACAGAATATAACTGTGCCACAGGAGATGATAAGCTAGCCAACAGGTTTGTGACCTCTGATCCTAAATCAGGCTGCTTACTCTCTGGCCTTGTATGTTACCTTTTTCATGGGGGAAATCCAGGGTTATCAGCTGTGTTTTTTTGACTCAGGGAATTATCTCTGACAATCCCCCATACCTGAAATGCTCCTTTTCCTCATCTCTACCTCCTAGCTTCCCCCAGCTTTCTTTAAGTCCTAACTAAAATCGTATCCTTTACAGGAAGAGAGATAATGAGTGAGGGACAAGTTTCTAAAGGAAATGAAATGGGATGGGATCAAGAGCACATATAGAGAGGTTGGCCTTGGCAAGGAAAAGGGACAGCCATATCATCATTAGACTGTGGGGCAAAGGAGGAGAGAATGAGATATGATGAAGAAGGAATTTAAAGTGTAAAGTAGGAGGGACCAGGGAGCTTAAGACATATCCACTGTTTTTTCGCTAAAATATTAACTGAGCCCCTCTGCTGACAGTGAGGGAGAGAAGATGAGCAACAAGGTTTGGGGGAAGAAGAGAGAAGAAAAGGTTTGGAATGGTCACTGTGGAAAGTGTGACAAAGATTCAAGTAGGGAAGAGTAAAAGGCTTACAGTTCAGAAGTGAGGACACACTTCACCTTAGATGAAATATGTTTTTAGTGAGCACAATCATCAAGGCAGTCTTAAGCAGCATGAGTCGGAGTAAGGGGGATGGATTGTTGTTTGGCAAGCTCTGATGCATGGCAGAACAAAGGGTCAAGAGATTCACAGACAAAGGATAGTACACACTTGAATTGCTCAGCCAGATGGTAGGGAGAGGGAAGAAACTAAGGTCAGAAAAGAAGTAATAGACTGGATGAACACAAAATAGTGCAGGGACTGGAAGCCATAATGGTGGCCAAAAGTACGTTTAAGAAGAGCTGGGCCCAGGGGCAGCTAGGTGGCACAGTGGATAGAGCACTGGCCCTGGATTCAGGAGGACCTGAGTTCAAATCCGGCCTCAGATGCATAACACTTACTAGCTGTGTGACCCTGGGCAAGTCACTTAACCCCATTGCCTAAAACAACAACAAAAAAAAGAAGAAGAAAAGGAAGAAGAGCTGGGCCCAGGGAGAGATTGAAAGATGGAAAACAACTTAATTGTTCCACGTATATATAAAATATTATGTTTCACCAACTAAATTGGAGCATATGTAGGGGTCAGATTCTATCTCCCTTCATCTCCTGTAATTTAATAATAATGATGATGATGATGATGATGATGATGATAACTGATATTTATATAGTACTTAAAGGTTTGTATTGGCATTTTGCCTATATTATCACAACTGATTTTATCCTAGTAATGCTGTGAGGTGTAGTGGTTCCATGGTGTGTTGTGGAGGTTGTCTCAAAGAATTCAGAGTCAAACCACCTCTAATCCAAGTATGGGCATTTATTGAGGATTGATGCCCACTCAGAAGTGGGCTAGGTTTCAAAAGGGACCAGCAACTTAGTAATGCAAAACAGGCAATTTTATAGTGTAATAATGCTGATTGCACAACAGAAATTATGAATATTAAAAAGGCAGAAGGAGTTTGTTAAGGGATTAGGTAATGGAGAGGAGTCCCTTTTATGATTCGGTGGTCAGTCATCCTGGTTGTGCTGCTTTCTGATTGGCTAGCTATTGTGGTCCTGTCTGGTCAAGATGGATAGTTAGGCATTGTGGTCCTGTCTTGGGCCAAATGGATGATATGATTGTGGTTGAGTACAAGGACACACCTATTTAAATATATAAATTGGATGTGGGAATGGTGGCTAGCTAGGGGCAGTGGCCATATTGAGTATGGGGTCAGCTTTATTAGGATTCCATCACTCTCCCCTCAGAGAACTGGGGCCCAAACTCATTTGGGAAAAGGGATGAAGGTCTTGGCTTCTGTAGCTTCTTCAGGCTGAAAAGGGGCATAGAACTGTCCCTGCTTCAATAGGTCCCAGAAAGGAGGTTGACTGGTCCTGAGCATAGGCTACATCCAGGGAATGATGGCTCAGTATGGACTAATATCCACTGCTCCCTGCCAACTGTAGGTAAATTGGCCTGTGGTATGGGAGACATAAATCTGACAGGCAAGTTCATTTTGCTGAGCCCAAATATAAGGAGAAAGAAACCAAGAGCCCCATGATGCTATTATTGACTTTTGACATACAGGATTATCTGATTTTGTTACTTTCCCAAAAATTTCCACTCTGATTCCAATTCCTTTAGGAGGATCAGATGCCTTTGGAGAAACACTCTTGCAGGTGGAAGCTTTCCACCCCAAGTTCAATAGTTATACAAATGAATTTGCTTATAAGGGGCTAGCTTTACTCCAATTATAATAAAAGATGGGTTACTTCCTTTAAGAAAATTAACTGCACTGAAATTTTTTTTCCCAAACTAAACTGAAGATGTTTCTGAGTTAGTTTCAGTAATTAATAGAATAACAGCTAGGTCCCTCAATCAGTTGTAACAATACCCAATTATTCTTTCATCATTCTGAACCACTTAAGGACCTTATTTCATGCAGACATATATATAGGATCAGGCAAATGACTAGGCCTAATATCCATTTAAAGAAGATTCATTACCACCTGCTCTGCCTCTGTATCCTAAGGACCAGAGGACCCTTCCATCTGACTTGCAGCTGAAAGCTCCTATATGTATTATCTCTCCCATTGGAATGGGAGTTACTTAACAGCACATTCTATATTGCTCTTCTATTTGCATTTATTTGTGTTCAGCAAATGATTTAAATATTGCACATGATTAATAAATGTTTTTTCATTCATTCCTTCACTGCATCACCACCTAAATAGTTAATCACCTTAGGTAACAGGTACTAGGACAAAGTGAGAAGTAAGATCTGGAGCTAAAAGATAGAAGTGAAAGATGAAATCGCAATAGGCATGTGAAGCAGCAATGAAAAGAGGAGGCAGGAGGGGGAACTCTCCAGTAGTATCAGCATAGGAAATTGAGTTCCTGTGCCTGCCTGACTTGAAGTTCATATGAAAAGGGCAAGTCTGGGGTATATAAGTTGGGTACTTCATGTATGCCAACTTGTACCCTCCCCTCTATAGACTTAAGCTGGTATCCAGATATTGTGAGGACCTTAATCTCTCCTAGAACTTTACTCCTTGAAGGTTGTGCTGCATATCCATTCTGGAATTGTCTTTGTTCCATTTAGGTCCAGCTCTGGTCTCTGGACTCCAGGAAGAATTAGGTACTTTTCATTATGGGCTCCAAAGTTTCCTCCCCTGAACTGTCCCACACTAATTAGTTTCCTCCTTATCTCCTGTTCTGACATTTTCTATGGTTTCTGGTCCAGAAAATCCTTTTTTCTCCATCTCCATTAATCCATTTCTCTGTCTTGTTTGATTAGTCAAAGGTATATTTGGAATTAAATGAATGAATGCATGAAGGAATGAATGAATGAATGAATGAATGAATGAATGAATGAAGAAATGAAAAAGCAGTTATTATGATGAACTGAACATTAGATAAAGCACTGGGTTTGAAATCAGAGAGACTCCTCTTCATGAGTTCAAATCCATCCTCAAACACTTACTAGTTGTATGACCCTGGACAATTTCACTTAACTCTGTTTGCCTCAATTCCGTATCTACAAAATGAGCTGGAGAAGTAAATGGCAAACGTCTCCAGTATCTTTGCCAAGAAAACTCCAAATGGCGTCGTGGAGAGCTACACAAGCCTGAAAAAATTACTTACCAACAACAACAACTAGAAACTGGAAAGACAAATACAAAAGTGAAATAAGCTCTGCTCTCCAGAAGCTTACATTCTAATAGAAAGCATTTATAGGGGAGTGGCAGCCACTAAAGAGAGTTTTAGTATGGAGAGTCACGGGGATGGTAAGTGGAGCTCCTTATCAGATGATTATCATGCCCTTTCTAAAAGCAAGGAGATATTTACTTTGACTACTGTTCCCAGAGCATGAGGTAGAAAACAAGAAGACATAGGGAAGGGAGAGGAGGTTACATACTTGGAGCAAGATGTCAAGGGTAAATGCTTGGAATAGATCTGAATATGGTCCATGTTGGCTAGATAGAGTGGATTGGGTGAGTTGGCATGCAATCAGCCCTGCTCATCCCCAAGGAGGAATTACAAAATTGAAAGCATTAGCTCTCTCAAAGAAGAGAAGTATGTTCTCTGGACTTCTGTTTGGGAAGTTGTTGTTCCAGGTAAAAAGAAGGAATTGCACTGGGGCAGATGACACAAAGTCTGGGTTATAGATCTGGAAGGTATTTCAGAACCATAGAGCTATGAAAAAAAAATTTACAAAATGGATACCTTAGGGGAGGATTGTTCAATTGACCAAATTGTCCTTGGCTTGGAAGGAAAAGGGATTCACTTTCACATTCCTTTGAAAGAAATTTTGTTTACATAGTGATTGACCTGCGTAAATCACCATATTTGACAACTGAATGGTCAAGAGCTCTTCATATCTGAAGGTCAATTAAAATGAGAACAAAACATCTTGACAATAAGTTACTACGAAAAGGTGATCTGGCTTACCCAAATTCCAAATGTGCATGTTTTTTCCAAGAATATATTTGTCATATATCACTATAGAGTTCCTCCATGTGATAGCAGAAATCAGCTTTTCATATCATACAGAAAAATACAAGACCTCCCTAGATCCTAAATTAACTTTTAAACTACAATGACCACTTAGTAAATACTAGCACCAGAAAAAGCTTATGCCTTCCCACATATTATCTTTTATGATCTTGACCAGAACCCTACAACGCATATGTTGTGTGTAAATGTTTACTTTCACCATATTATAGATGAAGAAACCAAAATTTAGAGAGGCTAATTGACTTGCCCAATGATCCCACAGCTAGAGAATAGTAGGAACAAGACTCAAAACTTTCTAACTCCAAACCCAGTGCTACTAGCCTCAGAAATCCTTATGGATACTCAGTATCTAAGGAATGGAATGGAAACTATGACTAATGTATAACAAAAGTGAGAGTCCCATGTATACCTGGAGGCAGAGAAGTCCTCAAAGATATAAAATCAAAAGGATTATTTTAATAATAACTGTATTTTTAAAAAAAGAAAAGAAAATGTGTATCCATGAATATTGTATTTTTCTAGAAATAATGTTCAATATTGCAGATATTAAGTAAATTGAAAACCTTGATTTTGTTTGTTGAGGGGAGATTCACTTACACTTTCTAGTCTGGGCACTAGTTCAATCTCTTAGAGAGGGAACACCCTCTGCTGGCTGGTCAAAGAGCATCACTCACAGAGCAGCTGATTCATAATAATAACAAGATGAGCTGGCATTTCTGTAATATTCTATGGGAGACAAGTCACTTTCTTCAATAAAATCTCTTTGAAGTAAATAGTATACAAGGATCATTCTCTCCATTTTAAAAATGAAGACTTATCTGAAACGTATGCCCTTCTATTGTTAGTTACTTTATATGTATATGTCATATCTTGCCAACTAGATAGAAAGATTCTTGAGGGCAAGAACCATACTTCTTTGCATCATTCCCCCTACTCCCCATCCCCAGTCTCCAGTAGTCACACACAGAAAATACGTGCAATAAATACTTATGAAATCAATGAGTACTTGTTAAATGATGCGCTGATTGTGGTAATAACTTGGATATTTAAGAATGGCGGATTGTTGAACAGTTGCAATGATCAAAGTTCTGAACCACTTACTCAAGCTCCCTGGTCCCTAGATTTCTAAGGTCTGTAAAATGAGGGGGGTGGATTAGATGACCACTGAGAAGCTCTTCACTTGTAGATCGATGATACTTTGTGGTGGAGGTATAATTGGCGAGATTTGACAACTGATTGGAAATTCTAAATACTTAACCTTGAAGAACAGAAGACTTAGGGGAATGTGCGAGTTGTCTTCAAGTCATTGAAGGGCTGACACATAGAAGATTAATTAAACTTTGTTTTGCTTGACACCCTGGAAGATTAGGACTAGAGAGTTGAAGTTATAGAAGAAAAATTGACTCTATCCAAAAGTAAAATTAACTCTATCCAAAAGTAAAATGATGCTTCTGAATAAGCAGTATTTCCCTCACAGGATTTGTTCAAGGAGAGGCTGAATGACTACTTTTCATTGATGTTATAGGTTGGATTCATGCTTCAAGTGTGGATTGGACTAGACGACCTCTGAATGTCTTCCAATGCTTGGATTCCATGATTCCATGACCAACCCACATTTTTTGTCATACATGACCTTAATAACATCTTTTTCCCTAATTCTTACATGTATTTTATTGTTGGTTACTTGAAACTTTATAAAAATTTAACTATGTTTATGTAACTTTCTCTAATATATGTCAAATACTTTTTCCCACTTTATCAAATGTAATTATGACCTTCATTATGAATATTAATGGACTGTACAATTACAGTACAAATTACAATACAGTGATTATAAGGCCTGTACCTAAGGCCCTACTGAGATCAATTAGGATGAATTCCCAAGGACATATTTTACTCTCTCCCCCACCAGCGAGGATCGAATCTTACATTTTCTGTTATGGTATCTACTTCTCATCACCTGCAATGTCCCTATTGATACCTTTTAACCAGAAAGGTTGGTCCCAGAGCAACTCACAATAGAAAGGTTCAATGGCTATTTGTCTTACATAAATTTCTGCTGCTTCCACTACCACCATCCAAAAAGTCAATGTACTGAGAGTAGTAGGGAAAGGTACAGGATGGAGGCATGGGAAGAGACTTCTCTAAAAACTATGCCTCTGTTATTCTCAACCTTTCCAGCCTTCTTTTATCCAACAATATTCTTACTTTCTTACTTAATGTTACTTTCTTCCTCTTTTCTCCAGTTTTCATCTCCCATTTCCCTTCTATTTTCCCTATGCTTCTTGGTTTTAGCAGTGAGAGGGACTTGGTTTTTATCATTGTCACCAATCATTATCTAGACTGTTTATTGGCAGTCACACCCAATTTTCTTTAACCTTCTGGTTTTTTATCTTCCTAGCTCTATAGTCTTAGTGGGGTTTTTGTTTTCTTCCAATATTCACAACTCTTCTGTTTGATTATGAGTGCCAGATATCTGAGTGGTAAATTCACTGGGACATATGAGTACAAGTGTGAGTTTCACAACGATGTGACTTAACTAAAACAGCTATTTTAGAGTGGTGTGTTTTGTTAAAATTATGGGGGTTTTCATTTTTAAAAATCTACAAATTTCTTGTCAATGCACTCCATCAAATTCCTTCTCTGAAATCCTTTAAAAAGTCAGGTTTTATGTTCAGTAATACAAGGGGCAGAAAAAAATCTCAGAGTCAAATAACAGATTTCCATTCAAGATTTTCCTCCTTGAATGCCTTAGTATTGCAAAAATCCACAAGAGAAAAAAATAGCATTTTTCTTTTGTTTTAGATTTTAGACAGTTTTTCATGTGTTTCCTTCACAAGTCAGACCAATTTCTTTGAGAGGACTTTTGCATGGTTGAATGTTTATGCGCTAATATCTATAGAATAGTAGTTACATTCCTAGAATACTGATACCTAATGATTCTCCTAGAGCACACCATGCCATCCGTGGTCTTTTTTTTTTTCACTTTTAAGCATATTAGACTACATATCTGTGATGTAAATCCAGACAGTTGTCTAAGATCCTCATGGGCCTACTAAGTTTTGCTTATTGATCTTGAAACCAGAATAACCAAATACAAGTATTTCACCCCTTGTTTGGAACCCCACCAATTTGGACCTTCCCTGAGTTTTTGTTTTCCTTTTAAGTTAGCCTTCTAGTCATAAGAGTTATGAATTTGGACTTCCATTGGGATCATCCTATGTGTTATAGAATCTTATTGGGGAAATTTTTGGATTCCTGAAGGGGAGGAGGTAATTTTTAGTCAAGACTAGGTCCAGAAATCTATTAGTACCAAACTTTCCCTTTGAGGCAAAAAGCTTGAATTTATTTTTCCCTTTTTCTCTTTTAAAATTATTTTTGGGTTCATTTGGGTGTTAGAAAGCACCAAGGCAAGGGAGCAACCCATGAGAATTTCATCAAATGATTCATGCTTGTTACGTTATGTAACTATATATTTGAGGTGCTTATTAATCTCCATGTCAACCGCCTATAGTATTCCGGTACCCTCACGGATGATTATTTCTAAATTGCTTAAGAATTTTGCCATGTGGGCTTGGGTAAGACTTTTTAATAGTACAGGTCACTGAAGAAGGGACTGAAAAGGACAATGCTGATGATGCCTCCCCAAATCACTAGCAATCTATCCATAATTTGATAGTATGGTCAAATATGTCCAAAAGCACATGAGTTGGTTTGCTGCGGTTAACAAATGTTAGCCTCAGAAGACATAGGGGAGGTAGGAATTTTGTTGCTCCCCTCCCCAATTTAGTTGATGTAATAACAGGATGTAATTATAGAAGATAAGATGTAAATGCGTTAACAAGGTGGTAACACCATGTTATTCCTTTACAAAATATAAATAATGCTATCACACTGAGTTGAAAGTGAGCAATGTCAGTGGAAGAACAATGATCCATCATGTGTTTAGGTAGCCTTTAAAAGGCAGGCAAGCAGCTTGAGTTAGTGTAGGTCTGAAGAGTGAACCCTTCAGAGACAAAGGAAGGTATTTCTCACTCCTACCCCCACCATTGGCCACGGGATCTAGCAATCAAGCTATTTGCACTAAAGGAGACACCCCATCCATCAGTTGGAGAATGAATTAGACTTTGAGGGCACAGTTGAGGGAGTAGACATATTCCCTAGATAAATACAGATAGAGAAAGGCAATGGCTATAGTTTTGGAAATAGCTTTGAAGACAGGGACCTTTGACAGGAGAAAAAAGATCTCCTCCTGATAATTAAAAGTCACTCTTCAGAGAAGAACAGACTCTGGGAGCCCACCTGATGAACCACCTCAAAGAGATACTCCATCCACTGTACTTTTACATTCTGCAATTTCCCATCAGCCTTGATACTATACCTCATTACTACTCTCTGACCCTCCAATTGAAGGGTGGAGCCATGAACTCCTAAAACTCCATTTAAAGAGGGTGCTCAGCTCAGAACATCTCATTTCTCACTGGGCTGCATCACTCTGGGATATCTGACTTCTCTGCCATGCCCCAGGAAGCTCATCATTGGGAAAACCTCATCATTGTTCAAGATCCCAGCCTGATACTCTACCTCATCCCTCTGCCCTGCTCTGATTAAAGAGCACTTTCATTTGAGGAGGGGACTCAGCTAAGAACACTTCCTCATTTTTCACCTGGCTGTACCACTCTGGGATGTCTGACTTCTCTGACCATACTCCAGTGTCAGGTACCTCTTCCTCCTCCCACCTTTCAGCTTCCTTTCATATATTTTCTTCTTCCATTAGATTGTAAGCTTCTTTAGGATAGACTTTCTTTTTTTCAAATTTGTATCCCCACCCCTTAGCCCAGTGCCTGGCACTTAGTAGGCACTTAATAAATGTTTGATGACTGCTAATTATTGACCCCATGGGAAGCTTTATGAACATTCTATGAGGAGAAACAATCTTGAAATGATAGAATTCTAAGTTACCTTGCTTTAGGTAAGGTATCTTACCTATCATTGAACTTTAAATTTAGGCCTACTTTCCTATGGATGCTATTTTTTTTTTGTTTTTTGTTTGTGGAAGAGTGTTTCCAGATTGATGGGGAAATGTTTTATAGCTACTCTTCTTCATCAGCCATCTTAGTAAATACATGTGCTCTGAGTTAATTGTGTCTAAATTCTGTTCATGGAAAACACACTGGTGAGAACCTATGAGCTGTAACAGCAGGCACCCAGACATACACGTAACCCTAGAACATAGGAATAGCAACCACCTTCTGGGTACCCTACCTGCTAATGCAAGTACAAGCTGAGGAGAATAGCTTAGAGGTGGGAGAGTTGAGAGAACTGCAGACTATACCATCAAGTGGTCCTGATGGGTACTGAATGAGCCACCAGCGCATGGCCAATTATTGTTGTTCAATCATAGAAATAAAGGTGTTACACTTTGTAAAAGAACAGTGTGGTATTAACATCTTATTAACACATTAACATTCTATCATCTAAGACTTCATCCTCTCTGAGCCTCACTGTCTTAATCTGTAAAGTGGGGAGGGGGCATAGATTCAATGGCCTTTAATGTTCCTTCTCACTCTGAATCTATGACCTTATGATGCTATGAGCTGGGATGGAGGTAGAGAGAAATCAGATTAAATCCCTATACCCTTACATCTGTATTGCCCTTCCCTTTCACAATTAAACTCCTAGAACAGCAGTTTATACTTGATGCTTCTATTTTCTCACCTACCGATCACTGTGTAACACTTTTGCAACCTCACTTCTTAACCCACCATTCCCATGAAACTGTTCTTTTCTAGGTCACCGGTGATTTGTTTACTGCTAAATTCAATGAGAAGCAGCTATATGACTCAGTGGATAAAATGCAAGGGTTGGAGTCAGGAAGATATGAGTCCAAATCCAGTCTCAGACACTTATTAGCTGTGTGATCCTAGGCAAATCATTTAACCTCTGTTTGCCTTAATCTGCTGGACAAGGAAATGGTAAGCCATGCTTTTAGGCAGCTAGGTAACACAGCAGATAGAGCGCCAGTTCTGGAGTCAAGAAGATTCATCTTCCTGAGTTCAAATCTGTCCTCAGATACTTATTAGCTGTGTGACTCTGAGCAAGTCACTGTTAACAGGGTTACCTGTTTGCCTCAGTTCCTCCTTTGTAAAATGAGCTAAAGGAAATGGCAAATCATTCTAGTATCTTTGCCAAGAAAACCCCAAATGGGGTCACAAAGAGTAGGACACAACTGAAAACAACTGAACAACAAATTCAGCGACCTTTTCTCAATCCTCATCCTTGATCTCTGTAGCACTTGAATGCCAGAAATGCCAGGAGCAGAACAGAGGTCCATACACAATGTTTGCTGATCTGACCAAGGCCTTTGATACTATCAGCCATGAGAGCTTTTGGAAAATTATGTCAAAAGTTGATTGTCTGGAAAAGTTCATCAGTGTTGTATGTCAATTTCATGACAGCATGCTTGCCTGAGTTCTGGATAATGGATGATGCTATGAAGTAAGACTGTGTGCTTGCTCCCATGCTTTTTAGCATGATGTTTAAGGCAATGTTGCCAGACACCTTCAATGAGGAAGAAAACAGCATCAAAGTCAGCTACTGCATTAATGGTAAATTATTTAACTTAAAAGGGCTATAAGCCAAGACTAAAGTAGAGGGAGAGTTGGTACATGATTTTTTTTTTTGTTCACAGATGATTGTGCATTCAGTGCAACCTCTAAAGTTGAACTGCAACAAAGTATGGATCAGTTCTCTGCTGCTTGTGCTAATTTTGGCTTAACTAACACCAAGAAAACACAGGTTCTCCACCAGCCAGCACCAGACCACCCATATGTGGAAGTATTGGTTATAGCAAATGGAGAAATTTTGAATACTGTGGATAAGTTCACTTACCTTGACAGTATACTTTTCAGGGATGTACGCAGAGATGATGAGGTTGATGCGTGAATTGCCAAAGCTAGCTCAGTGTTTGGGAGGCTCTGAAGGAAAGCATGGGAGAGAGGAGATACTAGACTGCCTATTAAACTGAAGGTCTGCAGGGCCATTGTGCTGACTTCATTGGTGTATACCTGTGAAGCCTGGACAGTGTGCCAGCTCTGTGCTAGGAAACTGAATCAGTTCCATTTGAATTGTCTTAAGAAGGTTCTGAAGATCACCTGGCAAGATAAGGAATTGGACACGGAGCTCCTTTCTTGAGCTGCATGGCCAAGCATTCAAACTCTACCATAGAGAGGACAACTCCTATGGGCTAACCATGTTGTTCAAATGCCAAATGTACATTTGCCTCACACAAAGCAGGCACTCACATGGTGGTCAGAAGTGATCGAAGAACACTCTCAAGGTCTCTCTGAAGAACTTTGGAATCAATTATGTGACATAGGAGACACTGGCACAGGACTGTCCAACAAGGTATGCCCATAGCAAAGAAGATACTGTTGCTCTGTGAGCAAAGCAGAACTGCAGTAGCTCAAAAGAAACATGGGATGCACAAAGTTAGAAACATTTCCCCACCCCAATGTCCATACAGACTCTTTGTGCCTGACTCTAGCACACTAGAGCCTTCCAAGTGTGCATTGGTCTGATTAGCCACAGTTAGACACAGTGTACCTTGACTCCAACATGGTGATGTCATGCTGTTTCTCTTCAAGAATAAAGGACAACAACCAGCCAGCCAGCACTTGACACTGATGGCTACTCCCCCCTCCTCCTAGTATCTTCTCTCCTCTCTGGGTTTTTAAGACACTGTCCTATCTTGGTTGTCTTCCTACATGTTGGGCCAATCCTTCTTAGTCTGCTTTGCAAGGTCATTCTCTTTTTCAAGATCATCACCACATCCTGCCTTCTATATACAAGTGAGCCACAAGACTTGATCCTAGGCCCTCTCTTAATAATAGCTAACATTTAAATAGCACTTACTATGTGCTAGGCACTGCGTTAAGTGCTTTATAATTATAATCTCATTTGATCTTCACAATAACCCTGGGAAATAAGTGTCTATTATTATCCCCATTTTAAAGATGAAGAAACTGAGGCAAGCAGAAGTTAAGTGACTTGCCAGGATCACATAGCTAGTAAGTATTATGAGACTGGATTTGAACTCAGGTCTCCCTGAGTCCAATCTATCCATTGAACTACCTAGCTGCCCCAAGAAGACATTTTCTTCTTTATAGTCTCTCTTAGTGGTCTCATCAATTCTTATGAATTAAATGGTCATCTCTATGCAGGTAGCTCCTAAATCTACATATCCAACGCTCATTTCTCTCCTGGAATCCACTGCTGCATTCCTGAATTGGACAATTAATTGCATATTCGACAGATATTTCTAATCCACCAGGTCCAAACCCACTCATCTCCTAACCCATCTTTCCTAACTTCCCTATTTCTGTTGACACTACCATTCTTCCCAGGTTCACAACCCAGGTATCTCCACATCCATCCTCTTCTTTCCACTCACAAAGACACTATTGTACTTCAGGCCTTCATTTCCACTTGGCCCAACTGTTGAAAGAGCTTCCTAAATGGTTTCCCTGCATCCACCAGGATCTTTTCTCTCAAATTGGCCCTCCAAACAGTCACCAAATTGATATCCCTAAAGCACAGTTCTGACCATGTCACTCACCTCCTCAAATTCTAGTGACTTCCTCTTGAACTCTATGACAAAATACAAACTGCTCTTTGGCCCTTAAAGACTTCACAATCCAACTCCAAGTAATCATTCTGGATTGATTACCCATTATTTCCCAACAAGAACAATCTATGTACTAGCCAAACTGGTCTGCTTGCCTTTGTCTTATATAGGATGGTCCATTTCCTGTGCTAAGAATGCTTTTGCAAAGCTACTCCACAGGTCCAGAATGTACTACCTTCTCACCTCTGTCCCTGGGAACCTCTTAACACACTTCAGAATTTGATTCAAATGACATATTCTGTAAAAGGCTTTTCCTGATTCCCCCCGTTATTGGCGTTGTGCCCCTTCCCAAATTACTTTGTATTTATTTTCTATGTATGTTGTATTTCGTTATCTATGAACATAATGCTCACCCTTGGAGAATGTAAGCTCCTCGGGGGTAAGAAATGTATCATTTTTGTCTTTGTGTCCTGAGGACCTAGAAGAGTACATAAGACAAAATAGGCATTTCATAAATGCTTGCTGAATTGAATTGGATTGAAGCAATTACTTCTTTTGGGAGGTGGGGGAACTGGACCTGTCATTTTGTGTCCCAACCTAAAAAAGGGCTTTTGTACACAATAACAAATTAATTTTTATTTGAGAGAAAAAGAGAAGAAGACATTGGCTAGAATGAACCACTTAATTGTCTTATGTAATTTTACTTTACTAATAAAGAATTGTATCAGATCAAAAGCAGTAGATTGCTAACAAAAACTATGATCTATTTGCATAATGATGTCGATAAAAAAAAGTTAAGACCTTGGGGCAGCTGCAATGTTCCTTTTATTAAGTATAGCTCATTATATTATATATGTTATATAATATTTATATGAGAGACAGAAAGAGAGAAAGAATTGATACAAGATACTTGGGGAAGGTGGGTTAGAGGATAAGTAAAGACATGGAAAAAGCACCAACAAAAAAATAAAACAAAAAGAAATCCAGAAGGAGTCACAAATAAAATAAATTTATTATTACCTTGCTAAGCTTTTTTGTTGTTGTTCAGTCATTTTTCAGTCATGTACAACTCTTAATGACCCCATGTAGGGTTTTCTTGGCAAAGCTACTGGAGTGCTTTGCCATTTCCTTCTCCAGATCATTTTACAGATGATTAAACTGAGGCAAATAGGGTTAAGTGACTTACCCAGGGTGGCACAGCTAGTTAAGGGTTTGACCCTAAATTTGAACTCAGCAAGATAAGTACTCCTGGCTCCAGTCCAGGTACTCTATCCACTGTGCCACCTAACTGCCCTTGCTAAGCTTAATGTATGCTCATTTCCTTTTAAACTTGCTTTAACAGGACATCACGGTTTCTTCTACAGTCCCTTCTATTATTTGTATATTGAAATGTTTGTTTGTAGTGATGATTTTTAAGTTCAGAATAAAAAGGGAAAAATTAAAGGGATTTTTAATTTTCCTCTAATAGGATAATTATTCATTTTAATATTTATATTATAGACTTGTTGAATGTCTTTTCTGTTCTAGATTTTGAACTTTTAAATTTTCCTTTTGTTCATATAAAACAGAGAGCAACCAGTTTGTTGCAATATGTAATCTATATTTGTATTTATATAGACATAGATTTATGCAGCTAGGTAGATAAAGTAGTAGATAAAGTATCACACCTGGAATCAGGAAGACCTTAGTTCAAATCCAGCTTCAGACACTTATTACCTGTGTAACCCTGGGCAAGTTATTTAGCCCCTGTTTGCCTCAGTTTCCTCATCTGTAAAATATGGATAATAATAGCACCTACCTTTCTAGGTCGTTGTGAGAATCAAATAAAATAGTAATTGTAAAATGCTTAGCACAGTGCCTGGCAGACATTAAACACTATATAAATATTAGCAACTATTGTTATCATATATAATTTACATGCATAATTATGTACATATATAACTATGCATGCATGTATACATAAATATATTTTCAAAATTATGATTTAAATTTACTTTAAACATTTGTCCCCTCATAGGGCTTTTGAAAGTTATTCAACACCTGCCGTCTCTGTTACCAGAGAATATTAAGTGTTAAACAGTGTTGTTGTGAGGTTGGCCACGCTCTGGGAATCAGGTTTGTTAGCTTTGGCTCCCTCTGGTGGCTGCCCAGTTCAGTAATCAGGCCAAAACAAAAGGGTGGAATATTAGGGACAGAAGGAATCTAAAAAATCCACTGGTTGAGTCCCATCATTTTACATATTATTCCCACATAGTCCAGAAAGGCTACAGTTTGATGTGCTAAAGGTCTCACAATGAGTTATGGCCAAGTCAGGGCTAGAGGCCTCCTGACTTCAGGCTCAGTGCTCTTTCCACATAGTTACATAATAGTTAGAAAATAGTGACTACTTGAACGCTTTAAAAACAGAGGAAATTAAAAAGATGTTATTAAAATATTTAAATTTGGACGGAACTTGCTCAGGAGATCAAAATTTTCCATGCAAGTTGAATTCCAGGCTTATCCTACTTCAATCTGCTTTTCTAAGCTTAATATAAATGGCCATATGAAAATACAACCTAAAATCCCCATAAACAAATATTCTCTTACTTTAATCTACTTTTCCAGGCTGAATATAATTGGCCATATGAAAATATAACCTAAAATTCTCATAAACAAATATTGTCTTTCCCCTAATTCCTGACAGCAGACTTTGCTTTCTTCAGCCAAAATAAAAACCTAGGCCAATCGGGCAGGGTGGGGGAGGGGAAACTTCTGTTTCCACATGTTCTCTCAAAAGAGACTCAAGAGTTAAAAGCAACATGCTAACAGTAGAAATACAATTATGGCAGGGGCAGAACGCTGAATGGGGAAATCCAAACAGGTTACTATTACTGGTCTCAAGAGCCTGCAAAGCTATTGTTTGGACTGAGCACAGTTCCTGATTGTATGTGGCACAGGCAAAAGGGAGGGTAATTAAATATACTCATTAGTGTCCATCCCCGCGTGAAGGTGTATACTGAAGTATGTGACTCAGCTGGTGGAGAATATTGTGATATGAGTCTTGTTCTCCAATCCCAGCAATTGATACAAGCTACGTGATGTAATTTAATTCTTGGTGACTTCTAAAATGACTGTGTCAGTTGCCTGTCATTTTCAGTGATCTCTCTGTGATGCGCTACTATGTTATACTTACTGTTATTCAGTCATTTCAGTTGTATCTAACTCTTCGCGGCTCCAAATAGGGTTTTCTTGGCAGAGATACGAGAGTCGTTTGCCATTTCCTTCAGCTCATTTTACAAAGGAGGAACTGAGGCAAATAGGGTTAAGTGACTTGCTCAGGGTCACACAGCTAGTAAGTATCTGAGGTCAGATTTGAACTCAGGAAAATGAGTCTTCCTGACTCCAGGCCCAGAGCTCTATCCACTGTACCACCTAGTGGCCTCATGGGTTACTTACAGGAAGAGGAAAAGAACATTCCTGGTTAGCTGGGACTATACCTGCAAGAAGGCAGGATTTAGTCTATAGTGTTAGCAACCAATGCAAAGGGATGAAGGATACAGCTAAATCCATGTGCCAGAGGTGAACTCTGATAAGGACACTACATCAGAAGAATCACTGACTGAATTCAAAGGACCCAAATCTCAATGAACAAACGCTAGTACATACAAATCCTGCTTTTGATGTCTACCAGCTGTGTGACCTTGGACACAGCTGACCCCAGTTAACCTCCCCAGGCCTCATTTGTCTCATCTGCGAAATGAAGGTTTGGGCGAGGGAGACTCCTCAAAGATCCCTTCCAATTCCTGATCAATCATTCTTAGAGAGGTTATTTAGGTTAGATGTTATTTAGCACTGTGGTACCAGTGTGCATGTGTCAAGATAGCTGGTCTACATGTGATATTTTCCAATGCAAATGTATGGGAGCGAGCAGCTAAGAGTAAGACTCCAAGAAATTTACAGTGACTCTGCTACAGTATTCAGATGTTTCTTCCTATTCCACTCTGTTTGTTCTGTGTTCCCACTAGATGCTGACCCTGAGAAGAAGCAGTCAGAAACAGCATGGTGTCTTTGTTTTATTGGTATCTGTGTATTAGATTTGAGCTACTCAAAATATCATAAACAGAGCTAGCTATCTGAGGGCAGCTAGGTGGCGCCATGGTGCACAGAGTGCTGGGTCTGGAGTCAAATCTTTCTGAGTTCAAATCTGGCCTTGTACACTTATTAGCTGTATGCCCCTGAGTAAGTCACTTAACCCTGTTTGTCTCAGTTTCCTCGTCTGCAAAATGAACTGGAGAAGGAAATGGCAAGCCACTCTAGTGTCTTTGCCAAGAAAACTTCAAATGGGGTCACGAAAAGTCGAACACAATAGAAATGATTGAACAACAACAAATAGCTGTCTGAGCCTCAGCTACTGATCTCAGTTCCTTACCTTTAGAGATAGGGAACCTAGTGACAGGTATCTGGATATGAAATCGAAGTGAAGACAGAAAGGAAAAATGTTTGGGAATTCTGGAGGCTTAGAGAGGTAGTGGGTAGGAAAGCCAATCAGGTGACATATGGTTATACTACAGAGGAAATGAAAGAAATCCTAGTGGACCAGCTAATCCAAATTGTGTCCCAAGTGTCCTGCTGACTTGAAAGGTTATTCTCTATTTCTTTTGTACATGCTTGTTCTCTTCCCCTGATGTACTATAAGCTCCTCAAAGACAGCTTTTTCATTTCTTTTCTTCCTTCCTTCCTTCCTCTCTTTTTTTTTTTTGTTTGCCTTTGTATCCTCGGCATTTAGCCCAGTGCTTGACACAGATCAGGCACTTAATACATGCTTACAGCTTGATTCAGAAACTGCCTCCAAACATATTTCCTCCAGGGAGGTTTCTATGATTTCCTGCCAATAAGTTTCATTTCTTTATTTTTAATCATTTATGTGCTCGGGCTATACTATTGTAATCTCTTTGTTGTCCTATTGTCTATTAATCAGGATTCTTGGTTAACCAGAACTTCCTGACATCTATTATACATGATTAATTTAGGTTCAAGTGTTGATTGTAAGGTACTACCATATCCTGAAGTGCTTCTGAATCATTAAGAAAAGAAAAATTAAAATATGTTCACTACAATTCTACTGTTAGATATTTTATTGCATTTGAATTCTCTGAATTTAAAAAAAATCATATTGACATGTTATAACTTCATTAACCAGAATTTTTGTTAAAGTGCATATCATTTCCTGATCATGCCAGATAACCAAGTTTATTGCATGCTAATTATAATTTACTGATCCACTGCTTTGAAAATTGGTCTTAGTTGTTTATGTTTCATATTTCTACATACTACCTCTCTGCATATTTAGATTATAATCTCCATGGAAGAAGGAAAACTTTCTTTTTCTTCTTTATTCCCTCATAGCATACAGAAAGCCAGTGTGGTATAAGGTATAGATGACTGATCTCAAGCAGAAAAATGAATAAAAATCCTGCCAATGACTCTTTTGTATTTTGTTTTTTAGTGAGGCAATTGGGGTTAAGTGACTTGCCCAGAGTCACACAGCTAGTGAGTGTTATGTGTCTGAGGCTGGATTTGAACTCAGGTCATCCTGACTTCAGGGCCAGTGCTCTATCCACTGCACCACCTAGCTGCCCCTTGCCAATGACTCTGGACAAGTCACTTAACTTCTTGTTGTCCCAGTCAACACTTTATGGATATCAATAGTAGAGTAAGTGCTACTCTTCATTGGTAGTGAGAATTTCCTCATCAGAAGTTCCTTATGCCAATAAATTCATAGGTTCAGTTAAAAAAAAAATTCCATATGCAGCCCAAATCCCACCCTAACAGAAGACCTTGGACAGAGCTCTTGGGACTCAGAGACTCCTAAGTTCACAGAATTTTAGAGCTGAAAGGAATATCTTAGAGGTCATATAGCCCAAAGGGCTGCTGACCAACACAGTGGATGAATACTGGGCTTGGAATCAGGAAGACTCATCTTCATGAGTTCAAATCTGGCCTCAGACACTAGCTATGTGACCCTGAGTAAATCACTTAACCCTGTTTGCCTCAGTTTCCTCATCTGTAAAATGAGCTGGAGAAGGAAATGGCAAACCACTCCAAGATCTTTGCCAAGAAAACCCCAAAATGGGATCATAGAGAGGCAAAAACAACTGAACAACAGCAACAAATATAATCCCACTGCCTTATTTTACATTTAGATGAGGAAACTAACATCCAGAATTGGCAAAAGGGCTTGTTCAAGATAACACAGTTAGTGGTAGAGCCAGCATTAAACGGGTTTTCTGACTACTGATCCACCATGCTTTCCAATTCCAAATCTCTTACATAAATGGAACAAGCAGGAGATGCCAACAGTAGTGTCAGGGAAGTGCCACCACATCTGACCTGCCACCACCATTAGAGTCACCAGAGTTCTGCACTAACAAAGTACAGTTTTGTCGCTTCCATTTCTGTGGTTATGAGCATGTTTACTGCAGCAATCTCCAACAATACCAATCTCTTAATCACAGGGATAGTTGTTGCTGTTGCTGTTGTCAGACTGGTGATTTTGTTGTTCCTGTGTAAATTCCTCTAACAATGCTCTGAAATTTATAGAGTTTCCTGGGACCCTGAGAGAGATAGAGAGAGAAAGTTAAGAGACTTGTCAAGAGTCACATAGCTAGTATTTGTCAGAGGAAGAACTTAAATCCAGATATTCC
Source organism: Phascolarctos cinereus (assembly GCF_003287225.1). Lineage (NCBI taxonomy): Eukaryota > Metazoa > Chordata > Mammalia > Diprotodontia > Phascolarctidae > Phascolarctos > Phascolarctos cinereus. The sequence continues at coordinate 146,492,480 of NW_027555847.1, forward strand.
TCCATCCCAAGGCTTACTCGCTATCTACCACACAATGCTGCCCTTATATTGGTGCTAAGTTATCAAAAAATATATTTTACATGGAGTCTAATGCTTGCCCAAAGTTGGTTCTAAGCATAGGCTTGTGTGGAGCATGGGTCAGGTATGTCTGCACAGCCAGAAAAACCCAGTCAATGTTCTACGTATTCCAACGATCCTGCATGCTTTATATCTATAATTATTCAATAAAGGTAATTGACTGACTGAGTGACTGCCAAGTATGGCTTCTCTTTCCTTTTTGTTTTCTTTTCTTTGCTTAGGAAAAATATCCATTACATTTTCCCACTTTCATTATCCAGTTCCTTGACTGAGTACACAGAAAGTGTTCCTTAAATATAGGATGATAGGATTTAAAAATATAAAAAACCTTAGAAATGATCTCATTCAGCTCTCTCATTTTTTAGATGAAATCCATAGAAGTTAAATGACTTACCCAAGGTCATACATGCAAAGTTAAGAAACCCAGGCTCTGTCAGAGAAACTAAATCTGGCATTCTTCCCACTACACAAAACAATTAAACAAGAATACTCTGACAGGAAATAATTGACAAATTCAGATCAATATACAAGCTCAAAATCATCACAATGGGAAAAAGAAAAAAAAAGGAAATAAAAAATCATATACATCATGGGAGTCTACCCTGGAGCTTCTTAGCCCTTTCTATCTGTACTCTCAAAAATGTTTGTCACCTGTACAAGAAACATACCAAAACACAAGTTTCACATTGAACCAGTTTGTTCAAATGGGGTTTGGTTTGGTTTTGTTTGGTTGTTTATTTTGCCAATTTTAGGTAAGTTTAATTCTGCAGAATAAAAGCTGCATTTCCACTTGTTTGCAGTACTGATAAAGTGGAACGCTGTTCACTTCTCTTCTTCTGCACACATTCGAATATTCAGAATGCCCAAATTTATACTGTAGCTAAAATCTTACTTTTAAACTACTACCACCTTGGCTACAAATTTGAGTCCTTCAATTTTTGGAAAACTGTGTGTAATGCTCTTTCTTCTGGTGCATTTAATTGACCTCTTCAATGGTGGGTCTGGAAGAAGTATCTCCAGATGGGACTGCTCCACCTCCTAGGAACCCACCAGAAAGACACGCCTCCTGGCATGTCCCCTGCACTCTGGTACAGCTTAGTAATGATGGAGTTGCAGATCTTCTCCATTCTTTCTGCTGATGCTCAAATTCTTCCTTCTCAGAAGTCTAATTCTTATCCAGCCAGTTATTTCCTTACATTTGGCAAGGATTTTCTGTTTGTCTTCATCAATAATTTTGCCTTGGAGTTTCTTATTCTCTACGGTAGTCTTTATGTTGAAAGCATAAGATTCAAGAAAATTCTTGGAAGATGTCTTGTCTTGCTGATTCTCATCTTCAGTATTGTATTTCTCATTCTCCTGGACCAAGCCCTCAATGTTTTTGCTCAGATGACCTTTGTCATTGGTGGTAGTGATCTTATTCATTTTGCCTTTGCTCTTATCCACAGCAGAAACATTGAGAATTCCATTTTCATCAATGTCAAGTGTTACTTCAATCTGAGGCACACCCCTCAGGACAAGGAGTATTTCTGTGAGCTCAAATTTGCCAAGCAGGTTGTTATCCTTTGTCATTGTTCTCTCACTTTCAAAAACTTGAATAAGCATACTAAGCTGGTTGTCCTAGGAAGTGGTAAAAGTAGAGGCATTGCTTTTGATCAGAACTGTCGTAACTCCACCAGTAGTTTCAATTCCAAGGGAAAGAGGAATAATGTCCAATAGCAGTAAATCTTGCATATTCTCAGATTTATCTCAAGACAATATGGCAGCCTGGACAGCTGCATCATTAGGCAATAGCCTGTTCAGGATAGATACTCTTGTTGAGCTCCTTGCCATTAAAGAAGTCCTGCAGAAGCTTGTGGATTTCGGGGACCTGAATGGAACTGCCCACCAAGATGACATCATAAACCTATAATTTATCTAGCTTGGCGTCTCTTGGGGCCTATTCCACGAGGTCCAGGGTGCCAATGAAGAGGTTATCATTCGGCTCTTCAAAACAGGCATATGTGATAGAGATAAAGAAGTCGATGACTTCATAGAGGGAGTCAATCTCAACACTGACCTGGGTACTGGTAGAGAGGGTGTGCTTTCAATGCTCACAAGCAGTGCACAGGTGATAGACAGCCCTCTTGTTCTCACCAATGCCCTTCTTGTGCTTTCACTCGAACTCAACAATGAAATGGCTGACCATGCAGTTGTCAAAGTCCTTCCCACCCAAGTGGGTGTCCCCAGCTGTGGACTTGACTTCAAAAAGGCCATCTTCAATGGCAAAAATGGAGACATCAAAAGTACTGCCTCTACAATCAAAGATCAACACATTTCTCTCGCACCAACTTTTTGTCCAAACCATAAGCAATAGCAGCATCAATTGGCTCATTGATGATTCAGAACACATTGAGACCAGCAACAGTTTCAGTATCTTTGGTCATGTGACATTGGGAATCACTGGAGGAAACCGGCAATGTGATAATAGCATTTGTGACAGCCTTCCCAAGGTAAGCTTCAGCAATTTCTTTCATCTTGGTCAAGACCATAGAAGATACTTCTTCTAAATAGAAACTTTTGGTCTCCCCTTTGTATTCTACTTGCACCTTAGGCCTGCCTGTGTCATTCACCACCACAAAAAGCAATGCTTCATGTCTGACTACACAAATCTGCCACCAATCAGCCATTTGGCATCAAAGACTGACTGGGTTGGTGGGGTTCACTGCAACTTGATTCTTTACAGCATCACCAATTAAACTTCTGTGTCAGTGGAGGCAACACTGCTTGGGGGGGTCCTGTTTCCTTGACTTTTAGAAATTCTCTCCATTGTCCTATGTTGGAAGATGCCCATGCAGGAATACCTGGTGCCAAGTTCGATGCCAGTTACAGTCCCTTCAACATGGTTGCTGGGACATCAAGGACCATAGCTGACCAGTATGGAGCAAAAAGGGCTGCTGCTGCACTGCCGCTATGTATTCCTTTTTCATGGTTTTTTAAACAGAAGAGCAAAAGGAAAGGTTTTCTATTTTTATCTTTTAAAAAAAGACAATTTTTTAATGATTTTAAACTGCCTCAGCCTCTAAATAATAAAAATCCTATTACAAATATGTTAGTATTTAGCTCTAAAACTATGGAAAGAATTAAGCCCTCCAGCTTTTACAGTTCCGTAAAGACTTTCTAAATACAGGAAACCAAAACTGAAATTTATGTCTGTTTGTTAATGGTATTACTTAAAACCATAACAGTTAATTAACTAATTAACAACTTAATTAACTCAGCATTTAATTTACTTACTTCAGTTCACTTAAATTCCCTAGATGTGATTTAATGAACTTTCAATGTAATTCCTGACTAACCATATAAATTGTATGATATATTTTTCTTCAATTTAGAAGATATTTCATGAAATTAAATTATTTAAGATAGAACGATGAGCCCAGTACTGAGTTTTCATTTTCTTTTCAACAAAAAAAAAGCATTGAACTTTTGACTTTTAACTGTTTGGACTTTTTACCTTTTTTTTCCCTTCACAATGAAGAAGATATATGTCAGGGTATTTTTAATGCATCCTATTAAAGCCAAACAACAATTGAAACAAATTTGTCCCTTGTGCCAAATTATAAGAGTTTGGGTGATAGATGAGGAATTAATTAGTATTCTGGCCCCTTATCAGTATGGCTTCTAAAACAGACAAGAATTGAAAAATGCAGGGTAAATCTTTTTAGAAAGCCTTTTGGATTCCATAGACTAACTACCTACTTAATCTCAAATCATAAGGCAGCATGGATTTGGAGTCAGAGTTTTGCAATTCACTTACTGTGTGTGACATTGGGCAAATCAATTATTTTCTCTGGGCCTCAATTTGTTCAATAAATCAACAAGCATTTATTAAGTCATTGTATTAGTCCCCAGGAAAACAAATACAAACGTTCCTGCCTTCAAAGTGCTCACATTTTACTGGGGGATATATGTTCACAAATAAGTAAATTGATAGGATCTAAGATATAAATATAGATATAGATATAGATACATGGAAGATATCTCAAATGTCACCTAATCCGAGCCACTTATTATATATATGAGGAAACTGAGGCCAGGTAAGTTAAATGACTTACCCAAGGTCACACAGGCACAAGCATAAAGCCTTATTCTTACCTGGAAAGAGCAAACAAAGAATTCTTGCTTAGTATTGCATTAATAAATAAAATGAAACCACCCATTCTTCCTATTCCCATCCTTTGTCAGAAAAAGGCACTTTTTATTTAGATATGTGACATTTCAAATAGAATAATAATTCCAAACAGTTAGTGAAGGAGTCAGGATTCAAACCCATATCCTGAGATTCTAAATCTAGCACAACAGAGTCCAGATAGCTATAAAATAAATACAAAGTAATTTGAAGGGAAGCACTAAAAACTGGAGAAATCAGGGAAAAGCCTCTTATAGGAGGTGGACCTTGACCTGAATTTAGAAACCACCGGAGGTGAGAAGATACTGCATGTCCAAGTATGGAGGACATACAAAGTTGTGGAGGTAGAAGATACAACGTCCTGTATGGGGAACAATATGTAGACCAGTTTGGCTAACTCATTTAGTGCAGAAATGTCAAATACATGGCTCGTTGCAGCTGCAACACTTCTGCATGAAGCTAGAACCAGATTAAAATGTAATTGGGAAATATTTAGCAAAATATATAAAAATACAATAAAACATAGATAATGTTAACATGTGGTTTTCTAAGTCAATATTCAAGGATCCTTATATATGGTGTAGTGGTCCCCGTTTCTATTTGTGTTTGACACCACTTGTTTAGTATATGAAGGGAAGAAGTCTATAATCAGCCTGGGAAAAGTAGGCTAGAACTAAATTATGAAGGATTTTAATGCCCCCATAGAGGACTTTCTATTTTATTCTAAAAACAGTGGAAAACCACTGAAGCTTCTGGAGTCAGGGAGTGACATGGTCAGACCTAGATATAAGGAATGTCAATTTGGCACCTGTATAGATGGTAGATTTGAGAAAGGAGAAACAATTCAGGGATCCCAATTAGGAAGCAATAGTCTGAGGGAGAGATGATGAAAACATGAGATAGAGCAGTAGTGGCATGAATAGAGAGAAGAGGTTGAATCCAAGAGATGTTGATGATGTGGAATCACAAAATTTGGCAATTAATGGAATATAAGACTGAAGAGTCCAATTTCAAACTTGGGTGACTGGAAGAATTGTAATACCCTTGATAGAAATAAGGAGGTTAAAAGGAGAGCTGGTTTTAGGGTAAAAGATAGATTTGTTTTGGACATCTTGAGCTTGAGGTGCCTATGGAACATCTAGTTAAAGATATCTAGCAGGCAGTTGGCTGTGTAGGATATGCATATGGATCTCAGAAGAGGGATGAGGGCTATATATGCAGGTCAAGAGATGATAGTTGAAACTGGGAACTAATTAATTCACTAAAAGAGTGTGTTGAGGGATGATGAGGTGCCAAGCAGGAGTCCAGAGTGCAACCATGTAAGTTATGTAACATAAATAAAACGTGGTTTAAATTATTCCATTCCAACTTTTATATCTCAATTGTCATTCGTAGCCACATTTTACTGTTGGCTTATAGAAAGTATATGTCATCCTGAAGGATTCTTCTCCATGTTTTTCCATAATTTCTCCAGTGAGAAAGCCTTGGAAGTCTTCCTCTGCTTCTTTAAATACCTAAGCAAGGGGCAGTTAGGTGGCGCAGTGGAGAGAGCACCGGCCCTGGATTCAGGAGGACCTGAGTTCAAATCCCACCTCAGATATACACTTTCCTAGCTGTGTGACCCCTGGGCAAGTCACTTAACCCCAATTGCCTCACAAAAATAAAAAAAGGAAAGATAAATACCTAAGCAAGTCCAATGAAGCACTCAGACTATTAATCAATATTGCCTTTCACTCTCTCTACATTATCCTTTCCCACTCACATGTGTCCTTTGATGATGGTTCTTATGAAATTTCTCACACAAAAGATATATCGTTAGTAATATGCTACAACCCACATCCATCCTGCATCTTTCTTTTGTTTGGGGGGTCTTTCATAATTTTGATTCTTTCAAGAAGATTGATTCAATTCTATATAGCATCACCAAATGACAGCATTGGTGTTAAAGGGATAGGCTTTGGGGGCAATAAGCAGTGTGAGATAAATTGAAAGGACTACATTCTTTCCCAAAGGGATTCCAGCCCAACAGTTTCTTACTAGTTAGTAGACAATTCTGATTCAATCCAATTTAACAAAGTTTAGTAAGTGCCTGCTATGCACAGAGCATCGTGCTAGTTGCTGGATATACAAAGACAAAATAATACCTTCATTCAAAGGAGATTGTACTCCAAAGGAGACATTAACAGCTAAGTATGTGAGGAGGCCTAGAATAATAACACATTTGGAGATCAAGAGAGGCTTCACAGAGAAGGAAGCACCAAATCCAAGCAATTGAAGTATTCTGAAAGTAAGAGATAAATAATAGGAGGGGTATCATTTCTATGAATGTATCAAGGAATGTCAAATATATATAATTCATGAAATAGAACAGCTCAAAATGTCTGAAAAGGGAGATCAGAAACAGATTATAGAGGGCCTATAGAGAAGTTTCAATTTTACCTTAGAATCAGTCAGGAGGCACTGGAAGTTTTTGAACCAGTTACCTAGTAAGATACATGCTGTAGAATAATTATTTTGCCTAATGGGCTCAGTTCTTTGTCAAGTTTCAGCACAAAATATATGTGAATGTAAGGACTAAATCAGTGGGCTACTCATCCAATAGAAAGAATATATCCATTTTCTTTTTTAAAATAGACATTTTACATTATTCTAGGCATCGTTTACCTTGATGCAAACAAATAGAGTAGTAGGCTCATAGATTTAGGGATGAAAGGGACCGTTGGTCTAACCAACAGCCACTACTCCCCACCATTTTGCCGATGAGTAACTGAGGCCAAGAGAAGCAAATTGACTTCTGCAAAGTCACACAGACAGAAAATGGCAGAGCTAAAATTTGAGTCCAGAGCCTCTGACTCTAAATTCTATCTAGTTTTGTTCTTGAAAGAACCAACTCTCCTATCCTTTTGTTCCTGGTTAATTGTTGTAATCTTGTTTCAGGTTTTCCATCTAAAAATGGGTTTGTTTTGGTTTGTTTTTAGCTATCAGAATAATTTATGTCTGTTTCTAGTTAAATGCTCTTATATATCCATTCAATAAGTAAATAGATAGCTACCACCTATCTTACAAAGAGTTTGGGTATAAATTGCATTGACAAATTAGCATCTACATTTGAAGATCCTTGGAAGAAAGGTCAAAAGCAAACACTAAAAAAAATTATTATTTACCCCCAGAGGAAAAAAGAGTTGAATGGTACTGTACCCAATTATATAGCATGTCATTGAACACCAATATTCTTAATATTTATCTTAATGATTCTTTGGTAGAATGTATACTGGAAATTATCCTTTACATAAAGGACTTTTTTTTCTTTCCTGGAGAGGAAACAATTATGGTTTAATGTTTTCATTAATAAAAGAAAACCATCCATTCTTCCTATCCCTATCTCTAAAAGAAAGCAAAAGGACTTTTTGTTTGGATATGTAATATTTCACGCAGTTAAAATGGTAATCATGTTATAATATAATATTGAAATCCCATAAAGTAGGAACACCCAAATTTGTACAAACCATCTCAACAATAGATGCCTGAAAAAAACCAAAGAACCAGAAGTATACCCCTAAGCTACTGAGTTCTCTTCCTTGGAATGTCTTTTTACATAGGACACATAAAGGTTCTTGATCTCATTAGTGTGATGATGATGATGATAATGATGATGATGATGATAGCTAACATTTATATAGTACTTACCATGTACTATGCACTGTGCTAAGCCATCTCATTTAACCCTCACAACAACCCCGAAAAGTAGGTACTATTATTATTCCCATTTTACAGATGAGAAAACTGAGGCAGATAGAGGTTAAGTGACTCCAG